>NW_026890380.1:0-600000 GCF_963514075.1 Conger conger
CAGAGTGGGATTGGAAGTGCCCAGGCTGAGTGGAGTGAATGTGCCCATGCTGAGTGGAGTGGAGGTGCCCAGGCCGAGTGGAGTGGAGGTTCCCAGGCAGAGTGGAACTGGAAGTGCGTAGGCGGAATGGAGTGAATGTGCCCAGGCTGAATGGGAGTCAATATGCCTAGACAGAGTGGAGTGAATGTGCCCGCCCGCCGGAGCCCGAAACGTGCGTTTCCCCATTGCCTTGAATGGGCGCGGAGAGAGGGGGGCGCTTTTTGGCTCGTGGCGCGGGCACCGTTGCGCCAAAGCGTCAAGTGTCACACCTCCCCGTGCTCGGGGCGGCCCGTTGGAGCTAACTGGCTGGGTCTGGAGGGGCTGCGAGGCCGCCCAGGAGAACGGACCCAAACCGCGTTCCGATCGGACGAGAATTGAGGGCGGGACACAGTTCCGCGGTTCACTTTCCGCCCGGGCAAAGGGCCTATAACTTGCGGCGGGAGGGCTTAAGAGTGGGCCCCCGCGAGTCGGGTGGAGAGCCGGGTGTGGAGAGGAGTAGCGGAGGTTCCCAGTCAGAGTGGGAGTGGAGGTTCCTGGGAAGAGTGGGACTGGAAGTGCCCAGGCTGAGTGGAGTGAATGTGCCCTGGCTGAGTGGAGTGAATGTGCCCAGGCTGAGTGGAGTGAATGTGCCCAGGCTGAGTGGAGTGAATGTGCCCAGGCTGACTGGAGAGAATGTGCCCAGGCTGAATGGGAGTCAATGTGCCCAGGCTAAGTGGAGTTGGGGTTCCCAGGCAGAGAGGGACTGGAAGTGCCCTGGCTGAGTGGAGTGAATGTGCCCAGGCTGCGTGGAGTGGAGGTTCCCAGGCTGAGTGGAGTGCAGGTTCCCAGCAGAGTGGGATTGGAAGTACCCAGGCTGAGTGGAGTGGAGGTGCCCAGGCAGAGTGGAGTGCAGGTTCCCAGGCAGAGTGGGATTGGAAGTGCCCAGGCTGAGTGGAGTGAATGTGCCCAGGCTGAGTGGAGTGGAGGTGCCCAGGCTGAGTGGAGTTGGGGTTCCCTGGCAGAGTGGGACTGGAAGTGCCAAGGCTGAGAGGAGTGAATGTACCCAGGCTGAGTGGAGTGGAGGTGCCCAGGCTGAGTGGAGTGCTGGTTCCCAGGCAGAGTTGGATTGGAAGTTCCCAGGCTGAGTGGAGTGAATGTCCCCAGGCTGAGTGGATTGCATGTGCCCAGGATGAGTGGAGTGCAGGTTCCCTGGCAGAGTGGGATTGGAAGTGCCCAGGCTGAGTGGAGTGAATGTGCCCAGGGTGACTGGAGTGGAGGTGCCCAGGCCGAGTGGAGTGCAGGTTCCCAGGCAGAGTGGGACTGGAAGTGCCCAGGCGGAGTGGAGTGAATGTGCCCAGGCTGAATGGAGTGGAGGTGCCCAGGCTGAGTGGAGTGCAGGTTCCCTGGCAGAGTGGGATTGGAAGTGCCCAGGCTGAGTGCAGTGAATGTGCCCAGGCTGAGTGGAGTGGAGGTGCCAGGCTGAGTGGAGTTGGGGTACCCTGGCAGAGTGGGACTGGAAGTGCCAAGGCTGAGTGGAGTGAATGTACCCAGGCTGAGTGGAGTGGAGGTGCCCAGGCTGAGTGGAGTGCAGGTTCCCAGCAGAGTGAGACTGGAAGTGCCCAGGCTGAGTGGAGTGAATGTGCCCAGGCTGAGTGGAGTGAATGTGCCCAGGCAGAGTGGAGTGACTGTGCCGAGGCTGAGTGGAGTGGAGGTGCCCAGGCTGAGTGGAGTGCAGGTTCCCAGGCAGAGTGGGATTGGAAGTTTGCAGGCTGAGTGGAGTGAATGTGCCCAGGCTGAGTGGAGTGAATGTGCCCAGGCTGAGTGGAGTGAATGTGCCCAGGCTGACTGGAGAGAATGTGCCCAGGCTGAGTGGATTGGAGGTGCCCAGGCTGAGTGGAGTGCAGGTTCCCAGGCAGAGTGGGACTGGAAGTGCCCAGGCTGAGTGGAGTGAATGTGCCAAGGCTGAGTGGAGTGAATGTTCCCAGGCTTAATGGGAGTCAATGTGCCTAGACAGAGTGGAGTGAATGTGCCCAGGCTGAGTGGAGTGGAGGTGCCCAGGCTGAGTGGAGTTGGGTTTCCCAGGCAGAGAGGGACTGGAAGTGCCCTGGCTGAGTGGAGTGAATGTGCCCAGGCTGCGTGGAGTGGAGGTTCCCAGGCTGAGTGGAGTGCAGGTTCCCAGCAGAGTGGGAGTGAATGCGCCCAGGCTGAGTGGAGTGGAGGTGCCCAGGCTGAGTGAAGTTGGGGTTCCCTGGCAGAGTGGGACTGGAAGTGCCCAGGCTGAGTGGAGTGAATGTGCGCAGGCTGAGTGGAGTGGAGGTGCCCAGGCTGAGTGGAGTGCAGGTTCCCAGGCAGAGTGGGACTGGAAGTGCCAAGGCTGAGTGGAGTGAATGTGCCCAGGCTGAGTGGAGTGGAGATGCCCAGGCCGAGTGGAGTGCAGGTTCCCAGGCAGAGTGGGACTGAAAGTGTCCAGGCTGAGTGGAGTGAATGTGCCCCAGGCTGAATGGAGTGGAGGTGCCCAGGCTGAGTGGAGTGCAGGTTCCCTGGCAGAGTGGGATTGGAAGTGCCCAGGCTGAGTGGAGTGAATGTACACAGGCTGAGTGGAGTGGAGGTGCCCAGGCTGAGTGGAGTGCAGGTTCCCAGGCAGAGTGGGATTGGAAGTGCCCAGGCTGAGTGGAGTGAATGTGCCCAGGCTGAGTGGAGTGGAGGTGCCCAGGCTGAGTGGAGTTGGGGTTCCCTGGCAGAGTGGGACTGGAAGTGCCCAGGCGGAGTGGAGTGGAGGTGCCCAGGCTGAGTGGAGTTGGGGTTCCCAGGCAGAGAGGGACTGGAAGTGCCCTGGCTGAGTGGAGTGAATGTGCCCAGGCTGCGTGGAGTGGAGGTTCCCAGGCTGAGTGGAGTGCAGGTTCCCAGCGGAGTGGGACTAGAAGTGCCCAGGCTGAGTGGAGTGAATGTGCCCAGGCTGAGTGGAGTGAATGTGCCCAGGCTGAGTGGAGTGAATGTGCCCAGGCTGAGTGGAGTGGAGGTGCCCAGGCTGAGTGGAGTGCAGGTTCCCAGGCAGAGTGGGACTGGAAGTGCCCAGGCTGAGTGGAGTGAATGTGCCCAGGCTGAATCGAGTGGAGGTGCCCAGGCTGAGTGGAGTGCAGGTTCCCAGGCAGAGTGGGATTGGAAGTGCCCAGCTGAGTGGAGTGAATGTACCCAGGCTGAGTGGAGTGGAGGTGCCCAGGCTGAGTGGAGTGCAGGTTCCCAGGCAGAGTGGGATTGGAAGTGCCCAGGCTGAGTGGAGTGAATGTGCCCAGGCTGAGTGGAGTGGAGGTGCCCAGGCCGAGTGGAGTGCAGGTTCCCAGGCAGAGTGGGACTGGAAGTGCCCAGGCTGAGTGGAGTGAATGTGCCCAGGCTGAGTGGAGTGGAGGTGCCCAGGCTGAGTGGAGTTGGGGTTCCCTGGAAGAGTGGGACTGGAAGTGCCAAGGCTGAGTGGAGTGAATGTGCCCAGGCTGAGTGGAGTGGAGGTGCCCAGGCTGAGTGGAGTGCAGGTTCCCAGGCAGAGTGGGATTGGAAGTGCCCAGGCTGAGTGGAGTGAATGTACCCAGGCTGAGTGGAGTGGAGGTGCCCAGGCTGAGTGGAGTGCAGGTTCCCAGGCAGAGTGGGATTGGAAGTGCCCAGGCTGAGTGGAGTGAATGTGCCCAGGCTGAGTGGAGTGGAGGTGCCCAGGCTGAGTGGAGTTGGGGTTCCCTGGCAGAGTGGGACTGGAAGTGCCAAGGCTGAGTGGAGTGAATGTGCCCAGGCTGAGTGGAGTGGAGGTGCCCAGGCCGAGTGGAGTGCAGGTTCCCAGCCAGAGTGGGACTGGAAGTGCCCAGGCGGAGTGGAGTGAATGTGCCCAGGCTGAATGGGAGTCAATGTGCCGAGACAGAGTGGAGTGAATGTGCCCAGCCGCCGGAGCCCGAAACGTGCGTTTCCCCATTGCCTTGAATGGGCGCGGAGAGAGGGGGGCGCTTTTTGGCTCGTGGCGCGGGCACCGTTGCGCCAAAGCCTCAAGTGTCACCCCTCCCCGTGCTCGGGGCGGCCCCTTGGAGCTAACTGGCTTGGTCTGGAGGGGCTGCGAGGCCGCCCAGGAGAACGGGTCCAAACCGCGTTACGATCGGACGAGAATTGAGGGCGGGACACAGTTCCGCGGTTCACTTTCCGCCCGGGCAAAGGGCCTATTACTTGCGGCGGGAGGGCTTAAGAGTGGGCCCCCGTGAGTCGGGTGGAGAGCCGGGTGTGGAGAGGAGTAGCGGAGGTTCCCAGTCTGAGTGGGAGTGGAGGTTCCTGGGCAGAGTGGGACTGGAAGTGCCCAGGCTGAGTGGAGTGAATGTGCCCAGGCTGAGTGGAGTGGAGGTGCCCAAGCCGAGTGGAGTGCAGGTTCCCAGGCAGAGTGGGACTGGAAGTGCCCAGGCGGAGTGGAATGAATGTGCCCAGGCTGAATGGGAGTCAATGTGCCTAGACAGAGTGGAGTGAATGTGCCCAGGCTGAGTGGAGTGGAGGTGCCCAGGCTGAGTGGAGTTGGGGTTCCCAGGAAGAGAGGGACTGGAAGTGCCCTGGCTGAGTGGAGTGAATGTGCCCAGGCTGCGTGGAGTGAATGTGGCCAGGCTGAGTGGAGTGGAGGTGCCCAGGCTGAGTGGAGTGCAGGCACCCAGGCAGAGTGGGATTGGAAGTGCCCAGGCTGAGTGGAGTGAATGTGCCCAGGCTGAGTGGAGTGGAGGTGCCCAGGCTGAGTGGAGTTGGGGTTCCCTGGCAGAGTGGGATTGGAAGTGCCCAGGCTGAGTGGAGTGAATGTGGCCAGGCTGAGTGGAGTGGAGGTGCCCAGGCTGAGTGGAGTGCAGGCACCCAGGCAGAGTGGGATTGGAAGTGCCCAGGCTGAGTGGAGTGGAGGTGCCCAGGCTGAGTGGAGTGCAGGTTCCCAGGCAGAGTGGAGTGAATGTGCCGAGGCTGAGTGGAGTGAATGTGTCCTGGCTGAGTGGAGTGAATGTGCCCAGGCTGAGTGGAGTGAATGTGCCCAGGCTGAGTGGAGTGAATGTGCCCAGGCTGAGTGGAGTGAATGTGCCCAGGCTGAGTGGAAAGAATGTGCCCAGGCTGAGTGGATTGGAGGTGCCCAGGCTGAGTGGAGTGCAGGTTCCCAGGCAGAGTGGGACTGGAAGTGCCCAGGCTGAGTGGAGTGAATGTGGCCAGGCTGAGTGGAGTGGAGGTGCCCAGGCTGAGTGGAGTGCAGGCACCCAGGCAGAGTGGGATTGGAAGTGCCCAGGCTGAGTGGAGTGAATGTACCCAGGCTGAGTGGAGTGGAGGTGCCCAGGCTGAGTGGAGTTGGGGTTCCCTGGCAGAGTGGGATTGGAAGTGCCCAGGCTGAGTGGAGTGAATGTGGCCAGGCTGAGTGGAGTGGAGGTGCCCAGGCTGAGTGGAGTGCAGGTTCCCAGGCAGAGTGGAGTGAATGTGCCGAGGCTGAGTGGAGTGAATGTGTCCTGGCTGAGTGGAGTGAATGTGCCCAGGCTGAGTGGAGTGAATGTGCCCAGGCTGAGTGGAGTGAATGTGCCCAGGCTGAGTGGAAAGAATGTGCCCAGGCTGAGTGGATTGGAGGTGCCCAGGCTGAGTGGAGTGCAGGTTCCCAGGCAGAGTGGGACTGGAAGTGCCCAGGCTGAGTGGAGTGAATGTGCCCAGGCTGAGTGGAGTGAATGATCCCAGGCTGAATGGGAGTCAATGTGCCTAGACAGAGTGGAGTGAATGTGCCCAGGCTGAGTGGAGTGGAGGTGCCCAGGTTGAGTGGAGTTGGGGTTCCCAGGCAGAGAGGGACTGGAAGTTCCCTGGCTGAGTGGAGTGAATGTGCTCAGGCTGAGTGGAGTAGAGGTTCCCAGGCTGAGTGGAGTGCAGGTTCGCAGCAGAGTGGGACTGGAAGTGCCCAGGCTGAGTGGAGTGAATGTGCCCAGGCTGAGTGGAGTGAATGTGCCCAGGCTGAGTGGAGTGAATGTGCCCAGGCTGAGTGGAGTGGAGGTGCCCAGGCAGAGTGGAGTGCAGGTTCCCAGGCAGAGTGGGACTGGAAGTGCCCAGGCTGAGTGGAGTGAATGTGCCCAGGCTGAATGGAGTGGAGGTGCCCAGGCTGAGTGGAGTGCAGGTTCCCAGGCAGAGTGGGATTGGAAGTGCCCAGGCTGAGTGGAGTGAAATTACCCAGGCTGAGTGGAGTGGAGGTGCCCAGGCTGAGTGGAGTGCAGGTTCCCAGGCAGAGTGGGATTGGAAGTGCCCAGGCTGAGTGGAGTGAATGTGCCCAGGCTGAGTGGAGTGGAGGTGCCCAGGCTGAGTGGAGTTGGGGTTCCCTGGCAGAGTGGGACTGGAAGTGCCAAGGCTGAGTGGAGTGAATGTACCCAGGCTGAGTGGAGTGGAGGTGCCCAGGCTGAGTGGAGTGCTGGTTCCCAGGCAGAGTGGGATTGGAAGTTCCCAGGCTGAGTGGAGTGAATGTCCCCAGGCTGAGTGGATTGCATGTGCCCAGGCTGAGTGGAGTGCTGGTTCCCTGGCAGAGTGGGATTGGAAGTGCCCAGGCTGAGTGGAGTGAATGTGCCCAGGCTGATTGGAGTGGAGGTGCCCAGGCCGAGTGGAGTGCAGGTTCCCAGGCAGAGTGGGACTGGAAGTGCCCAGGCGGAGTGGAGTGAATGTGCCCAGGCTGAATGGGAGTCAATGTGCCTAGACAGAGTGGAGTGAATGTGCCCGGCCGCCGGAGCCCGAAACGTGCGTTTCCCCATTGCCTTGAATGGGCGCGGAGAGAGGGGGGCGCTTTTTGGCTCGTGGCGCGGGCACCGTTGCGCCAAAGCGTCAAGTGTCACCCCTCCACGTGCTCGGGGCGGCCCCTTGGAGCTAACTGGCTGGGTCTGGAGGGCCTGCGAGGCCGCCCAGGAGAACGGGTCCAAACCGCGTTCCAATCGGACGAGAATTGAGGGCGGGACACAGTTCCGCGGTTCACTTTCCGCCCAGGCAAAGGGCCTATAAATTGCGGCGGGAGGGCTTAAGAGTGGGCCCCCGCGAGTCGGGTGGAGAGCCGGGTGTGGAGAGGAGTAGCGGAGGTTCCCAGTCAGAGTGGGAGTGGAGGTTCCTGGGCAGAGTGGGACTGGAAGTGCCCAGGCTGAGTGGAGTGAATGTGCCCTGGCTGAGTGGAGTGAATGTGGCCAGGCTGAGTGGAGTGGAGGTGCCCAGGCTGAGTGGAGTGCAGGCACCCAGGCAGAGTGGGAGTGAATGTGCCCAGGCTGAGTGGAGTGGAGGTGCCCAGGCTGAGTGGAGTGCAGGTTCCCAGGCAGAGTGGGACTGGAAGTGCCCAGGCTGAGTGGAGTGAATGTGCCCAGGCTGAATGGAGTGGAGGTGCCCAGGCTGAGTGGAGTGCAGGTTCCCAGGCAGAGTGGGACTGGAAGTGCCCAGGCTGAGTGGAGTGAATGTACCCAGGCTGAGTGGAGTGGAGGTGCCCAGGCTGAGTGGAGTGCAGGTTCCCAGGCAGAGTGGGATTGGAAGTTCCCAGGCTGAGTGGAGTGAATGTGCCCAGGCTGAGTGGAGTGGAGGTGCCCAGGCTGAGTGGAGTTGGGGTTCCCTGGCAGAGTGGGACTGGAAGTGCCAAGGCTGAGTGGAGTGAATGTACCCAGGCTGAGTGGAGTGGAGGTGCCCAGGCTGAGTGGAGTGCTGGTTCCCAGGCAGAGTGGGATTGGAAGTTCCCAGGCTGAGTGGAGTGAATGTCCCCAGGCTGAGTGGATTGCATGTGCCCAGGCTGAGTGGAGTGCTGGTTCCCTGGCAGAGTGGGATTGGAAGTGCCCAGGCTGAGTGGAGTGAATGTGCCCAGGCTGAGTGGAGTGAATGTGCCCAGGCTGAGTGGAGAGAATGTGCCCAGGCTGAGTGGATTGGAGGTGCCCAGGCTGAGTGGAGTGCAGGTTCCCTGGCAGAGTGGGATTGGAAGTGCCCAGGCTGAGTGGAGTGAATGTGCCCAGGCTGACTGGAGTGGAGGTGCCCAGGCCGAGTGGAGTGCAGGTTCCCAGGCAGAGTGGGACTGGAAGTGCCCAGGCGGAGTGGAGTGAATGTGCCCAGGCTGAATGGGAGTCAATGTGCCTAGACAGAGTGGAGTGAATGTGCCCAGCCGCCGGAGCCCGAAACGTGCGTTTCCCCATTGCCTTGAATGGGCGCGGAGAGAGGGGGGCACTTTTTGGCTCGTGGCGCGGGCACCGTTGCGCCAAAGCGTCAAGTGTCAAACCTCCCCGTGCTCGGGGCGGCCCCTTGGAGCTAACTGGCTGGGTCTGGAGGGGCTGCGAGACCGCCCAGGAGAACGGGTCCAAACCGCGTTCCGATCAGACGAGAATTGAGGGCGGGACACAGTTCCGCGGTTCACGTTCCGCCCGGGCAAAGGGCCTATAACTTGCGGCGGGAGGGCTTAAGAGTGGGCCCCCGCGAGTCGGGTGGAGAGCCGGGTGTGGAGAGGAGTAGCGGAGGTTCCCAGTCAGAGTGGGAGTGGAGGTTCCTGGGCAGAGTGGGACTGGAAGTGCCCAGGCTGAGTGGAGTGAATGTGCCCTGGCTGAGTGGAGTGAATGTGCCCAGGGTGAGTGGAGTGAATGTGCCCAGGCTGAGTGGAGTGAATGTGCCTAGGCTGAGTGGAGAGAATGTGCCCAGGCTGAGTGGATTGGAGGTGCCCAGGCTGAGTGGAGTGCAGGTTCCCAGGCAGAGTGGGACTGGAAGTGCCCAGGCTGAGTGGAGTGAATGTGCCCAGGCTGAGTGGAGTGAATGTGCCCAGGCTGAGTGGAGTGAATGTGCCCAGGCTGAGTGGAGTGGAGGTGCCCAGGCTGAGTGGAGTGCAGGTTCCCAGGCAGAGTGGGACTGGAAGTGCCCAGGCTGAGTGGAGTGAATGTGCCCAGGCTGAATGGAGTGGAGGTGCCCAGGCTGAGTGGAGTGCAGGTTCCCAGGCAGAGTGGGATTGGAAGTGCCCAGGCAGAGTGGGATTGGAAGTGCCCAGGCTGAGTGGAGTGAATGTACCCAAGCTGAGTGGAGTGGAGGTGCCCAGGCTGAGTGGAGTGCAGGTTCCCAGGCAGAGTGGGATTGGAAGTGCCCAGGCTGAGTGGAGTGAATGTGCCCAGGCTGAGTGGAGTGGAGGTGCCCAGGCTGAGTGGAGTTGGGGTTCCCTGGCAGAGTGGGACTGGAAGTGCCAATGCTGAGTGGAGTGAATGTGCCCAGGCTGAGTGGAGTGGAGGTGCCCAGGCTGATTGGAGTGCTGGTTCCCAGGCAGAGTGGGATTGGAAGTTCCCAGGCTGAGTGGAGTGAATGTCCCCAGGCTGAGTGGATTGCATGTGCCCAGGCTGAGTGGAGTGCAGGTTCCCTGGCAGAGTGGGATTGGAAGTGCCCAGGCTGAGTGGAGTGAATGTGCCCAGGCTGAGTGGAGTGGAGGTGCCCAGGCCGAGTGGAGTGCAGGTTCCCAGGCGGAGTGGAGTGAATGTGCCCAGGCTGAATGGGAGTCAATGTGCCCAGGCTGAATGGGAGTCAATGTGCCGAGAAAGAGTGGAGTGAATGTGCCCAGGCTGAGTGGAGTGGAGGTGCCCAGGCTGAGTGGAGTTGGGGTTCCCAGGCAGAGAGGGACTGGAAGTGCCCTGGCTGAGTGGAGTGAATGTGCCCAGGCTGCGTGGAGTGGAGGTTCCCAGGCTGAGTGGAGTGCAGGTTCCCAGCAGAGTGGGACTGGAAGTGCCCAGGCTGAGTGGAGTGAATGTGCCCAGGCTGAGTGGAGTGAATGTGCCCTGGCAGAGTGGAGTGAATGTGCCCAGGCTGAGTGGAGTGGAGGTGCCCAGGCTGAGTGGAGTGCAGGTTCCCAGGCAGAGTGGGACTGGAAGTGCCCAGGCTGAGTGGAGGGAATGTGCCCAGGCTGAATGGAGTGGAGGTGCCCAGGCTGAGTGGAGTGCAGGTTCCCAGGCAGAGTGGGATTGGAAGTGCCCAGGCTGAGTGGAGTGAATGTGCCTAGGCTGAGTGGAGTGGAGGTGCCCAGGCTGAATGGAGTTGGGGTTCCCTGGCAGAGTGGGACTGGAAGTGTCAACGGTGAGTGGAGTGAATGTGCCCAGGCTGAGTGGAGTGGAGGTGCCCAGGCTGAGTGGAGTTGGGGTTCACTGGCAGAGTCGGACTGGAAATGCCAACGCTGAGTGGAGTGAATGTGCCCAGGCTGAGTGGAGTGGAGGTGCCCAGGCTGAGTGGAGTGCTGGATCCCAGGCAGAGTGGGATTGGAAGTGCCAAGGCTGAGTGGAGTGAATGTGCCCAGGCTGAGTGGAGTGAATGTGCCCAGGCTGAATGGGAGTCAATGTGCCTAGACAGAGTGGAGTGAATGTGCCCAGGCTGAGTGGAGTGGAGGTGCCCAGGCTGAGTGGAGTTGGGGTTCCCAGGCAGAGAGGGACTGGAAGTGCCCTGGCTGAGTGGAGTGAATGTGCCCAGGCTGCGTGGAGTGGAGGTTCCCAGGCTGAGTGGAGTGCAGGTTCCCAGCAGAGTGGGATTGGAAGTACCCAGGCTGAGTGGAGTGGAGGTGCCCAGGCTGAGTGGAGTGCAGGTTCCCAGGCAGAGTGGGATTGGAAGTGCCCAGGCTGAGTGGAGTGAATGTGCCCAGGCTGAGTGGAGTGGAGGTGCCCAGGCTGAGTGGAGTTGGGGTTCCCTGGCAGAGTGGGACTG
Organism: Conger conger; assembly: GCF_963514075.1. Lineage (NCBI taxonomy): Eukaryota > Metazoa > Chordata > Actinopteri > Anguilliformes > Congridae > Conger > Conger conger. The sequence continues at coordinate 10,699 of NW_026890380.1, forward strand.
GAAGTGCCAAGGCTGAGTGGAGTGAATGTACCCAGGCTGAGTGGAGTGGAGGTGCCCAGGCTGAGTGGAGTGCTGGTTCCCAGGCAGAGTGGGATTGGAAGTTCCCAGGCTGAGTGGAGTGAATGTCCCCAGGCTGAGTGGATTGCATGTGCCCAGGCTGAGTGGAGTGCAGGTTCCCTGGCAGAGTGGGATTGGAAGTGCGCAGGCTGAGTGGAGTGAATGTGCCCAGGCTGACTGGAGTGGAGGTGCCCAGGCCGAGTGGAGTGCAGGTTCCCAGGCAGAGTGGGACTGGAAGTGCCCAGGCGGAGTGGAGTGAATGTGCCCAGGCTGAATGGGAGTCAATGTGCCTAGACAGAGTGGAGTGAATGTGCCCGGCCGCCGGAGCCCGAAACGTGCGTTTCCCCATTGCCTTGAATGGGCGCGGAGAGAGGGGGGCGCTTTTTGGCTCGTGGCGCGGGCACCGTTGCGCCAAAGCGTCAAGTATCACACCTCACCGTGCTCGGGGCGGCCCCTTGGAGCTAACTGGCTGGGTCTGGAGGGGCTGCGAGGCCGCCCAGGAGAACGGGTCCAAACCGCGTTCCGATCGGACGAGAATTGAGGGCGGGACACAGTTCCGCGGTTCACTTTCCGCCCGGGCAAAGGGCCTATAACTTGCGGCGGGAGGGCTTAAGAGTGGGCCCCCGCGAGTCGGGTGGAGAGCCGGGTGTGGAGAGGAGTAGCGGAGGTTCCCAGTCAGAGTGGGAGTGGAGGTACCTGGGCAGAGTGGGACTGGAAGTGCCCAGGCTGAGTGGAGTGAATGTGCCCTGGCTGAGTGGAGTGAATGTGCCCAGGCTGAGTGGAGTGAATGTGCCCAGGCTGAGTGGAGTGAATGTGCCCAGGCTGAGTGGAGAGAATGTGCCCAGGCTGAGTGGATTGGAGGTGCCCAGGCTGAGTGGAGTGCAGGTTCCCAGGCAGAGTGGGACTGGAAGTGCCCAGGCTGAGTGGAGTGAATGTGCCCAGGCTGAGTGGAGTGAATGATCCCAGGCTGAATGGGAGTCAATGTGCCTAGACAGAGTGGAGTGAATGTGCCCAGGCTGAGTGGAGTGGAGGTGCCCAGGCTGAGTGGAGTTGGGGTTCCCAGGCAGAGAGGGACTGGAAGTGCCCTGGCTGAGTGGAGTGAATGTGCCCAGGCTGCGTGCAGTGGAGCTTCCCAGGCTGAGTGGAGTGCAGGTTCCCAGCAGAGTGGGACTGGAAGTGCCCAGGCTGAGTGGAGTGAATGTGCCCAGGCTGAGTGGAGTGAATGTGCCCAGGCAGAGTGGAGTGAATGTGCCCAGGCTGAGTGGAGTGGAGGTGCCCAGGCTGAGTGGAGTGCAGGTTCCCAGGCAGAGTGGGATTGGAAGTGCCCAGGCTGAGTGGAGTGAATGTACCCAGGCTGAGTGGAGTGCAGGTTCCCAGCAGAGTGGGACTGGAAGTGCCCAGGCTGAGTGGAGTGAATGTGCCCAGGCTGAATGGAGTGAATGTGCCCAGGCTGAGTGGATTGGAGGTGCCCAGGCTGAGTGGAGTGCAGGTTCCCAGGCAGAGTGGGACTGGAAGTGCCCAGGCTGAGTGGAGTGAATGTGCCCAGGCTGAGTGGAGTGAATGTTCCCAGGCTGAATGGGAGTCAATGTGCTTAGACAGAGTGGAGTGAATGTGCCCAGGCTGAGTGGAGTGGAGGTGCCCAGGCTGAGTGGAGTGCAGGTTCCCAGGCAGAGTGGGATTGGAAGTGCCCAGGCTGAGTGGAGTGAATGTGCCCATGCTGAGTGGAGTGGAGGTGCCCAGGCTGAGTGGAGTTGGGGTTCCCTGGCAGAGTGGGACTGGAAGTGCCAAGGCTGAGTGGAGTGAATGTACCCAGGCTGAGTGGAGTGGAGGTGCCCAGGCTGAGTGGAGTGCTGGTTCCCAGGCAGAGTGGGATTGGAAGTTCCCAGGCTGAGTGGAGTGAATGTCCCCAGGCTGAGTGGATTGCATGTGCCCAGGCTGGGTGGAGTGCAGGTTCCCTGGCAGAGTGGGATTGGAAGTGCCCAGGCTGAGTGGAGTGAATGTGCCCAGGCTGAATGGAGTGGAGGTGGCCAGGCTGAGTGGAGTGCAGGTTCCCAGGCAGAGTGGGATTGGAAGTGCCCAGGCTGTGTGGAGTGAATGTACCCAGGCTGAGTGGAGTGGAGGTGCCCAGGCTGAGTGGAGTGCAGGTTCCCAGGCAGAGTGGGACTGGAAGTGCCCAGGCTGAGTGGAGTGAATGTGCCCAGGCTGAATGGAGTGGAGGTGCCCAGGCTGAGTGGAGTGCAGGTTCCCAGGCAGAGTGGAGTGAATGTGCCCAGGCTGAGTGGAGTGAATGTTCCCAGGCTGAATGGGAGTCAATGTGCCTAGACAGAGTGGGACTGGAAGTGCCAAGGCTGAGTGGAGTGAATGTGCCCAGGCTGAGTGGAGTGGAGGTGCCCAGGCTGAGTGCAGTGCAGGTTCCCAGGCAGAGTGGGATTGGAAGTGCCCAGGCTGAGTGCAGTGAATGTACCCAGGCTGAGTGGAGTGCAGGTTCCCAGCAGAGTGGGACTGGAAGTGCCCAGGCTGAGTGGAGTGAATGTGCCCAGGCTGAGTGGAGTGAATATGCCCAGGCTGAGTGGATTGGAGGTTCCCAGGCTGAGTGGAGTGCAGGTTCCCAGGCAGAGTGGGACTGGAAGTGCCCAGGCTGAGTGGAGTGAATGTGCCCAGGCTGAGTGGAGTGAATGATCCCAGGCTGAATGGGAGTCAATGTGCCTAGACAGAGTGGAGTGAATGTGCCCAGGCTGAGTGGAGTGGAGGTGCCCAGGCTGAGTGGAGTGCAGGTTCCCAGGCAGAGTGGGATTGGAAGTGCCCAGGCTGAGTGGAGTGAATGTGCCCAGGCTGAGTGGAGTGGAGGTGCCCAGGCTGAGTGGAGTTGGGGTTCCCTGGCAGAGTGGGACTGGAAGTGCCCAGGCTGAGTGGAGTGAATGTGCCCTGGCTGAGTGGAGTGAATGTGGCCAGGCTGAGTGGAGTGGAGGTGCCCAGGCTGAGTGGAGTGCAGGCACCAAGGCAGAGTGGGATTGGAAGTGCCCAGGCTGAGTGGAGTGAATGTGCCCAGGCTGAGTGGAGTGGAGGTGCCCAAGCCGAGTGGAGTGCAGGTTCCCAGGCAGAGTGGGACTGGAAGTGCCCAGGCTGAGTGGAGTGAATGTGCCCAGGCTGAGTGGAGTGGAGGTGCCCAGGCTGAGTGGAGTTGGGGTTCCCTGGCAGAGTGGGACTGGAAGTGCCAAGGCTGAGTGGAGTGAATGTGCCCAGGCTGAGTGGAGTGGAGATGCCCAGGCCGAGTGGAGTGCAGGTTCCCAGGCAGAGTGTGACTGAAAGTGCCCATGCTGAGTGGAGTGAATGTGCCCAGGCTGAATGGAGTGGAGGTGCCCACGCTGAGTGGAGTGCAGGTTCCCAGGCAGAGTGGGATTGGAAGTGCCCAGGCTGAGTGGAGTGAATGTGCCCATGCTGAGTGGAGTGGAGGTGCCCAGGCAGAGTGGAGTGCAGGTTCCCAGGCAGAGTGGGACTGGAAGTGCGTAGGCGGAATGGAGTGAATGTGCCCAGGCTGAATGGGAGTCAATATGCCTAGACAGAGTGGAGTGAATGTGCCCGCCCGCCGGAGCCCGAAACGTGCGTTTCCCCATTGCCTTGAATGGGCGCGGAGAGAGGGGGGCGCTTTTTGGCTCGTGGCGCGGGCACCGTTGCGCCAAAGCGTCAAGTGTCACACCTCCCCGTGCTCGGGGCGGCCCGTTGGAGCTAACTGGCTGGGTCTGGAGGGGCTGCGAGGCCGCCCAGGAGAACGGGTCCAAACCGCGTTCCGATCGGACGAGAATTGAGGGCGGGACACAGTTCCGCGGTTCACTTTCCGCCCGGGCAAAGGGCCTATAACTTGCGGCGGGAGGGCTTAAGAGTGGGCCCCCGCGAGTCGGGTGGAGAGCCGGGTGTGGAGAGGAGTAGCGGAGGTTCCCAGTCAGAGTGGGAGTGGAGGTTCCTGGGAAGAGTGGGACTGGAAGTGCCCAGGCTGAGTGGAGTGAATGTGCCCTGGCTGAGTGGAGTGAATGTGCCCAGGCTGAGTGGAGTGAATGTGCCCAGGCTGAGTGGAGTGAATGTGCCCAGGCTGACTGGAGAGAATGTGCCCAGGCTGAATGGGAGTCAATGTGCCCAGGCTGAGTGGAGTTGGGGTTCCCAGGCAGAGAGGGACTGGAAGTGCCCTGGCTGAGTGGAGTGAATGTGCCCAGGCTGCGTGGAGTGGAGGTTCCCAGGCTGAGTGGAGTGCAGGTTCCCAGCAGAGTGGGATTGGAAGTACCCAGGCTGAGTGGAGTGGAGGTGCCCAGGCTGAGTGGGATTGGAAGTGCCCAGGCTGAGTGCAGTGAATGTGCCCAGGCTGAGTGGAGTGGAGGTTCCCAGGCTGAGTGGAGTGCAGGTTCCCAGCAGAGTGGGATTGGAAGTACCCAGGCTGAGTGGAGTGCAGGTTCCCTGGCAGAGTGGGATTGGAAGTGCCCAGGCTGAGTGCAGTGAATGTGCCCAGGCTGAGTGGAGTGGAGGTGCCAGGCTGAGTGGAGTTGGGGTACCCTGGCAGAGTGGGACTGGAAGTGCCAAGGCTGAGTGGAGTGAATGTACCCAGGCTGAGTGGAGTGGAGGTGCCCAGGCTGAGTGGAGTGCAGGTTCCCAGCAGAGTGAGACTGGAAGTGCCCATGCTGAGTGGAGTGAATGTGCCCAGGCTGAGTAGAGTGAATGTGCCCAGGCAGAGTGGAGTGACTGTGCCGAGGCTGAGTGGAGTGGAGGTGCCCAGGCTGAGTGGAGTGCAGGTTCCCAGGCAGAGTGGGATTGGAAGTTCCCAGGCTGAGTGGAGTGAATGTGCCCAGGCTGAGTGGAGTGAATGTGCCCATGCTGAGTGGAGTGAATGTGCCCAGGCTGACTGGAGAGAATGTGCCCAGGCTGAGTGGATTGGAGGTGCCCAGGCTGAGTGGAGTGCAGGTTCCCAGGCAGAGTGGGACTGGAAGTGCCCAGGCTGAGTGGAGTGAATGTGCCCAGGCTGAGTGGAGTGAATGTTCCCAGGCTTAATGGGAGTCAATGTGCCTAGACAGAGTGGAGTGAATGTGCCCAGGCTGAGTGGAGTGGAGGTGCCCAGGCTGAGTGGAGTTGGGTTTCCCAGGCAGAGAGGGACTGGAAGTGCCCTGGCTGAGTGGAGTGAATGTGCCCAGGCTGCGTGGAGTGGAGGTTCCCAGGCTGAGTGGAGTGCAGGTTCCCAGCAGAGTGGGAGTGAATGTGCCCAGGCTGAGTGGAGTGGAGGTGCCCAGGCTGAGTGAAGTTGGGGTTCCCTGGCAGAGTGGGACTGGAAGTGCCCAGGCTGAGTGGAGTGAATGTGCGCAGGCTGAGTGGAGTGGAGGTGCCCAGGCTGAGTGGAGTGCAGGTTCCCAGGCAGAGTGGGACTGGAAGTGCCAAGGCTGAGTGGAGTGAATGTGCCCAGGCTGAGTGGAGTGGAGGTGCCCAGGCCGAGTGGAGTGCAGGTTCCCAGGCAGAGTGGGACTGAAAGTGCCCAGGCTGAGTGGAGTGAATGTGCCCCAGGCTGAATGGAGTGGAGGTGCCCAGGCTGAGTGGAGTGCAGGTTCCCTGGCAGAGTGGGATTGGAAGTGCCCAGGCTGAGTGGAGTGAATGTACCCAGGCTGAGTGGAGTGGAGGTGCCCAGGCTGAGTGGAGTGCAGGTTCCCAGGCAGAGTGGGATTGGAAGTGCCCAGGCTGAGTGGAGTGAATGTGCCCAGGCTGAGTGGAGTGGAGGTGCCCAGGCTGAGTGGAGTTGGGGTTCCCTGGCAGAGTGGGACTGGAAGTGCCCAGGCGGAGTGGAGTGGAGGTGCCCAGGCTGAGTGGAGTTGGGGTTCCCAGGCAGAGAGGGACTGGAAGTGCCCTGGCTGAGTGGAGTGAACGTGCCCAGGCTGCGTGGAGTGGAGGTTCCCAGGCTGAGTGGAGTGCAGGTTCCCAGCAGAGTGGGACTAGAAGTGCCCAGGCTGAGTGGAGTGAATGTGCCCAGGCTGAGTGGAGTGAATGTGCCCAGGCTGAGTGGAGTGAATGTGCCCAGGCTGAGTGGAGTGGAGGTGCCCAGGCTGAGTGGAGTGCAGGTTCCCAGGCAGAGTGGGATTGGAAGTGCCCAGGCTGAGTGGAGTGAATGTGCCCAGGCTGAGTGGAGTGGAGGTGCCCAGGCCGAGTGGAGTGCAGGTTCCCAGGCAGAGTGGGACTGGAAGTGCCCAGGCTGAGTGGAGTGAATGTGCCCAGGCTGAGTGGAGTGGAGGTGCCCAGGCTGAGTGGAGTTGGGTTCCCTGGAAGAGTGGGACTGGAAGTGCCAAGGCTGAGTGGAGTGAATGTGCCCAGGCTGAGTGGAGTGGAGGTGCCCAGGCTGAGTGGAGTGCAGGTTCCCAGGCAGAGTGGGATTGGAAGTTCCCAGGCTGAGTGGAGTGAATGTCCCCAGGCTGAGTGGATTGCATGTGCCCAGGCTGAGTGGAGTGCAGGTTCCCTGGCAGAGTGGGATTGGAAGTGCCCAGGCTGAGTGGAGTGAATGTGCCCAGGCTGACTGGAGTGGAGGTGCCCAGGCCGAGTGGAGTGCAGGTTCCCAGGCAGAGTGGGACTGGAAGTGCCCAGGCGGAGTGGAGTGAATGTGCCCAGGCTGAATGGGAGTCAATGTGCCTAGACAGAGTGGAGTGAATGTGCCCGGCCGCCGGAGCCCGAAACGTGCGTTTCCCCATTGCCTTGAATGGGCGCGGAGAGAGGGGGGCGCTTTTTGGCTCGTGGCGAGGGCACCGTTGCGCCAAAGCGTCAAGTGTCACACCTCACCGTGCTCGGGGCGGCCCCTTGGAGCTAACTGGCTGGGTCTGGAGGGGCTGCGAGGCCGCCCAGGAGAACGGGTCCAAACCGCGTTCCGATCGGACGAGAATTGAGGGCGGGACACAGTTCCGCGGTTCACTTTCCGCCCGGGCAAAGGGCCTATAACTTGCGGCGGGAGGGCTTAAGAGTGGGCCCCCGCGAGTCGGGTGGAGAGCCGGGTGTGGAGAGGAGTAGCGGAGGTTCCCATTCAGAGTGGGAGTGGAGGTACCTGGGCAGAGTGGGACTGGAAGTGCCCAGGCTGAGTGGAGTGAATGTGCCCTGGCTGAGTGGAGTGAATGTGCCCAGGCTGAGTGGAGTGAATGTGCCCAGGCTGAGTGGAGTGAATGTGCCCAGGCTGAGTGGAGAGAATGTGCCCAGGCTGAGTGGATTGGAGGTGCCCAGGCTGAGTGGAGTGCAGGTTCCCAGGCAGAGTGGGACTGGAAGTGCCCAGGCTGAGTGGAGTGAATGTGCCCAGGCTGAGTGGAGTGAATGATCCCAGGCTGAATGGGAGTCAATGTGCCTAGACAGAGTGGAGTGAATGTGCCCAGGCTGAGTGGAGTGGAGGTGCCCAGGCTGAGTGGAGTTGGGGTTCCCAGGCAGAGAGGGACTGGAAGTGCCCTGGCTGAGTGGAGTGAATGTGCCCAGGCTGCGTGGAGTGGAGCTTCCCAGGCTGAGTGGAGTGCAGGTTCCCAGCAGAGTGGGACTGGAAGTGCCCAGGCTGAGTGGAGTGAATGTGCCCAGGCTGAGTGGAGTGAATGTGCCCAGGCAGAGTGGAGTGAATGTACCCAGGCTGAGTGGAGTGCAGGTTCCCAGCAGAGTGGGACTGGAAGTGCCCAGGCTGAGTGGAGTGAATGTGCCCAGGCTGAGTGGAGTGAATATGCCCAGGCTGAGTGGATTGGAGGTTCCCAGGCTGAGTGGAGTGCAGGTTCCCAGGCAGAGTGGGACTGGAAGTGCCCAGGCTGAGTGGAGTGAATGTGCCCAGGCTGAGTGGAGTGAATGATCCCAGGCTGAATGGGAGTCAATGTGCCTAGACAGAGTGGAGTGAATGTGCCCAGGCTGAGTGGAGTGGAGGTGCCCAGGCTGAGTGGAGTGCAGGTTCCCAGGCAGAGTGGGATTGGAAGTGCCCAGGCTGAGTGGAGTGAATGTGCCCAGGCTGAGTGGAGTGGAGGTGCCCAGGCTGAGTGGAGTTGGGGTTCCCTGGCAGAGTGGGACTGGAAGTGCCCAGGCTGAGTGGAGTGAATGTGCCCTGGCTGAGTGGAGTGAATGTGGCCAGGCTGAGTGGAGTGGAGGTGCCCAGGCTGAGTGGAGTGCAGGCACCAAGGCAGAGTGGGATTGGAAGTGCCCAGGCTGAGTGGAGTGAATGTGCCCAGGCTGAGTGGAGTGGAGGTGCCCAAGCCGAGTGGAGTGCAGGTTCCCAGGCAGAGTGGGACTGGAAGTGCCCAGGCTGAGTGGAGTGAATGTGCCCAGGCTGAGTGGAGTGGAGGTGCCCAGGCTGAGTGGAGTTGGGGTTCCCTGGCAGAGTGGGACTGGAAGTGCCAAGGCTGAGTGGAGTGAATGTGCCCAGGCTGAGTGGAGTGGAGATGCCCAGGCCGAGTGGAGTGCAGGTTCCCAGGCAGAGTGTGACTGAAAGTGCCCATGCTGAGTGGAGTGAATGTGCCCAGGCTGAATGGAGTGGAGGTGCCCACGCTGAGTGGAGTGCAGGTTCCCAGGCAGAGTGGGATTGGAAGTGCCCAGGCTGAGTGGAGTGAATGTGCCCATGCTGAGTGGAGTGGAGGTGCCCAGGCCGAGTGGAGTGCAGGTTCCCAGGCAGAGTGGGACTGGAAGTGCGTAGGCGGAATGGAGTGAATGTGCCCAGGCTGAATGGGAGTCAATATGCCTAGACAGAGTGGAGTGAATGTGCCCGCCCGCCGGAGCCCGAAACGTGCGTTTCCCCATTGCCTTGAATGGGCGCGGAGAGAAGGGGGCGCTTTTTGGCTCGTGGCGCGGGCACCATTGCGCCAAAGCGTCAAGTGTCACACCTCCCCGTGCTCGGGGCGGCCCGTTGGAGCTAACTGGCTGGGTCTGGAGGAGCTGCGAGGCCGCCCAGGAGAACGGGTCCAAACCGCGTTCCGATCGGACGAGAATTGAGGGCGGGACACAGTTCCGCGGTTCACTTTCCGCCCGGGCAAAGGGCCTATAACTTGCGGCGGGAGGGCTTAAGAGTGGGCCCCCGCGAGTCGGGTGGAGAGCCGGGTGTGGAGAGGAGTAGCGGAGGTTCCCAGTCAGAGTGGGAGTGGAGGTTCCTGGGAAGAGTGGGACTGGAAGTGCCCAGGCTGAGTGGAGTGAATGTGCCCTGGCTGAGTGGAGTGAATGTGCCCAGGCTGAGTGGAGTGAATGTGCCCAGGCTGAGTGGAGTGAATGTGCCCAGGCTGACTGGAGAGAATGTGCCCAGGCTGAATGGGAGTCAATGTGCCCAGGCTGAGTGGAGTTGGGGTTCCCAGGCAGAGAGGGACTGGAAGTGCCCTGGCTGAGTGGAGTGAATGTGCCCAGGCTGCGTGGAGTGGAGGTTCCCAGGCTGAGTGGAGTGCAGGTTCCCAGCAGAGTGGGATTGGAAGTACCCAGGCTGAGTGGAGTGGAGGTGCCCAGGCAGAGTGGAGTGCAGGTTCCCAGGCAGAGTGGGATTGGAAGTGCCCAGGCTGAGTGGAGTGAATGTGCCCAGGCTGACTGGAGTGGAGGTGCCCAGGCCGAGTGGAGTGCAGGTTCCCAGGCAGAGTGGGACTGGAAGTGCCCAGGCTGAGTGGAGTGAATGTGCCCAGGCTGAGTGGAGTGGAGGTGCCCAGGCTGAGTGGAGTTGGGGTTCCCTGGCAGAGTGGGATTGGAAGTGCCCAGGCTGAGTGGAGTGAATGTGGCCAGGCTGAGTGGAGTGGAGGTGCCCAGGCTGAGTGGAGTGCAGGCACCCAGGCAGAGTGGGATTGGAAGTGCCCAGGCTGAGTGGAGTGGAGGTCCCCAGGCTGAGTGGAGTGCAGGTTCCCAGGCAGAGTGGAGTGAATGTGCCGAGGCTGAGTGGAGTGAATGTGTCCTGGCTGAGTGGAGTGAATGTGCCCAGGCTGAGTGGAGTGAATGTGCCCAGGCTGAGTGGAGTGAATGTGCCCAGGCTGAGTGGAAAGAATGTGCCCAGGCTGAGTGGATTGGAGGTGCCCAGGCTGAGTGGAGTGCAGGTTCCCAGGCAGAGTGGGACTGGAAGTGCCCAGGCTGAGTGGAGTGAATGTGCCCAGGCTGAGTGGAGTGAATGATCCCAGGCTGAATGGGAGTCAATGTGCCTAGACAGAGTGGAGTGAATGTGCCCAGGCTGAGTGGAGTGGAGGTGCCCAGGTTGAGTGGAGTTGGGGTTCCCAGGCAGAGAGGGACTGGAAGTTCCCTGGCTGAGTGGAGTGAATGTGCCCAGGCTGCGTGGAGTGGAGGTTCCCAGGCTGAGTGGAGTGCAGGTTCCCAGCAGAGTGGGACTGGAAGTGCCCAGGCTGAGTGTAGTGAATGTGCCCAGGCTGAGTGGAGTGAATGTGCCCAGGCTGAGTGGAGTGAATGTGCCCAGGCTGAGTGGAGTGGAGGTGCCCAGGCTGAGTGGAGTGCAGGTTCCCAGGCAGAGTGGGACTGGAAGTGCCCAGGCTGAGTGGAGTGAATGTGCCCAGGCTGAATGGAGTGGAGGTGCCCAGGCTGAGTGGAGTGCAGGTTCCCAGGCAGAGTGGGTATGGAAGTGCCCAGGCTGAGTGGAGTGAATGTACCCAGGCTGAGTGGAGTGGAGGTGCCCAGGCTGAGTGGAGTGCAGGTTCCCAGGCAGAGTGGGATTGGAAGTGCCCAGGCTGAGTGGAGTGAATGTGCCCAGGCTGAGTGGAGTGGAGGTGCCCAGGCTGAGTGGAGTTGGGGTTCCCTGGCAGAGTGGGACTGGAAGTGCCAAGGCTGAGTGGAGTGAATGTACCCAGGCTGAGTGGAGTGGAGGTGCCCAGGCTGAGTGGAGTGCTGGTTCCCAGGCAGAGTGGGATTGGAAGTTCCCAGGCTGAGTGGAGGGAATGTCCCCAGGCTGAGTGGATTGCATGTGCCCAGGCTGAGTGGAGTGCTGGTTCCCTGGCAGAGTGGGATTGGAAGTGCCCAGGCTGAGTGGAGTGAATGTGCCCAGGCTGAGTGGAGTGGAGGTGCCCAGGCCGAGTGGAGTGCAGGTTCCCAGGCAGAGTGGGACTGGAAGTGCCCAGGCGGAGTGGAGTGAATGTGCCCAGGCTGAATGGGAGTCAATGTGCCTAGACAGAGTGGAGTGAATGTGCCCGGCCGCCGGAGCCCGAAACGTGCGTTTCCCCATTGCCTTGAATGGGCGCGGAGAGAGGGGGGCGCTTTTTGGCTCGTGGCGCCGGCACCGTTGCGCCAAAGCGTCAAGTGTCACCCCTCCCCGTGCTCGGGGCGGCCCCTTGGAGCAAACTGGCTGGGTCTGGAGGGCCTGCGAGGCCGCCCAGGAGAACGGGTCCAAACCGCGTTCCAATCGGACGAGAATTAAGGGCGGGACACAGTTCCGCGGTTCACTTTCCGCCCAGGCAAAGGGCCTATAAATTGCGGCGGGAGGGCTTAAGAGTGGGCCCTCGCGAGTCGGGTGGAGAGCCGGGTGTGGAGAGGAGTAGCGGAGGTTCCCAGTCAGAGTGAGAGTGGAGGTTCCTGGGCAGAGTGGGACTGGAAGTGCCCAGGCTGAGTGGAGTGAATGTGCCCTGGCTGAGTGGAGTGAATGTGGCCAGGCTGAGTGGAGTGGAGGTGCCCAGGCTGAGTGGAGTGCAGGCACCCAGGCAGAGTGGGATTGGAAGTGCCCAGGCTGAGTGGAGTGAATGTGCCCAGGCTGAGTGGAGTGAATGTTCCCAGGCTGAATGGGAGTCAATGTGCCTAGACAGAGTGGAGTGAATGTGCCCAGGCTGCGTGGAGTGGAGGTTCCCAGGCTGAGTGGAGTGCAGGTTCCCAGCAGAGTGGGACTGGAAGTGCCCAGGCTGAGTGGAGTGAATGTGCCCAGGCTGAGTGGAGTGAATGTGCCCAGGCTGAGTGGAGTGAATGTGCCCAGGCTGAGTGGAGTGGAGGTGCCCAGGCTGAGTGGAGTGCAGGTTCCCAGGCAGAGTGGGACTGGAAGTGCCCAGGCTGAGTGGAGTGAATGTGCCCAGGCTGAATGGAGTGGAGGTGCCCAGGCTGAGTGGAGTGCAGGTGCCCAGGCTGAGTGGAGTTGGGGGTCCCTGGCAGAGTGGGACTGGAAGTGCCAAGGCTGAGTGGAGTGAATGTGCCCAGGCTGAGTGGAGTGGAGGTGCCCAGGCTGAGTGCAGTGCAGGTTCCCAGGCAGAGTGGGATTGGAAGTGCCCAGGCTGAGTGAAGTGAATATACCCAGGCTGAGTGGAGTGGAGGTGCCCAGGCTGAGTGGAGTGCAGGTTCCCAGGCAGAGTGGGATTGGAAGTGCCCAGGCTGAGTGGAGTGAATGTGCCCAGGCTGAGTGGAGTGGAGGTGCCCAGGCTGAGTGGAGTTGGGGTTCCCTGGCAGAGTGGGACTGGAAGTGCCAAGGCTGAGTGGAGTGAATGTACCCAGGCTGAGTGGAGTGGAGGTGCCCAGGCTGAGTGGAGTGCTGGTTCCCAGGCAGAGTGGGATTGGAAGTTCCCAGGCTGAGTGGAGTGAATGTCCCCAGGCTGAGTGGATTGCATGTGCCCAGGCTGAGTGGAGTGCAGGTTCCCTGGCAGAGTGGGATTGGAAGTGCCCAGGCTGAGTGGAGTGAATGTGCCCAGGCTGACTGGAGTGGAGGTGCCCAGGCCGAGTGGAGTGCAGGTTCCCAGGCAGAGTGGGACTGGAAGTGCCCAGGCGGAGTGGAGTGAATGTGCCCAGGCTGAATGGGAGTCAATGTGCCTAGACAGAGTGGAGTGAATGTGCCCGGCCGCCGGAGCCCGAAACGTGCGTTTCCCCATTGCCTTGAATGGGCGCGGAGAGAGGGGGGCGTTTTTTGGCTCGTGGCACGGGCACCGTTCCGCCAAAGCGTCAAGTGTCACACCTCCCCGTGCTCGGGGCGGCCCCTTGGAGCTAACTGGCTGGGTCTGGAGGGGCTGCGAGACCGCCCAGGAGAACGGGTCCAAACCGCGTTCCGATCGGACGAGAATTGAGGGCGGGACACAGTTCCGCGGTTCACGTTCCGCCCGGGCAAAGGGCCTATAACTTGCGGCGGGAGGGCTTAAGAGTGGGCCCCCGCGAGTCGGGTGGAGAGCCGGGTGTGGAGAGGAGTAGCGGAGGTTCCCAGTCAGAGTGGGAGTGGAGGTTCCTGGGCAGAGTGGGACTGGAAGTGCCCAGGCTGAGTGGAGTGAATGTGTCCTGGCTGAGTGGAGTGAATGTGCCCAGGCTGAGTGGAGTGAATGTGCCCAGGCTGAGTGGAGTGAATGTGCCCAGGCTGAGTGGAAAGAATGTGCCCAGGCTGAGTGGATTGGAGGTTCCCAGGCTGAGTGGAGTGCAGGTTCCCAGGCAGAGTGGGCCTGGAAGTGCCCAGGCTGAGTGGAGTGAATGTGCCCAGGCTGAGTGGAGTGAATGATCCCAGGCTGAATGGGAGTCAATGTGCCTAGACAGAGTGGAGTGAATGTGCCCAGGCTGACTGGAGTGGAGGTGCCCAGGCCGAGTGGAGTGCAGGTTCCCAGGCAGAGTGGGACTGGAAGTGCCCAGGCGGAGTGGAGTGAATGTGCCCAGGCTGAATGGGAGTCAATGTGCCTAGACAGAGTGGACTGAATGTGCCCAGGCTGAGTGGAGTGGAGGTGCCCAGGCTGAGTGGAGTTGGGGTTCCCAGGCAGAGAGGGATTGGAAGTTCCCAGGCTGAGTGGAGTGAATGTCCCCAGGCTGAGTGGATTGCATGTGCCCAGGCTGAGTGGAGTGCAGGTTCCCTGGCAGAGTGGGATTGGAGGTGCCCAGGCTGAGTGGAGTTGGGGTTCCCTGGCAGAGTGGGACTGGAAGTGCCAAGGCTGAGTGGAGTGAATGTACCCAGGCTGAGTGGAGTGGAGGTGCCCAGGCTGAGTGGAGTGCTGGTTCCCAGGCAGAGTGGGATTGGAAGTTCCCAGGCTGAGTGGAGTGAATGTCCCCAGGCTGAGTGGATTGCATGTGCCCAGGCTGAGTGGAGTGCAGGTTCCCTGGCAGAGTGGGATTGGAAGTGCCCAGGCTGAGTGGAGTGAATGTGCCCAGGCTGACTGGAGTGGAGGTGCCCAGGCCGAGTGGAGTGCAGGTTCCCAGGCAGAGTGGGACTGGAAGTGCCCAGGCGGAGTGGAGTGAATGTGCCCAGGCTGAATGGGAGTCAATGTGCCTAGACAGAGTGGAGTGAATGTGCCCGGCCGCCGGAGCCCGAAACGTGCGTTTCCCCATTGCCTTGAATGGGCGCGGAGAGAGGGGGGCGTTTTTTGGCTCGTGGCACGGGCACCGTTCCGCCAAAGCGTCAAGTGTCACACCTCCCCGTGCTCGGGGCGGCCCCTTGGAGCTAACTGGCTGGGTCTGGAGGGGCTGCGAGACCGCCCAGGAGAACGGGTCCAAACCGCGTTCCGATCGGACGAGAATTGAGGGCGGGACACAGTTCCGCGGTTCACGTTCCGCCCGGGCAAAGGGCCTATAACTTGCGGCGGGAGGGCTTAAGAGTGGGCCCCCGCGAGTCGGGTGGAGAGCCGGGTGTGGAGAGGAGTAGCGGAGGTTCCCAGTCAGAGTGGGAGTGGAGGTTCCTGGGCAGAGTGGGACTGGAAGTGCCCAGGCTGAGTGGAGTGAATGTGTCCTGGCTGAGTGGAGTGAATGTGCCCAGGCTGAGTGGAGTGAATGTGCCCAGGCTGAGTGGAGTGAATGTGCCCAGGCTGAGTGGAAAGAATGTGCCCAGGCTGAGTGGATTGGAGGTTCCCAGGCTGAGTGGAGTGCAGGTTCCCAGGCAGAGTGGGCCTGGAAGTGCCCAGGCTGAGTGGAGTGAATGTGCCCAGGCTGAGTGGAGTGAATGATCCCAGGCTGAATGGGAGTCAATGTGCCTAGACAGAGTGGAGTGAATGTGCCCAGGCTGACTGGAGTGGAGGTGCCCAGGCCGAGTGGAGTGCAGGTTCCCAGGCAGAGTGGGACTGGAAGTGCCCAGGCGGAGTGGAGTGAATGTGCCCAGGCTGAATGGGAGTCAATGTGCCTAGACAGAGTGGAGTGAATGTGCCCAGGCTGAGTGGAGTGGAGGTGCCCAGGCTGAGTGGAGTTGGGGTTCCCAGGCAGAGAGGGATTGGAAGTTCCCAGGCTGAGTGGAGTGAATGTCCCCAGGCTGAGTGGATTGCATGTGCCCAGGCTGAGTGGAGTGCAGGTTCCCTGGCAGAGTGGGATTGGAAGTGCCCAGGCTGAGTGGAGTGAATGTGCCCAGGCTGACTGGAGTGGAGGTGCCCAGGCCGAGTGGAGTGCAGGTTCCCAGCAGAGTGGGACTGGAAGTGCCAGGGTGAGTGGAGTGAATGTGCCCAGGCTGAGTGGAGTGAATGTGCCCAGGCTGAGTGGAGTGAATGTGCCCAGGCTGAGTGGAGTGGAGGTGCCCAGGCTGAGTGGAGTGCAGGTTCCCAGGCAGAGTGGGACTGGAAGTGCCCAGGCTGAGTGGAGTGAATGTGCCCAGGCTGAATGGAGTAGAGGTGCCCAGGCTGAGTGGAGTGCAGGTTCCCAGGCAGAGTGGGATTGGAAGTGCCCAGGCTGAGTGGAGTGAATGTACCCAGGCTGAGTGGAGTGGAGGTGCCCAGGCTGAGGGGAGTGCAGGTTCCCAGGCAGAGTGGGATTGGAAGTGCCCAGGCTGAGTGGAGTGAATGTGCCCAGGCTGAGTGGAGTGGAGGTGCCCAGGCTGAGTGGAGTTGGGGTTCCCTGGCAGAGTGGGACTGGAAGTGCCAACGCTGAGTGGAGTGAATGTACCCAGGCTGAGTGGAGTGGAGGTGCCCAGGCTGATTGGAGTGCTGGTTCCCAGGCAGAGTGGGATTGGAAGTTCCCAGGCTGAGTGGAGTGAATGTCCCCAGGCTGAGTGGATTGCATGTGCCCAGGCTGAGTGGAGTGCAGGTTCCCTGGCAGAGTGGGATTGGAAGTGCCCAGGCTGAGTGGAGTGAATGTGCCCAGGCTGAGTGGAGTGGAGGTGCCCAGGCCGAGTGGAGTGCAGGTTCCCAGGCAGAGTGGGACTGGAAGTGCCCAGGCGGAGTGGAGTGAATGTGCCCAGGCTGAATGGGAGTCAATGTGCCTAGACAGAGTGGAGTGAATGTGCCCAGGCTGAGTGGAGTGGAGGTGCCCAGGCTGAGTGGAGTTGGGGTTCCCAGGCAGAGAGGGATTGGAAGTTCCCAGGCTGAGTGGAGTGAATGTCCCCAGGCTGAGTGGATTGCATGTGCCCAGGCTGAGTGGAGTGCAGGTTCCCTGGCAGAGTGGGATTGGAAGTGCCCAGGCTGAGTGGAGTGAATGTGCCCAGGCTGACTGGAGTGGAGGTGCCCAGGCCGAGTGGAGTGCAGGTTCCCAGCAGAGTGGGACTGGAAGTGCCAGGGTGAGTGGAGTGAATGTGCCCAGGCTGAGTGGAGTGAATGTGCCCAGGCTGAGTGGAGTGAATGTGCCCAGGCTGAGTGGAGTGGAGGTGCCCAGGCTGAGTGGAGTGCAGGTTCCCAGGCAGAGTGGGACTGGAAGTGCCCAGGCTGAGTGGAGTGAATGTGCCCAGGCTGAATGGAGTAGAGGTGCCCAGGCTGAGTGGAGTGCAGGTTCCCAGGCAGAGTGGGATTGGAAGTGCCCAGGCTGAGTGGAGTGAATGTACCCAGGCTGAGTGGAGTGGAGGTGCCCAGGCTGAGGGGAGTGCAGGTTCCCAGGCAGAGTGGGATTGGAAGTGCCCAGGCTGAGTGGAGTGAATGTGCCCAGGCTGAGTGGAGTGGAGGTGCCCAGGCTGAGTGGAGTTGGGGTTCCCTGGCAGAGTGGGACTGGAAGTGCCAACGCTGAGTGGAGTGAATGTACCCAGGCTGAGTGGAGTGGAGGTGCCCAGGCTGATTGGAGTGCTGGTTCCCAGGCAGAGTGGGATTGGAAGTTCCCAGGCTGAGTGGAGTGAATGTCCCCAGGCTGAGTGGATTGCATGTGCCCAGGCTGAGTGGAGTGCAGGTTCCCTGGCAGAGTGGGATTGGAAGTGCCCAGGCTGAGTGGAGTGAATGTGCCCAGGCTGAGTGGAGTGGAGGTGCCCAGGCCGAGTGGAGTGCAGGTTCCCAGGCAGAGTGGGACTGGAAGTGCCCAGGCGGAGTGGAGTGAATGTGCCCAGGCTGACTGGGAGTCAATGTGCCTAGACAGAGTGGAGTGAATGTGCCCGGCCGCCGGAGCCCGAAACGTGCGTTTCCCCATTGCCTTGAATGGGCGCGGAGAGAGGGGGGCGCTTTTTGGTTCGTGGCGCGGGCACCGTTGCGCCAAAGCGTCAAGTGTCACCCCTCCCCGTGCTCGGGGCGGCCCCTTGGAGCTAACTGGCTGGGTCTGGAGGGCCTGCGAGGCCGCCCAGGAGAACGGGTCCAAACCGCATTCCGATCGGACGAGATTTGAGGGCGGGACACAGTTCCGCGGTTCACGTTCCGCCCGGGCAAAGGGCCTATAACTTGCGGCGGGAGGGCTTAAGAGTGGGCCCCCGCGAGTCGGGTGGAGAGCCGGGTGTGGAGAGGAGTAGCGGAGGTTCCCAGTCAGAGTGGGAGTGGAGGTTCCTGGGCAGAGTGGGACTGGAAGTGCCCAGGCTGAGTGGAGTGAATGTGTCCTGGCTGAGTGGAGTGAATGTGCCCAGGCTGAGTGGAGTGAATGTGCCCAGGCTGAGTGGAGTGAATGTGCCCAGGCTGAGTGGAAAGAATGTGCCCAGGCTGAGTGGATTGGAGGTTCCCAGGCTGAGTGGAGTGCAGGTTCCCAGGCAGAGTGGGCCTGGAAGTGCCCAGGCTGAGTGGAGTGAATGTGCCCAGGCTGAGTGGAGTGAATGATCCCAGGCTGAATGGGAGTCAATGTGCCTAGACAGAGTGGAGTGAATGTGCCCAGGCTGACTGGAGTGGAGGTGCCCAGGCCGAGTGGAGTGCAGGTTCCCAGGCAGAGTGGGACTGGAAGTGCCCAGGCGGAGTGGAGTGAATGTGCCCAGGCTGAATGGGAGTCAATGTGCCTAGACAGAGTGGAGTGAATGTGCCCAGGCTGAGTGGAGTGGAGGTGCCCAGGCTGAGTGGAGTTGGGGTTCCCAGGCAGAGAGGGATTGGAAGTTCCCAGGCTGAGTGGAGTGAATGTCCCCAGGCTGAGTGGATTGCATGTGCCCAGGCTGAGTGGAGTGCAGGTTCCCTGGCAGAGTGGGATTGGAAGTGCCCAGGCTGAGTGGAGTGAATGTGCCCAGGCTGACTGGAGTGGAGGTGCCCAGGCCGAGTGGAGTGCAGGTTCCCAGCAGAGTGGGACTGGAAGTGCCAGGGTGAGTGGAGTGAATGTGCCCAGGCTGAGTGGAGTGAATGTGCCCAGGCTGAGTGGAGTGGAGGTGCCCAGGCTGAGTGGAGTGCAGGTTCCCAGGCAGAGTGGGACTGGAAGTGCCCAGGCTGAGTGGAGTGAATGTGGCCAGGCTGAATGGAGTAGAGGTGCCCAGGCTGAGTGGAGTGCAGGTTCCCAGGCAGAGTGGGATTGGAAGTGCCCAGGCTGAGTGGAGTGAATGTACCCAGGCTGAGTGGAGTGGAGGTGCCCAGGCTGAGGGGAGTGCAGGTTCCCAGGCAGAGTGGGATTGGAAGTGCCCAGGCTGAGTGGAGTGAATGTGCCCAGGCTGAGTGGAGTTGGGGTGCCCAGGCTGAGTGGAGTTGGGGTTCCCTGGCAGAGTGGGACTGGAAGTGCCAACGCTGAGTGGAGTGAATGTACCCAGGCTGAGTGGAGTGGAGGTGCCCAGGCTGATTGGAGTGCTGGTTCCCAGGCAGAGTGGGATTGGAAGTTCCCAGGCTGAGTGGAGTGAATGTCCCCAGGCTGAGTGGATTGCATGTGCCCAGGCTGAGTGGAGTGCAGGTTCCCTGGCAGAGTGGGATTGGAAGTGCCCAGGCTGAGTGGAGTGAATGTGCCCAGGCTGAGTGGAGTGGAGGTGCCCAGGCCGAGTGGAGTGCAGGTTCCCAGGCAGAGTGGGACTGGAAGTGCCCAGGCGGAGTGGAGTGAATGTGCCCAGGCTGACTGGGAGTCAATGTGCCTAGACAGAGTGGAGTGAATGTGCCCGGCCGCCGGAGCCCGAAACGTGCGTTTCCCCATTGCCTTGAATGGGCGCGGAGAGAGGGGGGCGCTTTTTGGTTCGTGGCGCGGGCACCGTTGCGCCAAAGCGTCAAGTGTCACCCCTCCCCGTGCTCGGGGCGGCCCCTTGGAGCTAACTGGCTGGGTCTGGAGGGCCTGCGAGGCCGCCCAGGAGAACGGGTCCAAACCGCATTCCGATCGGACGAGATTTGAGGGCGGGACACAGTTCCGCGGTTCACTTTCCGCCCGGGCAAAGGGCCTATAAATTGCGGCGGGAGGGCTTAAGAGTGGGCCCCCGCGAGTCGGGTGGAGAGCCGGGTGTGGAGAGGAGTAGCGGAGGTTCCCAGTCAGAGTGCGAGTGGAGGTTCCTGGGCAGAGTGGGACTGGAAGTGCCCAGGCTGAGTGGAGTGAATGTGCCCTGGCTGAGTGGAGTGAATGTGGCCAGGCTGAGTGGAGTGGAGGTGCCCAGGCTGAGTGGAGTGCAGGCACCCAGGCAGATTGGGATTGGAAGTGCCCAGGCTGAGTGGAGTGAATGTGCCCAGGCTGAGTGGAGTGGAGGTGCCCAGGCTGAGTGGAGTTGGGGTTCCCTGGCAGAGTGGGACTGGAAGTGCCAAGGCTGAGTGGAGTGAATGTGCCCAGGCTGAGTGGAGTGGAGGTGCCCAGGCCGAGTGGAGTGCAGGTTCCCAGGCAGAGTGGGACTGGAAGTGCCCAGGCGGAGTGGAGTGAATGTGCCCAGGCTGAATGGGAGTCAATGTGCCTAGACAGAGTGGAGTGAATGTGCCCGGCCGCCGGAGCCCGAAACGTGCGTTTCCCCATTGCCTTGAATGGGCGCGGAGAGAGGGGGGCGCTTTTTGGCTCGTGGCGCGGGCACCGTTGCGCCAAAGCGTCAAGTGTCAAACCTCCCCGTGCTCGGGGCGGCCCCTTGGAGCTAACTGGCTGGGTCTGGAGGGGCTGCGAGGCCGCCCAGGAGAACGGGTCCAAACCGCGTTCCGATCGGACGAGAATTGAGGGCGGGACACAGTTCCGCGGTTCACTTTCCGCCCGGGCAAAGGGCCTATAACTTGCGGTGGGAGGGCTTAAGAGTGGGCCCCCGCGAGTCGGGTGGAGAGCCGGGTGTGGAGAGGAGTAGCGGAGGTTCCCAGTCAGAGTGGGAGTGGAGGTTCCCTGGCAGAGTGGGATTGGAAGTGCCCAGGCTGAGTGGAGTGAATGTGCCCAGGCTGAGTGGAGTGGAGGTGCCCAGGCCGAGTGGAGTGCAGGTTCCCAGGCAGAGTGGGACTGGAAGTGCCCAGGCGGAGTGGAGTGAATGTGCCCAGGCTGACTGGGAGTCAATGTGCCTAGACAGAGTGGAGTGAATGTGCCCGGCCGCCGGAGCCCGAAACGTGCGTTTCCCCATTGCCTTGAATGGGCGCGGAGAGAGGGGGGCGCTTTTTGGTTCGTGGCGCGGGCACCGTTGCGCCAAAGCGTCAAGTGTCACCCCTCCCCGTGCTCGGGGCGGCCCCTTGGAGCTAACTGGCTGGGTCTGGAGGGCCTGCGAGGCCGCCCAGGAGAACGGGTCCAAACCGCATTCCGATCGGACGAGATTTGAGGGCGGGACACAGTTCCGCGGTTCACTTTCCGCCCGGGCAAAGGGCCTATAAATTGCGGCGGGAGGGCTTAAGAGTGGGCCCCCGCGAGTCGGGTGGAGAGCCGGGTGTGGAGAGGAGTAGCGGAGGTTCCCAGTCAGAGTGCGAGTGGAGGTTCCTGGGCAGAGTGGGACTGGAAGTGCCCAGGCTGAGTGGAGTGAATGTGCCCTGGCTGAGTGGAGTGAATGTGGCCAGGCTGAGTGGAGTGGAGGTGCCCAGGCTGAGTGGAGTGCAGGCACCCAGGCAGAGTGGGATTGGAAGTGCCCAGGCTGAGTGGAGTGAATGTGCCCAGGCTGAGTGGAGTGGAGGTGCCCAGGCTGAGTGGAGTTGGGGTTCCCTGGCAGAGTGGGACTGGAAGTGCCAAGGCTGAGTGGAGTGAATGTGCCCAGGCTGAGTGGAGTGGAGGTGCCCAGGCCGAGTGGAGTGCAGGTTCCCAGGCAGAGTGGGACTGGAAGTGCCCAGGCGGAGTGGAGTGAATGTGCCCAGGCTGAATGGGAGTCAATGTGCCTAGACAGAGTGGAGTGAATGTGCCCGGCCGCCGGAGCCCGAAACGTGCGTTTCCCCATTGCCTTGAATGGGCGCGGAGAGAGGGGGGCGCTTTTTGGCTCGTGGCGCGGGCACCGTTGCGCCAAAGCGTCAAGTGTCAAACCTCCCCGTGCTCGGGGCGGCCCCTTGGAGCTAACTGGCTGGGTCTGGAGGGGCTGCGAGGCCGCCCAGGAGAACGGGTCCAAACCGCGTTCCGATCGGACGAGAATTGAGGGCGGGACACAGTTCCGCGGTTCACTTTCCGCCCGGGCAAAGGGCCTATAACTTGCGGTGGGAGGGCTTAAGAGTGGGCCCCCGCGAGTCGGGTGGAGAGCCGGGTGTGGAGAGGAGTAGCGGAGGTTCCCAGTCAGAGTGGGAGTGGAGGTTCCTGGGCAGAGTGGGACTGGAAGTACCCAGGCTGAGTGGAGTGAATGTGCCATGGCTGAGTGGAGTGAATGTGCCCAGGCTGAGTGGAGTGAATGTGCCCAGGCTGAGTGGAGTGAATGTGCCCAGGCTGAGTGGAGAGAATGTGCCCAGGCTGAGTGGATTGGAGGTGCCCAGGCTGAGTGGAGTGCAGGTTCCCTGGCAGAGTGGGATTGGAAGTGCCCAGGCTGAGTGCAGTGAATGTGCCCAGGCTGAGTGGAGTGGAGGTACCAGGCTGAGTGGAGTTGGGGTACCCTGGCAGAGTGGGACTGGAAGTGCCAAGGCTGAGTGGAGTGAATGTACCCAGGCTGAGTGGAGTGGAGGTGCCCAGGCTGAGTGGAGTGCAGGTTCCCAGCAGAGTGGGACTGGAAGTGCCCAGGCTGAGTGGAGTGAATGTGCCCAGGCTGAGTGGAGTGAATGTGCCCAGGCAGAGTGGAGTGAATGTGCCCAGGCTGAGTGGAGTGGAGGTGCCCAGGCTGAGTGGAGTGCAGGTTCCCAGGCAGAGTGGGATTGGAAGTGCCCAGGCTGAGTGGAGTGAATGTGCCCAGGCTGAGTGGAGTGAATGTGCCCAGGCAGAGTGGAGTGAATGTGCCCAGGCTGAGTGGAGTGGAGGTGCCCAGGCTGAGTGGAGTGCAGGTTCCCAGGCAGAGTGGGACTGGAAGTGCCCAGGCTGAGTGGAGTGAATGTGCCCAGGCTGAATGGAGTGGAGGTGCCCAGGCTGAGTGGAGTGCAGGTTCCCAGGCAGAGTGGGACTGGAAGTGCCCAGGCGGAGTGGAGTGGAGGTGCCCAGGCTGAGTGGAGTTGGGGTTCCCAGGCAGAGAGGGACTGGAAGTGCCCTGGCTGAGTGGAGTGAATGTGCCCAGGCTGCGTGGAGTGGAGGTTCCCAGGCTGAGTGGAGTGCAGGTTCCCAGCAGAGTGGGACTGGAAGTGCCCAGGCTGAGTGGAGTGAATGTGCCCAGGCTGAGTGCAGTGAATGTGCCCAGGCTGAGTGGAGTGAATGTGCCCAGGCTGAGTGGAGTGGAGGTGCCCAGGCTGAGTGGAGTGCAGGTTCCCAGGCAGAGTGGGACTGGAAGTGCCCAGGCAAGGTGGAGTGAATGTGCCCAGGCTGAATGGAGTGGAGGTGCCCAGGCTGAGTGGAGTGGAGGTTCCCAGGCAGAGTGGGATTGGAAGTGCCCAGGCTGAGTGGAGTGAATATGCCCAGGCTGAGTGGAGTGGAGGTGCCCAGGCTGAGTGGAGTAGGGGTTCCCTGGCAGAGTGGGACTGGAAGTGCCAAGGCTGAGTGGAGTGAATGTACCCAGGCTGAGTGGAGTGGAGGTGCCCAGGCTGAGTGGAGTGCTGGTTCCCAGGCAGAGTGGGATTGGAAGTTCCCAGGCTGAGTGGAGTGAATGTCCCCAGGCTGAGTGGATTGCATGTGCCCAGGCTGAGTGGAGTGCAGGTTCCCTGGCAGAGTGGGATTGGAAGTGCCGAGGCTGAGTGGAGTGAATGTGCCCAGGCTGACTGAAGTGGAGGTGCCCAGGCCGAGTGGAGTGCAGGTTCCCAGGCAGAGTGGGACTGGAAGTGCCCAGGCGGAGTGGAGTGAATGTGCCCAGGCTGAGTGGAGTGGAGGTGCCCAGGCTGAGTAGAGTTGGGGTTCCCTGGCAGAGTGGGACTGGAAGTGCCAACGGTGAGTGGAGTGAATGTGCCCAGGCTGAGTGGAGTGGAGGTTTCCCAGGCTGAGTGGAGTTGGGGTTCCCTGGCAGAGTGGGACTGGAAGTGCCAACGCTGAGTGGAGTGAATGTGCCCCGGCTGAGTGGAGTGGAGGTGCCCAGGCTGAGTGGAGTGCAGGTTCCCAGGCAGAGTGGGATTGGAAGTGCCCAGGCTGAGTGGAGTAATGTACCCAGGCAGAGTGGAGTGCAAGTGCCCAGACTGAGTGGAGTGCAGGTTCCCAGGCAGAGTGGGATTGGAAGTGCCCAGGCTGAGTGGAGTGAATGTGCCCAGGCTGAGTGGAGTGGAGGTGCTCAGGCCGAGTGGAGTGCAGGTTCCCAGGCAGAGTGGGATTGGAAGTGCACAGGCTGAGTGGAGTAATGTACCCAGGCTGAGTGGAGTGCATGTGCCCAGGCTGAGTGGAGTGCAGGTTCCCAGGAAGAGTGGGATTGGAAGTGCGCAGGCTGAGTGGAGTGAATGTGCCCAGGCTGACTGGAGTGGAGGTGCCCAGGGCGAGTGGAGTGCAGGTTCCCAGGCAGAGTGGGACAGGAAGTGCCCAGGCGGAGTGGAGTGAATGTGCCCAGGCTGAATGGGAGTCAATGTGCCTAGACAGAGTGGAGTGAATGTGCCCGGCCGCCGGAGCCCGAAACGTGCGTTTCCCCATTGCCTTGAATGGGCGCGGAGAGAGGGGGGCGCTTTTTGGCTCGTGGCGCGGTCACCGTTGCGCCAAAGCGTCAAGTGTCACACCTCCCCGTGCTCGGGGCGGCCCCTTGGAGCTAACTAGCGGGGTTTGGAGGGGCTGCGAGGCCGCCCAGGAGAACGGGTCCAAACCGCGTTCCGATCGGACGAGAATTGAGGGCGGGACACAGTTCCGCGGTTCACTTTCCGCCCGGGCAAAGGTCCTATAACTTGCGGCGGGAGGGCTTAAGAGTGGGCCCCCGCGAGTCGGGTGGAGAGCCGGGTGTGGAGAGGAGTAGCGGAGGTTCCCAGTCAGAGTGGGAGTGGAGGTTCCTGGGCAGAGTGGGACTGGAAGTGCCCAGGCTGAGTGGAGTGAATGTGCCCTGGCTGAGTGGAGTGAATGTGGCCAGGCTGAGTGGAGTGGAGGTGCCCAGGCCGAGTGGAGTGCAGGTTCCCAGGCAGAGTGGGACTGGAAGTGCCCAGGCTGAGTGGAGTGAATGTGCCGAGGCTGAGTGGAGTGGAGGTGCCCAGGCTGAGTGGAGTTGGGGTTCCCTGGAAGAGTGGGACTGGAAGTGCCAAGGCTGAGTGGAGTGAATGTGCCCAGGCTGAGTGGAGTGGAGGTGCCCAGGCTGAGTGGAGTGCAGGTTCCCAGGCAGAGTGGGATTGGAAGTGCCCAGGCTGAGTGGAGTGAATGTACCCAGGCTGAGTGGAGTGGAGGTGCCCAGGCTGAGTGGAGTGCAGGTTCCCAGGCAGAGTGGGATTGGAAGTGCCCAGGCTGAGTGGAGTGAATGTGCCCAGGCTGAGTGGAGTGGAGGTGCCCAGGCTGAGTGGAGTTGGGGTTCCCTGGCAGAGTGGGACTGGAAGTGCCAAGGCTGAGTGGAGTGAATGTGCCCAGGCTGAGTGGAGTGGAGGTGCCCAGGCCGAGTGGAGTGCAGGTTCCCAGGCAGAGTGGGACTGGAAGTGCCCAGGCGGAGTGGAGTGAATGTGCCCAGGCTGAATGGGAGTCAATGTGCCGAGACAGAGTGGAGTGAATGTGCCCAGCCGCCGGAGCCCGAAACGTGCGTTTCCCCATTGCCTTGAATGGGCGCGGAGAGAGGGGGGCGCTTTTTGGCTCGTGGCGCGGGCACCGTTGCGCCAAAGCGTCAAGTGTCACCCCTCCCCGTGCTCGGGGCGGCCCCTTGGAGCTTACTGGCTGGGTCTGGAGGGGCTGCGAGGCCGCCCAGGAGAACGGGTCCAAACCGCGTTCCGATCGGACGAGAATTGAGGGCGGGACATAGTTCCGCGGTTCACTTTCCGCCCGGGCAAAGGGCCTATTACTTGCGGCGGGAGGGCTTAAGAGTGGGCCCTCGTGAGTCGGGTGGAGAGCCGGGTGTGGAGAGGAGTAGCGGAGGTTCCCAGTCAGAGTGGGAGTGGAGGTTCCTGGGCAGAGTGGGACTGGAAGTGCCCTGGCTGAGTGGAGTGAATGTGCCCAGGCTGCGTGGAGTGGAGGTTCCCAGGCTGAGTGGAGTGCAGGTTCCCAGCAGAGTGGGATTGGAAGTACCCAGGCTGAGTGGAGTGGAGGTGCTCAGGCTGAGTGGAGTGCAGGTTCCCAGGCAGAGTGGGATTGGATGTGTCCAGGCTGAGTGGAGTGAATGTGCCCAGGCTGAGTGGAGTGGAGGTGCCCAGGCTGAGTGGAGTTGGGGTTCCCTGGCAGAGTGGGACTGGAAGTGCCAAGGCTGAGTGGAGTGAATGTACCCAGGCTGAGTGGAGTGGAGGTGCCCAGGCTGAGTGGGATTGGAAGTTCCCAGGCTGAGTGGAGTGAATGTCCCCAGGCTGAGTGGAGTGAATGTGCCCAGGCAGAGTGGACTGAATGTGCCGAGGCTGAGTGGAGTGGAGGTGCCCAGGCTGAGTGGAGTGCAGGTTCCCAGGCAGAGTGGGATTGGAAGTGCCCAGGCTGAGTGCAGTGAATGTGCCCAGGCTGAGTGGAGTGGAGGTGCCAGGCTGAGTGGAGTTGGGGTACCCTGGCAGAGTGGGACTGGAAGTGCCAAGGCTGAGTGGAGTGAATGTACCCAGGCTGAGTGGAGTGGAGGTGCCCAGGCTGAGTGGAGTGCAGGTTCCCAGCAGAGTGGGACTGGAAGTGCCCAGGCTGAGTGGAGTGAATGTGCCCAGGCTGAGTGGAGTGGAGGTGCCCAGGCCGAGTGGAGTGCAGGTTCCCAGGCAGAGTGGGACTGGAAGTGCCCAGGCGGAGTGGAGTGGAGGTGCCCAGGCTGAGTGGAGTTGGGGTTCCCAGGCAGAGAGGGACTGGAAGTGCCCTGGCTGAGTGGAGTGAATGTGCCCAGGCTGCGTGGAGTGGAGGTTCCCAGGCTGAGTGGAGTGCAGGTTCCCAGCAGAGTGGGACTAGAAGTGCCCAGGCTGAGTGGAGTGAATGTGCCCAGGCTGAGTGGAGTGAATGTGCCCAGGCTGAGTGGAGTGAATGTGCCCAGGCTGAGTGGAGTGGAGGTGCCCAGGCTGAGTGGAGTGCAGGTTCCCAGGCTGAGTGGAGTGCAGGTTCCCAGGCAGAGTGGGACTGGAAGTGCCCAGGCTGAGTGGAGTGAATGTGCCCAGGCTGAATGGAGTGGAGGTGCCCAGGCTGAGTGGAGTGCAGGTTCCCAGGCAGAGTGGGACTGGAAGTGCCCAGGCTGAGTGGAGTGAATGTGCCCAGGCTGAGTGGAGTGAATGTGCCCAGGCAGAGTGGAGTGAATGTGCCGAGGCTGAGTGGAGTGGAGGTGCCCAGGCTGAGTGGAGTGCAGGTTCCCAGGCAGAGTGGGATTGGAAGTGCCCAGGCTGAGTGGAGTGAATGTGCCCAGGCTGAGTGGAGTGAATGTGCCCAGGCAGAGTGGAGTGAATGTGCCCAGGCTGAGTGGAGTGGAGGTGCCCAGGCTGAGTGGAGTGCAGGTTCCCAGGCAGAGTGGGACTGGAAGTGCCCAGGCTGAGTGGAGTGAATGTGCCCAGGCTGAATGGAGTGGAGGTGCCCAGGCTGAGTGGAGTGCAGGTTCCCAGGCAGAGTGGGACTGGAAGTGCCCAGGCGGAGTGGAGTGGAGGTGCCCAGGCTGAGTGGAGTTGGGGTTCCCAGGCAGAGAGGGACTGGAAGTGCCCTGGCTGAGTGGAGTGAATGTGCCCAGGCTGCGTGGAGTGGAGGTTCCCAGGCTGAGTGGAGTGCAGGTTCCCAGCAGAGTGGGACTGGAAGTGCCCAGGCTGAGTGGAGTGAATGTGCCCAGGCTGAGTGCAGTGAATGTGCCCAGGCTGAGTGGAGTGAATGTGCCCAGGCTGAGTGGAGTGGAGGTGCCCAGGCTGAGTGGAGTGCAGGTTCCCAGGCAGAGTGGGACTGGAAGTGCCCAGGCTAGGTGGAGTGAATGTGCCCAGGCTGAATGGAGTGGAGGTGCCCAGGCTGAGTGGAGTGGAGGTTCCCAGGCAGAGTGGGATTGGAAGCGCCCAGGCTGAGTGGAGTGAATGTACCCAGGCTGAGTGGAGTGGAGGTGCCCAGGCTGAGTGGAGTGCAGGTTCCCAGGCAGAGTGGGATTGGAAGTGCCCAGGCTGAGTGGAGTGAATATGCCCAGGCTGAGTGGAGTGGAGGTGCCCAGGCTGAGTGGAGTTGGGGTTCCCTGGCAGAGTGGGACTGGAAGTGCCAAGGCTGAGTGGAGTGAATGTACCCAGGCTGAGTGGAGTGGAGGTGCCCAGGCTGAGTGGAGTGCTGGTTCCCAGGCAGAGTGGGATTGGAAGTTCCCAGGCTGAGTGGAGTGAATGTCCCCAGGCTGAGTGGATTGCATGTGCCCAGGCTGAGTGGAGTGCAGGTTCCCTGGCAGAGTGGGATTGGAAGTGCCCAGGCTGAGTGGAGTGAATGTGCCCAGGCTGACTGAAGTGGAGGTGCCCAGGCCGAGTGGAGTGCAGGTTCCCAGGCAGAGTGGGACTGGAAGTGCCCAGGCGGAGTGGAGTGAATGTGCCCAGGCTGAGTGGAGTGGAGGTGCCCAGGCTGAGTAGAGTTGGGGTTCCCTGGCAGAGTGGGACTGGAAGTGCCAACGGTGAGTGGAGTGAATGTGCCCAGGCTGAGTGGAGTGGAGGTTTCCCAGGCTGAGTGGAGTTGGGGTTCCCTGGCAGAGTGGGACTGGAAGTGCCAACGCTGAGTGGAGTGAATGTGCCCCGGCTGAGTGGAGTGGAGGTGCCCAGGCTGAGTGGAGTGCAGGTTCCCAGGCAGAGTGGGATTGGAAGTGCCCAGGCTGAGTGGAGTAATGTACCCAGGCAGAGTGGAGTGCAAGTGCCCAGACTGAGTGGAGTGCAGGTTCCCAGGCAGAGTGGGATTGGAAGTGCCCAGGCTGAGTGGAGTGAATGTGCCCAGGCTGAGTGGAGTGGAGGTGCCCAGGCCGAGTGGAGTGCAGGTTCCCAGGCAGAGTGGGATTGGAAGTGCACAGGCTGAGTGGAGTAATGTACCCAGGCTGAGTGGAGTGCATGTGCCCAGGCTGAGTGGAGTGCAGGTTCCCAGGAAGAGTGGGATTGGAAGTGCGCAGGCTGAGTGGAGTGAATGTGCCCAGGCTGACTGGAGTGGAGGTGCCCAGGGCGAGTGGAGTGCAGGTTCCCAGGCAGAGTGGGACAGGAAGTGCCCAGGCGGAGTGGAGTGAATGTGCCCAGGCTGAATGGGAGTCAATGTGCCTAGACAGAGTGGAGTGAATGTGCCCGGCCGCCGGAGCCCGAAACGTGCGTTTCCCCATTGCCTTGAATGGGCGCGGAGAGAGGGAGGCGCTTTTTGGCTCGTGGCGCGGTCACCGTTGCGCCAAAGCGTCAAGTGTCACACCTCCCCGTGCTCGGGGCGGCCCCTTGGAGCTAACTAGCGGGGTTTGGAGGGGCTGCGAGGCCGCCCAGGAGAACGGGTCCAAACCGCGTTCCGATCGGACGAGAATTGAGGGCGGGACACAGTTCCGCGGTTCACTTTCCGCCCGGGCAAAGGACCTATAACTTGCGGCGGGAGGGCTTAAGAGTGGGCCCCCGCGAGTCGGGTGGAGAGCCGGGTGTGGAGAGGAGTAGCGGAGGTTCCCAGTCAGAGTGGGAGTGGAGGTTCCTGGGCAGAGTGGGACTGGAAGTGCCCAGGCTGAGTGGAGTGAATGTGCCCTGGCTGAGTGGAGTGAATGTGGCCAGGCTGAGTGGAGTGGAGGTGCCCAGGCCGAGTGGAGTGCAGGTTCCCAGGCAGAGTGGGACTGGAAGTGCCCAGGCTGAGTGGAGTGAATGTGCCCAGGCTGAGTGGAGTGGAGGTGCCCAGGCTGAGTGGAGTTGGGGTTCCCTGGAAGAGTGGGACTGGAAGTGCCAAGGCTGAGTGGAGTGAATGTGCCCAGGCTGAGTGGAGTGGAGGTGCCCAGGCTGAGTGGAGTGCAGGTTCCCAGGCAGAGTGGGATTGGAAGTGCCCAGGCTGAGTGGAGTGAATGTACCCAGGCTGAGTGGAGTGGAGGTGCCCAGGCTGAGTGGAGTGCAGGTTCCCAGGCAGAGTGGGATTGGAAGTGCCCAGGCTGAGTGGAGTGAATGTGCCCAGGCTGAGTGGAGTGGAGGTGCCCAGGCTGAGTGGAGTTGGGGTTCCCTGGCAGAGTGGGACTGGAAGTGCCAAGGCTGAGTGGAGTGAATGTGCCCAGGCTGAGTGGAGTGGAGGTGCCCAGGCCGAGTGGAGTGCAGGTTCCCAGGCAGAGTGGGACTGGAAGTGCCCAGGCGGAGTGGAGTGAATGTGCCCAGGCTGAATGGGAGTCAATGTGCCGAGACAGAGTGGAGTGAATGTGCCCAGCCGCCGGAGCCCGAAACGTGCGTTTCCCCATTGCCTTGAATGGGCGCGGAGAGAGGGGGGCGCTTTTTGGCTCGTGGCGCGGGCACCGTTGCGCCAAAGCGTCAAGTGTCACCCCTCTCCGTGCTCGGGGCGGCCCCTTGGAGCTTACTGGCTGGGTCTGGAGGGGCTGCGAGGCCGCCCAGGAGAACGGGTCCAAACCGCGTTCCGATCGGACGAGAATTGAGGGCGGGACATAGTTCCGCGGTTCACTTTCCGCCCGGGCAAAGGGCCTATTACTTGCGGCGGGAGGGCTTAAGAGTGGGCCCCCGTGAGTCGGGTGGAGAGCCGGGTGTGGAGAGGAGTAGCGGAGGTTCCCAGTCAGAGTGGGAGTGGAGGTTCCTGGGCAGAGTGGGACTGGAAGTGCCCTGGCTGAGTGGAGTGAATGTGCCCAGGCTGCGTGGAGTGGAGGTTCCCAGGCTGAGTGGAGTGCAGGTTCCCAGCAGAGTGGGATTGGAAGTACCCAGGCTGAGTGGAGTGGAGGTGCTCAGGCTGAGTGGAGTGCAGGTTCCCAGGCAGAGTGGGATTGGAAGTGCCCAGGCTGAGTGGAGTGAATGTGCCCAGGCTGAGTGGAGTGGAGGTGCCCAGGCTGAGTGGAGTTGGGGTTCCCTGGCAGAGTGGGACTGGAAGTGCCAAGGCTGAGTGGAGTGAATGTGCCCAGGCTGAGTGGAGTGGAGGTGCCCAGGCTGAGTGGGATTGGAAGTTCCCAGGCTGAGTGGAGTGAATGTCCCCAGGCTGAGTGGAGTGAATGTGCCCAGGCAGAGTGGACTGAATGTGCCGAGGCTGAGTGGAGTGGAGGTGCCCAGGCTGAGTGGAGTGCAGGTTCCCAGGCAGAGTGGGATTGGAAGTGCCCAGGCTGAGTGCAGTGAATGTGCCCAGGCTGAGTGGAGTGGAGGTGCCAGGCTGAGTGGAGTTGGGGTACCCTGGCAGAGTGGGACTGGAAGTGCCAAGGCTGAGTGGAGTGAATGTACCCAGGCTGAGTGGAGTGGAGGTGCCCAGGCTGAGTGGAGTGCAGGTTCCCAGCAGAGTGGGACTGGAAGTGCCCAGGCTGAGTGGAGTGAATGTGCCCAGGCTGAGTGGAGTGGAGGTGCCCAGGCCGAGTGGAGTGCAGGTTCCCAGGCAGAGTGGGACTGGAAGTGCCCAGGCGGAGTGGAGTGGAGGTGCCCAGGCTGAGTGGAGTTGGGGTTCCCAGGCAGAGAGGGACTGGAAGTGCCCTGGCTGAGTGGAGTGAATGTGCCCAGGCTGCGTGGAGTGGAGGTTCCCAGGCTGAGTGGAGTGCAGGTTCCCAGCAGAGTGGGACTAGAAGTGCCCAGGCTGAGTGGAGTGAATGTGCCCAGGCTGAGTGGAGTGAATGTGCCCAGGCTGAGTGGAGTGAATGTGCCCAGGCTGAGTGGAGTGGAGGTGCCCAGGCTGAGTGGAGTGCAGGTTCCCAGGCTGAGTGGAGTGCAGGTTCCCAGGCAGAGTGGGACTGGAAGTGCCCAGGCTGAGTGGAGTGAATGTGCCCAGGCTGAATGGAGTGGAGGTGCCCAGGCTGAGTGGAGTGCAGGTTCCCAGGCAGAGTGGGATTGGAAGTGCCCAGGCTGAGTGGAGTGAATGTACCCAGGCTGAGTGGAGTGGAGGTGCCCAGGCTGAGTGCAGTGCAGGTTCCCAGGCAGAGTGGGATTGGAAGTGCCCAGGCTGAGTGGAGTGAATGTGCCCAGGCTGAGTGGAGTGGAGGTGCCCAGGCCGAGTGGAGTGCAGGTTCCCAGGCAGAGTGGGACTGGAAGTGCCCAGGCTGAGTGGAGTGAATGTGCCCAGGCTGAGTGGAGTGGAGGTGCCCAGGCTGAGTGGAGTTGGGGTTCCCTGGAAGAGTGGGACTGGAAGTGCCAAGGCTGAGTGGAGTGAATGTGCCCAGGCTGAGTGGAGTGGAGGTGCCCAGGCTGAGTGGAGTGCAGGTATCCAGGCAGAGTGGGATTGGAAGTGCCCAGGCTGAGTGGAGTGAATGTACCCAGGCTGAGTGGAGTGGAGGTGCCGAGGCTGAGTGGAGTGCAGGTTCCCAGGCAGAGTGGGATTGGAAGTGCCCAGGCTGAGTGGAGTGAATGTGCCCAGGCTGAGTGGAGTGGAGGTGCCCAGGCTGAGTGGAGTTGGGGTTCCCTGGCAGAGTGGGACTGGAAGTGCCAAGGCTGAGTGGAGTGAATGTGCCCAGGCTGAGTGGAGTGGAGGTGCCCAGGCCGAGTGGAGTGCAGGTTCCCAGGCAGAGTGGGACTGGAAGTGCCCAGGCGGAGTGGAGTGAATGTGCCCAGGCTGAATGGGAGTCAATGTGCCGAGACAGAGTGGAGTGAATGTGCCCAGCCGCCGGAGCCCGAAACGTGCGTTTCCCCATTGCCTTGAATGGGCGCGGAGAGAGGGGGGCGCTTTTTGGCTCGTGGCGCGGGCACCGTTGCGCCAAAGCCTCAAGTGTCACCCCTCCCCGTGCTCGGGGCGGCCCCTTGGAGCTAGCTGGCTGGGTCTGGAGGGGCTGCGAGGCCGCCCAGGAGAACGGGTCCAAACCGCGTTCCGATCGGACGAGAATTGAGGGCGGGACACAGTTCCGCGGTTCACTTTCCGCCCGGGCAAAGGGCCTATTACTTGCGGCGGGAGGGCTTAAGAGTGGGCCCCCGTGAGTCGGGTGGAGAGCCGGGTGTGGAGAGGAGTAGCGGAGGTTCCCAGTCAGAGTGGGAGTGGAGGTTCCTGGGCAGAGTGGGACTGGAAGTGCCCAGGCTGAGTGGAGTGAATGTGCCCTGGCTGAGTGGAGTGAATGTGCCCAGGCTGAGTGGAGTGAATGTGCCCAGGCTGAGTGGAGTGAATGTGCCCAGGCTGACTGGAGAGAATGTGCCCAGGCTGAGTGGATTGGAGGTGCCAAGACTGAGTGGAGTGCAGGTTCCCAGGGAGAGTGGGACTGGAAGTGCCCAGGCTGAGTGGAGTGAATGTGCCCAGGCTGAGTGGAGTGAATGTTCCCAGGCTGAATGGGAGTCAATGTGCCTAGACAGAGTGGAGTGAATGTGCCCAGGCTGAGTGGAGTGGTGGTGCCCAGGCTGAGTGGAGTTGGGGTTCCCAGGCAGAGAAGGACTGGAAGTGCCCTGGCTGAGTGGAGTGAATGTGCCCAGGCTGCGTGGAGTGGAGGTTCCCAGGCTGAGTGGAGTGCAGGTTCCCAGCAGAGTCGGATTGGAAGTACCCAGGCTGAGTGGAGTGGAGGTGCCCAGGCTGAGTGGAGTGCTGGTTCCCAGGCAGAGTGGGATTGGAAGTTCCCAGGCTGAGTGGAGTGAATGTCCCCAGGCTGAGTGGATTGCATGTGCCCAGGCTGAGTGGAGTGCAGGTTCCCTGGCAGAGTGGGATTGGAAGTGCCCAGGCTGAGTGGAGTGAATGTGCCAAGGCTGACTGGAGTGGAGGTGCCCAGGCCGAGTGGAGTGAATGTGCCCGGCCGCCGGAGCCCGAAACGTGCGTTTCCACATTGCCTTGAATGGGCGCGGAGAGAGGGGGGCGCTTTTTGGCTCGTGGCGCGGGCACCGTTGGGCCAAAGCGTCAAGTGTCACACCTCCCCGTGCTCGGGGCGGCCCCTTGGAGCTAACTGGCTGGGTCTGGAGGGGCTGCGAGGCCGCCCAGGAGAACGGGTCCAAACCGCGTTCCGATCGGACGAGAATTGAGGGCGGGACACAGTTCCGCGGTTCACTTTCCGCCCGGGCAAAGGGCCTATAACTTGCGGCGGGAGGGCTTAAGAGTGGGCCCCCGCGAGTCGGGTGGAGAGCCGGGTGTGGAGAGGAGTAGCGGAGGTTCCCAGTCAGAGTGGGAGTGGAGGTTCCTGGGCAGAGTGGGACTGGAAGTGCCCAGGCTGAGTGGAGTGAATGTGCCCTGGCTGAGTGGAGTGAATGTGCCCAGGCTGAGTGGAGTGGAGGTGCCCAGGCTGAGTAGAGTGCAGGCACCCAGGCAGAGTGGGATTGGAAGTGCCCAGGCTGAGTGGAGTGAATGTGCCCAGGCTGAGTGGAGTGGAGGTGCCCAGGCCGAGTGGAGTGCAGGTTCCCAGGCAGAGTGGGACTGGAAGTGCCCAGGCTGAGTGGAGTGAATGTGCCCAGGCTGAGTGGAGTGGAGGTGCCCAGGCTGAGTGGAGTTGGGGTTCCCTGGCAGAGTGGGACTGGAAGTGCCAAGGCTGAGTGGAGTGAATGTGCCCAGGCTGAGTGGAGTGGAGGTGCCCAGGCCGAGTGGAGTGCAGGTTCCCAGGCAGAGTGGGACTGAAAGTGCCCAGGCTGAGTGGAGTGAATGTGCCCTGGCTGAGTGGAGTGGAGGTGCCCAGGCTGACTGGAGAGAATGTGCCCAGGCTGAGTGGATTGGAGGTGCCCAGGCTGAGTGGAGTGCAGGTCCCCAGGCAGAGTGGGACTGGAAATGCCCAGGCTGAGTGGAGTACAGGTTCCCAGGCAGAGTGGGACTGGAAGTGCCCAGGCTGAGTGGAGTGAATGTGCCCAGGCTGAGTGGAGTGGAGGTGCCCAGGCTGAGTGGAGTTGGGGTTCCCTGGCAGAGTGGGACTGGAAGTGCCAAGGCTGAGTGGAGTGAATGTGCCCAGGCTGAGTGGAGTGGAGGTGCCCAGGCCGAGTGGAGTGCAGGTTCCCAGGCAGAGTGGGACTGGAAGTGCCCAGGCGGAGTGGAGTGAATGTGCCCAGGCTGAATGGGAGTCAATGTGCCTAGACAGAGTGGAGTGAATGTGCCCGGCCGCCGGAGCCCGAAACGTGCGTTTCCCCATTGCCTTGAATGGGCGCGGAGAGAGGGGGGCGCTTTTTGGCTCGTGGCGCGCGCACCGTTGCGCCAAAGCGTCAAGTGTCACACCTCCCCGTGCTCGGGGCGGCCCCTTGGAGCTAACTGGCTGGGTCTGGAGGGGCTGCGAGGCCGCCCAGGAGAACGGGTCCAAACCGCGTTCCGATCGGACTAGAATTGAGGGCGGGACACAGTTCCGCGGTTCACTTTCCGCCCGGGCAAAGGACCTATAACTTGCGGCGGGATGGCTTAAGAGTGGGCCCCCGCGAGTCGGGTGTAGAGCCGGGTGTGGAGAGGAGTAGCGGAGGTTCCCAGTCAGAGTGGGAGTGGAGGTTCCTGGGCAGAGTGGGACTGGAAGTGCCCAGGCTGAGTGGAGTGAATGTGCCCTGGCTGAGTGGAGTAAATGTGCCCAGGCTGAGTGGAGTGAATGTGACCAGGCTGAGTGGAGTGAATGTGCCCAGGCTGACTGGAGAGAATGTGCCCAGGCTGAGTGGATTGGAGGTGCCCAGGCTGAGTGGAGTGCAGGTTCCCAGGCAGAGTGGGACTGGAAGTGCCCAGGCTGAGTGGAGTGAATGTGCCCAGGCTGAGTGGAGTGGAGGTGCCCAGGCTGAGTGGAGTTGGGGTTCCCTGGCAGAGTGGGACTGGAAGTGCCAAGGCTGAGTGGAGTGAATGTGCCCAGGCTGAGTGGAGTGGAGGTGCCCAGGCCGAGTGGAGTGAAGGTTCCCAGGCAGAGTGGGACTGGAAGTGCCCAGGCGGAGTGGAGTGAATGTGCCCAGGCTGAATGGGAGTCAATGTGCCTAGACAGAGTGGAGTGAATGTGCCCGGCCGCCGGAGCCCGAAACGTGCGTTTCCCCATTGCCTTGAATGGGCGCGGAGAGAGGGGGGCGCTTTTTGGCTCGTGGCGCGGTCACCGTTGCGCCAAAGCGTCAAGTGTCACACCTCCCCGTGCTCGGGGCGGCCCCTCTGGAGCTAACTGGCTGGGTCTGGAGGGGCTGCGAGGCCGCCCAGGAGAACGGGTCCAAACCGCGTTCCGATCGGACGAGAATTGAGGGCGGGACACAGTTCCGCGGTTCACTTTCCGCCCGGGCAAAGGGCCTATAACTTACGGCGGGAGAGCTTTAGAGTGGGCCCCCGCGAGTCGGGTCTAGAGCCGGGTGTGGAGAGGAGTAGCGGAGGTTCCCAGTCAGAGTGGGAGTGGAGGTTCCTGGGCAGAGTGGGACTGGAAGTGCCCAGGCTGAGTGGAGTGAATGTGCCCTGGCTGAGTGGAGTGAATGTGGCCAGGCTGAGTGGAGTGGAGGTGCCCAGGCTGAGTGGAGTGCAGGCACCCAGGCAGAGTGGGATTGGAAGTGCCCAGGCTGAGTGGAGTGAATGTGCCCAGGCTGAGTGGAGTGGAGGTGCCCAGGCTGAGTGGAGTTGGGGTTCCCTGGCAGAGTGGGACTGGAATTGCCAAGGCTGAGTGGAGTGAATGTGCCCAGGCTGAGTGGAGTGGAGGTGCCCAGGCCGAGTGGAGTGCAGGTTCCCAGGCAGAGTGGGACTGAAAGTGCCCAGGCTGAGTGGAGTGAATGTGCCCAGGCTGAATGGAGTGGAGGTGCCCAGGCTGAGTGGAGTGCAGGTTCCCTGGCAGAGTGGGATTGGAAGGGCCCAGGCTGAGTGCAGTGAATGTGCCCAGGCTGAGTGGAGTGGAGGTGCCCAGGCTGAGTGGAGTTGGGGTTCCCTGGCAGAGTGGGACAGGACGTGCCAAGACTGAGTGGAGTGAATGTACCCAGGCTGAGTGGAGTGGAGGTGCCCAGGCTGAGTGGAGTGCAGGTTCCCAGCAGAGTGGGACTGGAAGTGCCCAGGCTGAGTGGAGTGAATGTGCCCAGGCTGAGTGGAGTGAATGTGCCCAGGCAGAGTGGAGTGAATGTGCCCAGGCTGAGTGGAGTGGAGGTGCCCATGCTGAGTGGAGTGCAGGTTCCCAGGCAGAGTGGGATTGGAAGTGCCCAGGCTGAGTGGAGTGAATGTGCCCAGGCTGAGTGGAGTGGAGGTGCCCATGCCGAGTGGAGTGCAGGTTCCCAGGCAGAGTGGGACTGGAAGTGCCCAGGCGGAGTGGAGTGAATGTGCCCAGGCTGAATGGGAGTCAATGTGCCGACACAGAGTGGAGTGAATGTGCCCAGGCTGAGTGGAGTGGAGGTGCCCAGGCTGAGTGGAGTTGGGGTTCCCAGGCAGAGAGGGACTGGAAGTGCCCTGGCTGAGTGGAGTGAATGTGCCCAGGCTGCGTGGAGTGGAGGTTCCCAGGCTGAGTGGAGTGCAGGTTCCCAGCAGAGTGGGACTGGAAGTGCCCAGGCTGAGTGGAGTGAATGTGCCCAGGCTGAGTGGAGTGGAGGTGCCCAGGCTGAGTGGAGTGCAGGTTCCCAGGCAGAGTGGGACTGGAAGTGCCCAGGCTGAGTGGAGTGAATGTGCCCAGGCTGAATGGAGTGGAGGTGCCCAGGCTGAGTGGAGTGCATGTTCCCAGGCAGAGTGGGATTGGAAGTGCCCAGGCTGAGTGGAGTGAATGTACCCAGGCTGAGTGGAGTGGAGGTGCCCAGGCTGAGTGGAGTGCAGGTTCCCAGGCAGAGTGGGATTGGAAGTGCCCAGGCTGAGTGGAGTGAATGTGCCCAGGCTGAGTGGAGTGGAGGTGCCCAGGCTGAGTGGAGTTGGGGTTCCCTGGCAGAGTGGGACTGGAAGTGCCAAGGCTGAGTGGAGTGAATGTACCCAGGCTGAGTGGAGTGGAGGTGCCCAGGCTGAGTGGAGTGCTGGTTCCCAGGCAGAGGGGGATTGGAAGTTCCCAGGCTGAGTGGAGTGAATGTCCCCAGGCTGAGTGGATTGCATGTGCCCAGGCTGAGTGGAGTGCAGGTTCCCTGGCAGAGTGGGATTGGAAGTGCCCAGGCTGAGTGGAGTGAATGTGCCCAGGCTGAGTGGAGTGGAGGTGCCCAGGCCGAGTGGAGTGCAGGTTCCCAGGCAGAGTGGGACTGGAAGTGCCCAGGCGGAGTGGAGTGAATGTGCCCAGGCTGAATGGGAGTCAATGTGCCTAGACAGAGTGGAGTGAATGTGCCCGGCCGCCGGAGCCCGAAACGTGCGTTTCCCCATTGCCTTGAATGGGCGCGGAGAGAGGGGGGCGCTTTTTGGCTCGTGGCGCGGGCACCGTTGCGCCAAAGCGTCAAGTGTCACCCCTCCCCGTGCTCGGGGCGGCCCCTTGGAGCTAACTGGCTGGGTCTGGAGGGCCTGCGAGGCCGCCCAGGAGAACGGGTCCAAACCGCGTTCCAATCGGACGAGAATTGAGGGCGGGGCACAGTTCCGCGGTTCACTTTCCGCCCGGGCAAAGGGCCTATAAATTGTGGCGGGAGGGCTTAAGAGTGGGCCCCCGCGAGTCGGGTGGAGAGCCGGGTGTGGAGAGGAGTAGCGGAGGTTCCCAGTCAGAGTGGGAGTGGAGGTTCCTGGGCAGAGTGGGACTGGAAGTGCGCAGGCTGAGTGGAGTGAATGTGCCCTGGCTGAGTGGAGTGAATGTGGACAGGCTGAGTGGAGTGGAGGTGCCCTGGCCGAGTGGAGTGCAGGTTCCCAGGCAGAGTGGGACTGGAAGTGCCCAGGCTGAGTGGAGTGAATGTGCCCAGGCTGAGTGGAGTGGAGGTGCACAGGCTGAGTGGAGTTGGGGGTCCCTGGCAGAGTGGGACTGGAAGTGCCCAGGCTGAGTGGAGTGAATGTACCCAGGCTGAGTGGAGTGGAGGTGCCCAGGCTGAGTGGAGTGCAGGTTCCCAGGCAGAGTGGGATTGGAAGTGCCCAGGCTGAGTGGAGTGAATGTGCCCAGGCTGAGTGGAGTGGAGGTGCCCAGGCTGAGTGGAGTTGGGGTTCCCTGGCAGAGTGGGACTGGATGTGCCAAGGCTGAGTGGAGTGAATGTGCCCAGGCTGAGTGGAGTGGAGGTGCCCAGGCCGAGTGGAGTGCAGGTTCCCAGGCAGAGTGGGACTGGAAGTGCCCAGGCGGAGTGGAGTGAATGTGCCCAGGCTGAATGGGAGTCAATGTGCCTAGACAGAGTGGAGTGAATGTGCCCAGCCGCCGGAGCCCGAAACGTGCGTTTCCCCATTGCCTTGAATGGGCGCGGAGAGAGGGGGGCGCTTTTTGGCTGGTGGCGCGGGCACCGTTGCGCCGAAGCGTCAAGTGTCACCCCTCCCCGTGCTCGGGGCGGCCCCTTGGAGCTAACTGGCTGGGTCTGGAGGGGCTGCGAGGCCGCCCAGGAGAACGGGTCCAAACCGCGTTCCGATCGGACGAGAATTGAGGGCGGGACACAGTTCCGCGGTTCACTTTCCGCCCGGGCAAAGGGCCTATTACTTGCGGCGGGAGGGCTTAAGAGTGGGCCCCCGTGAGTCGGGTGGAGAGCCGGGTGTGGAGAGGAGTAGCGGAGGTTCCCAGTCAGAGTGGGAGTGGAGGTTCCTGGGCAGAGTGGGACTGGAAGTGCCCAGGCTGAGTGGAGTGAATGTGCCCTGGCTGAGTGGAGTGAATGTGCCCAGGCTGAGTGGAGTGAATGTGCCCAGGCTGAGTGGAGAGAATGTGCCCAGGCTGAGTGGATTGGAGGTGCCCAGGCTGAGTGGAGTGCAGGTTCCCAGGCAGAGTGGGACTGGAAGTGCCCAGGCTGAGTGGAGTGAATGTGCCCAGGCTGAGTGGAGTGAATGATCCCAGGCTGAATGGGAGTGAATGTGCCCAGGCAGAGTGGAGTGAATGTGCCCAGGCAGAGTGGAGTGGAGGTGCCCAGGCTGAGTGGAGTGCAGGTTCCCAGGCAGAGTGGGACTGGAAGTGCCCAGGCTGAGTGGAGTGAATGTGCCCAGGCTGAATGGAGTGGAGGTGCCCAGGCTGAGTGGAGTGCAGGTTCCCAGGCAGAGTGGGATTGGAAGTGCAGAGGCTGAGTGGAGTGAATGTGCCCAGGCTGATTGAGTGGAGGTGCCCAGGCTGAATGGAGTTGGGGTTCCCTGGCAGAGTGGGACTGGAAGTGCCAACGGTGAGTGGAGTGAATGTGCCCAGGCTGAGTGGAGTGGAGGTGCCCAGGCTGAGTGGAGTTGGGGTTCCCTGGCAGAGTGGGACTGGAAGTGCCAACGCTGAGTGGAGTGAATGTGCCCAGGCTGAGTGGAGTGGAGGTGCCCAGGCTGAGTGGAGTTGGGGTTCCCTGGCAGAGTGGGACTGGAAGTGCCAACGCTGAGTGGAGTGAATGTGCCCCGGCTGAGTGGAGTGGAGGTGCCCAAGCTGAGTAGAGTGCAGGCACCCAGGCAGAGTGGGATTGGAAGTGCCCAGGCTGAGTGGAGTGAATGTGCCCAGGCTGAGTGGAGTGGAGGTGCCCAGGCTGAGTGGAGTGCAGGTTCCCAGGCAGAGTGGGATTGGAAGTGCCCAGGCTGAGTGGAGTGAATGTACCCAGGCTGAGTGGAGTGGAGGTGCCCAGGCTGAGTGGAGTGCAGGTTCCCAGGCAGAGTGGGATTGGAAGTGCCCAGGCTGAGTGGAGTGAGTGTGCCCAGGCTGAGTGGAGTGGAGGTGCCCAGGCTGAGTGGAGTTGGGGTTCCCTGGCAGAGTGGGACTGGAAGTGCCAAGGCTGAGTGGAGTGAATGTACCCAGGCTGAGTGGAGTGGAGGTGCCCAGGCTGAGTGGAGTGCTGGTTCCCAGGCAGAGTGGGATTGGAAGTTCCCAGGCTGAGTGGAGTGAATGTCCCCAGGCTGAGTGGATTGCATGTGCCCAGGCTGAGTGGAGTGCAGGTTCCCTGGCAGAGTGGGATTGGAATTGCCCAGGCTGAGTGGAGTGAATGTTCCCAGGCTGAGTGGAGTGGAGGTGCCCAGGCCGAGTGGAGTGCAGGTTCCCAGGCAGAGTGGGACTGGAAGTGCCCAGGCGGAGTGGAGTGAATGTGCCCAGGCTGAATGGGAGTCAATGTGCCTAGACAGAGTGGAGTGAATGTGCCCGGCCGCCGGAGCCCGAAACGTGCGTTTCCCCATTGCCTTGAATGGGCGCGGAGAGAGGGGGGCGCTTTTTGGCTCGTGGCGCGGGCACCGTTGCGCCAAAGCGTCAAGTGTCACCCCTCCCCGTGCTCGGGGCGGCCCCTTGGAGCTAACTGGCTGGGTCTGGAGGGCCTGCGAGGCCGCCCAGGAGAACGGGTCCAAACCGCGTTCCAATCGGACGAGAATTGAGGGCGGGGCACAGTTCCGCGGTTCACTTTCCGCCCGGGCAAAGGGCCTATAAATTGCGGCGGGAGGGCTTAAGAGTGGGCCCCCGCGAGTCGGGTGGAGAGCCGGGTGTGGAGAGGAGTAGCGGAGGTTCTCAGCCAGAGTGGGAGTGGAGGTTCCTGGGCAGAGTGGGACTGGAAGTGCCTAGGCTGAGTGGAGTGAATGTGCCCTGGCTGAGTGGAGTGAATGTGGACAGGCTGAGTGGAGTGAATGTGCCCAGGCTGAGTGGAGTGAATGTGCCCAGGCTGAGTGGAGAGAATGTGCCCAGGCTGAGTGGAGTGAATGATCCCAGGCTGAATGGGAGTGAATGTGCCCAGGCAGAGTGGAGTGAATGTGCCCAGGCTGAGTGGAGTGGAGGTGCCCAGGCCGAGTGGAGTGCAGGTTCCCAGGCAGAGTGGGACTGGAAGTGCCCAGGCTGAGTGGAGTGAATGTGCCCAGGCTGAGTGGAGTGGAGGTGCCCAGGCTGAGTGGAGTTGGGGGTCCCTGGCAGAGTGGGACTGGAAGTGCCAAGGCTGAGTGGAGTGAATGTGCCCAGGCTGAGTGGAGTGGAGGTGCCCAGGCCGAGTGGAGTGCAGGTTCCAAGGCAGAGTTGGATTGGAAGTGCCCAGGCTGAGTGGAGTGAATGTGCCCAGGCTGAGTGGAGTGGAGGTGCCCAGGCTGAGTGGAGTTGGGGTTCCCTGGCAGAGTGGGACTGGAAGTGCCATGGCTGAGTGGAGTGAATGTGCCCAGGCTGAGTGGAGTGGAGGTGCCCAGGCCGAGTGGAGTGCAGGTTCCCAGGCAGAGTGGGACTGGAAGGTCCCAGGCGGAGTGGAGTGAATGTGCCCAGGCTGAATGGGAGTCAATGTGCCTAGACAGAGTGGAGTGAATGTGCCCAGCCGCCGGAGCCCGAAACGTGCGTTTCCCCATTGCCTTGAATGGGCGCGGAGAGAGGGGGGCGCTTTTTGGCTCGTGGCGCGGGCACCGTTGCGCCGAAGCGTCAAGTGTCACCCCTCCCCGTGCTCGGGGCGGCCCCTTGGAGCTAACTGGCTGGGTCTGGAGGGGCTGCGAGGCCGCCCAGGAGAACGGGTCCAAACCGCGTTCCGATCGGACGAGAATTGAGGGCGGGACACAGTTCCGCGGTTCACTTTCCGCTCGGGCAAAGGGCCTATTACTTGCGGCGGGAGGGCTTAAGAGTGGGCCCCCGTGAGTCGGGTGGAGAGCCGGGTGTGGAGAGGAGTAGCGGAGGTTCCCAGTCAGAGTGGGAGTGGAGGTTCCTGGGCAGAGTGGGACTGGAAGTGCCCAGGCTGAGTGGAGTGAATGTGCCCTGGCTGAGTGGAGTGAATGTGGCCAGGCTGAGTGGAGTGGAGGTGCCCAGGCTGAGTGGAGTGAATGTGCCCAGGCTGACTGGAGAGAATGTGCCCAGGCTGAGTGGATTGGAGGTGCCCAGGCTGAGTGGAGTGCAGGTTCCCAGGCAGAGTGGGACTGGAAGTGCCCAGGCTGAGTGGAGTGAATGTGCCCAGGCTGAGTGGAGTGGAGGTGCCCAGGCTGAGTGGAGTTGGGGTTCCCTGGCAGAGTGGGACTGGAAGTGCCAAGGCTGAGTGGAGTGAATGTGCCCAGGCTGAGTGGAGTGGAGGTGCCCAGGCCGAGTGGAGTGCAGGTTCCCAGGCAGAGTGGGACTGGAAGTGCCCAGGCAGAGTGGAGTGAATGTGCCCAGGCTGAATGGGAGTCAATGTGCCTAGACAGAGTGGAGTGAATGTGCCCGGCCGCCGGAGCCCGAAACGTGCGTTTCCCCATTGCCTTGAATGGGCGCGGAGAGAGGGGGGCGCTTTTTGGCTCGTGGCGCGGGCACCGTTGCGCCAAAGCGTCAAGTGTCACAGCTCCCCGTGCTCGGGGCGGCCCCTTGGAGCTAACTGGCTGGGTCTGGAGGGGCTGTGAGGCCGCCCAGGAGAACGGGTCCAAACCGCGTTCCGATCGGACGAGAATTGAGGGCGGGACACAGTTCCGCGGTTCACTTTCCGCCCGGGCAAAAGGCCTATAACTTGCGGCGGGAGGGCTTAAGAGTGGGCCCCCGCGAGTCGGGTGGAGAGCCGGGTGTGGAGAGGAGTAGCGGAGGTTCCCAGTCAGAGTGGGAGTGGAGGTTCCTGGGCAGAGTGGGACTGGAAGTGCCCAGGCTGAGTGGAGTGAATGTGCCCTGGCTGAGTGGAGTGAATGTGCCCAGGCTGAGTGGAGTGAATGTGCCCAGGCTGAGTGGAGTGAATGTGCCCAGGCTGACTGGAGAGAATGTGCGCAGGCTGAGTGGATTGGAGGTGCCCAGGCTGAGTGGAGTGGAGGTGCCCAGGCCGAGTGGAGTGCAGGTTCCCAGGCAGAGTGGGACTGGAAGTGCCCAGGCTGAGTGGAGTGAATGTGCCCAGGCTGAGTGGAGTGGAGGTGCCCAGGCTGAGTGGAGTTGGGGGTCCCTGGCAGAGTGGGACTGGAAGTGCCAAGGCTGAGTGGAGTGAATGTGCCCAGGCTGAGTGGAGTGGAGGTGCCCATGCCGAGTGGAGTGCAGGTTCCAAGGCAGAGTTGGATTGGAAGTGCCCAGGCTGAGTGGAGTGAATGTGCCCAGGCTGAGTGGAGTGGAGGTGCCCAGGCTGAGTGGAGTTGGGGTTCCCTGGCAGAGTGGGACTGGAAGTGCCATGGCTGAGTGGAGTGAATGTGCCCAGGCTGAGTGGAGTGGAGGTGCCCAGGCCGAGTGGAGTGCAGGTTCCCAGGCAGAGTGGGACTGGAAGGTCCCAGGCGGAGTGGAGTGAATGTGCCCAGGCTGAATGGGAGTCAATGTGCCTAGACAGAGTGGAGTGAATGTGCCCAGCCGCCGGAGCCCGAAACGTGCGTTTCCCCATTGCCTTGAATGGGCGCGGAGAGAGGGGGGCGCTTTTTGGCTCGTGGCGCGGGCACCGTTGCGCCGAAGCGTCAAGTGT
The DNA here is from genome assembly GCF_963514075.1 of Conger conger. Taxonomy (NCBI): domain Eukaryota; kingdom Metazoa; phylum Chordata; class Actinopteri; order Anguilliformes; family Congridae; genus Conger; species Conger conger. The sequence goes on from NW_026890380.1 coordinate 54,435, forward strand.
CACCCCTCCCCGTGCTCGGGGCGGCCCCTTGGAGCTAACTGGCTGGGTCTGGAGGGGCTGCGAGGCCGCCCAGGAGAACGGGTCCAAACCGCGTTCCGATCGGACGAGAATTGAGGGCGGGACACAGTTCCGCGGTTCACTTTCCGCTCGGGCAAAGGGCCTATTACTTGCGGCGGGAGGGCTTAAGAGTGGGCCCCCGTGAGTCGGGTGGAGAGCCGGGTGTGGAGAGGAGTAGCGGAGGTTCCCAGTCAGAGTGGGAGTGGAGGTTCCTGGGCAGAGTGGGACTGGAAGTGCCCAGGCTGAGTGGAGTGAATGTGCCCTGGCTGAGTGGAGTGAATGTGGCCAGGCTGAGTGGAGTGGAGGTGCCCAGGCTGAGTGGAGTGAATGTGCCCAGGCTGACTGGAGAGAATGTGCCCAGGCTGAGTGGATTGGAGGTGCCCAGGCTGAGTGGAGTGCAGGTTCCCAGGCAGAGTGGGACTGGAAGTGCCCAGGCTGAGTGGAGTGAATGTGCCCAGGCTGAGTGGAGTGGAGGTGCCCAGGCTGAGTGGAGTTGGGGTTCCCTGGCAGAGTGGGACTGGAAGTGCCAAGGCTGAGTGGAGTGAATGTGCCCAGGCTGAGTGGAGTGGAGGTGCCCAGGCCGAGTGGAGTGCAGGTTCCCAGGCAGAGTGGGACTGGAAGTGCCCAGGCAGAGTGGAGTGAATGTGCCCAGGCTGAATGGGAGTCAATGTGCCTAGACAGAGTGGAGTGAATGTGCCCGGCCGCCGGAGCCCGAAACGTGCGTTTCCCCATTGCCTTGAATGGGCGCGGAGAGAGGGGGGCGCTTTTTGGCTCGTGGCGCGGGCACCGTTGCGCCAAAGCGTCAAGTGTCACAGCTCCCCGTGCTCGGGGCGGCCCCTTGGAGCTAACTAGCTGGGTCTGGAGGGGCTGCGAGGCCGCCCAGGAGAACGGGTCCAAACCGCGTTCCGATCGGACGAGAACTGAGGGCGGGACACAGTTCCGCGGTTCACTTTCCGCCCGGGCAAAGGGCCTATTACTTGCGGCGGGAGAGCTTAAGAGTGGGCCCCCGTGAGTCGGGTGGAGAGCCGGGTGTGGAGAGGAGTAGCGGAGGTTCCCAGTCAGAGTGGGAGTGGAGGTTCCTGGGCAGAGTGGGACTGGAAGTGCCCAGGCTGAGTGGAGTGAATGTGCCCTGGCTGAGTGGAGTGAATGTGGCCAGGCTGAGTGGAGTGGAGGTGCCCAGGCTGAGTGGAGTGAATGTGCCCAGGCTGACTGGAGAGAATGTGCCCAGGCTGAGTGGATTGGAGGTGCCCAGGCTGAGTGGAGTGCAGGTTCCCAGGCAGAGTGGGACTGGAAGTGCCCAGGCTGAGTGGAGTGAATGTGCCCAGGCTGAGTGGAGTGGAGGTGCCCAGGCTGAGTGGAGTTGGGGTTCCCTGGCAGAGTGGGACTGGAAGTGCCAAGGCTGAGTGGAGTGAATGTGCCCAGGCTGAGTGGAGTGGAGGTGCCCAGGCCGAGTGGAGTGCAGGTTCCCAGGCAGAGTGGGACTGGAAGTGCCCAGGCGGAGTGGAGTGAATGTGCCCAGGCTGAATGGGAGTCAATGTGCCTAGACAGAGTGGAGTGAATGTGCCCGGCCGCCGGAGCCCGAAACGTGCGTTTCCCCATTGCCTTGAATGGGCGCGGAGAGAGGGGGGCGCTTTTTGGCTCGTGGCGCGGGCACCGTTGCGCCAAAGCGTCAAGTGTCACAGCTCCCCGTGCTCGGGGCGGCCCCTTGGAGCTAACTGGCTGGGTCTGGAGGGGCTGCGAGGCCGCCCAGGAGAACGGGTCCAAACCGCGTTCCGATCGGACGAGAATTGAGGGCGGGACACAGTTCCGCGGTTCACTTTCCGCCCGGGCAAAGGGCCTATAACTTGCGGCGGGAGGGCTTAAGAGTGGGCCCCCGCGAGTCGGGTGGAGAGCCGGGTGTGGAGAGGAGTAGCGGAGGTTCCCAGTCAGAGTGGGAGTGGAGGTTCCTGGGCAGAGTGGGACTGGAAGTGCCCAGGCTGAGTGGAGTGAATGTGCCCTGGCTGAGTGGAGTGAATGTGCCCAGGCTGAGTGGAGTGAATGTGCCCAGGCTGAGTGGAGTGAATGTGCCCAGGCTGACTGGAGAGAATGTGCCCAGGCTGAGTGGATTGGAGGTGCCCAGGCTGAGTGGAGTGCAGGTTCCCAGGCAGAGTGGGACTGGAAGTGCCCAGGCTGAGTGGAGTGAATGTGCCCAGGCTGAGTGGAGTGAATGATCCCAGGCTGAATGGGAGTCAATGTGCCTAGACAGAGTGGAGTGAATGTGCCCAGGCTGAGTGGAGTGGAGGTGCCCAGGCTGAGTGGAGTTGGGGTTCCCAGGCAGAGAGGGACTGGAAGTGCCCTGGCTGAGTGGAGTGAATGTGCCCAGGCTGCGTGGAGTGGAGGTTCCCAGGCTGAGTGGAGTGCAGGCTCCCAGCAGAGTGGGACTGGAAGTGCCCAGGCTGAGTGGAGTGAATGTGCCCAGGCTGAGTGGAGTGAATGTGCCCAGGCAGAGTGGAGTGAATGTGCCCAGGCTGAGTGGAGTGGAGGTGCCCAGGCTGATTGGAGTGCAGGTTCCCAGGCAGAGTGGGACTGGAAGTGCCCAGGCTGAGTGGAGTGAATGTGCCCAGGCTGAATGGAGTGGAGGTGCCCAGGCTGAGTGGAGTGCAGGTTCCCAGGCAGAGTGGGATTGGAAGTGCCCAGGCTGAGTGGAGTGAATGTGCCCAGGCTGAGTGGAGTGGAGGTGCCCAGGCTGAATGGAGTTGGGGTTCCCAGGCAGAGTGGGACTGGAAGTGCCCAGGCTGAGTGGAGTGCAGGTTCCCAGGCAGAGTGGGATTGGAAGTGCCCAGGCTGAGTGGAGTGAATGTACCCAGGCTGAGTGGAGTGGAGGTGCCCAGGCTGAGTGGATTGCAGGTTCCCAGGCAGAGTGGGACTGGAAGTGCCCAGGCTGAGTGGAGTGAATGTGCCCAGGCTGAGTGGAGTGGAGGTGCCCAGGCTGAGTGGAGTTGGGGTTCCCTGGCAGAGTGGGACTGGAAGTGCCAAGGCTGAGTGGAGTGAATGTGCCCAGGCTGAATGGAGTGGAGGTGCCCAGGCTGAGTGGAGGTGCCCAGGCTCAGTGGAGTGCAGGTTCCCAGGCAGAGTGGGATTGGAAGTGCCCAGGCTGAGTGGAGTGAATGTGCCCAGGCTGAGTGGAGTGGAGGTGCCCAGGCTGAATGGAGTTGGGGTTCCCAGGCAGAGTGGGACTGGAAGTGCCCAGGCTGAGTGGAGTGCAGGTTCCCAGGCAGAGTGGGATTGGAAGTGCCCAGGCTGAGTGGAGTGAATGTGCCCAGGCTGACTGGAGTGGAGGTGCCCAGGCCGAGTGGAGTGCAGGTTCCCAGGCAGAGTGGGACTGGAAGTGCCCAGGCTGAGTGGAGTGAATGTGCCCAGGCTGAATGGAGTGGAGGTGCCCAGGCTGAGTGGAGTGCAGGTTCCCAGGCAGAGTGGGATTGGAAGTGCCCAGGCTGAGTGGAGTGAATGTGCCCAGGCTGAGTGGAGTGGAGGTGCCCAGGCTGAATGGAGTTGGGGTTCCCAGGCAGAGTGGGACTGGAAGTGCCCAGGCTGAGTGGAGTGCAGGTTCCCAGGCAGAGTGGGATTGGAAGTGCCCAGGCTGAGTGGAGTGAATGTACCCAGGCTGAGTGGAGTGGAGGTGCCCAGGCTGAGTGGATTGCAGGTTCCCAGGCAGAGTGGGATTGGAAGTGCCCAGGCTGAGTGGAGTGAATGTGCCCAGGCTGAGTGGAGTGGAGGTGCCCAGGCTGAGTGGAGTTGGGGTTCCCTGGCAGAGTGGGACTGGAAGTGCCAAGGCTGAGTGGAGTGAATGTGCCCAGGCTGAATGGAGTGGAGGTGCCCAGGCTGAGTGGAGGTGCCCAGGCTCAGTGGAGTGCAGGTTCCCAGGCAGAGTGGGATTGGAAGTGCCCAGGCTGAGTGGAGTGAATGTGCCCAGGCTGAGTGGAGTGGAGGTGCCCAGGCTGAATGGAGTTGGGGTTCCCAGGCAGAGTGGGACTGGAAGTGCCCAGGCTGAGTGGAGTGCAGGTTCCCAGGCAGAGTGGGATTGGAAGTGCCCAGGCTGAGTGGAGTGAATGTGCCCAGGCTGACTGGAGTGGAGGTGCCCAGGCCGAGTGGAGTGCAGGTTCCCAGGCAGAGTGGGACTGGAAGTGCCCAGGCGGAATGGAGTGAATGTGCCCAGGCTGAATGGGAGTCAATGTGCCTAGACAGAGTGGAGTGAATGTGCCCAGCCGCCGGAGCCCGAAACGTGCGTTTCCCCATTGCCTTGAATGGGCGCGGAGAGAGGGGGGCGCTTTTTGGCTCGTGGCGCGGGCACCGTTGCGCCAAAGCGTCAAGTGTCACACCTCCCCGTGCTCGGGGCGGCCCCTTGGAGCTAACTGGCTGGGTCTGGACGGGCTGCGAGGCCGCCCAGGAGAACGGGTCCAAACCGCGTTCCGATCGGACGAGAATTGAGGGCGGGACACAGTTCCACGGTTCACTTTCCACCCGGGCAAAGGGCCTATTACTTGCGGCGGGAGGGCTTAAGAGTGGGCCCCCGTGAGTCGGGTTGAGAGCCGGGTGTGGAGAGGAGTAGCGGAGGTTCCCAGTCAGAGTGGGAGTGGAGGTTCCTGGGCAGAGTGGGACTGGAAGTGCCCAGGCTGAGTGGAGTGAATGTGCCCTGGCTGAGTGGAGTGAATGTGGCCAGGCTGAGTGGAGTGGAGGTGCCCAGGCTGAGTGGAGTGAATGTGCCCAGGCTGACTGGAGAGAATGTGCCCAGGCTGAGTGGATTGGAGGTGCCCAGGCTGAGTGGAGTGCAGGTTCCCAGGCAGAGTGGGACTGGAAGTGCCCAGGCTGAGTGGAGTGAATGTGCCCAGGCTGAGTGGAGTGGAGGTGCCCAGGCTGAGTGGAGTTGGGGTTCCCTGGCAGAGTGGGACTGGAAGTGCCAAGGCTGAGTGGAGTGAATGTGCCCAGGCTGAGTGGAGTGGAGGTGCCCAGGCCGAGTGGAGTGCAGGTTCCCAGGCAGAGTGGGACTGGAAGTGCCCAGGCGGAGTGGAGTGAATGTGCCCAGGCTGAATGGGAGTCAATGTGCCTAGACAGAGTGGAGTGAATGTGCCCGGCCGCCGGAGCCCGAAACGTGCGTTTCCCCATTGCCTTGAATGGGCGCGGAGAGAGGGGGGCGCTTTTTGGCTCGTGGCGCGGGCACCGTTGCGCCAAAGCGTCAAGTGTCACACCTCCCCGTGCTCGGGGCGGCCCCTTGGAGCTAACTGGCTGAGTCTGGAGGGGCTGCGAGGCCGCCCAGGAGAACGGGTCCAAACCGCGTTCCGATCGGACGAGAATTGAGGGCGGGACACAGTTCCGCGGTTCACTTTCCGCCCGGGCAAAGGGCCTATAACTTGCGGCGGGAGGGCTTAAGAGTGGGCCCCCGCGAGTCGGGTGGAGAGCCGGGTGTGGAGAGGAGTAGCGGAGGTTCCCAGTCAGAGTGGGAGTGGAGGTTCCTGGGCAGAGTGGGACTGGAAGTGCCCAGGCTGAGTGGAGTGAATGTGCCCTGGCTGAGTGGAGTGAATGTGCCCAGGCTGAGTGGAGTGAATGTGCCCAGGCTGAGTGGAGTGAATGTGCCCAGGCTGACTGGAGAGAATGTTCCCAGGCTGAGTGGATTGGAGGTGCCCAGGCTGAGTGGAGTGCAGGTTCCCAGGCAGAGTGGGACTGGAAGTGCCCAGGCTGAGTGGAGTGAATGTGCCCAGGCTGAGTGGAGTGAATGATCCCAGGCTGAATGGGAGTCAATGTGCCTAGACAGAGTGGAGTGAATGTGCCCAGGCTGAGTGGAGTGGAGGTGCCCAGGCTGAGTGGAGTTGGGGTTCCCAGGCAGAGAGGGACTGGAAGTGCCCTGGCTGAGTGGAGTGAATGTGCCCAGGCTGCGTGGAGTGGAGGTTCCCAGGCTGAGTGGAGTGCAGGCTCCCAGCAGAGTGGGATTGGAAGTGCACAGGCTGAGTGGAGTGAATGTGCCCAGGCTGAGTGGAGTGAATGTGCCCAGGCAGAGTGGAGTGAATGTGCCCTGGCTGAGTGGAGTGGAGGTGCCCAGGCTGATTGGAGTGCAGGTTCCCAGGCAGAGTGGGACTGGAAGTGCCCAGGCTGAGTGGAGTGAATGTGCCCAGGCTGAATGGAGTGGAGGTGCCCAGGCTGAGTGGAGTGCAGGTTCCCAGGCAGAGTAGGATTGGAAGTGCCCAGGCTGAGTGGAGTGAATGTGCCCAGGCTGAGTGGAGTGGAGGTGCCCAGGCTGAATGGAGTTGGGGTTCCCAGGCAGAGTGGGACTGGAAGTGCCCAGGCTGAGTGGAGAGCAGGTTCCCAGGCAGAGTGGGATTGGAAGTGCCCAGGCTGAGTGGAGTGAATGTACCCAGGCTGAGTGGAGTGGAGGTGACCAGGCTGAGTGGAGTGCAGGTTCCCAGGCAGAGTGGGATAGGAAGTGCCCAGGCTGAGTGGAGTGAATGTGCCCAGGCTGAGTGGAGTGGAGGTGCCCAGGCTGATTGGAGTGCAGGTTCCCAGGCAGAGTGGGACTGGAAGTGCCCAGGCTGAGTGGAGTGAATGTGCCCAGGCTGAATGGAGTGGAGGTGCCCAGGCTGAGTGGAGTGCAGGTTCCCAGGTAGAGTGGGACTGGAAGTGCCCAGGCTGAGTGGAGTGCAGGTTCCCAGGCAGAGTGGGATTGGAAGTGCCCAGGCTGAGTGGAGTGAATGTGCCCAGGCTGACTGGAGTGGAGGTGCCCAGGCAGAGTGGAGTGCAGGTTCCCAGGCAGAGTGGGACTGGAAGTGCCCAGGCGGAGTGGAGTGAATGTGCCCAGGCTGAATGGGAGTCAATGTGCCTAGACAGAGTGGAGTGAATGTGCCCAGCCGCCGGAGCCCGAAACGTGCGTTTCCCCATTGCCTTGAATGGGCGCGGAGAGAGGGGGGCGCTTTTTGGCTCGTGGCGCGGGCACCGTTGCGCCAAAGCGTCAAGTGTCACCCCTCCCCGTGCTCGGGGCGGCCCCTTGGAGCTAACTGGCTGGGTCTGGAGGGGCTGCGAGGCCGCCCAGGAGAACGGGTCCAAACCGCGTTCCGATCGGACGAGAATTGAGGGCGGGACACAGTTCCGCGGTTCACTTTCCGCCCGGGCAAAGGGCCTATTACTTGCGGCGGGAGGGCTTAAGAGTGGGCCCCCGTGAGTCGGGTGGAGAGCCGGGTGTGGAGAGGAGTAGCGGAGGTTCCCAGTCAGAGTGGGAGTGGAGGTTCCTGGGCAGAGTGGGACTGGAAGTGCCCAGGCTGAGTGGAGTGAATGTGCCCTGGCTGAGTGGAGTGAATGTGGCCAGGCTGAGTGGAGTGGAGGTGCCCAGGCTGAGTGGAGTGAATGTGCCCAGGCTGACTGGAGAGAATGTGCCCAGGCTGAGTGGATTGGAGGTGCCCAGGCTGAGTGGAGTGCAGGTTCCCAGGCAGAGTGGGACTGGAAGTGCCCAGGCTGAGTGGAGTGAATGTGCCCAGGCTGAGTGGAGTGGAGGTGCCCAGGCTGAGTGGAGTTGGGGTTCCCTGGCAGAGTGGGACTGGAAGTGCCAAGGCTGAGTGGAGTGGAGGTGCCCAGGCCGAGTGGAGTGCAGGTTCCCAGGCAGAGTGGGACTGGAAGTGCCCAGGCTGAGTGGAGTGAATGTGCCCAGGCTGCGTGGAGTGGAGGTTCCCAGGCTGAGTGAAGTGCAGGCTCCCAGCAGAGTGGGACTGGAAGTGCCCAGGCTGAGTGGAGTGAATGTGCCCAGGCTGAGTGGAGTGAATGTGCCCAGGCAGAGTGGAGTGAATGTGCCCAGGCTGAGTGGAGTGGAGGTGCCCAGGCTGATTGGAGTGCAGGTTCCCAGGCAGAGTGGGATTGGAAGTGCCCAGGCTGAGTGGAGTGAATGTACCCAGGCTGAGTGGAGTGGAGGGGCCCAGGCTGAGTCGAGTGCAGGTTCCCAGGCAGAGTGGGATTGGAAGTGCCCAGGCTGAGTGGAGTGAATGTGCCCAGGCTGAGTGGAGTGGAGGTGCCCAGGCTGAGTGGAGTTGGGGTTCCCTGGCAGAGTGGGACTGGAAGTGCCAAGGCTGAGTGGAGTGAAGGTACCCAGGCTGAGTGGAGTGGAGGTGCCCAGGCTGAGTGGAGTGCAGGTTCCCAGCAGAGTGGGACTGGAAGTGCCCAGGCTGAGTGGAGTGAATGTGCCCAGGCTGACTGGAGTGGAGGTGCCCAGGCCGAGTGGAGTGCAGGTTCCCAGGCAGAGTGGGACTGGAAGTGCCCAGGCGGAGTGGAGTGAATGTGCCCAGGCTGAATGGGAGTCAATGTGCCTAGACAGAGTGGAGTGAATGTGCCCGGCCGCCGGAGCCCGAAACGTGCGTTTCCCCATTGCCTTGAATGGGCGCGGAGAGAGGGGGGCGCTTTTTGGCTCGTGGCGCGGGCACCGTTGCGCCAAAGCGTCAAGTGTCACACCTCCCCGTGTTCGGGGCTACCCCTTGGAGATAACTGGCTGGGTCTGGAGGGGCTGCGAGGCCGCCCAGGAGAACGGGTCCAAACCGCGTTCCGATCGGACGAGAATTGAGGGCGGGACACAGTTCCACGGTTCACTTTCCACCCGGGCAAAGGGCCTATTACTTGCGGCGGGAGGGCTTAAGAGTGGGCCCCCGTGAGTCGGGTTGAGAGCCGGGTGTGGAGAGGAGTAGCGGAGGTTCCCAGTCAGAGTGGGAGTGGAGGTTCCTGGGCAGAGTGGGACTGGAAGTGCCCAGGCTGAGTGGAGTGAATGTGCCCTGGCTGAGTGGAGTGAATGTGGCCAGGCTGAGTGGAGTGGAGGTGCCCAGGCTGAGTGGAGTGAATGTGCCCAGGCTGACTGGAGAGAATGTGCCCAGGCTGAGTGGATTGGAGGTGCCCAGGCTGAGTGGAGTGCAGGTTCCCAGGCAGAGTGGGACTGGAAGTGCCCAGGCTGAGTGGAGTGAATGTGCCCAGGCTGAGTGGAGTGGAGGTGCCCAGGCTGAGTGGAGTTGGGGTTCCCTGGCAGAGTGGGACTGGAAGTGCCAAGGCTGAGTGGAGTGAATGTGCCCAGGCTGAGTGGAGTGGAGGTGCCCAGGCCGAGTGGAGTGCAGGTTCCCAGGCAGAGTGGGACTGGAAGTGCCCAGGCGGAGTGGAGTGAATGTGCCCAGGCTGAATGGGAGTCAATGTGCCTAGACAGAGTGGAGTGAATGTGCCCGGCCGCCGGAGCCCGAAACGTGCGTTTCCCCATTGCCTTGAATGGGCGCGGAGAGAGGGGGGCGCTTTTTGGCTCGTGGCGCGGGCACCGTTGCGCCAAAGCGTCAAGTGTCACACCTCCCCGTGCTCGGGGCGGCCCCTTGGAGCTAACTGGCTGAGTCTGGAGGGGCTGCGAGGCCGCCCAGGAGAACGGGTCCAAACCGCGTTCCGATCGGACGAGAATTGAGGGCGGGACACAGTTCCGCGGTTCACTTTCCGCCCGGGCAAAGGGCCTATAACTTGCGGCGGGAGGGCTTAAGAGTGGGCCCCCGCGAGTCGGGTGGAGAGCCGGGTGTGGAGAGGAGTAGCGGAGGTTCCCAGTCAGAGTGGGAGTGGAGGTTCCTGGGCAGAGTGGGACTGGAAGTGCCCAGGCTGAGTGGAGTGAATGTGCCCTGGCTGAGTGGAGTGAATGTGCCCAGGCTGAGTGGAGTGAATGTGCCCAGGCTGAGTGGAGTGAATGTGCCCAGGCTGACTGGAGAGAATGTTCCCAGGCTGAGTGGATTGGAGGTGCCCAGGCTGAGTGGAGTGCAGGTTCCCAGGCAGAGTGGGACTGGAAGTGCCCAGGCTGAGTGGAGTGAATGTGCCCAGGCTGAGTGGAGTGAATGATCCCAGGCTGAATGGGAGTCAATGTGCCTAGACAGAGTGGAGTGAATGTGCCCAGGCTGAGTGGAGTGGAGGTGCCCAGGCTGAGTGGAGTTGGGGTTCCCAGGCAGAGAGGGACTGGAAGTGCCCTGGCTGAGTGGAGTGAATGTGCCCAGGCTGCGTGGAGTGGAGGTTCCCAGGCTGAGTGGAGTGCAGGCTCCCAGCAGAGTGGGATTGGAAGTGCACAGGCTGAGTGGAGTGAATGTGCCCAGGCTGAGTGGAGTGAATGTGCCCAGGCAGAGTGGAGTGAATGTGCCCTGGCTGAGTGGAGTGGAGGTGCCCAGGCTGATTGGAGTGCAGGTTCCCAGGCAGAGTGGGACTGGAAGTGCCCAGGCTGAGTGGAGTGAATGTGCCCAGGCTGAATGGAGTGGAGGTGCCCAGGCTGAGTGGAGTGCAGGTTCCCAGGCAGAGTAGGATTGGAAGTGCCCAGGCTGAGTGGAGTGAATGTGCCCAGGCTGAGTGGAGTGGAGGTGCCCAGGCTGAATGGAGTTGGGGTTCCCAGGCAGAGTGGGACTGGAAGTGCCCAGGCTGAGTGGAGAGCAGGTTCCCAGGCAGAGTGGGATAGGAAGTGCCCAGGCTGAGTGGAGTGAATGTGCCCAGGCTGAGTGGAGTGGAGGTGCCCAGGCTGATTGGAGTGCAGGTTCCCAGGCAGAGTGGGACTGGAAGTGCCCAGGCTGAGTGGAGTGAATGTGCCCAGGCTGAATGGAGTGGAGGTGCCCAGGCTGAGTGGAGTGCAGGTTCCCAGGTAGAGTGGGACTGGAAGTGCCCAGGCTGAGTGGAGTGCAGGTTCCCAGGCAGAGTGGGATTGGAAGTGCCCAGGCTGAGTGGAGTGAATGTGCCCAGGCTGACTGGAGTGGAGGTGCCCAGGCAGAGTGGAGTGCAGGTTCCCAGGCAGAGTGGGACTGGAAGTGCCCAGGCGGAGTGGAGTGAATGTGCCCAGGCTGAATGGGAGTCAATGTGCCTAGACAGAGTGGAGTGAATGTGCCCAGCCGCCGGAGCCCGAAACGTGCGTTTCCCCATTGCCTTGAATGGGCGCGGAGAGAGGGGGGCGCTTTTTGGCTCGTGGCGCGGGCACCGTTGCGCCAAAGCGTCAAGTGTCACCCCTCCCCGTGCTCGGGGCGGCCCCTTGGAGCTAACTGGCTGGGTCTGGAGGGGCTGCGAGGCCGCCCAGGAGAACGGGTCCAAACCGCGTTCCGATCGGACGAGAATTGAGGGCGGGACACAGTTCCGCGGTTCACTTTCCGCCCGGGCAAAGGGCCTATTACTTGCGGCGGGAGGGCTTAAGAGTGGGCCCCCGTGAGTCGGGTGGAGAGCCGGGTGTGGAGAGGAGTAGCGGAGGTTCCCAGTCAGAGTGGGAGTGGAGGTTCCTGGGCAGAGTGGGACTGGAAGTGCCCAGGCTGAGTGGAGTGAATGTGCCCTGGCTGAGTGGAGTGAATGTGGCCAGGCTGAGTGGAGTGGAGGTGCCCAGGCTGAGTGGAGTGAATGTGCCCAGGCTGACTGGAGAGAATGTGCCCAGGCTGAGTGGATTGGAGGTGCCCAGGCTGAGTGGAGTGCAGGTTCCCAGGCAGAGTGGGACTGGAAGTGCCCAGGCTGAGTGGAGTGAATGTGCCCAGGCTGAGTGGAGTGGAGGTGCCCAGGCTGAGTGGAGTTGGGGTTCCCTGGCAGAGTGGGACTGGAAGTGCCAAGGCTGAGTGGAGTGGAGGTGCCCAGGCCGAGTGGAGTGCAGGTTCCCAGGCAGAGTGGGACTGGAAGTGCCCAGGCTGAGTGGAGTGAATGTGCCCAGGCTGCGTGGAGTGGAGGTTCCCAGGCTGAGTGAAGTGCAGGCTCCCAGCAGAGTGGGACTGGAAGTGCCCAGGCTGAGTGGAGTGAATGTGCCCAGGCTGAGTGGAGTGAATGTGCCCAGGCAGAGTGGAGTGAATGTGCCCAGGCTGAGTGGAGTGGAGGTGCCCAGGCTGATTGGAGTGCAGGTTCCCAGGCAGAGTGGGATTGGAAGTGCCCAGGCTGAGTGGAGTGAATGTACCCAGGCTGAGTGGAGTGGAGGGGCCCAGGCTGAGTCGAGTGCAGGTTCCCAGGCAGAGTGGGATTGGAAGTGCCCAGGCTGAGTGGAGTGAATGTGCCCAGGCTGAGTGGAGTGGAGGTGCCCAGGCTGAGTGGAGTTGGGGTTCCCTGGCAGAGTGGGACTGGAAGTGCCAAGGCTGAGTGGAGTGAAGGTACCCAGGCTGAGTGGAGTGGAGGTGCCCAGGCTGAGTGGAGTGCAGGTTCCCAGCAGAGTGGGACTGGAAGTGCCCAGGCTGAGTGGAGTGAATGTGCCCAGGCTGACTGGAGTGGAGGTGCCCAGGCCGAGTGGAGTGCAGGTTCCCAGGCAGAGTGGGACTGGAAGTGCCCAGGCGGAGTGGAGTGAATGTGCCCAGGCTGAATGGGAGTCAATGTGCCTAGACAGAGTGGAGTGAATGTGCCCGGCCGCCGGAGCCCGAAACGTGCGTTTCCCCATTGCCTTGAATGGGCGCGGAGAGAGGGGGGCGCTTTTTGGCTCGTGGCGCGGGCACCGTTGCGCCAAAGCGTCAAGTGTCACACCTCCCCGTGTTCGGGGCTACCCCTTGGAGATAACTGGCTGGGTCTGGAGGGGCTGCGAGGCCGCCCAGGAGAACGGGTCCAAACCGCGTTCCGATCGGACGAGAATTGAGGGCGGGACACAGTTCCGCGGTTCACTTTCCGCCCGGGCAAAGGGCCTATAACTTGCGGCGGGAGGGCTTAAGAGTGGGCCCCCGCGAGTCGGGTGGAGAGCCGGGTGTGGAGAGGAGTAGCGGAGGTTCCCAGTCAGAGTGGGAGTGGAGGTTCCTGGGCAGAGTGGGACTGGAAGTGCCCAGGCTGAGTGGAGTGAATGTGCCCTGGCTGAGTGGAGTGAATGTGCCCAGGCTGAGTGGAGTGGAGGTGCCCAGGCTGAGTAGAGTGCAGGCACCCAGGCAGAGTGGGATTGGAAGTGCCCAGGCTGAGTGGAGTGAATGTGCCCAGGCTGAGTGGAGTGGAGGTGCCCAGGCCGAGTGGAGTGCAGGTTCCCAGGCAGAGTGGGACTGGAAGTGCCCAGGCTGAGTGGAGTGAATGTGCCCAGGCTGAGTGGAGTGGAGGTGCCCAGGCTGAGTGGAGTTGGGGTTCCCTGGCAGAGTGGGACTGGAAGTGCCAAGGCTGAGTGGAGTGAATGTGCCCAGGCTGAGTGGAGTGGAGGTGCCCAGGCCGAGTGGAGTGCAGGTTCCCAGGCAGAGTGGGACTGAAAGAGCCCAGGCTGAGTGGAGTGAATGTGCCCAGGCTGAGTGGAGTGGAGGTGCCCAGGCTGAGTGGAGTTGGGGTTCCCTGGCAGAGTGGGACTGGAAGTGCCAACGCTGAGTGGAGTGAAGGTACCCAGGCTGAGTGGAGTGGAGGTGCCCAGGCTGAGTGGAGTGCAGGTTCCCAGCAGAGTGGGACTGGAAGTGCCCAGGCTGAGTGGAGTGAATGTGCCCAGGCTGAATGGAGTGGAGGTGCCCAGGCTGAGTGGAGGTGCCCAGGCTGAGTGGAGTGCAGGTTCCCAGGCAGAGTGGGATTGGAAGTGCCCAGGCTGAGTGGAGTGAATGTACCCAGGCTGAGTGGAGTGGAGGGGCCCAGGCTGAGTCGAGTGCAGGTTCCCAGGCAGAGTGGGATTGGAAGTGCCCAGGCTGAGTGGAGTGAATGTGCCCAGGCTGAGTGGAGTGGAGGTGCCCAGGCTGAGTAGAGTTGGGGTTCCCTGGCAGAGTGGGACTGGAAGTGCCAACGGTGAGTGGAGTGAATGTGCCCAGGCTGAGTGGAGTGGAGGTGCCCAGGCTGAGTGGAGTTGGGGTTCCCTGGCAGAGTGGGACTGGAAGTGCCAACGCTGAGTGGAGTGAATGTGCCCAGGCTGAGTGGAGTGGAGGTGCCCAGGCTGAGTGGAGTGCAGGTTCCCAGGCAGAGTGGGATTGGAAGTGCCCAGGCTGAGTGGAGTAATGTACCCAGGCTGAGTGGAGTGCAGGTGCCCAGGCTGAGTGGAGTGCAGGTTCCCAGGCAGAGTGGGATTGGAAGTGCCCAGGCTGAGTGGAGTGAATGTGCCCAGGCTGAGTGGAGTGGAGGTTCCCAGGCTGAATGGAGTTGGGGTTCCCTGGCAGAGTGGAACTGGAAGTGCCAACGGTGAGTGGAGTGAATGTGCCCAGGCCGAGTGGAGTGCAGCTTCCCAGGCAGAGTGGGATTGGAAGTGCCCAGGCTGAGTGGAGTGAATTTACCCAGGCTGAGTGGAGTGGAGGTGCCCAGGCTGAGTGGAGTGCAGGTTCCCAGGCAGAGTGGGATTGGAAGTGCCCAGGCTGAGTGGAGTGAATGTGCCCAGGCTGAGTGGAGTGGAGGTGCCCAGGCTGAGTGGAGTTGGGGTTCCCTGGCAGAGTGGGACTGGAAGTCCCAAGGCTGAGTGGAGTGAATGTGCCCAGGCTGAGTGGAGTGGAGGTGCCCAGGCCGAGTGGAGTGCAGGTTCCCAGGCAGAGTGGGACTGGAAGTGCCCAGGCGGAATGGAGTGAATGTGCCCAGGCTGAATGGGAGTCAATGTGCCTAGACAGAGTGGAGTGAATGTGCCCAGCCGCCGGAGCCCGAAACGTGCGTTTCCCCATTGCCTTGAATTGGCGCGGAGAGAGGGGGGCGCTTTTTGGCTCGTGGCGCGGGCACCGTTGCGCCAAAGCGTCAAGTGTCACCCCTCCCCGTGCTCGGGGCGGCCCCTTAGAGCTAACTGGCTGGGTCTGGAGGGGCTGCGAGGCCGCCCAGGAGAACGGGTCCAAACCGCGTTCCGATCGGACGAGAATTGAGGGCGGGACACAGTTCCGCGGTTCACTTTCCGCCCGGGCAAAGGGCCTATTACTTGCGGCGGGAGGGCTTAAGAGTGGGCCCCCGTGAGTCAAGTGGAGAGCCGGGTGTGGAGAGGAGTAGCGGAGGTTCCCAGTCAGAGTGGGAGTGGAGGTTCCTGGGCAGAGTGGGACTGGAAGTGCCCAGGCTGAGTGGAGTGAATGTGCCCTGGCTGAGTGGAGTGAGTGTGCCCAGGCTGAGTGGAGTGAATGTGCCCAGGCTGAGTGGAGTGGAGGTGCCCAGGCTGAGTAGAGTGCAGGCACCCAGGCAGAGTGGGATTGGAAGTGCCCAGGCTGAGTGGAGTGAATGTGCCCAGGCTGAGTGGAGTGGAGGTGCCCAAGCCGAGTGGAGTGCAGGTTCCCAGGCAGAGTGGGACTGGAAGTGCCCAGGCTGAGTGGAGTGAATGTGCCCAGGCTGAGTGGAGTGGAGGTGCCCAGGCTGAGTGGAGTTGGGGTTCCCTGGCAGAGTGGGACTGGAAGTGCCAAGGCTGAGTGGAGTGAATGTGCCCAGGCTGAGTGGAGTGGAGGTGCCCAGGCCGAGTGGAGTGCAGGTTCCCAGGCAGAGTGGGACTGAAAGTGCCCAGGCTGAGTGGAGTGAATGTGCCCCAGGCTGAATGGAGTGGAGGTGCCCAGACTGAGTGGAGTGCAGGTTCCCAGGCAGAGTGGGACTGGAAGTGCCCAGGCTGAGTGGAGTGAATGTGCCCAGGCTGAGTGGAGTGGAGGTGCCCAGGCTGAGTGGAGTTGGGGTTCCCTGGCAGAGTGGGACTGGAAGTGCCAAGGCTGAGTGGAGTGAAGGTACCCAGGCTGAGTGGAGTGGAGGTGCCCAGGCAGAGTGGAGTGCAGGTTCCCAGCAGAGTGGGACTGGAAGTGCCCAGGCTGAGTGGAGTGAATGTGCCCAGGCTGAATGGAGTGGAGGTGCCCAGGCTGAGTGGAGGTGCCCAGGCTGAGTGGAGTGCAGGTTCCCAGGCAGAGTGGGATTGGAAGTGCCCAGGCTGAGTGGAGTGAATGTACCCAGGCTGAGTGGAGTGGAGGGGCCCAGGCTGAGTCGAGTGCAGGTTCCCAGGCAGAGTGGGATTGGAAGGGCCCAGGCTGAGTGGAGTGAATGTTCCCAGGCTGAGTGGAGTGGAGGTGCCCAGGCTGAGTAGAGTTGGGGTTCCCTGACAGAGTGGGACTGGAAGTGCCAACGGTGAGTGGAGTGAATGTGCCCAGGCTGAGTGGAGTGGAGGTGCCCAGGCTGAGTGGAGTTGGGGTTCCCTGGCAGAGTGGGACTGGAAGTGCCAACGCTGAGTGGAGTGAATGTGCCCAGGCTGAGTGGAGTGGAGGTGCCCAGGCTGAGTGGAGTGCAGGTTCCCAGGCAGAGTGGGATTGGAAGTGCCCAGGCTGAGTGGAGTGAATGTGCCCAGGCTGAGTGGAGTTGGGGTTCCCTGGCAGAGTGGGACTGGAAGTGCCAAGGCTGAGTGGAGTGAATGTGCCCAGGCTGAGTGGAGTGGAGGTGCCCAGGCCGAGTGGAGTGCAGGTTCCCAGGCAGAGTGGGACTGAAAGTGCCCAGGCTGAGTGGAGTGAATGTGCCCCAGGCTGAATGGAGTGGAGGTGCCCAGACTGAGTGGAGTGCAGGTTCCCAGGCAGAGTGGGACTGGAAGTGCCCAGGCTGAGTGGAGTGAATGTGCCCAGGCTGAGTGGAGTGGAGGTGCCCAGGCTGAGTGGAGTTGGGGTTCCCTGGCAGAGTGGGACTGGAATTGCCAAGGCTGAGTGGAGTGAAGGTACCCAGGCTGAGTGGAGTGGAGGTGCCCAGGCTGAGTGGAGTGCAGGTTCCCAGCAGAGTGGGACTGGAAGTGCCCAGGCTGAGTGGAGTGAATGTGCCCAGGCTGAATGGAGTGGAGGTGCCCAGGCTGAGTGGAGGTGCCCAGGCTGAGTGGAGTGCAGGTTCCCAGGCAGAGTGGGATTGGAAGTTCCCAGGCTGAGTGGAGTGAATGTACCCAGGCTGAGTGGAGTGGAGGGGCCCAGGCTGAGTCGAGTGCAGGTTCCCAGGCAGAGTGGGATTGGAAGTGCCCAGGCTGAGTGGAGTGAATGTGCCCAGGCTGAGTGGAGTGGAGGTGCCCAGGCTGAGTAGAGTTGGGGTTCCCTGACAGAGTGGGACTGGAAGTGCCAACGGTGAGTGGAGTGAATGTGCCCAGGCTGAGTGGAGTGGAGGTGCCCAGGCTGAGTGGAGTTGGGGTTCCCTGGCAGAGTGGGACTGGAAGTGCCAACGCTGAGTGGAGTGCAGGTTCCCAGGCAGAGTGGGATTGGAAGTGCCCAGGCAGAGTGGAGTAATGTACCCAGAATGAGTGGAGTGCAGGTGCCCAGGGTGAGTGGGATTGGAAGTGCCCAGGCTGAGTGGAGTGAATGTGCCCAGGCTGAGTGGAGTGGAGGTGCCCAGGCCGAGTGGAGTGCAGGTTCCCAGGCAGAGTGGGACTGGAAGTGCCCAGGCTGAGTGGAGTGAATGTGCCCAGCCTGAGTGGAGTGGAGGTGCCCAGGCTGAGTGGAGTTGGGGTTCCCTGGCAGAGTGGGACTGGAAGTGCCAAGGCTGAGTGGAGTGAATGTGCCCAGGCTGAGTGGAGTGGAGATGCCCAGGCCGATTGGAGTGCAGGTTCCCAGGCAGAGTGTGACTGAAAGTGCCCAGGCTGAGTGGAGTGAATGTGCCCAGGCTGAATGGAGTGGAGGTGCCCAGGCTGAGTGGAGGTGCCCAGGCTGAGTGGAGGTGCCCAGGCTGAGTGGTGTGAATGTGCCCAGGCTGAGTGGAGTGGAGGTGCCCAGGCTGAGTGGAGTTGGGGTTCCCTGGCAGAGTGGGACTGGAAGTGCCAAGGCTGAGTGGAGTGAAGGTACCCAGGCTGAGTGGAGTGGAGGTGCCCAGGCTGAGTGGAGTGCAGGTTCCCAGCAGAGTGGGACTGGAAGTGCCCAGGCTGAGTGGAGTGAATGTGCCCAGGCTGAATGGAGTGGAGGTGCCCAGGCTGAGTGGAGGTGCCCAGGCTGAGTGGAGTGCAGGTTCCCAGGCAGAGTGGGACTGGAAGTGCCCAGGCGGAGTGGAGTGAATGTGCCCAGGCTGAATGGGAGTCAATGTGCCTAGACAGAGTGGAGTGAATGTGCCCGGCCGCCGGAGCCCGAAACGTGCGTTTCCCCATTGCCTTGAATGGGCGCGGAGAGAGGGGGGCGCTTTTTGGCTCGTGGCGCGGGCACCGTTGCGCCAAAGCGTCAAGTGTCACACCTCCCCGTGCTCGGGGCAACCCCTTGGAGCTAACTGGCTGGGTCTGGAGGGGCTGCGAGGCCGCCCAGGAGAACGGGTCCAAACCGTGTTCCGATCGGACGAGAATTGAGGGCGGGACACAGTTCCGCGGTTCACTTTCCGCCCGGGCAAAGAGCCTATAACTTGCGGCGGGAGGGCTTAAGAGTGGGCCCCCGCGAGTCGGGTGGAGAGCCGGGTGTGGAGAGGAGTAGCGGAGGTTCCCAGTCAGAGTGGGAGTGGAGGTTCCTGGGCAGAGTGGGACTGGAAGTGCCCAGGCTGAGTGGAGTGAATGTGCCCTGGCTGAGTGGAGTGAATGTGCCCAGGCTGAGTGGAGTGAATGTGCCCAGGCTGAGTGGAGTGAATGTGCCCAGGCTGACTGGAGAGAATGTGCCCAGGCTGAGTGGATTGGAGGTGCCCAGGCTGAGTGGAGTGCAGGTTCCCAGGCAGAGTGGGACTGGAAGTGCCCAGGCTGAGTGGAGTGAATGTGCCCAGGCTGAGTGGAGGGAATGATCCCAGGCTGAATGGGAGTCAATGTGCCAAGACAGAGTGGAGTGAATGTGCCCAGGCTGAGTGGAGTGGAGGTGCCCCGGCTGAGTGGAGTTGGGGTTCCCAGGCAGAGAGGGACTGGAAGTGCCCTGGCTGAGTGGAGTGAATGTGCCCAGGCTGCGTGGAGTGGAGGTTCCCAGGCTGAGTGGAGTGCAGGCTCCCAGCAGAGTGGGACTGGAAGTGCCCAGGCTGAGTGGAGTGAATGTGCCCAGGCTGAGTGGAGTGAATGTGCCCAGGCAGAGTGGAGTGAATGTGCCCTGGCTGAGTGGAGTGGAGGTGCCCAGGCTGATTGGAGTGCAGGTTCCCAGGCAGAGTGGGACTGGAAGTGCCCAGGCTGAGTGGAGTGAATGTGCCCAGGCTGAATGGAGTGGAGGTGCCCAGGCTGAGTGGAGTGCAGGTTCCCAGGCAGAGTGGGATTGGAAGTGCCCAGGCTGAGTGGAGTGAATGTGCCCAGGCTGAGTGGAGTGGAGGTGCCCAGGCTGAATGGAGTTGGGGTTCCCAGGCTGAGTGGGACTGGAAGTGCCCAGGCTGAGTGGAGTGCAGGTTCCCAGGCAGAGTGGGATTGGAAGTGCCCAGGCTGAGTGGAGTGAATGTACCCAGGCTGAGTGGAGTGGAGGTGCCCAGGCTGAGTGGAGTGCAGGTTCCCAGGCAGAGTGGGATTGGAAGTGCCCAGGCTGAGTGGAGTGAATGTGCCCAGGCTGAGTGGAGTGGAGGTGTCCAGGCTGAGTGGAGTTGGGGTTCCCAGGCAGAGTGGGACTGGAAGTGCCAAGGCTGAGTGGAGTGAATGTGCCCAGGCTGAATGGAGTGGAGGTGCCCAGGCTGAGTGGAGGTACCCAGGCTGAGTGGAGTGCAGGTTCCCAGGCAGAGTGGGATTGGAAGTGCCCAGGCTGAGTGGAGTGAATGTGCCCAGGCTGAGTGGAGTGGAGGTGCCCAGGCTGAATGGAGTTGGGGTTCCCAGGCAGAGTGGGACTGGAAGTGCCCAGGCTGAGTGGAGTGAATGTGCCCTGGCTGAGTGGAGTGAATGTTCCCAGGCTGAGTGGAGTGAATGTGCCCAGGCTGAGTGGAGTGAATGTGCCCTGGCTGAGTGGAGTGAATGTGCCCAGGCTGAGTGGAGTGGAGGTGCCCAGGCTGAGTAGAGTGCAGACACCCAGGCAGAGTGGGATTGGAAGTGCCCGGGCTGAGTGGAGTGAATGTGCCCAGGCTGAGTGGAGTGGAGGTGCCCAAGCCGAGTGGAGTGCAGGTTCCCAGGCAGAGTGGGACTGGAAGTGCCCAGGCTGAGTGGAGTGAATGTGCCCAGGCTGAGTGGAGTGGAGGTGCCCAGGCTGAGTGGAGTTGGGGTTCCCTGGCAGAGTGGGACTGGAAGTGCCAAGGCTGAGTGGAGTGAATGTGCCCAGGCTGAGTGGAGTGGAGGTGCCCAGGCCGAGTGGAGTGCAGGTTCCCAGGCAGAGTGGGACTGAAAGTGCCCAGGCTGAGTGGAGTGAATGTGCCCCAGGCTGAATGGAGTGGAGGTGCCCAGACTGAGTGGAGTGCAGGTTCCCAGGCAGAGTGGGACTGGAAGTGCCCAGGCTGAGTGGAGTGAATGTGCCCAGGCTGAGTGGAGTGGAGGTGCCCAGGCTGAGTGGAGTTGGGGTTCCCTGGCAGAGTGGGACTGGAAGTGCCAAGGCTGAGTGGAGTGAAGGTACCCAGGCTGAGTGGAGTGGAGGTGCCCAGGCTGAGTGGAGTGCAGGTTCCCAGCAGAGTGGGACTGGAAGTGCCCAGGCTGAGTGGAGTGAATGTGCCCAGGCTGAATGGAGTGGAGGTGCCCAGGCTGAGTGGAGGTGCCCAGGCTGAGTGGAGTGCAGGTTCCCAGGCAGAGTGGGATTGGAAGTTCCCAGGCTGAGTGGAGTGAATGTACCCAGGCTGAGTGGAGTGGAGGGGCCCAGGCTGAGTCGAGTGCAGGTTCCCAGGCAGAGTGGGATTGGAAGTGCCCAGGCTGAGTGAAGTGAATGTGCCCAGGCTGAGTGGAGTGGAGGTGCCCAGGCTGAGTAGAGTTGGGGTTCCCTGACAGAGTGGGACTGGAAGTGCCAACGGTGAGTGGAGTGAATGTGCCCAGGCTGAGTGGAGTGGAGGTGCCCAGGCTGAGTGGAGTTGGGGTTCCCTGGCAGAGTGGGACTGGAAGTGCCAACGCTGAGTGGAGTGAATGTGCCCAGGCTGAGTGGAGTGGAGGTGCCCAGGCTGAGTGGAGTGCTGGTTCCCAGGCAGAGTGGGATTGGAAGTGCCCAGGCTGAGTGGAGTAATGTACCCAGGCTGAGTGGAGTGCAGGTGCCCAGGCTGAGTGGAGTGCAGGTTCCCAGGCAGAGTGGGATTGGAAGTGCCCAGGCTGAGTGGAGTGAATGTGCCCAGGCTGAGTGGAGTGGAGGTGCCCAGGCCGAGTGGAGTGCAGGTTCCCAGGCAGAGTGGGACTGGAAGTGCCCAGGCGGAGTGGAGTGAATGTGCCCAGGCTGAATGGGAGTCAATGTGCCTAGACAGAGTGGAGTGAATGTGCCCGGCCGCCGGAGCCCGAAACGTGCGTTTCCCCATTGCCTTGAATGGGCGCGGAGAGAGGGGGGCGCTTTTTGGCTCGTGGCGCGGTCACCGTTGCGCCAAAGCGTCAAGTGTCACCCCTCCCCGTGCTCGGGGCGGCCCCTTGGAGCTAACTAACGGGGTTTGGAGGGGCTGCGAGGCCGCCCAGGAGAACGGGTCCAAACCGCGTTCCGATCGGACGAGAATTGAGGGCGGGACACAGTTCCGCGGTTCACTTTCCGCCCGGGCAAAGGGCCTATAACTTGCGGCGGGAGGGCTTAAGAGTGGGCCCCCGCGAGTCGGGTGGAGAGCCGGGTGTGGAGAGGAGTAGCGGAGGTTCCCAGTCAGAGTGGGAGTGGAGGTTCCTGGGCAGAGTGGGACTGGAAGTGCCCAGGCTGAGTGGAGTGAATGTGCCCTGGCTGAGTGGAGTGAATGTGGCCAGGCTGAGTGGAGTGGAGGTGCCCAGGCCGAGTGGAGTGCAGGTTCCCAGGCAGAGTGGGACTGGAAGTGCCCAGGCTGAGTGGAGTGAATGTGCCCAGGCTGAGTGGAGTGGAGGTGCCCAGGCTGAGTGGAGTTGGGGGTCCCTGGCAGAGTGGGACTGGAAGTGCCCAGGCTGAGTGGAGTGAATGTACCCAGGCTGAGTGGAGTGGAGGTGCCCAGGCTGAGTGGAGTGCAGGTTCCCAGGCAGAGTGGGACTGGAAGTGCCCAGGCTGAGTGGAGTGAATGTGCCCAGGCTGAGTGGAGTGGAGGTGCCCAGGCTGAGTGGAGTTGGGGTTCCCTGGCAGAGTGGGACTGGAAGTGCCAAGGCTGAGTGGAGTGAATGTGCCCAGGCTGAGTGGAGTGGAGGTGCCCAGGCCGAGTGGAGTGCGGGTTCCCAGGCAGAGTGGGACTGGAAGTGCCCAGGCGGAGTGGAGTGAATGTGCCCAGGCTGAATGGGAGTCAATGTGCCTAGACAGAGTGGAGTGAATGTGCCCGGCCGCCGGAGCCCGAAACGTGCGTTTCCCCATTGCCTTGAATGGGCGCGGAGAGAGTGGGGCGCTTTTTGGCTCGTGGCGCGGGCACCGTTGCGCCAAAGCGTCAAGTGTCACACCTCCCCGTGCTCGGGGCGGCCCCTTGGAGCTAACTGGCTGGGTCTGGAGGGGCTGCGAGGCCGCCCAGGAGAACGAGTCCAAACCGCGTTCCGATCGGACGAGAATTGAGGGCAAGACACAGTTCCGCGGTTCACTTTCCGCCCGGGCAAAGGGCCTATTACTTGCGGCGGGAGGGCTTAAGAGTGGGCCCCCGTGAGTCGGGTGGAGAGCCGGGTGTGGAGAGGAGTAGCGGAGGTTCCCAGTCAGAGTGGGAGTGGAGGTTCCTGGGCAGAGTGGGACTGGAAGTGCCCAGGCTGAGTGGAGTGAATGTGCCCTGGCTGAGTGGAGTGAATGTGGCCAGGCTGAGTGGAGTGGAGGTGCCCAGGCTGAGTGGAGTGAATGTGCCCAGGCTGACTGGAGAGAATGTGCCCAGGCTGAGTGGATTGGAGGTGCCCAGGCTGAGTGGAGTGCAGGTTCCCAGGCAGAGTGGGACTGGAAGTGCCCAGGCTGAGTGGAGTGAATGTGCCCAGGCTGAGTGGAGTGGAGGTGCCCAGGCTGAGTGGAGTTGGGGTTCCCTGGCAGAGTGGGACTGGAAGTGCCAAGGCTGAGTGGAGTGAATGTGCCCAGGCTGAGTGGAGTGGAGGTGCCCAGGCCGAGTGGAGTGCGGGTTCCCAGGCAGAGTGGGACTGGAAGTGCCCAGGCGGAGTGGAGTGAATGTGCCCAGGCTGAATGGGAGTCAATGTGCCTAGACAGAGTGGAGTGAATGTGCCCGGCCGCCGGAGCCCGAAACGTGCGTTTCCCCATTGCCTTGAATGGGCGCGGAGAGAGTGGGGCGCTTTTTGGCTCGTGGCGCGGGCACCGTTGCGCCAAAGCGTCAAGTGTCACACCTCCCCGTGCTCGGGGCGGCCCCTTGGAGCTAACTGGCTGGGTCTGGAGGGGCTGCGAGGCCGCCCAGGAGAACGGGTCCAAACCGCGTTCCGATCGGACGAGAATTGAGGGCAAGACAAAGTTCCGCGGTTCACTTTCCGCCCGGGCAAAGGGCCTATTACTTGCGGCGGGAGGGCTTAAGAGTGGGCCCCCGTGAGTCGGGTGGAGAGCCGGGTGTGGAGAGGAGTAGCGGAGGTTCCCAGTCAGAGTGGGAGTGGAGGTTCCTGGGCAGAGTGGGACTGGAAGTGCCCAGGCTGAGTGGAGTGAATGTGCCCTGGCTGAGTGGAGTGAATGTGGCCAGGCTGAGTGGAGTGGAGGTGCCCAGGCTGAGTGGAGTGAATGTGCCCAGGCTGACTGGAGAGAATGTGCCCAGGCTGAGTGGATTGGAGGTGCCCAGGCTGAGTGGAGTGCAGGTTCCCAGGCAGAGTGGAGTGCAGGTTCCCAGGGAGAGTGGGACTGAAAGTGTCTGGGCTGAGTGGAGCAGAAGTGCCTAGGCTGAGTGGGAGTGAAAGTGCCCAGGCTGAGTGGGAGTCAATGTGCCCAGGCTGAGTGGAGTGGAGGTGCCCAGGCTGATTGGAGTGCAGGTTCCCAGGCAGAGTGGGACTGGAAGTGCCCAGGCTGAGTGGAGTGAATGTGCCCAGGCTGAGTGGAGTGAATGTGCCCAGGCAGAGTGGAGTGAATGTGCCCAGGCTGAGTGGAGTGGAGGTGCCCAGGCTGATTGGAGTGCAGGTTCCCAGGCAGAGTGGGACTGGAAGTGCCCAGGCTGAGTGGAGTGAATGTGCCCAGGCTGAATGGAGTGGAGGTGCCCAGGCTGAGTGGAGTGCAGGTTCCCAGGCAGAGTGGGATTGGAAGTGCCCAGGCTGAGTGGAGTAATGTACCCAGGCTGAGTGGAGTGCAGGTGCCCAGGCTGAGTGGAGTGCAGGTTCCCAGGCAGAGTGGGACTGGAAGTGCCCAGGCGGAGTGGAGTGAATGTGCCCAGGCTGAATGGGAGTCAATGTGCCTAGACAGAGTGGAGTGAATGTGCCCGGCCGCCGGAGCCCGAAACGTGCGTTTCCCCATTGCCTTGAATGGGCGCGGAGAGAGTGGGGCGCTTTTTGGCTCGTGGCGCGGGCACCGTTGCGCCAAAGCGTCAAGTGTCACACCTCCCCGTGCTCGGGGCGGCCCCTTGGAGCTAACTGGCTGGGTCTGGAGGGGCTGCGAGGCCGCCCAGGAGAACGGGTCCAAACCGCGTTCCGATCGGACGAGAATTGAGGGCGGGACACAGTTCCGCGGTTCACTTTCCGCCCGGGCAAAGGGCCTATAACTTGCGGCGGGAGGGCTTAAGAGTGGGCCCCCGCGAGTCGGGTGGAGAGCCGGGTGTGGAGAGGAGTAGCGGAGGTTCCCAGTCAGAGTGGGAGTGGAGGTTCCTGGGCAGAGTGGGACTGGAAGTGCCCAGGCTGAGTGGAGTGAATGTGCCCTGGCTGAGTGGAGTGAATGTGCCCAGGCTGAGTGGAGTGAATGTGCCCAGGCTGAGTGGAGTGAATGTGCCCAGGCTGACTGGAGAGAATGTGCCCAGGCTGAGTGGATTGGAGGTGCCCAGGCTGAGTGGAGTGCAGGTTCCCAGGCAGAGTGGGACTGGAAGTGCCCAGGCTGAGTGGAGTGAATGTGCCCAGGCTGAGTGGAGTGAATGATCCCAGGCTGAATGGGAGTCAATGTGCCTAGACAGAGTGGAGTGAATGTGCCCAGGCTGAGTGGAGTGGAGGTGCCCAGGCTGAGTGGAGTTGGGGTTCCCAGGCAGAGAGGGACTGGAAGTGCCCTGGCTGAGTGGAGTGAATGTGCCCAGGCTGCGTGGAGTGGAGGTTCCCAGGCTGAGTGGAGTGCAGGCTCCCAGCAGAGTGGGACTGGAAGTGCCCAGGCTGAGTGGAGTGAATGTGCCCAGGCTGAGTGGAGTGAATGTGCCCAGGCAGAGTGGAGTGAATGTGCCCAGGCTGAGTGGAGTGGAGGTGCCCAGGCTGATTGGAGTGCAGGTTCCCAGGCAGAGTGGGACTGGAAGTGCCCAGGCTGAGTGGAGTGAATGTGCCCAGGCTGAATGGAGTGGAGGTGCCCAGGCTGAGTGGAGTGCAGGTTCCCAGGCAGAGTGGGATTGGAAGTGCCCAGGCTGAGTGGAGTGAATGTGCCCAGGCTGAGTGGAGTGGAGGTGCCCAGGCTGAATGGAGTTGGGGTTCCCAGGCAGAGTGGGACTGGAAGTGCCCAGGCTGAGTGGAGTGCAGGTTCCCAGGCAGAGTGGGATTGGAAGTGCCCAGGCTGAGTGGAGTGAATGTACCCAGGCTGAGTGGAGTGGAGGTGCCCAGGCTGAGTGGATTGCAGGTTCCCAGGCAGAGTGGGACTGGAAGTGCCCAGGCTGAGTGGAGTGAATGTGCCCAGGCTGAGTGGAGTGGAGGTGCCCAGGCTGAGTGGAGTTGGCGTTCCCTGGCAGAGTGGGACTGGAAGTGCCAAGGCTGAGTGGAGTGAATGTGCCCAGGCTGAATGGAGTGGAGGTGCCCAGGCTGAGTGGAGGTGCCCAGGCTCAGTGGAGTGCAGGTTCCCAGGCAGAGTGGGATTGGAAGTGCCCAGGCTGAGTGGAGTGAATGTGCCCAGGCTGAGTGGAGTGGAGGTGCCCAGGCTGAATGGAGTTGGGGTTCCCAGGCAGAGTGGGACTGGAAGTGCCCAGGCTGAGTGGAGTGCAGGTTCCCAGGCAGAGTGGGATTGGAAGTGCCCAGGCTGAGTGGAGTGAATGTGCCCAGGCTGACTGGAGTGGAGGTGCCCAGGCCGAGTGGAGTGCAGGTTCCCAGGCAGAGTGGGACTGGAAGTGCCCAGGCTGAGTGGAGTGAATGTGCCCAGGCTGAATGGAGTGGAGGTGCCCAGGCTGAGTGGAGTGCAGGTTCCCAGGCAGAGTGGGATTGGAAGTGCCCAGGCTGAGTGGAGTGAATGTGCCCAGGCTGAGTGGAGTGGAGGTGCCCAGGCTGAATGGAGTTGGGGTTCCCAGGCAGAGTGGGACTGGAAGTGCCCAGGCTGAGTGGAGTGCAGGTTCCCAGGCAGAGTGGGATTGGAAGTGCCCAGGCTGAGTGGAGTGAATGTACCCAGGCTGAGTGGAGTGGAGGTGCCCAGGCTGAGTGGATTGCAGGTTCCCAGGCAGAGTGGGATTGGAAGTGCCCAGGCTGAGTGGAGTGAATGTGCCCAGGCTGAGTGGAGTGGAGGTGCCCAGGCTGAGTGGAGTTGGGGTTCCCTGGCAGAGTGGGACTGGAAGTGCCAAGGCTGAGTGGAGTGAATGTGCCCAGGCTGAATGGAGTGGAGGTGCCCAGGCTGAGTGGAGGTGCCCAGGCTCAGTGGAGTGCAGGTTCCCAGGCAGAGTGGGATTGGAAGTGCCCAGGCTGAGTGGAGTGAATGTGCCCAGGCTGAGTGGAGTGGAGGTGCCCAGGCTGAATGGAGTTGGGGTTCCCAGGCAGAGTGGGACTGGAAGTGCCCAGGCTGAGTGGAGTGCAGGTTCCCAGGCAGAGTGGGATTGGAAGTGCCCAGGCTGAGTGGAGTGAATGTGCCCAGGCTGACTGGAGTGGAGGTGCCCAGGCCGAGTGGAGTGCAGGTTCCCAGGCAGAGTGGGACTGGAAGTGCCCAGGCGGAATGGAGTGAATGTGCCCAGGCTGAATGGGAGTCAATGTGCCTAGACAGAGTGGAGTGAATGTGCCCAGCCGCCGGAGCCCGAAACGTGCGTTTCCCCATTGCCTTGAATGGGCGCGGAGAGAGGGGGGCGCTTTTTGGCTCGTGGCGCGGGCACCGTTGCGCCAAAGCGTCAAGTGTCACACCTCCCCGTGCTCGGGGCGGCCCCTTGGAGCTAACTGGCTGGGTCTGGACGGGCTGCGAGGCCGCCCAGGAGAACGGGTCCAAACCGCGTTCCGATCGGACGAGAATTGAGGGCGGGACACAGTTCCACGGTTCACTTTCCACCCGGGCAAAGGGCCTATTACTTGCGGCGGGAGGGCTTAAGAGTGGGCCCCCGTGAGTCGGGTTGAGAGCCGGGTGTGGAGAGGAGTAGCGGAGGTTCCCAGTCAGAGTGGGAGTGGAGGTTCCTGGGCAGAGTGGGACTGGAAGTGCCCAGGCTGAGTGGAGTGAATGTGCCCTGGCTGAGTAGAGTGAATGTGGCCAGGCTGAGTGGAGTGGAGGTGCCCAGGCTGAGTGGAGTGAATGTGCCCAGGCTGACTGGAGAGAATGTGCCCAGGCTGAGTGGATTGGAGGTGCCCAGGCTGAGTGGAGTGCAGGTTCCCAGGCAGAGTGGGACTGGAAGTGCCCAGGCTGAGTGGAGTGAATGTGCCCAGGCTGAGTGGAGTGGAGGTGCCCAGGCTGAGTGGAGTTGGGGTTCCCTGGCAGAGTGGGACTGGAAGTGCCAAGGCTGAGTGGAGTGAATGTGCCCAGGCTGAGTGGAGTGGAGGTGCCCAGGCCGAGTGGAGTGCAGGTTCCCAGGCAGAGTGGGACTGGAAGTGCCCAGGCGGAGTGGAGTGAATGTGCCCAGGCTGAATGGGAGTCAATGTGCCTAGACAGAGTGGAGTGAATGTGCCCGGCCGCCGGAGCCCGAAACGTGCGTTTCCCCATTGCCTTGAATGGGCGCGGAGAGAGGGGGGCGCTTTTTGGCTCGTGGCGCGGGCACCGTTGCGCCAAAGCGTCAAGTGTCACACCTCCCCGTGCTCGGGGCGGCCCCTTGGAGCTAACTGGCTGAGTCTGGAGGGGCTGCGAGGCCGCCCAGGAGAACGGGTCCAAACCGCGTTCCGATCGGACGAGAATTGAGGGCGGGACACAGTTCCGCGGTTCACTTTCCGCCCGGGCAAAGGGCCTATAACTTGCGGCGGGAGGGCTTAAGAGTGGGCCCCCGCGAGTCGGGTGGAGAGCCGGGTGTGGAGAGGAGTAGCGGAGGTTCCCAGTCAGAGTGGGAGTGGAGGTTCCTGGGCAGAGTGGGACTGGAAGTGCCCAGGCTGAGTGGAGTGAATGTGCCCTGGCTGAGTGGAGTGAATGTGCCCAGGCTGAGTGGAGTGAATGTGCCCAGGCTGAGTGGAGTGAATGTGCCCAGGCTGACTGGAGAGAATGTTCCCAGGCTGAGTGGATTGGAGGTGCCCAGGCTGAGTGGAGTGCAGGTTCCCAGGCAGAGTGGGACTGGAAGTGCCCAGGCTGAGTGGAGTGAATGTGCCCAGGCTGAGTGGAGTGAATGATCCCAGGCTGAATGGGAGTCAATGTGCCTAGACAGAGTGGAGTGAATGTGCCCAGGCTGAGTGGAGTGGAGGTGCCCAGGCTGAGTGGAGTTGGGGTTCCCAGGCAGAGAGGGACTGGAAGTGCCCTGGCTGAGTGGAGTGAATGTGCCCAGGCTGCGTGGAGTGGAGGTTCCCAGGCTGAGTGGAGTGCAGGCTCCCAGCAGAGTGGGATTGGAAGTGCACAGGCTGAGTGGAGTGAATGTGCCCAGGCTGAGTGGAGTGAATGTGCCCAGGCAGAGTGGAGTGAATGTGCCCTGGCTGAGTGGAGTGGAGGTGCCCAGGCTGATTGGAGTGCAGGTTCCCAGGCAGAGTGGGACTGGAAGTGCCCAGGCTGAGTGGAGTGAATGTGCCCAGGCTGAATGGAGTGGAGGTGCCCAGGCTGAGTGGAGTGCAGGTTCCCAGGCAGAGTAGGATTGGAAGTGCCCAGGCTGAGTGGAGTGAATGTGCCCAGGCTGAGTGGAGTGGAGGTGCCCAGGCTGAATGGAGTTGGGGTTCCCAGGCAGAGTGGGACTGGAAGTGCCCAGGCTGAGTGGAGAGCAGGTTCCCAGGCAGAGTGGGATTGGAAGTGCCCAGGCTGAGTGGAGTGAATGTACCCAGGCTGAGTGGAGTGGAGGTGACCAGGCTGAGTGGAGTGCAGGTTCCCAGGCAGAGTGGGATAGGAAGTGCCCAGGCTGAGTGGAGTGAATGTGCCCAGGCTGAGTGGAGTGGAGGTGCCCAGGCTGATTGGAGTGCAGGTTCCCAGGCAGAGTGGGACTGGAAGTGCCCAGGCTGAGTGGAGTGAATGTGCCCAGGCTGAATGGAGTGGAGGTGCCCAGGCTGAGTGGAGTGCAGGTTCCCAGGTAGAGTGGGACTGGAAGTGCCCAGGCTGAGTGGAGTGCAGGTTCCCAGGCAGAGTGGGATTGGAAGTGCCCAGGCTGAGTGGAGTGAATGTGCCCAGGCTGACTGGAGTGGAGGTGCCCAGGCAGAGTGGAGTGCAGGTTCCCAGGCAGAGTGGGACTGGAAGTGCCCAGGCGGAGTGGAGTGAATGTGCCCAGGCTGAATGGGAGTCAATGTGCCTAGACAGAGTGGAGTGAATGTGCCCAGCCGCCGGAGCCCGAAACGTGCGTTTCCCCATTGCCTTGAATGGGCGCGGAGAGAGGGGGGCGCTTTTTGGCTCGTGGCGCGGGCACCGTTGCGCCAAAGCGTCAAGTGTCACCCCTCCCCGTGCTCGGGGCGGCCCCTTGGAGCTAACTGGCTGGGTCTGGAGGGGCTGCGAGGCCGCCCAGGAGAACGGGTCCAAACCGCGTTCCGATCGGACGAGAATTGAGGGCGGGACACAGTTCCGCGGTTCACTTTCCGCCCGGGCAAAGGGCCTATTACTTGCGGCGGGAGGGCTTAAGAGTGGGCCCCCGTGAGTCGGGTGGAGAGCCGGGTGTGGAGAGGAGTAGCGGAGGTTCCCAGTCAGAGTGGGAGTGGAGGTTCCTGGGCAGAGTGGGACTGGAAGTGCCCAGGCTGAGTGGAGTGAATGTGCCCTGGCTGAGTGGAGTGAATGTGGCCAGGCTGAGTGGAGTGGAGGTGCCCAGGCTGAGTGGAGTGAATGTGCCCAGGCTGACTGGAGAGAATGTGCCCAGGCTGAGTGGATTGGAGGTGCCCAGGCTGAGTGGAGTGCAGGTTCCCAGGCAGAGTGGGACTGGAAGTGCCCAGGCTGAGTGGAGTGAATGTGCCCAGGCTGAGTGGAGTGGAGGTGCCCAGGCTGAGTGGAGTTGGGGTTCCCTGGCAGAGTGGGACTGGAAGTGCCAAGGCTGAGTGGAGTGGAGGTGCCCAGGCCGAGTGGAGTGCAGGTTCCCAGGCAGAGTGGGACTGGAAGTGCCCAGGCTGAGTGGAGTGAATGTGCCCAGGCTGCGTGGAGTGGAGGTTCCCAGGCTGAGTGAAGTGCAGGCTCCCAGCAGAGTGGGACTGGAAGTGCCCAGGCTGAGTGGAGTGAATGTGCCCAGGCTGAGTGGAGTGAATGTGCCCAGGCAGAGTGGAGTGAATGTGCCCAGGCTGAGTGGAGTGGAGGTGCCCAGGCTGATTGGAGTGCAGGTTCCCAGGCAGAGTGGGATTGGAAGTGCCCAGGCTGAGTGGAGTGAATGTACCCAGGCTGAGTGGAGTGGAGGGGCCCAGGCTGAGTCGAGTGCAGGTTCCCAGGCAGAGTGGGATTGGAAGTGCCCAGGCTGAGTGGAGTGAATGTGCCCAGGCTGAGTGGAGTGGAGGTGCCCAGGCTGAGTGGAGTTGGGGTTCCCTGGCAGAGTGGGACTGGAAGTGCCAAGGCTGAGTGGAGTGAAGGTACCCAGGCTGAGTGGAGTGGAGGTGCCCAGGCTGAGTGGAGTGCAGGTTCCCAGCAGAGTGGGACTGGAAGTGCCCAGGCTGAGTGGAGTGAATGTGCCCAGGCTGACTGGAGTGGAGGTGCCCAGGCCGAGTGGAGTGCAGGTTCCCAGGCAGAGTGGGACTGGAAGTGCCCAGGCGGAGTGGAGTGAATGTGCCCAGGCTGAATGGGAGTCAATGTGCCTAGACAGAGTGGAGTGAATGTGCCCGACCGCCGGAGCCCGAAACGTGCGTTTCCCCATTGCCTTGAATGGGCGCGGAGAGAGGGGGGCGCTTTTTGGCTCGTGGCGCGGGCACCGTTGCGCCAAAGCGTCAAGTGTCACACCTCCCCGTGTTCGGGGCTACCCCTTGGAGATAACTGGCTGGGTCTGGAGGGGCTGCGAGGCCGCCCAGGAGAACGGGTCCAAACCGCGTTCCGATCGGACGAGAATTGAGGGCGGGACACAGTTCCGCGGTTCACTTTCCGCCCGGGCAAAGGGCCTATAACTTGCGGCGGGAGGGCTTAAGAGTGGGCCCCCGCGAGTCGGGTGGAGAGCCGGGTGTGGAGAGGAGTAGCGGAGGTTCCCAGTCAGAGTGGGAGTGGAGGTTCCTGGGCAGAGTGGGACTGGAAGTGCCCAGGCTGAGTGGAGTGAATGTGCCCTGGCTGAGTGGAGTGAATGTGCCCAGGCTGAGTGGAGTGGAGGTGCCCAGGCTGAGTAGAGTGCAGGCACCCAGGCAGAGTGGGATTGGAAGTGCCCAGGCTGAGTGGAGTGAATGTGCCCAGGCTGAGTGGAGTGGAGGTGCCCAGGCCGAGTGGAGTGCAGGTTCCCAGGCAGAGTGGGACTGGAAGTGCCCAGGCTGAGTGGAGTGAATGTGCCCAGGCTGAGTGGAGTGGAGGTGCCCAGGCTGAGTGGAGTTGGGGTTCCCTGGCAGAGTGGGACTGGAAGTGCCAAGGCTGAGTGGAGTGAATGTGCCCAGGCTGAGTGGAGTGGAGGTGCCCAGGCTGAGTGGAGTGAATGTGCCCAGGCTGAGTGGAGTGGAGGTGCCCAGGCTGAGTGGAGTTGGGGTTCCCTGGCAGAGTGGGACTGGAAGTGCCAAGGCTGAGTGGAGTGAAGGTACCCAGGCTGAGTGGAGTGGAGGTGCCCAGGCAGAGTGGAGTGCAGGTTCCCAGCAGAGTGGGACTGGAAGTGCCCAGGCTGAGTGGAGTGAATGTGCCCAGGCTGAATGGAGTGGAGGTGCCCAGGCTGAGTGGAGGTGCCCAGGCTGAGTGGAGTGCAGGTTCCCAGGCAGAGTGGGATTGGAAGTGCCCAGGCTGAGTGGAGTGAATGTACCCAGGCTGAGTGGAGTGGAGGGGCCCAGGCTGAGTCGAGTGCAGGTTCCCAGGCAGAGTGGGATTGGAAGGGCCCAGGCTGAGTGGAGTGAATGTTCCCAGGCTGAGTGGAGTGGAGGTGCCCAGGCTGAGTAGAGTTGGGGTTCCCTGACAGAGTGGGACTGGAAGTGCCAACGGTGAGTGGAGTGAATGTGCCCAGGCTGAGTGGAGTGGAGGTGCCCAGGCTGAGTGGAGTTGGGGTTCCCTGGCAGAGTGGGACTGGAAGTGCCAACGCTGAGTGGAGTGAATGTGCCCAGGCTGAGTGGAGTGGAGGTGCCCAGGCTGAGTGGAGTGCAGGTTCCCAGGCAGAGTGGGATTGGAAGTGCCCAGGCTGAGTGGAGTGAATGTGCCCAGGCTGAGTGGAGTTGGGGTTCCCTGGCAGAGTGGGACTGGAAGTGCCAAGGCTGAGTGGAGTGAATGTGCCCAGGCTGAGTGGAGTGGAGGTGCCCAGGCCGAGTGGAGTGCAGGTTCCCAGGCAGAGTGGGACTGAAAGTGCCCAGGCTGAGTGGAGTGAATGTGCCCCAGGCTGAATGGAGTGGAGGTGCCCAGACTGAGTGGAGTGCAGGTTCCCAGGCAGAGTGGGACTGGAAGTGCCCAGGCTGAGTGGAGTGAATGTGCCCAGGCTGAGTGGAGTGGAGGTGCCCAGGCTGAGTGGAGTTGGGGTTCCCTGGCAGAGTGGGACTGGAATTGCCAAGGCTGAGTGGAGTGAAGGTACCCAGGCTGAGTGGAGTGGAGGTGCCCAGGCTGAGTGGAGTGCAGGTTCCCAGCAGAGTGGGACTGGAAGTGCCCAGGCTGAGTGGAGTGAATGTGCCCAGGCTGAATGGAGTGGAGGTGCCCAGGCTGAGTGGAGGTGCCCAGGCTGAGTGGAGTGCAGGTTCCCAGGCAGAGTGGGATTGGAAGTTCCCAGGCTGAGTGGAGTGAATGTACCCAGGCTGAGTGGAGTGGAGGGGCCCAGGCTGAGTCGAGTGCAGGTTCCCAGGCAGAGTGGGATTGGAAGTGCCCAGGCTGAGTGGAGTGAATGTGCCCAGGCTGAGTGGAGTGGAGGTGCCCAGGCTGAGTAGAGTTGGGGTTCCCTGACAGAGTGGGACTGGAAGTGCCAACGGTGAGTGGAGTGAATGTGCCCAGGCTGAGTGGAGTGGAGGTGCCCAGGCTGAGTGGAGTTGGGGTTCCCTGGCAGAGTGGGACTGGAAGTGCCAACGCTGAGTGGAGTGCAGGTTCCCAGGCAGAGTGGGATTGGAAGTGCCCAGGCAGAGTGGAGTAATGTACCCAGAATGAGTGGAGTGCAGGTGCCCAGGCTGAGTGGGATTGGAAGTGCCCAGGCTGAGTGGAGTGAATGTGCCCAGGCTGAGTGGAGTGGAGGTGCCCAGGCCGAGTGGAGTGCAGGTTCCCAGGCAGAGTGGGACTGGAAGTGCCCAGGCTGAGTGGAGTGAATGTGCCCAGCCTGAGTGGAGTGGAGGTGCCCAGGCTGAGTGGAGTTGGGGTTCCCTGGCAGAGTGGGACTGGAAGTGCCAAGGCTGAGTGGAGTGAATGTGCCCAGGCTGAGTGGAGTGGAGATGCCCAGGCCGATTGGAGTGCAGGTTCCCAGGCAGAGTGTGACTGAAAGTGCCCAGGCTGAGTGGAGTGAATGTGCCCAGGCTGAATGGAGTGGAGGTGCCCAGGCTGAGTGGAGGTGCCCAGGCTGAGTGGAGGTGCCCAGGCTGAGTGGTGTGAATGTGCCCAGGCTGAGTGGAGTGGAGGTGCCCAGGCTGAGTGGAGTTGGGGTTCCCTGGCAGAGTGGGACTGGAAGTGCCAAGGCTGAGTGGAGTGAAGGTACCCAGGCTGAGTGGAGTGGAGGTGCCCAGGCTGAGTGGAGTGCAGGTTCCCAGCAGAGTGGGACTGGAAGTGCCCAGGCTGAGTGGAGTGAATGTGCCCAGGCTGAATGGAGTGGAGGTGCCCAGGCTGAGTGGAGGTGCCCAGGCTGAGTGGAGTGCAGGTTCCCAGGCAGAGTGGGACTGGAAGTGCCCAGGCGGAGTGGAGTGAATGTGCCCAGGCTGAATGGGAGTCAATGTGCCTAGACAGAGTGGAGTGAATGTGCCCGGCCGCCGGAGCCCGAAACGTGCGTTTCCCCATTGCCTTGAATGGGCGCGGAGAGAGGGGGGCGCTTTTTGGCTCGTGGCGCGGGCACCGTTGCTCAAAGCGTCAAGTGTCACACCTCCCCGTGCTCGGGGCAACCCCTTGGAGCTAACTGGCTGGGTCTGGAGGGGCTGCGAGGCCGCCCAGGAGAACGGGTCCAAACCGTGTTCCGATCGGACGAGAATTGAGGGCGGGACACAGTTCCGCGGTTCACTTTCCGCCCGGGCAAAGAGCCTATAACTTGCGGCGGGAGGGCTTAAGAGTGGGCCCCCGCGAGTCGGGTGGAGAGCCGGGTGTGGAGAGGAGTAGCGGAGGTTCCCAGTCAGAGTGGGAGTGGAGGTTCCTGGGCAGAGTGGGACTGGAAGTGCCCAGGCTGAGTGGAGTGAATGTGCCCTGGCTGAGTGGAGTGAATGTGCCCAGGCTGAGTGGAGTGAATGTGCCCAGGCTGAGTGGAGTGAATGTGCCCAGGCTGACTGGAGAGAATGTGCCCAGGCTGAGTGGATTGGAGGTGCCCAGGCTGAGTGGAGTGCAGGTTCCCAGGCAGAGTGGGACTGGAAGTGCCCAGGCTGAGTGGAGTGAATGTGCCCAGGCTGAGTGGAGGGAATGATCCCAGGCTGAATGGGAGTCAATGTGCCAAGACAGAGTGGAGTGAATGTGCCCAGGCTGAGTGGAGTGGAGGTGCCCCGGCTGAGTGGAGTTGGGGTTCCCAGGCAGAGAGGGACTGGAAGTGCCCTGGCTGAGTGGAGTGAATGTGCCCAGGCTGCGTGGAGTGGAGGTTCCCAGGCTGAGTGGAGTGCAGGCTCCCAGCAGAGTGGGACTGGAAGTGCCCAGGCTGAGTGGAGTGAATGTGCCCAGGCTGAGTGGAGTGAATGTGCCCAGGCAGAGTGGAGTGAATGTGCCCTGGCTGAGTGGAGTGGAGGTGCCCAGGCTGATTGGAGTGCAGGTTCCCAGGCAGAGTGGGACTGGAAGTGCCCAGGCTGAGTGGAGTGAATGTGCCCAGGCTGAATGGAGTGGAGGTGCCCAGGCTGAGTGGAGTGCAGGTTCCCAGGCAGAGTGGGATTGGAAGTGCCCAGGCTGAGTGGAGTGAATGTGCCCAGGCTGAGTGGAGTGGAGGTGCCCAGGCTGAATGGAGTTGGGGTTCCCAGGCTGAGTGGGACTGGAAGTGCCCAGGCTGAGTGGAGTGCAGGTTCCCAGGCAGAGTGGGATTGGAAGTGCCCAGGCTGAGTGGAGTGAATGTACCCAGGCTGAGTGGAGTGGAGGTGCCCAGGCTGAGTGGAGTGCAGGTTCCCAGGCAGAGTGGGATTGGAAGTGCCCAGGCTGAGTGGAGTGAATGTGCCCAGGCTGAGTGGAGTGGAGGTGTCCAGGCTGAGTGGAGTTGGGGTTCCCAGGCAGAGTGGGACTGGAAGTGCCAAGGCTGAGTGGAGTGAATGTGCCCAGGCTGAATGGAGTGGAGGTGCCCAGGCTGAGTGGAGGTACCCAGGCTGAGTGGAGTGCAGGTTCCCAGGCAGAGTGGGATTGGAAGTGCCCAGGCTGAGTGGAGTGAATGTGCCCAGGCTGAGTGGAGTGGAGGTGCCCAGGCTGAATGGAGTTGGGGTTCCCAGGCAGAGTGGGACTGGAAGTGCCCAGGCTGAGTGGAGTGAATGTGCCCTGGCTGAGTGGAGTGAATGTTCCCAGGCTGAGTGGAGTGAATGTGCCCAGGCTGAGTGGAGTGAATGTGCCCTGGCTGAGTGGAGTGAATGTGCCCAGGCTGAGTGGAGTGGAGGTGCCCAGGCTGAGTAGAGTGCAGACACCCAGGCAGAGTGGGATTGGAAGTGCCCGGGCTGAGTGGAGTGAATGTGCCCAGGCTGAGTGGAGTGGAGGTGCCCAAGCCGAGTGGAGTGCAGGTTCCCAGGCAGAGTGGGACTGGAAGTGCCCAGGCTGAGTGGAGTGAATGTGCCCAGGCTGAGTGGAGTGGAGGTGCCCAGGCTGAGTGGAGTTGGGGTTCCCTGGCAGAGTGGGACTGGAAGTGCCAAGGCTGAGTGGAGTGAATGTGCCCAGGCTGAGTGGAGTGGAGGTGCCCAGGCCGAGTGGAGTGCAGGTTCCCAGGCAGAGTGGGACTGGAAGTGCCCAGGCTGAGTGGAGTGAATGTGCCCAGGCTGAATGGAGTGGAGGTGCCCAGGCTGAGTGGAGTGCAGGTTCCCAGGCAGAGTGGGACTGGAAGTGCCAAGGCTGAGTGGAGTGAATGTGCCCTGGCTGAGTGGAGTGAATGTGGCCAGGCTGAGTGGAGTGGAGGTGCCCAGGCTGAGTGGAGTGAATGTGCCCAGGCTGACTGGAGAGAATGTGCCCAGGCTGAGTGGATTGGAGGTGCCCAGGCTGAGTGGAGTGCAGGTTCCCAGGCAGAGTGGGACTGGAAGTGCCCAGGCTGAGTGGAGTGAATGTGCCCAGGCTGAGTGGAGTGGAGGTGCCCAGGCTGAGTGGAGTTGGGGTTCCCTGGCAGAGTGGGACTGGAAGTGCCAAGGCTGAGTGGAGTGAATGTGCCCAGGCTGAGTGGAGTGGAGGTGCCCAGGCCGAGTGGAGTGCGGGTTCCCAGGCAGAGTGGGACTGGAAGTGCCCAGGCGGAGTGGAGTGAATGTGCCCAGGCTGAATGGGAGTCAATGTGCCTAGACAGAGTGGAGTGAATGTGCCCGGCCGCCGGAGCCCGAAACGTGCGTTTCCCCATTGCCTTGAATGGGCGCGGAGAGAGTGGGGCGCTTTTTGGCTCGTGGCGCGGGCACCGTTGCGCCAAAGCGTCAAGTGTCACACCTCCCCGTGCTCGGGGCGGCCCCTTGGAGCTAACTGGCTGGGTCTGGAGGGGCTGCGAGGCCGCCCAGGAGAACGGGTCCAAACCGCGTTCCGATCGGACGAGAATTGAGGGCAAGACAAAGTTCCGCGGTTCACTTTCCGCCCGGGCAAAGGGCCTATTACTTGCGGCGGGAGGGCTTAAGAGTGGGCCCCCGTGAGTCGGGTGGAGAGCCGGGTGTGGAGAGGAGTAGCGGAGGTTCCCAGTCAGAGTGGGAGTGGAGGTTCCTGGGCAGAGTGGGACTGGAAGTGCCCAGGCTGAGTGGAGTGAATGTGCCCTGGCTGAGTGGAGTGAATGTGGCCAGGCTGAGTGGAGTGGAGGTGCCCAGGCTGAGTGGAGTGAATGTGCCCAGGCTGACTGGAGAGAATGTGCCCAGGCTGAGTGGATTGGAGGTGCCCAGGCTGAGTGGAGTGCAGGTTCCCAGGCAGAGTGGAGTGCAGGTTCCCAGGGAGAGTGGGACTGAAAGTGTCTGGGCTGAGTGGAGCAGAAGTGCCTAGGCTGAGTGGGAGTGAAAGTGCCCAGGCTGAGTGGGAGTCAATGTGCCCAGGCTGAGTGGAGTGGAGGTGCCCAGGCTGATTGGAGTGCAGGTTCCCAGGCAGAGTGGGACTGGAAGTGCCCAGGCTGAGTGGAGTGAATGTGCCCAGGCTGAGTGGAGTGAATGTGCCCAGGCAGAGTGGAGTGAATGTGCCCAGGCTGAGTGGAGTGGAGGTGCCCAGGCTGATTGGAGTGCAGGTTCCCAGGCAGAGTGGGACTGGAAGTGCCCAGGCTGAGTGGAGTGAATGTGCCCAGGCTGAATGGAGTGGAGGTGCCCAGGCTGAGTGGAGTGCAGGTTCCCAGGCAGAGTGGGACTGGAAGTGCCAAGGCTGAGTGGAGTAATGTACCCAGGCTGAGTGGAGTGCAGGTGCCCAGGCTGAGTGGAGTGCAGGTTCCCAGGCAGAGTGGGACTGGAAGTGCCCAGGCGGAGTGGAGTGAATGTGCCCAGGCTGAATGGGAGTCAATGTGCCTAGACAGAGTGGAGTGAATGTGCCCGGCCGCCGGAGCCCGAAACGTGCGTTTCCCCATTGCCTTGAATGGGCGCGGAGAGAGTGGGGCGCTTTTTGGCTCGTGGCGCGGGCACCGTTGCGCCAAAGCGTCAAGTGTCACACCTCCCCGTGCTCGGGGCGGCCCCTTGGAGCTAACTGGCTGGGTCTGGAGGGGCTGCGAGGCCGCCCAGGAGAACGGGTCCAAACCGCGTTCCGATCGGACGAGAATTGAGGGCAAGACAAAGTTCCGCGGTTCACTTTCCGCCCGGGCAAAGGGCCTATTACTTGCGGCGGGAGGGCTTAAGAGTGGGCCCCCGTGAGTCGGGTGGAGAGCCGGGTGTGGAGAGGAGTAGCGGAGGTTCCCAGTCAGAGTGGGAGTGGAGGTTCCTGGGCAGAGTGGGACTGGAAGTGCCCAGGCTGAGTGGAGTGAATGTGCCCTGGCTGAGTGGAGTGAATGTGGCCAGGCTGAGTGGAGTGGAGGTGCCCAGGCTGAGTGGAGTGAATGTGCCCAGGCTGACTGGAGAGAATGTGCCCAGGCTGAGTGGATTGGAGGTGCCCAGGCTGAGTGGAGTGCAGGTTCCCAGGCAGAGTGGAGTGCAGGTTCCCAGGGAGAGTGGGACTGAAAGTGTCTGGGCTGAGTGGAGCAGAAGTGCCTAGGCTGAGTGGGAGTGAAAGTGCCCAGGCTGAGTGGGAGTCAATGTGCCCAGGCTGAGTGGAGTGGAGGTGCCCAGGCTGATTGGAGTGCAGGTTCCCAGGCAGAGTGGGACTGGAAGTGCCCAGGCTGAGTGGAGTGAATGTGCCCAGGCTGAGTGGAGTGAATGTGCCCAGGCAGAGTGGAGTGAATGTGCCCAGGCTGAGTGGAGTGGAGGTGCCCAGGCTGATTGGAGTGCAGGTTCCCAGGCAGAGTGGGACTGGAAGTGCCCAGGCTGAGTGGAGTGAATGTGCCCAGGCTGAATGGAGTGGAGGTGCCCAGGCTGAGTGGAGTGCAGGTTCCCAGGCAGAGTGGGATTGGAAGTGCCCAGGCTGAGTGGAGTAATGTACCCAGGCTGAGTGGAGTGCAGGTGCCCAGGCTGAGTGGAGTGCAGGTTCCCAGGCAGAGTGGGACTGGAAGTGCCCAGGCGGAGTGGAGTGAATGTGCCCAGGCTGAATGGGAGTCAATGTGCCTAGACAGAGTGGAGTGAATGTGCCCGGCCGCCGGAGCCCGAAACGTGCGTTTCCCCATTGCCTTGAATGGGCGCGGAGAGAGTGGGGCGCTTTTTGGCTCGTGGCGCGGGCACCGTTGCGCCAAAGCGTCAAGTGTCACACCTCCCCGTGCTCGGGGCGGCCCCTTGGAGCTAACTGGCTGGGTCTGGAGGGGCTGCGAGGCCGCCCAGGAGAACGGGTCC
Source organism: Conger conger (assembly GCF_963514075.1). Classification (NCBI taxonomy): domain Eukaryota; kingdom Metazoa; phylum Chordata; class Actinopteri; order Anguilliformes; family Congridae; genus Conger; species Conger conger. The sequence goes on from NW_026890380.1 coordinate 93,871, forward strand.
AAACCGCGTTCCGATCGGACGAGAATTGAGGGCAAGACACAGTTCCGCGGTTCACTTTCCGCCCGGGCAAAGGGCCTATTACTTGCGGCGGGAGGGCTTAAGAGTGGGCCCCCGTGAGTCGGGTGGAGAGCCGGGTGTGGAGAGGAGTAGCGGAGGTTCCCAGTCAGAGTGGGAGTGGAGGTTCCTGGGCAGAGTGGGACTGGAAGTGCCCAGGCTGAGTGGAGTGAATGTGCCCTGGCTGAGTGGAGTGAATGTGGCCAGGCTGAGTGGAGTGGAGGTGCCCAGGCTGAGTGGAGTGAATGTGCCCAGGCTGACTGGAGAGAATGTGCCCAGGCTGAGTGGATTGGAGGTGCCCAGGCTGAGTGGAGTGCAGGTTCCCAGGCAGAGTGGGACTGGAAGTGCCCAGGCTGAGTGGAGTGAATGTGCCCAGGCTGAGTGGAGGGAATGATCCCAGGCTGAATGGGAGTCAATGTGCCAAGACAGAGTGGAGTGAATGTGCCCAGGCTGAGTGGAGTGGAGGTGCCCCGGCTGAGTGGAGTTGGGGTTCCCAGGCAGAGAGGGACTGGAAGTGCCCTGGCTGAGTGGAGTGAATGTGCCCAGGCTGCGTGGAGTGGAGGTTCCCAGGCTGAGTGGAGTGCAGGCTCCCAGCAGAGTGGGACTGGAAGTGCCCAGGCTGAGTGGAGTGAATGTGCCCAGGCTGAGTGGAGTGAATGTGCCCAGGCAGAGTGGAGTGAATGTGCCCTGGCTGAGTGGAGTGGAGGTGCCCAGGCTGATTGGAGTGCAGGTTCCCAGGCAGAGTGGGACTGGAAGTGCCCAGGCTGAGTGGAGTGAATGTGCCCAGGCTGAATGGAGTGGAGGTGCCCAGGCTGAGTGGAGTGCAGGTTCCCAGGCAGAGTGGGATTGGAAGTGCCCAGGCTGAGTGGAGTGAATGTGCCCAGGCTGAGTGGAGTGGAGGTGCCCAGGCTGAATGGAGTTGGGGTTCCCAGGCTGAGTGGGACTGGAAGTGCCCAGGCTGAGTGGAGTGCAGGTTCCCAGGCAGAGTGGGATTGGAAGTGCCCAGGCTGAGTGGAGTGAATGTACCCAGGCTGAGTGGAGTGGAGGTGCCCAGGCTGAGTGGAGTGCAGGTTCCCAGGCAGAGTGGGATTGGAAGTGCCCAGGCTGAGTGGAGTGAATGTGCCCAGGCTGAGTGGAGTGGAGGTGTCCAGGCTGAGTGGAGTTGGGGTTCCCAGGCAGAGTGGGACTGGAAGTGCCAAGGCTGAGTGGAGTGAATGTGCCCAGGCTGAATGGAGTGGAGGTGCCCAGGCTGAGTGGAGGTACCCAGGCTGAGTGGAGTGCAGGTTCCCAGGCAGAGTGGGATTGGAAGTGCCCAGGCTGAGTGGAGTGAATGTGCCCAGGCTGAGTGGAGTGGAGGTGCCCAGGCTGAATGGAGTTGGGGTTCCCAGGCAGAGTGGGACTGGAAGTGCCCAGGCTGAGTGGAGTGAATGTGCCCTGGCTGAGTGGAGTGAATGTTCCCAGGCTGAGTGGAGTGAATGTGCCCAGGCTGAGTGGAGTGAATGTGCCCTGGCTGAGTGGAGTGAATGTGCCCAGGCTGAGTGGAGTGGAGGTGCCCAGGCTGAGTAGAGTGCAGACACCCAGGCAGAGTGGGATTGGAAGTGCCCGGGCTGAGTGGAGTGAATGTGCCCAGGCTGAGTGGAGTGGAGGTGCCCAAGCCGAGTGGAGTGCAGGTTCCCAGGCAGAGTGGGACTGGAAGTGCCCAGGCTGAGTGGAGTGAATGTGCCCAGGCTGAGTGGAGTGGAGGTGCCCAGGCTGAGTGGAGTTGGGGTTCCCTGGCAGAGTGGGACTGGAAGTGCCAAGGCTGAGTGGAGTGAATGTGCCCAGGCTGAGTGGAGTGGAGGTGCCCAGGCCGAGTGGAGTGCAGGTTCCCAGGCAGAGTGGGACTGAAAGTGCCCAGGCTGAGTGGAGTGAATGTGCCCCAGGCTGAATGGAGTGGAGGTGCCCAGACTGAGTGGAGTGCAGGTTCCCAGGCAGAGTGGGACTGGAAGTGCCCAGGCTGAGTGGAGTGAATGTGCCCAGGCTGAGTGGAGTGGAGGTGCCCAGGCTGAGTGGAGTTGGGGTTCCCTGGCAGAGTGGGACTGGAAGTGCCAAGGCTGAGTGGAGTGAAGGTACCCAGGCTGAGTGGAGTGGAGGTGCCCAGGCTGAGTGGAGTGCAGGTTCCCAGCAGAGTGGGACTGGAAGTGCCCAGGCTGAGTGGAGTGAATGTGCCCAGGCTGAATGGAGTGGAGGTGCCCAGGCTGAGTGGAGGTGCCCAGGCTGAGTGGAGTGCAGGTTCCCAGGCAGAGTGGGATTGGAAGTGCCCAGGCTGAGTGGAGTGAATGTACCCAGGCTGAGTGGAGTGGAGGGGCCCAGGCTGAGTCGAGTGCAGGTTCCCAGGCAGAGTGGGATTGGAAGTGCCCAGGCTGAGTGAAGTGAATGTGCCCAGGCTGAGTGGAGTGGAGGTGCCCAGGCTGAGTAGAGTTGGGGTTCCCTGACAGAGTGGGACTGGAAGTGCCAACGGTGAGTGGAGTGAATGTGCCCAGGCTGAGTGGAGTGGAGGTGCCCAGGCTGAGTGGAGTTGGGGTTCCCTGGCAGAGTGGGACTGGAAGTGCCAACGCTGAGTGGAGTGAATGTGCCCAGGCTGAGTGGAGTGGAGGTGCCCAGGCTGAGTGGAGTGCTGGTTCCCAGGCAGAGTGGGATTGGAAGTGCCCAGGCTGAGTGGAGTAATGTACCCAGGCTGAGTGGAGTGCAGGTGCCCAGGCTGAGTGGAGTGCAGGTTCCCAGGCAGAGTGGGATTGGAAGTGCCCAGGCTGAGTGGAGTGAATGTGCCCAGGCTGAGTGGAGTGGAGGTGCCCAGGCCGAGTGGAGTGCAGGTTCCCAGGCAGAGTGGGACTGGAAGTGCCCAGGCGGAGTGGAGTGAATGTGCCCAGGCTGAATGGGATTCAATGTGCCTAGACAGAGTGGAGTGAATGTGCCCGGCCGCCGGAGCCCGAAACGTGCGTTTCCCCATTGCCTTGAATGGGCGCGGAGAGAGGGGGGCGCTTTTTGGCTCGTGGCGCGGTCACCGTTGCGCCAAAGCGTCAAGTGTCACACCTCCCCGTGCTCGGGGCGGCCCCTTGGAGCTAACTAACGGGGTTTGGAGGGGCTGCGAGGCCGCCCAGGAGAACGGGTCCAAACCGCGTTCCGATCGGACGAGAATTGAGGGCGGGACACAGTTCCGCGGTTCACTTTCCGCCCGGGCAAAGGGCCTATAACTTGCGGCGGGAGGGCTTAAGAGTGGGCCCCCGCGAGTCGGGTGGAGAGCCGGGTGTGGAGAGGAGTAGCGGAGGTTCCCAGTCAGAGTGGGAGTGGAGGTTCCTGGGCAGAGTGGGACTGGAAGTGCCCAGGCTGAGTGGAGTGAATGTGCTCTGGCTGAGTGGAGTGAATGTGGCCAGGCTGAGTGGAGTGGAGGTGCCCAGGCCGAGTGGAGTGCAGGTTCCCAGGCAGAGTGGGACTGGAAGTGCCCAGGCTGAGTGGAGTGAATGTGCCCAGGCTGAGTGGAGTGGAGGTGCCCAGGCTGAGTGGAGTTGGGGGTCCCTGGCAGAGTGGGACTGGAAGTGCCCAGGCTGAGTGGAGTGAATGTACCCAGGCTGAGTGGAGTGGAGGTGCCCAGGCTGAGTGGAGTGCAGGTTCCCAGGCAGAGTGGGACTGGAAGTGCCCAGGCTGAGTGGAGTGAATGTGCCCAGGCTGAGTGGAGTGGAGGTGCCCAGGCTGAGTGGAGTTGGGGTTCCCTGGCAGAGTGGGACTGGAAGTGCCAAGGCTGAGTGGAGTGAATGTGCCCAGGCTGAGTGGAGTGGAGGTGCCCAGGCCGAGTGGAGTGCGGGTTCCCAGGCAGAGTGGGACTGGAAGTGCCCAGGCGGAGTGGAGTGAATGTGCCCAGGCTGAATGGGAGTCAATGTGCCTAGACAGAGTGGAGTGAATGTGCCCGGCCGCCGGAGCCCGAAACGTGCGTTTCCCCATTGCCTTGAATGGGCGCGGAGAGAGTGGGGCGCTTTTTGGCTCGTGGCGCGGGCACCGTTGCGCCAAAGCGTCAAGTGTCACACCTCCCCGTGCTCGGGGCGGCCCCTTGGAGCTAACTGGCTGGGTCTGGAGGGGCTGCGAGGCCGCCCAGGAGAACGGGTCCAAACCGCGTTCCGATCGGACGAGAATTGAGGGCAAGACACAGTTCCGCGGTTCACTTTCCGCCCGGGCAAAGGGCCTATTACTTGCGGCGGGAGGGCTTAAGAGTGGGCCCCCGTGAGTCGGGTGGAGAGCCGGGTGTGGAGAGGAGTAGCGGAGGTTCCCAGTCAGAGTGGGAGTGGAGGTTCCTGGGCAGAGTGGGACTGGAAGTGCCCAGGCTGAGTGGAGTGAATGTGCCCTGGCTGAGTGGAGTGAATGTGGCCAGGCTGAGTGGAGTGGAGGTGCCCAGGCTGAGTGGAGTGAATGTGCCCAGGCTGACTGGAGAGAATGTGCCCAGGCTGAGTGGATTGGAGGTGCCCAGGCTGAGTGGAGTGCAGGTTCCCAGGCAGAGTGGGACTGGAAGTGCCCAGGCTGAGTGGAGTGAATGTGCCCAGGCTGAGTGGAGTGGAGGTGCCCAGGCTGAGTGGGAGTGAAAGTGCCCAGGCTGAGTGGGAGTCAATGTGCCCAGGCTGAGTGGAGTGGAGGTGCCCAGGCTGATTGGAGTGCAGGTTCCCAGGCAGAGTGGGACTGGAAGTGCCCAGGCTGAGTGGAGTGAATGTGCCCAGGCTGAGTGGAGTGAATGTGCCCAGGCAGAGTGGAGTGAATGTGCCCAGGCTGAGTGGAGTGGAGGTGCCCAGGCTGATTGGAGTGCAGGTTCCCAGGCAGAGTGGGACTGGAAGTGCCCAGGCTGAGTGGAGTGAATGTGCCCAGGCTGAATGGAGTGGAGGTGCCCAGGCTGAGTGGAGTGCAGGTTCCCAGGCAGAGTGGGATTGGAAGTGCCCAGGCTGAGTGGAGTGAATGTGCCCAGGCTGAGAGGAGTGGAGGTGCCCAGGCTGAATGGAGTTGGGGTTCCCAGGCAGAGTGGGACTGGAAGTGCCCAGGCTGAGTGGAGTGCAGGTTCCCAGGCAGAGTGGGATTGGAAGTGCCCAGGCTGAGTGGAGTGAATGTACCCAGGCTGAGTGGAGTGGAGGTGCCCAGGCTGAGTGGAGTGCAGGTTCCCAGGCAGAGTGGGATTGGAAGTGCCCAGGCTGAGTGGAGTGAATGTGCCCAGGCTGAGTGGAGTGGAGGTGCCCAGGCTGAGTGGAGTTGGGGTTCCCTGGCAGAGTGGGACTGGAAGTGCCAAGGCTGAGTGGAGTGAATGTGCCCAGGCTGAATGGAGTGGAGGTGCCCAGGCTGAGTGGAGGTGCCCAGGCTGAGTGGAGTGCAGGTTCCCAGGCAGAGTGGGATTGGAAGTGCCCAGGCTGAGTGGAGTGAATGTGCCAAGGCTGAGTGGAGTGGAGGTGCCCAGGCTGAATGGAGTTGGGGTTCCCAGGCAGAGTGGGACTGGAAGTGCCCAGGCTGAGTGGAGTGCAGGTTCCCAGGCAGAGTGGGATTGGAAGTGCCCAGGCTGAGTGGAGTGAATGTGCCCAGGCTGACTGGAGTGGAGGTGCCCAGGCCGAGTGGAGTGCAGGTTCCCAGGCAGAGTGGGACTGGAAGTGCCCAGGCGGAGTGGAGTGAATGTGCCCAGGCTGAATGGGAGTCAATGTGCCTAGACAGAGTGGAGTGAATGTGCCCAGGCTGAGTGGAGTGGAGGTGCCCAGGCTGAGTGGAGTTGGGGTTCCCAGGCAGAGAGGGACTGGAAGTGCCCAGGCTGAGTGGAGTGAATGTGCCCAGGCTGCGTGGAGTGGAGGTTCCCAGGCTGAGTGGAGTGCAGGCTCCCAGCAGAGTGGGACTGGAAGTGCCCAGGCTGAGTGGAGTGAATGTGCCCAGGCTGAGTGGAGTGGAGGTGCCCAGGCTGAATGGAGTTGGGGTTCCCTGGCAGAGTGGAACTGGAAGTGCCAACGGTGAGTGGAGTGAATGTGCCCAGGCCGAGTGGAGTGCAGCTTCCCAGGCAGAGTGGGACTGGAAGTGCCCAGGCTGAGTGGAGTGGAGGTGCCCAGGCTGAGTGGAGTTGGGGTTCCCTGGCAGAGTGGGACTGGAAGTGCCAAGGCGGAGTGGAGTGAATGTGCCCAGGCTGAATGGGAGTCAATGTGCCTAGACAGAGTGGAGTGAATGTGCCCGGCCGCCGGAGCCCGAAACGTGCGTTTCCCCATTGCCTTGAATGGGCGCAGAGAGAGGGGGGCGCTTTTTGGCTCGTGGCGCGGGCACCGTTGCGCCAAAGCGTCAAGTGTCCCCCCTCCCCGTGCTCGGGGCGGCCCCTTGGAGCTAACTGGCTGGGTCTGGAGGGGCTGCGAGGCCGCCCAGGAGAACGGGTCCAAACCGCGTTCCGATCGGACGAGAATTGAGGGCGGGACACAGTTCCGCGGTTCACTTTCCGCCCGGGCAAAGGGCCTATTACTTGCGGCGGGAGGGCTTAAGAGTGGGCCCCCGTGAGTCGGGTGGAGAGCCGGGTGTGGAGAGGAGTAGCGGAGGTTCCCAGTCAGAGTGGGAGTGGAGGTTCCTGGGCAGAGTGGGACTGGAAGTGCCCAGGCTGAGTGGAGTGAATGTGCCCTGGCTGAGTGGAGTGAATGTGGCCAGGCTGAGTGGAGTGGAGGTGCCCAGGCTGAGTGGAGTGAATGTGCCCAGGCTGACTGGAGAGAATGTGCCCAGGCTGAGTGGATTGGAGGTGCCCAGGCTGAGTGGAGTGCAGGTTCCCAGGCAGAGTGGGACTGGAAGTGCCCAGGCTGAGTGGAGTGAATGTGCCCAGGCTGAGTGGAGTGGAGGTGCCCAGGCTGAGTGGAGTTGGGGTTCCCTGGCAGAGTGGGACTGGAAGTGCCAAGGCTGAGTGGAGTGAATGTGCCCAGGCTGAGTGGAGTGGAGGTGCCCAGGCCGAGTGGAGTGCAGGTTCCCAGGCAGAGTGGGACTGGAAGTGCCCAGGCGAAGTGGAGTGAATGTGCCCAGGCTGAATGGGAGTCAATGTGCCTAGACAGAGTGGAGTGAATGTGCCCGGCCGCCGGAGCCCGAAACGTGCGTTTCCCCATTGCCTTGAATGGGCGCGGAGAGAGGGGGGCGCTTTTTGGCTCGTGGCGCGGGCACCGTTGCGCCAAAGCGTCAAGTGTCACACCTCCCCGTGCTCGGGGCGGCCCCTTGGAGCTAACTGGCTGGGTCTGGAGGGGCTGCGAGGCCGCCCAGGAGAACGGGTCCAAACCGCGTTCCGATCGGACGAGAATTGAGGGCGGGACACAGTTCCGCGGTTCACTTTCCGCCCGGGCAAAGGGCCTATTACTTGCGGCGGGAGGGCTTAAGAGTGGGCCCCCGTGAGTCGGGTGGAGAGCCGGGTGTGGAGAGGAGTAGCGGAGGTTCCCAGTCAGAGTGGGAGTGGAGGTTCCTGGGCAGAGTGGGACTGGAAGTGCCCAGGCTGAGTGGAGTGAATGTGCCCTGGCTGAGTGGAGTGAATGTGGCCAGGCTGAGTGGAGTGGAGGTGCCCAGGCTGAGTGGAGTGAATGTGCCCAGGCTGACTGGAGAGAATGTGCCCAGGCTGAGTGGAATGGAGGTGCCCAGGCTGAGTGGAGTGCAGGTTCCCAGGCAGAGTGGGACTGGAAGTGCCCAGGCTGAGTGGAGTGAATGTGCCCAGGCTGAGTGGAGTGGAGGTGCCCAGGCTGAGTGGAGTTGGGGTTCCCTGGCAGAGTGGGACTGGAAGTGCCAAGGCTGAGTGGAGTGAATGTGCCCAGGCTGAGTGGAGTGGAGGTGCCCAGGCCGAGTGGAGTGCAGGTTCCCAGGCAGAGTGGGACTGGAAGTGCCCAGGCGGAGTGGAGTGAATGTGCCCAGGCTGAATGGGAGTCAATGTGCCTAGACAGAGTGGAGTGAATGTGCCCGGCCGCCGGAGCCCGAAACGTGCGTTTCCCCATTGCCTTGAATGGGCGCGGAGAGAGGGGGGCGCTTTTTGGCTCGTGGCGCGGGCACCGTTGCGCCAAAGCGTCAAGTGTCACACCTCCCCGTGCTCGGGGCGGCCCCTTGGAGCTAACTGGCTGGGTCTGGAGGGGCTGCGAGGCCGCCCAGGAGAACGGGTCCAAACCGCGTTCCGATCGGACGAGAATTGAGGGCGGGACACAGTTCCGCGGTTCACTTTCCGCCCGGGCGAAGGGCCTATAACTTGCGGCGGGAGGGCTTAAGAGTGGGCCCCCGCGAGTCGGGTGGAGAGCCGGGTGTGGAGAGGAGTAGCGGAGGTTCCCAGTCAGAGTGGGAGTGGAGGTTCCTGGTCAGAGTGGGACTGGAAGTGCCCAGGCTGAGTGGAGTGAATGTGCCCTGGCTGAGTGGAGTGAATGTGCCCAGGCTGAGTGGAGTGAATGTGCCCAGGCTGAGTGGAGTGAATATGCCCAGGCTGACTGGAGTGGAGGTTCCTGGGCAGAGTGGGACTGGAAGTGCCCAGGCTGAGTGGAGTGAATGTGCCCTGGCTGAGTGGAGTGAATGTGGCCAGGCTGAGTGGAGTGGAGGTGCCCAGGCTGAGTGGAGTTGGGGGTCCCTGGCAGAGTGGGACTGGAAGTGCCAAGGCTGAGTGGAGTGAATGTGCCCAGGCTGAGTGGAGTGGAGGTGCCCAGGCTGAGTGGAGTGCAGGTTCCCAGGCAGAGTGGGATTGGAAGTGCCCAGGCTGAGTGGAGTGAATGTACCCAGGCTGAGTGGAGTGGAGGTGCCCAGGCTGAGTGGAGTGCAGGTTCCCAGGCAGAGTGGGATTGGAAGTGCCCAGGCTGAGTGGAGTGAATGTGCCCAGGCTGAGTGGAGTGGAGGTGCCCAGGCTGAGTGGAGTTGGGGTTCCCTGGCAGAGTGGGACTGGAAGTGCCAAGGCTGAGTGGAGTGAATGTGCCCAGGCTGAGTGGAGTGGAGGTGCCCAGGCTGAGTGGAGTTGGGGTTCCCAGGCAGAGAGGGACTGGAAGTGCCCTGGCTGAGTGGAGTGAATGTGGACAGGCTGAGTGGAGTGGAGGTGCCCAGGCTGAGTGGAGTGAATGTGCCCAGGCTGAGTGGAGTGGAGGTGCCCAGGCTGAATGGAGTGGAGGTGCCCAGGCTGAGTGGAGGTGCCCAGGCTGAGTGGAGTGAATGTGCCCAGGCTGAGTGGAGTGGAGGTGCCCAGGCTGAGTGGAGTGCAAGCACCCAGGCAGAGTGGGATTGGAAGTGCCCAGGCTGAGTGGAGTGAATGTGCCCAGGCTGAGTGGAGTGGAGGTGCCCAGGCTGAATGGAGTGGAGGTGCCCAGGCTGAGTGGAGGTGCCCAGGCTGAGTGGAGTGCAGGTTCCCTGGCAGAGTGGGATTGGAAGTGCCCAGGCTGAGTGGAGTGAATGTGCCCAGGCTGAGTGGAGTGGAGGTGCCCAGGCCGAGTGGAGTGCAGGTTCCCAGGCAGAGTGGGACTGGAAGTGCCCAGGCGGAGTGGAGTGAATGTGCCCAGGCTGAATGGGAGTCAATGTGCCTAGACAGAGTGGAGTGAATGTGCCCGGCCGCCGGAGCCCGAAACGTGCGTTTCCCCATTGCCTTGAATGGGCGCGGAGAGAGGGGGGCGCTTTTTGGCTCGTGGCGCGGGCACCGTTGTGCCAAAGCGTCAAGTGTCACACCTCCCCGTGCTCGGGGCGGCCCCTTGGAGCTAACTAGCTGGGTCTGGAGGGGCTGCGAGGCCGCCCAGGAGAACGGGTCCAAACCGCGTTCCGATCGGACGAGAATTGAGGGCGGGACACAGTTCCGCGGTTCACTTTCCGCCCGGGCAAAGGGCCTATAACTTGCGGCGGGAGGGCTTAAGAGTGGGCCCCCGCGAGTCGGGTGGAGAGCCGGGTGTGGAGAGGAGTAGCGGAGGTTCCCAGTCAGAGTGGGAGTGGAGGTTCCTGGGCAGAGTGGGACTGGAAGTGCCCAGGCTGAGTGGAGTGAATGTGCCCTGGCTGAGTGGAGTGAATGTGCCCAGGCTGAGTGGAGTGAATGTGCCCAGGCTGAGTGGAGTGAATGTGCCCAGGCTGACTGGAGAGAATGTGCCCAGGCTGAGTGGATTGGAGGTGCCCAGGCTGAGTGGAGTGCAGGTTCCCAGGCAGAGTGGGACTGGAAGTGCCCAGGCTGAGTGGAGTGAATGTGCCCAGGCTTAGTGGAGTGAATGTTCCCAGGCTGAATGGGAGTCAATGTGCCTAGACAGAGTGGAGTGAATGTGCCCAGGCTGAGTGGAGTGGAGGTGCCCAGGCTGAGTGGAGTTGGGGTTCCCAGGCAGAGAGGGACTGGAAGTGCCCTGGCTGAGTGGAGTGAATGTGCCCAGACTGCGTGGAGTGGAGGTTCCCAGGCTGAGTGGAGTGCAGGTTCCCAGCAGAGTGGGATTGGAAGTACCCAGGCTGAGTGGAGTGGAGGTGCCCAGGCTGAGTGGAGTGCTGGTTCCCAGGCAGAGTGGGATTGGAAGTTCCCAGGCTGAGTGGAGTGAATGTCCCCAGGCTGAGTGGATTGCATGTGCCCAGGCTGAGTGGAGTGCAGGTTCCCTGGCAGAGTGGGATTGGAAGTGCCCAGGCTGACTGGAGAGAATGTGCCCAGGCTGAGTGGATTGGAGGTGCCCAGGCTGAGTGGAGTGCAGGTTCCCAGGCAGAGTGGGACTGGAAGTGCCCAGGCTGAGTGGAGTGAATGTGCCCAGGCTTAGTGGAGTGAATGTTCCCAGGCTGAATGGGAGTCAATGTGCCTAGACAGAGTGGAGTGAATGTGCCCAGGCTGACTGGAGAGAATGTGCCCAGGCTGAGTGGATTGGAGGTGCCCAGGCTGAGTGGAGTGCAGGTTCCCAGGCAGAGTGGGACTGGAAGTGCCCAGGCTGAGTGGAGTGAATGTGCCCAGGCTTAGTGGAGTGAATGTTCCCAGGCTGAATGGGAGTCAATGTGCCTAGACAGAGTGGAGTGAATGTGCCCAGGCTGAGTGGAGTGGAGGTGCCCAGGCTGAGTGGAGTTGGGGTTCCCAGGCAGAGAGGGACTGGAAGTGCCCTGGCTGAGTGGAGTGAATGTGCCCAGACTGCGTGGAGTGGAGGTTCCCAGGCTGAGTGGAGTGCAGGTTCCCAGCAGAGTGGGATTGGAAGTACCCAGGCTGAGTGGAGTGGAGGTGCCCAGGCTGAGTGGAGTTGGGGTTCCCAGGCAGAGAGGGACTGGAAGTGCCCTGGCTGAGTGGAGTGAATGTGCCCAGACTGCGTGGAGTGGAGGTTCCCAGGCTGAGTGGAGTGCAGGTTCCCAGCAGAGTGGGATTGGAAGTACCCAGGCTGAGTGGAGTGGAGGTGCCCAGGCTGAGTGGAGTGCTGGTTCCCAGGCAGAGTGGGATTGGAAGTTCCCAGGCTGAGTGGAGTGAATGTCCCCAGGCTGAGTGGATTGCATGTGCCCAGGCTGAGTGGAGTGCAGGTTCCCTGGCAGAGTGGGATTGGAAGTGCCCAGGCTGACTGGAGAGAATGTGCCCAGGCTGAGTGGATTGGAGGTGCCCAGGCTGAGTGGAGTGCAGGTTCCAAGGCAGAGTGGGACTGGAAGTGCCCAGGCTGAGTGGAGTGAATGTGCCCAGGCTTAGTGGAGTGAATGTTCCCAGGCTGAATGGGAGTCAATGTGCCTAGACAGAGTGGAGTGAATGTGCCCAGGCTGACTGGAGAGAATGTGCCCAGGCTGAGTGGATTGGAGGTGCCCAGGCTGAGTGGAGTGCAGGTTCCCAGGCAGAGTGGGACTGGAAGTGCCCAGGCTGAGTGGAGTGAATGTGCCCAGGCTTAGTGGAGTGAATGTTCCCAGGCTGAATGGGAGTCAATGTGCCTAGACAGAGTGGAGTGAATGTGCCCAGGCTGAGTGGAGTGGAGGTGCCCAGGCTGAGTGGAGTTGGGGTTCCCAGGCAGAGAGGGACTGGAAGTGCCCTGGCTGAGTGGAGTGAATGTGCCCAGACTGCGTGGAGTGGAGGTTCCCAGGCTGAGTGGAGTGCAGGTTCCCAGCAGAGTGGGATTGGAAGTACCCAGGCTGAGTGGAGTGGAGGTGCCCAGGCTGAGTGGAGTGCTGGTTCCCAGGCAGAGTGGGATTGGAAGTTCCCAGGCTGAGTGGAGTGAATGTCCCCAGGCTGAGTGGATTGCATGTGCCCAGGCTGAGTGGAGTGCAGGTTCCCAGCAGAGTGGGACTGGAAGTGCCCAGGCTGAGTGGAGTGAATGTGCCCAGGCTGAATGGAGTGGAGGTGCCCAGGCTGAGTGGAGGTGCCCAGGCTGAGTGGAGGTGCCCAGGCTGAGTGGAGAGAATGTGCCCAGGCTGAGTGGATTGGAGGTGCCCAGGCTGAGTGGAGTGCAGGTTCCCAGGCAGAGTGGGACTGGAAGTGCCCAGGCTGAGTGGAGTGAATGTGCCCAGGCTGAATGGAGTGGAGGTGCCCAGGCTGAGTGGAGGTGCCCAGGCTGAGTGGAGGTGCCCAGGCTGAGTGGAGTGCAGGTTCCCAGGCAGAGTGGGACTGGAAGTGCCCAGGCTGAGTGGAGTGAATGTGCCCAGGCTGACTGGAGAGAATGTGCCCAGGCTGAGTGGATTGGAGGTGCCCAGGCTGAGTGGAGTGCAGGTTCCCAGGCAGAGTGGGACTGGAAGTGCCCAGGCTGAGTGGAGAGAATGTGCCCAGGCTGAGTGGAGTTGGGGTTCCCTGGCAGAGTGGGACTGGAAGTGCCAAGTCTGAGTGGAGTGAATGTGCCCAGGCTGAGTGGAGTGGAGGTGCCCAGGCTGAGTGGAGTGCAGGTTCCCAGGCAGAGTGGGACTGGAAGTGCCCAGGCTGAGTGGAGTGAATGTGCCCAGGCTGAGTGGAGTGGAGGTGCCCAGGCTGAGTGGAGTTGGGGTTCCCTGGCAGAGTGGGACTGGAAGTGCCAAGGCTGAGTGGAGTGAATGTGCCCAGGCTGAGTGGAGTGGAGGTGCCCAGGCCGAGTGGAGTGCGGGTTCCCAGGCAGAGTGGGACTGGAAGTGCCCAGGCGGAGTGGAGTGAATGTGCCCAGGCTGAATGGGAGTCAATGTGCCTAGACAGAGTGGAGTGAATGTGCCCGGCCGCCGGAGCCCGAAACGTGCGTTTCCCCATTGCCTTGAATGGGCGCGGAGAGAGTGGGGCGCTTTTTGGCTCGTGGCGCGGGCACCGTTGCGCCAAAGCGTCAAGTGTCACACCTCCCCGTGCTCGGGGCGGACCCTTGGAGCTAACTGGCTGGGTCTGGAGGGGCTGTGAGGCCGCCCAGGAGAACGGGTCCAAACCGCGTTCCGATCGGACGAGAATTGAGGGCGGGACACAGTTCCGCGGTTCACTTTCCGCCCGGGCAAAGGGCCTATAACTTGCGGCGGGAGGGCTTAAGAGTGGGCCCCCGCGAGTCGGGTGGAGAGCCGGGTGTGGAGAGGAGTAGCGGAGGTTCCCAGTCAGAGTGGGAGTGGAGGTTCCTGGGCAGAGTGGGACTGGAAGTGCCCAGGCTGAGTGGAGTGAATGTGCCCTGGCTGAGTGGAGTGAATGTGCCCAGGCTGAGTGGAGTGAATGTGCCCAGGCTGAGTGGAGTGAATGTGCCCAGGCTGACTGGAGAGAATGTGCGCAGGCTGAGTGGATTGGAGGTGCCCAGGCTGAGTGGAGTGGAGGTTCCCAGGCAGAGTGGGACTGGAAGTGCCCAGGCTGAGTGGAGTGAATGTGCCCAGGCTGAGTGGAGTGGAGGTGCCCAGGCTGAGTGGAGTTGGGGTTCCCTGGCAGAGTGGGACTGGAAGTGCCAAGGCTGAGTGGAGTGAATGTGCCCAGGCTGAGTGGAGTGGAGGTGCCCAGGCCGAGTGGAGTGCAGGTTCCCAGGCAGAGTGGGACTGGAAGTGCCCAGGCGGAGTGGAGTGAATGTGCCCAGGCTGAATGGGAGTCAATGTGCCTAGACAGAGTGGAGTGAATGTGCCCGGCCGCCGGAGCCCGAAACGTGCGTTTCCCCATTGCCTTGAATGGGCGCGGAGAGAGGGGGGCGCTTTTTGGCTCGTGGCGCGTGCACCGTTGCGCCAAAGCGTCAAGTGTCACACCTCCCCGTGCTCGGGGCGGCCCCTTGGAGCTAACTGGCTGGGTCTGGAGGGGCTGCGAGGCCGCCCAGGAGAACGGGTCCAAACCGCGTTCCGATCGGACGAGAATTGAGGGCGGGACACAGTTCCGCGGTTCACTTTCCGCCCGGGCAAAGGGCCTATAACTTGCGGCGGGAGGGCTTAAGAGTGGGCCCCCGCGAGTCGGGTGGAGAGCCGGGTGTGGAGAGGAGTAGCGGAGGTTCCCAGTCAGAGTGGGAGTGGAGGTTCCTGGGCAGAGTGGGACTGGAAGTGCCCAGGCTGAGTGGAGTGAATGTGCCCTGGCTGAGTGGAGTGAATGTGGCCAGGCTGAGTGGAGTGGAGGTGCCCAGGCTGAGCTGAGTGAATGTGCCCAGGCTGACTGGAGAGAATGTGCCCAGGCTGAGTGGATTGGAGGTGCCCAGGCTGAGTGGAGTGCAGGTTCCCAGGCAGAGTGGGACTGGAAGTGCCCAGGCTGAGTGGAGTGAATGTGCCCAGGCTGAGTGGAGTGGAGGTGCCCAGGCTGAGTGGAGTTGGGGTTCCCTGGCAGAGTGGGACTGGAAGTGCCAAGGCTGAGTGGAGTGAATGTGCCCAGGCTGAGTGGAGTGGAGGTGCCCAGGCCGAGTGGAGTGCAGGTTCCCAGGCAGAGTGGGACTGGAAGTGCCCAGGCGGAGTGGAGTGAATGTGCCCAGGCTGAATGGGAGTCAATGTGCCTAGACAGAGTGGAGTGAATGTGCCCGGCTGCCGGAGCCCGAAACGTGCGTTTCCCCATTGCCTTGAATGGGCGCGGAGAGAGGGGGGCGCTTTTTGGCTCGTGGCGCGTGCACCGTTGCGCCAAAGCGTCAAGTGTCACACCTCCCTGTGCTCGGGGCGGCCCCTTGGAGCTAACTGGCTGGGTCTGGAGGGGCTGCGAGGCCGCCCAGGAGAACGGGTCCAAACCGCGTTCCGATCGGACGAGAATTGAGGGCGGGACACAGTTCCGCAGTTCACTTTCCGCCCGGGCAAAGGGCCTATAACTTGCGGCGGGAGGGCTTAAGAGTGGGCCCCCGCGAGTCGGGTGGAGAGCCGGGTGTGGAGAGGAGTAGCGGAGGTTCCCAGTCAGAGTGGGAGTGGAGGTTCCTGGGCAGAGTGGGACTGGAAGTGCCCAGGCTGAGTGGAGTGAATGTGCCCTGGCTGAGTGGAGTGAATGTGCCCAGGCTGAGTGGAGTGAATGTGCCCAGGCTGAGTGGAGTGAATGTGCCCAGGCTGACTGGAGAGAATGTGCCCAAGCTGAGTGGATTGGAGGTGCCCAGGCTGAGTGGAGTGCAGGTTCCCAGGCAGAGTGGGACTGGAAGTGCCCAGGCTGAGTGGAGTGAATGTGCCCAGGCTGAGTGGAGTGAATGATCCCAGGCTGAATGGGAGTCAATGTGCCTAGACAGAGTGGAGTGAATGTGCCCAGGCTGAGTGGAGTGGAGGTGCCCAGGCTGAGTGGAGTTGGGGTTCCCAGGCAGAGAGGGACTGGAAGTGCCCTGGCTGAGTGGAGTGAATGTGCCCAGGCTGCGTGGAGTGGAGGTTCCCAGGCTGAGTGGAGTGCAGGCTCCCAGCAGAGTGGGACTGGAAGTGCCCAGGCTGAGTGGAGTGAATGTGCCCAGGCTGAGTGGAGTGAATGTGCCCAGGCAGAGTGGAGTGAATGTGCCCAGGCTGAGTGGAGTGGAGGTGCCCAGGCTGATTGGAGTGCAGGTTCCCAGGCAGAGTGGGACTGGAAGTGCCCAGGCTGAGTGGAGTGAATGTGCCCAGGCTGAATGGAGTGGACGTGCCCAGGCTGAGTGGAGTGCAGGTTCCCAGGCAGAGTGGGATTGGAAGTGCCCAGGCTGAGTGGAGTGAATGTGCCCAGGCTGAGTGGAGTGGAGGTGCCCAGGCTGAATGGAGTTGGGGTTCCCAGGCAGAGTGGGACTGGAAGTGCCCAGGCTGAGTGGAGTGCAGGTTCCCAGGCAGAGTGGGATTGGAAGTGCCCAGGCTGAGTGGAGTGAATGTACCCAGGCTGAGAGGAGTGGAGGTGCCCAGGCTGAGTGGAGTGCAGGTTCCCAGGCAGAGTGGGATTGGAAGTGCCCAGGCTGAGTGGAGTGAATGTGCCCAGGCTGAGTGGAGTGGAGGTGCCCAGGCTGAGTGGAGTTGGGGTTCCCTGGCAGAGTGGGACTGGAAGTGCCAAGGCTGAGTGGAGTGAATGTGCCCAGGCTGAATGGAGTGGAGGTGCCCAGGCTGAGTGGAGGTGCCCAGGCTGAGTGGAGTGCAGGTTCCCAGGCAGAGTGGGATTGGAAGTGCCCAGGCTGAGTGGAGTGAATGTGCCAAGGCTGAGTGGAGTGGAGGTGCCCAGGCTGAATGGAGTTGGGGTTCCCAGGCAGAGTGGGACTGGAAGTGCCCAGGCTGAGTGGAGTGCAGGTTCCCAGGCAGAGTGGGATTGGAAGTGCCCAGGCTGAGTGGAGTGAATGTGCCCAGGCTGACTGGAGTGGAGGTGCCCAGGCCGAGTGGAGTGCAGGTTCCCAGGCAGAGTGGGACTGGAAGTGCCCAGGCGGAGTGGAGTGAATGTGCCCAGGCTGAATGGGAGTCAATGTGCCTAGACAGAGTGGAGTGAATGTGCCCAGGCTGAGTGGAGTGGAGGTGCCCAGGCTGAGTGGAGTTGGGGTTCCCAGGCAGAGAGGGACTGGAAGTGCCCTGGCTGAGTGGAGTGAATGTGCCCAGGCTGCGTGGAGTGGAGGTTCCCAGGCTGAGTGGAGTGCAGGCTCCCAGCAGAGTGGGACTGGAAGTGCCCAGGCTGAGTGGAGTGAATGTGCCCAGGCTGAATGGAGTGGAGGTGCCCAGGCTGAGTGGAGTGCAGGTTCCCAGGCAGAGTGGGATTGGAAGTGCCCAGGCTGAGTGGAGTGAATGTGCCCAGGCTGAGTGGAGTGGAGGTGCCCAGGCTGAATGTAGTTGGGGTTCCCTGGCAGAGTGGAACTGGAAGTGCCAACGGTGAGTGGAGTGAATGTGCCCAGGCCGAGTGGAGTGCAGCTTCCCAGGCAGGGTGGGACTGGAAGTGCCCAGGCTGAGTGGAGTGGAGGTGCCCAGGCTGAGTGGAGTTGGGGTTCCCTGGCAGAGTGGGACTGGAAGTGCCAAGGCTGAGTGGAGTGAATGTGCCCAGGCTGAATGGGAGTCAATGTGCCTAGACAGAGTGGAGTGAATGTGCCCGGCCGCCGGAGCCCGAAACGTGCGTTTCCCCATTGCCTTGAATGGGCGCAGAGAGAGGGGGGCGCTTTTTGGCTCGTGGCGCGGGCACCGTTGCGCCAAAGCGTCAAGTGTCCCCCCTCCCCGTGCTCGGGGCGGCCCCTTGGAGCTAACTGGCTGGGTCTGGAGGGGCTGCGAGGCCGCCCAGGAGAACGGGTCCAAACCGCGTTCCGATCGGACGAGAATTGAGGGCGGGACACAGTTCCGCGGTTCACTTTCCGCCCGGGCAAAGGGCCTATTACTTGCGGCGGGAGGGCTTAAGAGTGGGCCCCCGTGAGTCGGGTGGAGAGCCGGGTGTGGAGAGGAGTAGCGGAGGTTCCCAGTCAGAGTGGGAGTGGAGGTTCCTGGGCAGAGTGGGACTGGAAGTGCCCAGGCTGAGTGGAGTGAATGTGCCCTGGCTGAGTGGAGTGAATGTGGCCAGGCTGAGTGGAGTGGAGGTGCCCAGGCTGAGCTGAGTGAATGTGCCCAGGCTGACTGGAGAGAATGTGCCCAGGCTGAGTGGATTGGAGGTGCCCAGGCTGAGTGGAGTGCAGGTTCCCAGGCAGAGTGGGACTGGAAGTGCCCAGGCTGAGTGGAGTGAATGTGCCCAGGCTGAGTGGAGTGGAGGTGCCCAGGCTGAGTGGAGTTGGGGTTCCCTGGCAGAGTGGGACTGGAAGTGCCAAGGCTGAGTGGAGTGAATGTGCCCAGGCTGAGTGGAGTGGAGGTGCCCAGGCCGAGTGGAGTGCAGGTTCCCAGGCAGAGTGGGACTGGAAGTGCCCAGGCGGAGTGGAGTGAATGTGCCCAGGCTGAATGGGAGTCAATGTGCCTAGACAGAGTGGAGTGAATGTGCCCGGCCGCCGGAGCCCGAAACGTGCGTTTCCCCATTGCCTTGAATGGGCGCGGAGAGAGGGGGGCGCTTTTTGGCTCGTGGCGCGGGCACCGTTGCGCCAAAGCGTCAAGTGTCACACCTCCCCGTGCTCGGGGCGGCCCCTTGGAGCTAACTGGCTGGGTCTGGAGGGGCTGCGAGGCCGCCCAGGAGAACGGGTCCAAACCGCTTTCCGATCGGACGAGAATTGAGGGCGGGACACAGTTCCGCGGTTCACTTTCCGCCCGGGCAAAGGGCCTATTACTTGCGGCGGGAGGGCTTAAGAGTGGGCCCCCGTGAGTCGGGTGGAGAGCCGGGTGTGGAGAGGAGTAGCGGAGGTTCCCAGTCAGAGTGGGAGTGGAGGTTCCTGGGCAGAGTGGGACTGGAAGTGCCCAGGCTGAGTGGAGTGAATGTGCCCTGGCTGAGTGGAGTGAATGTGGCCAGGCTGAGTGGAGTGGAGGTGCCCAGGCTGAGTGGAGTGAATGTGCCCAGGCTGACTGGAGAGAATGTGCCCAGGCTGAGTGGAATGGAGGTGCCCAGGCTGAGTGGAGTGCAGGTTCCCAGGCAGAGTGGGACTGGAAGTGCCCAGGCTGAGTGGAGTGAATGTGCCCAGGCTGAGTGGAGTGGAGGTGCCCAGGCTGAGTGGAGTTGGGGTTCCCTGGCAGAGTGGGACTGGAAGTGCCAAGGCTGAGTGGAGTGAATGTGCCCAGGCTGAGTGGAGTGGAGGTGCCCAGGCCGAGTGGAGTGCAGGTTCCCAGGCAGAGTGGGACTGGAAGTGCCCAGGCGGAGTGGAGTGAATGTGCCCAGGCTGAATGGGAGTCAATGTGCCTAGACAGAGTGGAGTGAATGTGCCCGGCCGCCGGAGCCCGAAACGTGCGTTTCCCCATTGCCTTGAATGGGCGCGGAGAGAGGGGGGCGCTTTTTGGCTCGTGGCGCGGGCACCGTTGCGCCAAAGCGTCAAGTGTCACACCTCCCCGTGCTCGGGGCGGCCCCTTGGAGCTAACTGGCTGGGTCTGGAGGGGCTGCGAGGCCGCCCAGGAGAACGGGTCCAAACCGCGTTCCGATCGGACGAGAATTGTGGGCGGGACACAGTTCCGCGGTTCACTTTCCGCCCGGGCGAAGGGCCTATAACTTGCGGCGGGAGGGCTTAAGAGTGGGCCCCCGCGAGTCGGGTGGAGAGCCGGGTGTGGAGAGGAGTAGCGGAGGTTCCCAGTCAGAGTGGGAGTGGAGGTTCCTGGGCAGAGTGGGACTGGAAGTGCCCAGGCTGAGTGGAGTGAATGTGCCCTGGCTGAGTGGAGTGAATGTGCCCAGGCTGAGTGGAGTGAATGTGCCCAGGCTGAGTGGAGTGAATGTGCCCAGGCTGACTGGAGTGGAGGTTCCTGGGCAGAGTGGGACTGGAAGTGCCCAGGCTGAGTGGAGTGAATGTGCCCTGGCTGAGTGGAGTGAATGTGGCCAGGCTGAGTGGAGTGGAGGTGCCCAGGCTGAGTGGAGTTGGGGGTCCCTGGCAGAGTGGGACTGGAAGTGCCAAGGCTGAGTGGAGTGAATGTGCCCAGGCTGAGTGGAGTGGAGGTGCCCAGGCTGAGTGGAGTGCAGGTTCCCAGGCAGAGTGGGATTGGAAGTGCCCAGGCTGAGTGGAGTGAATGTACCCAGGCTGAGTGGAGTGGAGGTGCCCAGGCTGAGTGGAGTGCAGGTTCCCAGGCAGAGTGGGATTGGAAGTGCCCAGGCTGAGTGGAGTGAATGTGCCCAGGCTGAGTGGAGTGGAGGTGCCCAGGCTGAGTGGAGTTGGGGTTCCCTGGCAGAGTGGGACTGGAAGTGCCAAGGCTGAGTGGAGTGAATGTGCCCAGGCTGAGTGGAGTGGAGGTGCCCAGGCTGAGTGGAGTTGGGGTTCCCAGGCAGAGAGGGACTGGAAGTGCCCTGGCTGAGTGGAGTGAATGTGCCCAGGCTGCGTGGAGTGGAGGTTCCCAGGCTGAGTGGAGTGCAGGCTCCCAGCAGAGTGGGACTGGAAGTGCCCAGGCTGAGTGGAGTGAATGTGCCCAGGCTGAATGGAGTGGAGGTGCCCAGGCTGAGTGGAGTGCAGGTTCCCAGGCAGAGTGGGATTGGAAGTGCCCAGGCTGAGTGGAGTGAATGTGCCCAGGCTGAGTGGAGTGGAGGTTCCCAGGCTGAATGGAGTTGGGGTTCCCTGGCAGAGTGGAACTGGAAGTGCCAACGGTGAGTGGAGTGAATGTGCCCAGGCCGAGTGGAGTGCAGCTTCCCAGGCAGAGTGGGATTGGAAGTGCCCAGGCTGAGTGGAGTGAATGTACCCAGGCTGAGTGGAGTGGAGGTGCCCAGGCTGAGTGGAGTGCAGGTTCCCAGGCAGAGTGGGATTGGAAGTGCCCAGGCTGAGTGGAGTGAATGTGCCCAGGCTGAGTGGAGTGGAGGTGCCCAGGCTGAGTGGAGTTGGGGTTCCCTGGCAGAGTGGGACTGGAAGTCCCAAGGCTGAGTGGAGTGAATGTGCCCAGGCTGAGTGGAGTGGAGGTGCCCAGGCCGAGTGGAGTGCAGGTTCCCAGGCAGAGTGGGACTGGAAGTGCCCAGGCGGAGTGGAGTGAATGTGCCCAGGCTGAATGGGAGTCAATGTGCCTAGACAGAGTGGAGTGAATGTGCCCAGCCGCCGGAGCCCGAAACGTGCGTTTCCCCATTGCCTTGAATTGGCGCGGAGAGAGGGGGGCGCTTTTTGGCTCGTGGCGCGGGCACCGTTGCACCAAAGCGTCAAGTGTCACCCCTCCCCGTGCTCGGGGCGGCCCCTTGGAGCTAACTGGCTGGGTCTGGAGGGGCTGCGAGGCCGCCCAGGAGAACGGGTCCAAACCGCGTTCCGATCGGACGAGAATTGAGGGCGGGACACAGTTCCGCGGTTCACTTTCCGCCCGGGCAAAGGGCCTATTACTTGCGGCGGGAGGGCTTAAGAGTGGGCCCCCGTGAGTCGGGTGGAGAGCCGGGTGTGGAGAGGAGTAGCGGAGGTTCCCAGTCAGAGTGGGAGTGGAGGTTCCTGGGCAGAGTGGGACTGGAAGTGCCCAGGCTGAGTGGAGTGAATGTGCCCTGGCTGAGTGGAGTGAATGTGCCCAGGCTGAGTGGAGTGAATGTGCCCAGGCTGAGTGGAGTGAATGTGCCCAGGCTGACTGGAGAGAATGTGCCCAGGCTGAGTGGATTGGAGGTGCCCAGGCTGAGTGGAGTGCAGGTTCCCAGGCAGAGTGGGACTGGAAGTGCCCAGGCTGAGTGGAGTGAATGTGCCCAGGCTGAGTGGAGTGAATGCTCCCAGGCTGAATGGGAGTCAATGTGCCTAGACAGAGTGGAGTGAATGTGCCCAGGCTGAGTGGAGTGGAGGTGCCCAGGCTGAGTGGAGTTGGGGTTCCCAGGCAGAGAGGGACTGGAAGTGCCCTGGCTGAGTGGAGTGAATGTGCCCAGGCTGCGTGGAGTGGAGGTTCCCAGGCTGAGTGGAGTGCAGGTTCCCAGCAGAATGGGATTGGAAGTACCCAGGCTGAGTGGAGTGGAGGTGCCCAGGCTGAGTGGAGTGCTGGTTCCCAGGCAGAGTGGGATTGGAAGTTCCCAGGCTGAGTGGAGTGAATGTCCCCAGGCTGAGTGGATTGCATGTGCCCTGGCTGAGTGGAGTGCAGGTTCCCTGGCAGAGTGGGATTGGAAGTGCCCAGGCTGAATGGAGTGAATGTGCCAAGGCTGACTGGAGTGGAGGTGCCCAGGCCGAGTGGAGTGCAGGTTCCCAGGCAGAGTGGGACTGGAAGTGCCCAGGCGGAGTGGAGTGAATGTGCCCAGGCTGAATGGGAGTCAATGTGCCTAGACAGAGTGGAGTGAATGTGACCGGCCGCCGGAGCCCGAAACGTGCGTTTCCCCATTGCCTTGAATGGGCGCGGAGAGAGGGGGGCGCTTTTTGGCTCGTGGCGCGGGCACCGTTCCGCCAAAGCGTCAAGTGTCACACCTCCCCCTGCTCGGGGCGGCCCCTTGGAGCTAACTGGCTGGGTCTGGAGGGGCTGCGAGGCCGCCCAGGAGAACGGGTCCAAACCGCGTTCCGATCGGACGAGAATTGAGGGCGGGACACAGTTCCGCGGTTCACTTTCCGCCCGGGCAAATGGCCTATAACTTGCGGCGGGAGGGCTTAAGAGTGGGCCCCCGCGAGTCGGGTGGAGAGCCGGGTGTGGAGAGGAGTAGCGGAGGTTCCCAGTCAGAGTGGGAGTGGAGGTTCCTGGGCAGAGTGGGACTGGAAGTGCCCAGGCTGAGTGGAGTGAATGTGCCCTGGCTGAGTGGAGTGAATGTGCCCAGGCTGAGTGGAGTGGAGGTGCCCAGGCTGAGTAGAGTTGGGGTTCCCTGGCAGAGTGGGACTGGAAGTGCCAACGCTGAGTGGAGTGAATGTGCCCAGGCTGAGTGGAGTGGAGGTGCCCAGGCTGAGTGGAGTGCAGGTTCCCAGGCAGAGTGGGATTGGAAGTACCCAGGCTGAGTGGAGTAATGTACCCAGGCTGAGTGGAGTGCAGGTGCCCAGGCTGAGTGGAGTGCAGGTTCCCAGGCAGAGTGGGATTGGAAGTGCCCAGGCTGAGTGGAGTGAATGTGCCCAGGCTGAGTGGAGTGGAGGTGCCCAGGCCGAGTGGAGTGCAGGTTCCCAGGCAGAGTGGGACTGGAAGTGCCCAGGCGGAGTGGAGTGAATGTGCCCAGGCTGAGTGGAGTGGAGGTGCCCAGGCTGAGTGGAGTGCTGGTTCCCAGGCAGAGTGGGATTGGAAGTTCCCAGGCTGAGTGGAGTGAATGTCCCCAGGCTGAGTGGATTGCATGTGCCCAGGCTGAGTGGAGTGCAGGTTCCCTGGCAGAGTGGGATTGGAAGTGCCCAGGCTGAGTGGAGTGAATGTGCCAAGGCTGACTGGAGTGGAGGTGCCCAGGCCGAGTGGAGTGCAGGTTCCCAGGCAGAGTGGGACTGGAAGTGCCCAGGCGGAGTGGAGTGAATGTGCCCAGGCTGAATGGGAGTCAATGTGCCTAGACAGAGTGGAGTGAATGTGCCCGGCCGCCGGAGCCCGAAACGTGCGTTTCCCCATTGCCTTGAATGGGCGCGGAGAGAGGGGGGCGCTTTTTGGCTCGTGGCGCGGGCACCGTTGCGCCAAAGCGTCAAGTGTCACACCTCCCCGTGCTCGGGGCTACCCCTTGGAGCTAACTGGCTGGGTCTGGAGGGGCTGCGGGGCCGCCCAGGAGAACGGGTCCAAACCGCGTTCCGATCGGACGAGAATTGAGGGCGGGACACAGTTCCGCGGTTCACTTTCCGCCCGGGCAAAGGGCCTATAACTTGCGGCGGGAGGGCTTAAGAGTGGGCCCCCGCGAGTCGGGTGGAGAGCCGGGTGTGGAGAGGAGTAGCGGAGGTTCCCAGTCAGAGTGGGAGTGGAGGTTCCTGGGCAGAGTGGGACTGGAAGTGCCCAGGCTGAGTGGAGTGGAGGTGCCCAGGCTGAGTAGAGTGCAGGCACCCAGGCAGAGTGGGATTGGAAGTGCCCAGGCTGAGTGGAGTGAATGTGCCCAGGCTGAGTGGAGTGGAGGTGCCCAGGCCGAGTGGAGTGCAGGTTCCCAGGCAGAGTGGGACTGGAAGTGCCCAGGCTGAGTGGAGTGAATGTGCCCAGGCTGAGTGGAGTGGAGGTGCCCAGGCTGAGTGGAGTTGGGGTTCCCTGGCAGAGTGGGACTGGAAGTGCCAAGGCTGAGTGGAGTGAATGTGCCCAGGCTGAGTGGAGTGGAGGTGCCCAGGCCGAGTGGAGTGCAGGTTCCCAGGCAGAGTGGGACTGAAAGTGCCCAGGCTGAGTGGAGTGAATGTGCCCAGGCTGAGTGGAGTGGAGGTGCCCAGGCTGAGTGGAGTTGGGGTTCCCTGGCAGAGTGGGACTGGAAGTGCCAAGGCTGAGTGGAGTGAAGGTACCCAGGCTGAGTGGAGTGGAGGTGCCCAGGCTGAGTGGAGTGCAGGTTCCCAGCAGAGTGGGACTGGAAGTGCCCAGGCTGAGTGGAGTGAATGTGCCCAGGCTGAATGGAGTGGAGGTGCCCAGGCTGAGTGGAGGTGCCCAGGCTGAGTGGAGTGCAGGTTCCCAGGCAGAGTGGGATTGGAAGTGCCCAGGCTGAGTGGAGTGAATGTACCCAGGCTGAGTGGAGTGGAGGGGCCCAGGCTGAGTCGAGTGCAGGTTCCCAGGCAGAGTGGGATTGGAAGTGCCCAGGCTGAGTGGAGTGAATGTGCACAGGCTGAGTGGAGTGGAGGTGCCCAGGCTGAGTAGAGTTGGGGTTCCCTGGCAGAGTGGGACTGGAAGTGCCAACGGTGAGTGGAGTGAATGTGCCCAGGCTGAGTGGAGTGGAGGTGCCCAGGCTGAGTGGAGTTGGGGTTCCCTGGCAGAGTGGGACTGGAAGTGCCAACGCTGAGTGGAGTGAATGTGCCCAGGCTGAGTGGAGTGGAGGTGCCCAGGCTGAGTGGAGTGCAGGTTCCCAGGCAGAGTGGGATTGGAAGTGCCCAGGCTGAGTGGAGTAATGTACCCAGGCTGAGTGGAGTGCAGGTGCCCAGGCTGAGTGGAGTGCAGGTTCCCAGGCAGAGTGGGATTGGAAGTGCCCAGGCTGAGTGGAGTGAATGTGCCCAGGCTGAGTGGAGTGGAGGTGCCCAGGCCGAGTGGAGTGCAGGTTCCCAGGCAGAGTGGGACTGGAAGTGCCCAGGCGGAGTGGAGTGAATGTGCCCAGGCTGAATGGGATTCAATGTGCCTAGACAGAGTGGAGAGAATGTGCCCAGGCTGAGTGGATTGGAGGTGCCCAGGCTGAGTGGAGTGCAGGTTCCCAGGCAGAGTGGGACTGGAAGTGCCCAGGCTGAGTGGAGTGAATGTGCCCAGGCTGAGTGGAGTGGAGGTGCCCAGGCTGAGTGGAGTTGGGGTTCCCTGGCAGAGTGGGACTGGAAGTGCCAAGGCTGAGTGGAGTGAATGTGCCCAGGCTGAGTGGAGTGGAGGTGCCCAGGCCGAGTGGAGTGCAGGTTCCCAGACAGAGTGGGACTGGAAGTCACACCTCCCCGTGCTCGGGGCGGCCCCTTGGAGCTAACTGGCTGGGTCTGGAGGGGCTGCGAGGCCGCCCAGGAGAACGGGTCCAAACCGCGTTCCGATCGGACGAGAATTGAGGGCGGGACACAGTTCCGCGGTTCACTTTCCGCCCGGGCAAAGGGCCTATAACTTGCGGCGGGAGGGCTTAAGAGTGGGCCCCCGCGAGTCGGGTGGAGAGCCGGGTGTGGAGAGGAGTAGCGGAGGTTCCCAGTCAGAGTGGGAGTGGAGGTTCCTGGGCAGAGTGGGACTGGAAGTGCCCAGGCTGAGTGGAGTGAATGTGCCCTGGCTGAGTGGAGTGAATGTGGACAGGCTGAGTGGAGTGAATGTGCCCAGGCTGAGTGGAGTGAATGTGCCCAGGCTGAGTGGATTGGAGGTGCCCAGGCTGAGTGGAGTGCAGGTTCCCAGGCAGAGTGGGACTGGAAGTGCCCAGGCTGAGTGGAGTGAATGTGCCCAGGCTGAGTGGAGTGGAGGTGCCCAGGCTGAGTGGAGTGCAGGTTCCCAGGCAGAGTGGGACTGGAAGTGCCAAGGCTGAGTGGAGTGAATGTGCCCTGGCTGAGTGGAGTGGAGATGCCCAGGCCGAGTGGAGTGCAGGTTCCCAGGCAGAGTGTGACTGAAAGTGCCCAGGCTGAGTGGAGTGAATGTGCCCAGGCTGAATGGAGTGGAGGTGCCCAGGCTGAGTGGAGGTGCCCAGGCTGAGTGGAGTGCAGGTTCCCAGGCAGAGTGGGATTGGAAGTGCCCAGGCTGAGTGGAGTGAATGTGCCAAGGCTGACTGGAGTGGAGGTGCCCAGGCCGAGTGGAGTGCAGGTTCCCAGGCAGAGTGGGACTGGAAGTGCCCAGGCGGAGTGGAGTGAATGTGCCCAGGCTGAATGGGAGTCAATGTGCCTAGACAGAGTGGAGTGAATGTGCCCGGCCGCCGGAGCCCGAAACGTGCGTTTCCCCATTGCCTTGAATGGGCGCGGAGAGAGGGGGGCGCTTTTTGGCTCGTGGCGCGGGCACCGTTGCGCCAAAGCGTCAAGTGTCACACCTCCCCGTGCTCGGGCCGGCCCCTTGGAGCTAACTAGCTGGGTCTGGAGGGGCTGCGAGGCCGCCCAGGAGAACGGGTCCAAACCGCGTTCCGATCGGACGAGAATTGAGGGCGGGACACAGTTCCGCGGTTCACTTTCCGCCCGGGCAAAGGGCCTATAACTTGCGGCGGGAGGGCTTAAGAGTGGGCCCCCGCGAGTCGGGTGGAGAGCCGGGTGTGGAGAGGAGTAGCGGAGGTTCCCAGTCAGAGTGGGAGTGGAGGTTCCTGGGCAGAGTGGGACTGGAAGTGCCCAGGCTGAGTGGAGTGAATGTGCCCTGGCTGAGTGGAGTGAATGTGCCCAGGCTGAGTGGAGTGAATGTGCCCAGGCTGAGTGGAGTGAATGTGCCCAGGCTGACTGGAGAGAATGTGCCCAGGCTGAGTGGATTGGAGGTGCCCAGGCTGAGTGGAGTGCAGGTTCCCAGGCAGAGTGGGACTGGAAGTGCCCAGGCTGAGTGGAGTGAATGTGCCCAGGCTTAGTGGAGTGAATGTTCCCAGGCTGAATGGGAGTCAATGTGCCTAGACAGAGTGGAGTGAATGTGCCCAGGCTGAGTGGAGTGGAGGTGCCCAGGCTGAGTGGAGTTGGGGTTCCCAGGCAGAGAGGGACTGGAAGTGCCCTGGCTGAGTGGAGTGAATGTGCCCAGACTGCGTGGAGTGGAGGTTCCCAGGCTGAGTGGAGTGCAGGTTCCCAGCAGAGTGGGATTGGAAGTACCCAGGCTGAGTGGAGTGGAGGTGCCCAGGCTGAGTGGAGTGCTGGTTCCCAGGCAGAGTGGGATTGGAAGTTCCCAGGCTGAGTGGAGTGAATGTCCCCAGGCTGAGTGGATTGCATGTGCCCAGGCTGAGTGGAGTGCAGGTTCCCTGGCAGAGTGGGATTGGAAGTGCCCAGGCTGAGTGGAGTGAATGTGCCAAGGCTGACTGGAGTGGAGGTGCCCAGGCCGAGTGGAGTGCAGGTTCCCAGGCAGAGTGGGACTGGAAGTGCCCAGGCGGAGTGGAGTGAATGTGCCCAGGCTGAATGGGAGTCAATGTGCCTAGACAGAGTGGAGTGAATGTGCCCGGCCGCCGGAGCCCGAAACGTGCGTTTCCCCATTGCCTTGAATGGGCGCGGAGAGAGGGGGGCGCTTTTTGGCTCGTGGCGCGGGCACCGTTGCGCCAAAGCGTCAAGTGTCACACCTCCCCGTGCTCGGGGCAACCCCTTGGAGCTAACTGGCTGGGTCTGGAGGGGCTGCGAGGCCGCCCAGGAGAACGGGTCCAAACCGCGTTCCGATCGGACGAGAATTGAGGGCGGGACACAGTTCCGCGGTTCACTTTCCGCCCGGGCAAAGGGCCTATAACTTGCGGCGGGAGGGCTTAAGAGTGGGCCCCCGCGAGTCGGGTGGAGAGCCGGGTGTGGAGAGGAGTAGCGGAGGTTCCCAGTCAGAGTGGGAGTGGAGGTTCCAGGGCAGAGTGGGACTGGAAGTGCCCAGGCTGAGTGGAGTGAATGTGCCCTGGCTGAGTGGAGTGAATGTGCCCAGGCTGAGTGGAGTGGAGGTGCCCAGGCTGAGTAGAGTGCAGGCACCCAGGCAGAGTGAGATTGGAAGTGCCCAGGCTGAGTGGAGTGAATGTTCCCAGGCTGAGTGGAGTGGAGGTGCCCAGGCCGAGTGGAGTGCAGGTTCCCAGGCAGAGTGGGACTGGAAGTGCCCAGGCTGAGTGGAGTGAATGTGCCCAGGCTGAGTGGAGTGGAGGTGCCCAGGCTGAGTGGAGTTGGGGTTCCCTGGCAGAGTGGGACTGGAAGTGCCAAGGCTTAGGGGAGTGAATGTGCCCAGGCTGAGTGGAGTGGAGGTGCCCAGGCCGAGTGGAGTGCAGGTTCCCAGGCAGAGTGGGACTGAAAGTGCCCAGGCTGAGTGGAGTGAATGTGCCCAGGCTGAGTGTAGTGGAGGTGCCCAGGCCGAGTGGAGTGCAGGTTCCCAGGCAGAGTGGGACTGGAAGTGCCCAGGCGGAGTGGAGTGAATGTGCCCAGGCTGAATGGGAGTCAATGTGCCTAGACAGAGTGGAGTGAATGTGCCCGGCCGCCGGACCCCGAAACGTGCGTTTCCCCATTGCCTTGAATGGGCGCGGAGAGAGGGGGGCGCTTTTTGGCTCGTGGCGCGGGCACCGTTGCGCCAAAGCGTCAAGTGTCACACCTCCCCGTGCTCGGGGCGGCCCCTTGGAGCTAACTGGCTGGGTCTGGAGGGGCTGCAAGGCCGCCCAGGAGAACGGGTCCAAACCGCGTTCCGATCGGACGAGAATTGAGGGCGGGACACAGTTCCGCGGTTCACTTTCCGCCCGGGCAAAGGGCCTATAACTTGCGGCGGGAGGGCTTAAGAGTGGGCCCCCGCGAGTCGGGTGGAGAGCCGGGTGTGGAGAGGAGTAGCGGAGGTTCCCAGTCAGAGTGGGAGTGGAGGTTCCTGGGCAGAGTGGGACTGGAAGTGCCCAGGCTGAGTGGAGTGAATGTGCCCTGGCTGAGTGGAGTGAATGTGCCCAGGCTGAGTGGAGTGAATGTGCCCAGGCTGAGTGGAGTGAATGTGCCCAGGCTGACTGGAGAGAATGTGCCCAGGCTGAGTGGATTGGAGGTGCCCAGGCTGAGTGGAGTGCAGGTTCCCAGGCAGAGTGGGACTGGAAGTGCCCAGGCTGAGTGGAGTGAATGTGCCCAGGCTGAGTGGAGTGAATGATCCCAGGCTGAATGGGATTCAATGTGCCTAGACAGAGTGGAGTGAATGTGCCCAGGCTGAGTGGAGTGGAGGTGCCCAGGCTGAGTGGAGTTGGGGTTCCCAGGCAGAGAGGGACTGGAAGTGCCCTGGCTGAGTGGAGTGAATGTGCCCAGGCTGAGTGGAGTGGAGGTGCCCAGGCCGAGTGGAGTGCAGGTTCCCAGGCAGAGTGGGACTGAAAGTGCCCAGGCTGAGTGGAGTGAATGTGCCCCAGGCTGAATGGAGTGGAGGTGCCCAGACTGAGTGGAGTGCAGGTTCCCAGGCAGAGTGGGACTGGAAGTGCCCAGGCTGAGTGGAGTGAATGTGCCCAGGCTGAGTGGAGTGGAGGTGCCCAGGCTGAGTGGAGTTGGGGTTCCCTGGCAGAGTGGGACTGGAAGTGCCAAGGCTGAGTGGAGTGAAGGTACCCAGGCTGAGTGGAGTGGAGGTGCCCAGGCTGAGTGGAGTGCAGGTTCCCAGCAAAGTGGGACTGGAAGTGCCCAGGCTGAGTGGAGTGAATGTGCCCAGGCTGAATGGAGTGGAGGTGCCCAGGCTGAGTGGAGGTGCCCAGGCTGAGTGGAGTGCAGGTTCCCAGGCAGAGTGGGATTGGAAGTGCCCAGGCTGAGTGGAGTGAATGTACCCAGGCTGAGTGGAGTGGAGGGGCCCAGGCTGAGTCGAGTGCAGGTTCCCAGGCAGAGTGGGATTGGAAGTGCCCAGGCTGAGTGAAGTGAATGTGCCCAGGCTGAGTGGAGTGGAGGTGCCCAGGCTGAGTAGAGTTGGGGTTCCCTGACAGAGTGGGACTGGAAGTGCCAACGGTGAGTGGAGTGAATGTGCCCAGGCTGAGTGGAGTGGAGGTGCCCAGGCTGAGTGGAGTTGGGGTTCCCTGGCAGAGTGGGACTGGAAGTGCCAACGCTGAGTGGAGTGAATGTGCCCAGGCTGAGTGGAGTGGAGGTGCCCAGGCTGAGTGGAGTGCAGGTTCCCAGGCAGAGTGGGATTGGAAGTGCCCAGGCTGAGTGGAGTAATGTACCCAGGCTGAGTGGAGTGCAGGTGCCCAGGCTGAGTGGAGTGCAGGTTCCCAGGCAGAGTGGGATTGGAAGTGCCCAGGCTGAGTGGAGTGAATGTGCCCAGGCTGAGTGGAGTGGAGGTGCCCAGGCCGAGTGGAGTGCAGGTTCCCAGGCAGAGTGGGACTGGAAGTGCCCAGGCGGAGTGGAGTGAATGTGCCCAGGCTGAATGGGATTCAATGTGCCTAGACAGAGTGGAGTGAATGTGCCCGGCCGCCGGAGCCCGAAACGTGCGTTTCCCCATTGCCTTGAATGGGCGCGGAGAGAGGGGGGCACTTTTTGGCTCGTGGCACGGTCACCGTTGCGCCAAAGCGTCAAGTGTCACACCTCCCCGTGCTCGGGGCGGCCCCTTGGAGCTAACTAACGGGGTTTGGAGGGGCTGCGAGGCCGCCCAGGAGAACGGGTCCAAACCGCGTTCCGATCGGACGAGAATTGAGGGCGGGACACAGTTCCGCGGTTCACTTTCCACCCGGGCAAAGGGCCTATAACTTGCGGCGGGAGGGCTTAAGAGTGGGCCCCCGCGAGTCGGGTGGAGAGCCGGGTGTGGAGAGGAGTAGCGGAGGTTCCCAGTCAGAGTGGGAGTGGAGGTTCCTGGGCAGAGTGGGACTGGAAGTGCCCAGGCTGAGTGGAGTGAATGTGCCCTGGCTGAGTGGAGTGAATGTGGCCAGGCTGAGTGGAGTGGAGGTGCCCAGGCCGAGTGGAGTGCAGGTTCCCAGGCAGAGTGGGACTGGAAGTGCCCAGGCTGAGTGGAGTGAATGTGCCCAGGCTGAGTGGAGTGGAGGTGCCCAGGCTGAGTGGAGTTGGGGGTCCCTGGCAGAGTGGGACTGGAAGTGCCCAAGCTGAGTGGAGTGAATGTACCCAGGCTGAGTGGAGTGGAGGTGCCCAGGCTGAGTGGAGTGCAGGTTCCCAGGCAGAGTGGGACTGGAAGTGCCCAGGCTGAGTGGAGTGAATGTGCCCAGGCTGAGTGGAGTGGAGGTGCCCAGGCTGAGTGGAGTTGGTGTTCCCTGGCAGAGTGGGACTGGAAGTGCCAAGGCTGAGTGGAGTGAATGTGCCCAGGCTGAGTGGAGTGGAGGTGCCCAGGCCGAGTGGAGTGCAGGTTCCCAGGCAGAGTGGGACTGGAAGTGCCCAGGCGGAGTGGAGTGAATGTGCCCAGGCTGAATGGGAGTCAATGTGCCTAGACAGAGTGGAGTGAATGTGCCCAGCCGCCGGAGCCCGAAACGTGCGTTTCCCCATTGCCTTGAATGGGCGCGGAGAGAGGGGGGCGCTTTTTGGCTCGTGGCGCGGGCACCGTTGCGCCAAAGCGTCAAGTGTCACACCTCCCCGTGCTCGGGGCGGCCCCTTGGAGCTAACTGGCTGGGTCTGGAGGGGCTGCGAGGCCGCCCAGGAGAACGGGTCCAAACCGCGTTCCGATCGGACGAGAATTGAGGGCAAGACACAGTTCCGCGGTTCACTTTCCGCCCGGGCAAAGGGCCTATTACTTGCGGCGGGAGGGCTTAAGAGTGGGCCCCCGTGAGTCGGGTGGAGAGCCGGGTGTGGAGAGGAGTAGCGGAGGTTCCCAGTCAGAGTGGGAGTGGAGGTTCCTGGGCAGAGTGGGACTGGAAGTGCCCAGGCTGAGTGGAGTGAATGTGCCCTGGCTGAGTGGAGTGAATGTGGCCAGGCTGAGTGGAGTGGAGGTGCCCAGGCTGAGTGGAGTGAATGTGCCCAGGCTGACTGGAGAGAATGTGCCCAGGCTGAGTGGATTGGAGGTGCCCAGGCTGAGTGGAGTGCAGGTTCCCAGGCAGAGTGGGACTGGAAGTGCCCAGGCTGAGTGGAGTGAATGTGCCCAGGCTGAGTGGAGTGGAGGTGCCCAGGCTGAGTGGAGTTGGGGTTCCCTGGCAGAGTGGGACTGGAAGTGCCAAGGCTGAGTGGAGTGAATGTGCCCAGGCTGAGTGGAGTGGAGGTGCCCAGGCCGAGTGGAGTGCAGGTTCCCAGGCAGAGTGGGACTGGAAGTGCCCAGGCGGAGTGGAGTGAATGTGCCCAGGCTGAATGGGAGTCAATGTGCCTAGACAGAGTGGAGTGAATGTGCCCGGCCGCCGGAGCCCGAAACGTGCGTTTCCCCATTGCCTTGAATGGGCGCGGAGAGAGGGGGGCGCTTTTTGGCTCGTGGCGCGGGCACCGTTGCGCCAAAGCGTCAAGTGTCACACCTCCCCGTGCTCGGGGCGGCCCCTTGGAGCTAACTGGCTGGGTCTGGAGGGGCTGCGAGGCCGCCCAGGAGAACGGGTCCAAACCGCGTTCCGATCGGACGAGAATTGAGGGCGGGACACAGTTCCGCGGTTCACTTTCCGCCCGGGCAAAGGGCCTATAACTTGCGGCGGGAGGGCTTAAGAGTGGGCCCCCGCGAGTCGGGTGGAGAGCCGGGTGTGGAGAGGAGTAGCGGAGGTTCCCAGTCAGAGTGGGAGTGGAGGTTCCTGGGCAGAGTGGGACTGGAAGTGCCCAGGCTGAGTGGAGTGAATGTGCCCTGGCTGAGTGGAGTGAATGTGCCCAGGCTGAGTGGAGTGAATGTGCCCAGGCGGAGTGGAGTGAATGTGCCCAGGCTGACTGGAGAGAATGTGCGCAGGCTGAGTGGATTGGAGGTGCCCAGGCTGAGTGGAGTGGAGGTTCCCAGGCAGAGTGGGACTGGAAGTGCCCAGGCTGAGTGGAGTGAATGTGCCCAGGCTGAGTGGAGTGGAGGTGCCCAGGCTGAGTGGAGTTGGGGTTCCCTGGCAGAGTGGGACTGGAAGTGCCAAGGCTGAGTGGAGTGAATGTGCCCAGGCTGAGTGGAGTGGAGGTGCCCAGGCCGAGTGGAGTGCAGGTTCCCAGGCAGAGTGGGACTGGAAGTGCCCAGGCGGAGTGGAGTGAATGTGCCCAGGCTGAATGGGAGTCAATGTGCCTAGACAGAGTGGAGTGAATGTGCCCGGCCGCCGGAGCCCGAAACGTGCGTTTCCCCATTGCCTTGAATGGGCGCGGAGAGAGGGGGGCGCTTTTTGGCTCGTGGCGCGTGCACCGTTGCGCCAAAGCGTCAAGTGTCACACTTCCCCGTGCTCGGGGCGGCCCCTTGGAGCTAACTGGCTGGGTCTGGAGGGGCTGCGAGGCCGCCCAGGAGAACGGGTCCAAACCGCGTTCCGATCGGACGAGAATTGAGGGCGGGACACAGTTCCGCGGTTCACTTTCCGCCCGGGCAAAGGGCCTATAACTTGCGGCGGGAGGGCTTAAGAGTGGGCCCCCGCGAGTCGGGTGGAGAGCCGGGTGTGGAGAGGAGTAGCGGAGGTTCCCAGTCAGAGTGGGAGTGGAGGTTCCTGGGCAGAGTGGGACTGGAAGTGCTAAGGCTGAGTGGAGTGAATGTGCCCTGGCTGAGTGGAGTGAATGTGCCCAGGCTGAGTGGAGTGAATGTGCCCAGGCTGAGTGGAGTGAATGTGCCCAGGCTGACTGGAGAGAATGTGACCAGGCTGAGTTGATTGGAGGTGCCCAGGCTGAGTGGAGTGCAGGTTCCTAGGCAGAGTGGGACTGGAAGTTCCCAGGCTGAGTGGAGTGAATGTGCCCAGGCTGAGTGGAGTGAATGATCCCAGGCTGAATGGGAGTCAATGTGCCTAGACAGAGTGGAGTGAATGTGCCCAGGCTGAGTGGAGTGGAGGTGCCCAGGCTGAGTGGAGTTGGGGTTCCCAGGCAGAGAGGGACTGGAAGTGCCCTGGCTGAGTGGAGTGAATGTGCCCAGGCTGCGTGGAGTGGAGGTTCCCAGGCTGAGTGGAGTGCAGCCTCCCAGCAGAGTGGGACTGGAAGTGCCCAGGCTGAGTGGAGTGAATGTGCCCAGGCTGAGTGGAGTGAATGTGCCCAGGCAGAGTGGAGTGAATGTGCCCAGGCTGAGTGGAGTGGAGGTGCCCAGGCTGATTGGAGTGCAGGTTCCCAGGCAGAGTGGGACTGGAAGTGCCCAGGCTGAGTGGAGTGAATGTGCCCAGGCTGAATGGAGTGGAGGTGCCCAGGCTGAGTGGAGGTGCCCAGGCTGAGTGGAGTGCAGGTTCCCAGGCAGAGTGGGATTGGAAGTGCCCAGGCTGAGTGGAGTGAATGTACCCAGGCTGAGTGGAGTGGAGGGGCCCAGGCTGAGTGGAGTGCAGGTTCCCAGGCAGAGTGGGATTGGAAGTGCCCAGGCTGAGTGGAGTGAATGTGCCCAGGCTGAGTGGAGTGGAGGTGCCCAGGCTGAGTAGAGTTGGGGTTCCCTGGCAGAGTGGGACTGGAAGTGCCAACGGTGAGTGGAGTGAATGTGCCCAGGCTGAGTGGAGTGAATGTGGCCAGGCTGAGTGGAGTTGGGGTTCCCTGGCAGAGTGGGACTGGAAGTGCCAACGCTGAGTGGAGTGAATGTGCCCAGGCTGAGTGGAGTGGAGGTGCCCAGGCTGAGTGGAGTGCAGGTTCCCAGGCAGAGTGGGATTGGAAGTGCCCAGGCTGAGTGGAGTAATGTACCCAGGCTGAGTGGAGTGCAGGTGCCCAGGCTGAGTGGAGTGCAGGTTCCCAGGCAGAGTGGGATTGGAAGTGCCCAGGCTGAGTGGAGTGAATGTGCCCAGGCTGAGTGGAGTGGAGGTGCCCAGGCCGAGTGGAGTGCAGGTTCCCAGGCAGAGTGGGACTGGAAGTGCCCAGGCGGAGTGGAGTGAATGTGCCCAGGCTGAATGGGAGTCAATGTGCCTAGACAGAGTGGAGTGAATGTGCCCGGCCGCCGGAGCCCGAAACGTGCGTTTCCCCATTGCCTTGAATGGGCGCGGAGAGAGGGGGGCACTTTTTGGCTCGTGGCGCGGTCACCGTTGCGCCAAAGCGTCAAGTGTCACACCTCCCCGTGCTCGGGGCGGCCCCTTGGAGCTAACTGGCTGGGTCTGGAGGGGCTGCGAGGCCGCCCAGGAGAACGGGTCCAAACCGCGTTCCGATCGGACGAGAATTGAGGGCGGGACACAGTTCCGCGGTTCACTTTCCGCCCGGGCAAAGGGCCTATTACTTGCGGCGGGAGGGCTTAAGAGTGGGCCCCCGCGAGTCGGGTGGAGAGCCGGGTGTGGAGAGGAGTAGCGGAGGTTCCCAGTCAGAGTGGGAGTGGAGGTTCCTGGGCAGAGTGGGACTGGAAGTGCCCAGGCTGAGTGGAGTGAAGGTGCCCTGGCTGAGTGGAGTGAATGTGGACAGGCTGAGTGGAGTGAATGTGCCCAGGCTGAGTGGAGTGAATGTGCCCAGGCTGAGTGGATTGGAGGTGCCCAGGCTGAGTGGAGTGCAGGTTCCCAGGCAGAGTGGGACTGGAAGTGCCCAGGCTGAGTGGAGTGAATGTGCCCAGGCTGAGTGGAGTGAATGATCCCAGGCTGAATGGGAGTGAATGTGCCCAGGCAGAGTGGAGTGAATGTGCCCAGGCTGAGTGGAGTGGAGGTGCCCAGGCTGAGTGGAGTGCAGGTTCCCAGGCAGAGTGGGACTGGAAGTGCCCAGGCTGAGTGGAGTGAATGTGCCCAGGCTGAGTGGAGTGGAGGTGCCCAGGCTGAGTGGAGTTGGGGTTCCCTGGCAGAGTGGGACTGGAAGTGCCAAGGCTGAGTGGAGTGAATGTGCCCAGGCTGAGTGGAGTGGAGATGCCCAGGCCGAGTGGAGTGCAGGTTCCCAGGCAGAGTGTGACTGAAAGTGCCCAGGCTGAGTGGAGTGAATGTGCCCAGGCTGAATGGAGTGGAGGTGCCCAGGCTGAGTGGAGGTGCCCAGGCTGAGTGGAGTGCAGGTTCCCAGGCAGAGTGGGATTGGAAGTGCCCAGGCTGAGTGGAGTGAATGTGCCAAGGCTGACTGGAGTGGAGGTGCCCAGGCCGAGTGGAGTGCAGGTTCCCAGGCAGAGTGGGACTGGAAGTGCCCAGGCGGAGTGGAGTGAATGTGCCCAGGCTGAATGGGAGTCAATGTGCCTAGACAGAGTGGAGTGAATGTGCCCGGCCGCCGGAGCCCGAAACGTGCGTTTCCCCATTGCCTTGAATGGGCGCGGAGAGAGGGGGGCGCTTTTTGGCTCGTGGCGCGGGCACCGTTGCGCCAAAGCGTCAAGTGTCACACCTCCCCGTGCTCGGGGCGGCCCCTTGGAGCTAACTAGCTGGGTCTGGAGGGGCTGCGAGGCCGCCCAGGAGAACGGGTCCAAACCGCGTTCCGATCGGACGAGAATTGAGGGCGGGACACAGTTCCGCGGTTCACTTTCCGCCCGGGCAAAGGGCCTATAACTTGCGGCGGGAGGGCTTAAGAGTGGGCCCCCGCGAGTCGGGTGGAGAGCCGGGTGTGGAGAGGAGTAGCGGAGGTTCCCAGTCAGAGTGGGAGTGTAGGTTCCTGGGCAGAGTGGGACTGGAAGTGCCCAGGCTGAGTGGAGTGAATGTGCCCTGGCTGAGTGGAGTGAATGTGGCCAGGCTGAGTGGAGTGGAGGTGCCCAGGCTGAGTGGAGTGCAAGCACCCAGGCAGAGTGGGATTGGAAGTGCCCAGGCTGAGTGGAGTGAATGTGCCCAGGCTGAGTGGAGTGGAGGTGCCCAGGCTGAATGGAGTGGAGTTGCCCAGGCTGAGTGGAGGTGCCCAGGCTGAGTGGAGTGCAGGTTCCCTGGCAGAGTGGGATTGGAAGTGCCCAGGCTGAGTGGAGTGAATGTGCCCAGGCTGAGTGGAGTGGAGGTGCCCAGGCCGAGTGAAGTGCAGGTTCCCAGGCAGAGTGGGACTGGAAGTGCCCAGGCGGAGTGGAGTGAATGTGCCCAGGCTGAATGGGAGTCAATGTGCCTAGACAGAGTGGAGTGAATGTGCCCGGCCGCCGGAGCCCGAAACGTGCTTTTCCCCATTGCCTTGAATGGGCGCGGAGAGAGGGGGGCGCTTTTTGGCTCGTGGCGCGGGCACCGTTGCGCCAAAGCGTCAAGTGTCACACCTCCCCGTGCTCGGGGCGGCCCCTTGGAGCTAACTGGCTGGGTCTGGAGGGGCTGCGAGGCCGCCCAGGAGAACGGGTCCAAACCGCGTTCCGATCGGACGAGAATTGAGGGCGGGACACAGTTCCGCGGTTCACTTTCCGCCCGGGCAAAGGGCCTATAACTTGCGGCGGGAGGGCTTAAGAGTGGGCCCCCGCGAGTCGGGTGGAGAGCCGGGTGTGGAGAGGAGTAGCGGAGGTTCCCAGTCAGAGTGGGAGTGGAGGTTCCTGGGCAGAGTGGGACTGGAAGTGCCCAGGCTGAGTGGAGTGAATGTGCCCTGGCTGAGTGGAGTGAATGTGCCCAGGCTGAGTGGAGTGAATGTGCCCAGGCGGAGTGGAGTGAATGTGCCCAGGCTGACTGGAGAGAATGTGCGCAGGCTGAGTGGATTGGAGGTGCCCAGGCTGAGTGGAGTGGAGGTTCCCAGGCAGAGTGGGACTGGAAGTGCCCAGGCTGAGTGGAGTGAATGTGCCCAGGCTGAGTGGAGTGGAGGTGCCCAGGCTGAGTGGAGTTGGGGTTCCCTGGCAGAGTGGGACTGGAAGTGCCAAGGCTGAGTGGAGTGAATGTGCCCAGGCTGAGTGGAGTGGAGGTGCCCAGGCCGAGTGGAGTGCAGGTTCCCAGGCAGAGTGGGACTGGAAGTGCCCAGGCGGAGTGGAGTGAATGTGCCCAGGCTGAATGGGAGTCAATGTGCCTAGACAGAGTGGAGTGAATGTGCCCGGCCGCCGGAGCCCGAAACGTGCGTTTCCCCATTGCCTTGAATGGGCGCGGAGAGAGGGGGGCGCTTTTTGGCTCGTGGCGCGTGCACCGTTGCGCCAAAGCGTCAAGTGTCACACCTCCCCGTGCTCGGGGCGGCCCCTTGGAGCTAACTGGCTGGGTCTGGAGGGGCTGCGAGGCCGCCCAGGAGAACGGGTCCAAACCGCGTTCCGATCGGACGAGAATTGAGGGCGGGACACAGTTCCGCGGTTCACTTTCCGCCCGGGCAAAGGGCCTATAACTTGCGGCGGGAGGGCTTAAGAGTGGGCCCCCGCGAGTCGGGTGGAGAGCCGGGTGTGGAGAGGAGTAGCGGAGGTTCCCAGTCAGAGTGGGAGTGGAGGTTCCTGGGCAGAGTGGGACTGGAAGTGCTAAGGCTGAGTGGAGTGAATGTGCCCTGGCTGAGTGGAGTGAATGTGCCCAGGCTGAGTGGAGTGAATGTGCCCAGGCTGAGTGGAGTGAATGTGCCCAGGCTGACTGGAGAGAATGTGACCAGGCTGAGTGGATTGGAGGTGCCCAGGCTGAGTGGAGTGCAGGTTCCTAGGCAGAGTGGGACTGGAAGTTCCCAGGCTGAGTGGAGTGAATGTGCCCAGGCTGAGTGGA
Source organism: Conger conger (assembly GCF_963514075.1). NCBI lineage: Eukaryota > Metazoa > Chordata > Actinopteri > Anguilliformes > Congridae > Conger > Conger conger. The sequence continues at coordinate 132,257 of NW_026890380.1, forward strand.
GTGAATGATCCCAGGCTGAATGGGAGTCAATGTGCCTAGACAGAGTGGAGTGAATGTGCCCAGGCTGAGTGGAGTGGAGGTGCCCAGGCTGAGTGGAGTTGGGGTTCCCAGGCAGAGAGGGACTGGAAGTGCCCTGGCTGAGTGGAGTGAATGTGCCCATGCTGCGTGGAGTGGAGGTTCCCAGGCTGAGTGGAGTGCAGGCTCCCAGCAGAGTGGGACTGGAAGTGCCCAGGCTGAGTGGAGTGAATGTGCCCAGGCTGAGTGGAGTGAATGTGCCCAGGCAGAGTGGAGTGAATGTGCCCAGGCTGAGTGGAGTGGAGGTGCCCAGGCTGATTGGAGTGCAGGTTCCCAGGCAGAGTGGGACTGGAAGTGCCCAGGCTGAGTGGAGTGAATGTGCCCAGGCTGAATGGAGTGGAGGTGCCCAGGCTGAGTGGAGGTGCCCAGGCTGAGTGGAGTGCAGGTTCCCAGGCAGAGTGGGATTGGAAGTGCCCAGGCTGAGTGGAGTGAATGTACCCAGGCTGAGTGGAGTGGAGGGGCCCAGGCTGAGTCGAGTGCAGGTTCCCAGGCAGAGTGGGATTGGAAGTGCCCAGGCTGAGTGGAGTGAATGTGCCCAGGCTGAGTGGAGTGGAGGTGCCCAGGCTGAGTAGAGTTGGGGTTCCCTGGCAGAGTGGGACTGGAAGTGCCAACGGTGAGTGGAGTGAATGTGCCCAGGCTGAGTGGAGTGGAGGTGCCCAGGCTGAGTGGAGTTGGGGTTCCCTGGCAGAGTGGGACTGGAAGTGCCAACGCTGAGTGGAGTGAATGTGCCCAGGCTGAGTGGAGTGGAGGTGCCCAGGCTGAGTGGAGTGCAGGTTCCCAGGCAGAGTGGGATTGGAAGTGCCCAGGCTGAGTGGAGTAATGTACCCAGGCTGAGTGGAGTGCAGGTGCCCAGGCTGAGTGGAGTGCAGGTTCCCAGGCAGAGTGGGATTGGAAGTGCCCAGGCTGAGTGGAGTGAATGTGCCCAGGCTGAGTGGAGTGGAGGTGCCCAGGCCGAGTGGAGTGCAGGTTCCCAGGCAGAGTGGGACTGGAAGTGCCCAGGCGGAGTGGAGTGAATGTGCCCAGGCTGAATGGGATTCAATGTGCCTAGACAGAGTGGAGTGAATGTGCCCGGCCGCCGGAGCCCGAAACGTGCGTTTCCCCATTGCCTTGAATGGGCGCGGAGAGAGGGGGGCACTTTTTGGCTCGTGGCGCGGTCACCGTTGCGCCAAAGCGTCAAGTGTCACACCTCCCCGTGCTCGGGGCGGCCCCTTGGAGCTAACTGGCTGGGTCTGGAGGGGCTGCGAGCCCGCCCAGGAGAACGGGTCCAAACCGCGTTCCGATCGGACGAGAATTGAGGGCGGGACACAGTTCCGCGGTTCACTTTCCGCCCGGGCAAAGGGCCTATTACTTGCGGCGGGAGGGCTTAAGAGTGGGCCCCCGTGAGTCGGGTGGAGAGCCGGGTGTGGAGAGGAGTAGCGGAGGTTCCCAGTCAGAGTGGGAGTGGAGGTTCCTGGGCAGAGTGGGACTGGAAGTGCCCAGGCTGAGTGGAGTGAATGTGCCCTGGCTGAGTGGAGTGAATGTGGCCAGGCTGAGTGGAGTGGAGGTGCCCAGGCTGAGTGGAGTGCAAGCACCCAGGCAGAGTGGGATTGGAAGTGCCCAGGCTGAGTGGAGTGAATGTGCCCAGGCTGAGTGGAGTGGAGGTGCCCAGGCTGAATGGAGTGGAGTTGCCCAGGCTGAGTGGAGGTGCCCAGGCTGAGTGGAGTGCAGGTTCCCTGGCAGAGTGGGATTGGAAGTGCCCAGGCTGAGTGGAGTGAATGTGCCCAGGCTGAGTGGAGTGGAGGTGCCCAGGCCGAGTGAAGTGCAGGTTCCCAGGCAGAGTGGGACTGGAAGTGCCCAGGCGGAGTGGAGTGAATGTGCCCAGGCTGAATGGGAGTCAATGTGCCTAGACAGAGTGGAGTGAATGTGCCCGGCCGCCGGAGCCCGAAACGTGCGTTTCCCCATTGCCTTGAATGGGCGCGGAGAGAGGGGGGCGCTTTTTGGCTCGTGGCGCGGGCACCGTTGCGCCAAAGCGTCAAGTGTCACACCTCCCCGTGCTCGGGGCGGCCCCTTGGAGCTAACTAGCTGGGTCTGGAGGGGCTGCGAGGCCGCCCAGGAGAACGGGTCCAAACCGCGTTCCGATCGGACGAGAATTGAGGGCGGGACACAGTTCCGCGGTTCACTTTCCGCCCGGGCAAAGGGCCTATAACTTGCGGCGGGAGGGCTTAAGAGTGGGCCCCCGCGAGTCGGGTGGAGAGCCGGGTGTGGAGAGGAGTAGCGGAGGTTCCCAGTCAGAGTGGGAGTGGAGGTTCCTGGGCAGAGTGGGACTGGAAGTGCCCAGGCTGAGTGGAGTGAATGTGCCCTGGCTGAGTGGAGTGAATGTGCCCAGGCTGAGTGGAGTGAATGTGCCCAGGCTGAGTGGAGTGAATGTGCCCAGGCTGACTGGAGAGAATGTGCCCAGGCTGAGTGGATTGGAGGTGCCCAGGCTGAGTGGAGTGCAGGTTCCCAGGCAGAGTGGGACTGGAAGTGCCCAGGCTGAGTGGAGTGAATGTGCCCAGGCTTAGTGGAGTGAATGTTCCCAGGCTGAATGGGAGTCAATGTGCCTAGACAGAGTGGAGTGAATGTGCCCAGGCTGAGTGGAGTGGAGGTGCCCAGGCTGAGTGGAGTTGGGGTTCCCAGGCAGAGAGGGACTGGAAGTGCCCTGGCTGAGTGGAGTGAATGTGCCCAGACTGCGTGGAGTGGAGGTTCCCAGGCTGAGTGGAGTGCAGGTTCCCAGCAGAGTGGGATTGGAAGTACCCAGGCAGAGTGGAGTGGAGGTGCCCAGGCTGAGTGGAGTGCTGGTTCCCAGGCAGAGTGGGATTGGAAGTTCCCAGGCTGAGTGGAGTGAATGTCCCCAGGCTGAGTGGATTGCATGTGCCCAGGCTGAGTGGAGTGCAGGTTCCCTGGCAGAGTGGGATTGGAAGTGCCCAGGCTGAGTGGAGTGAATGTGCCAAGGCTGACTGGAGTGGAGGTGCCCAGGCCGAGTGGAGTGCAGGTTCCCAGGCAGAGTGGGACTGGAAGTGCCCAGGCTGAGTGGAGTGAATGTGCCCAGGCTGAATGGAGTGGAGGTGCCCAGGCTGAGTGGAGGTGCCCAGGCTGAGTGGAGTGCAGGTTCCCAGGCAGAGTGGGATTGGAAGTGCCCAGGCTGAGTGGAGTGAATGTACCCAGGCTGAGTGGAGTGGAGGGGCCCAGGCTGAGTCGAGTGCAGGTTCCCAGGCAGAGTGGGATTGGAAGTGCCCAGGCTGAGTGGAGTGAATGTGCCCAGGCTGAGTGGAGTGGAGGTGCCCAGGCTGAGTAGAGTTGGGGTTCCCTGGCAGAGTGGGACTGGAAGTGCCAACGGTGAGTGGAGTGAATGTGCCCAGGCTGAGTGGAGTGGAGGTGCCCAGGCTGAGTGGAGTTGGGGTTCCCTGGCAGAGTGGGACTGGAAGTGCCAACGCTGAGTGGAGTGAATGTGCCCAGGCTGAGTGGAGTGGAGGTGCCCAGGCTGAGTGGAGTGCAGGTTCCCAGGCAGAGTGGGATTGGAAGTGCCCAGGCTGAGTGGAGTAATGTACCCAGGCTGAGTGGAGTGCAGGTGCCCAGGCTGAGTGGAGTGCAGGTTCCCAGGCAGAGTGGGATTGGAAGTGCCCAGGCTGAGTGGAGTGAATGTGCCCAGGCTGAGTGGAGTGGAGGTGCCCAGGCCGAGTGGAGTGCAGGTTCCCAGGCAGAGTGGGACTGGAAGTGCCCAGGCGGAGTGGAGTGAATGTGCCCAGGCTGAATGGGATTCAATGTGCCTAGACAGAGTGGAGTGAATGTGCCCGGCCGCCGGAGCCCGAAACGTGCGTTTCCCCATTGCCTTGAATGGGCGCGGAGAGAGGGGGGCACTTTTTGGCTCGTGGCGCGGTCACCGTTGCGCCAAAGCGTCAAGTGTCACACCTCCCCGTGCTCGGGGCGGCCCCTTGGAGCTAACTGGCTGGGTCTGGAGGGGCTGCGAGCCCGCCCAGGAGAACGGGTCCAAACCGCGTTCCGATCGGACGAGAATTGAGGGCGGGACACAGTTCCGCGGTTCACTTTCCGCCCGGGCAAAGGGCCTATTACTTGCGGCGGGAGGGCTTAAGAGTGGGCCCCCGTGAGTCGGGTGGAGAGCCGGGTGTGGAGAGGAGTAGCGGAGGTTCCCAGTCAGAGTGGGAGTGGAGGTTCCTGGGCAGAGTGGGACTGGAAGTGCCCAGGCTGAGTGGAGTGAATGTGCCCTGGCTGAGTGGAGTGAATGTGGCCAGGCTGAGTGGAGTGGAGGTGCCCAGGCTGAGTGGAGTGCAAGCACCCAGGCAGAGTGGGATTGGAAGTGCCCAGGCTGAGTGGAGTGAATGTGCCCAGGCTGAGTGGAGTGGAGGTGCCCAGGCTGAATGGAGTGGAGTTGCCCAGGCTGAGTGGAGGTGCCCAGGCTGAGTGGAGTGCAGGTTCCCTGGCAGAGTGGGATTGGAAGTGCCCAGGCTGAGTGGAGTGAATGTGCCCAGGCTGAGTGGAGTGGAGGTGCCCAGGCCGAGTGAAGTGCAGGTTCCCAGGCAGAGTGGGACTGGAAGTGCCCAGGCGGAGTGGAGTGAATGTGCCCAGGCTGAATGGGAGTCAATGTGCCTAGACAGAGTGGAGTGAATGTGCCCGGCCGCCGGAGCCCGAAACGTGCGTTTCCCCATTGCCTTGAATGGGCGCGGAGAGAGGGGGGCGCTTTTTGGCTCGTGGCGCGGGCACCGTTGCGCCAAAGCGTCAAGTGTCACACCTCCCCGTGCTCGGGGCGGCCCCTTGGAGCTAACTAGCTGGGTCTGGAGGGGCTGCGAGGCCGCCCAGGAGAACGGGTCCAAACCGCGTTCCGATCGGACGAGAATTGAGGGCGGGACACAGTTCCGCGGTTCACTTTCCGCCCGGGCAAAGGGCCTATAACTTGCGGCGGGAGGGCTTAAGAGTGGGCCCCCGCGAGTCGGGTGGAGAGCCGGGTGTGGAGAGGAGTAGCGGAGGTTCCCAGTCAGAGTGGGAGTGGAGGTTCCTGGGCAGAGTGGGACTGGAAGTGCCCAGGCTGAGTGGAGTGAATGTGCCCTGGCTGAGTGGAGTGAATGTGCCCAGGCTGAGTGGAGTGAATGTGCCCAGGCTGAGTGGAGTGAATGTGCCCAGGCTGACTGGAGAGAATGTGCCCAGGCTGAGTGGATTGGAGGTGCCCAGGCTGAGTGGAGTGCAGGTTCCCAGGCAGAGTGGGACTGGAAGTGCCCAGGCTGAGTGGAGTGAATGTGCCCAGGCTTAGTGGAGTGAATGTTCCCAGGCTGAATGGGAGTCAATGTGCCTAGACAGAGTGGAGTGAATGTGCCCAGGCTGAGTGGAGTGGAGGTGCCCAGGCTGAGTGGAGTTGGGGTTCCCAGGCAGAGAGGGACTGGAAGTGCCCTGGCTGAGTGGAGTGAATGTGCCCAGACTGCGTGGAGTGGAGGTTCCCAGGCTGAGTGGAGTGCAGGTTCCCAGCAGAGTGGGATTGGAAGTACCCAGGCTGAGTGGAGTGGAGGTGCCCAGGCTGAGTGGAGTGCTGGTTCCCAGGCAGAGTGGGATTGGAAGTTCCCAGGCTGAGTGGAGTGAATGTCCCCAGGCTGAGTGGATTGCATGTGCCCAGGCTGAGTGGAGTGCAGGTTCCCTGGCAGAGTGGGATTGGAAGTGCCCAGGCTGAGTGGAGTGAATGTGCCAAGGCTGACTGGAGTGGAGGTGCCCAGGCCGAGTGGAGTGCAGGTTCCCAGGCAGAGTGGGACTGGAAGTGCCCAGGCGGAGTGGAGTGAATGTGCCCAGGCTGAATGGGAGTCAATGTGCCTAGACAGAGTGGAGTGAATGTGCCCGGCCGCCGGAGCCCGAAACGTGCGTTTCCCCATTGCCTTGAATGGGCGCGGAGAGAGGGGGGCGCTTTTTGGCTCGTGGCGCGGGCACCGTTGCGCCAAAGCGTCAAGTGTCACACCTCCCCGTGCTCGGGGCAACCCCTTGGAGCTAACTGGCTGGGTCTGGAGGGGCTGCGAGGCCGCCCAAAAGAACGGGTCCAAACCGCGTTCCGATCGGACGAGAATTGAGGGCGGGACACAGTTCCGCGGTTCACTTTCCGCCCGGGCAAAGGGCCTATAACTTGCGGCGGGAGGGCTTAAGAGTGGGCCCCCGCGAGTCGGGTGGAGAGCCGGGTGTGGAGAGGAGTAGCGGAGGTTCCCAGTCAGAGTGGGAGTGGAGGTTCCTGGGCAGAGTGGGACTGGAAGTGCCCAGGCTGAGTGGAGTGAATGTGCCCTGGCTGAGTGGAGTGAATGTGCCCAGGCTGAGTGGAGTGGAGGTGCCCAGGCTGAGTAGAGTGCAGGCACCCAGGCAGAGTGGGATTGGAAGTTCCCAGGCTGAGTGGAGTGAATGTTCCCAGGCTGAGTGGAGTGGAGGTGCCCAGGCCGAGTGGAGTGCAGGTTCCCAGGCAGAGTGGGACTGGAAGTGCCCAGGCTGAGTGGAGTGAATGTGCCCAGGCTGAGTGGAGTGGAGGTGCCCAGGCTGAGTGGAGTTGGGGTTCCCTGGCAGAGTGGGACTGGAAGTGCCAAGGCTTAGGGGAGTGAATGTGCCCAGGCTGAGTGGAGTGGAGGTGCCCAGGCCGAGTGGAGTGCAGGTTCCCAGGCAGAGTGGGACTGAAAGTGCCCAGGCTGAGTGGAGTGAATGTGCCCAGGCTGAGTGGAGTGAATGTGCCCAGGCAGAGTGGAGTGAATGTGCCCTGGCTGAGTGGAGTGGAGGTGCCCAGGCTGATTGGAGTGCAGGTTCCCAGGCAGAGTGGGACTGGAAGTGCCCAGGCTGAGTGGAGTGAATGTGCCCAGGCTGAATGGAGTGGAGGTGCCCAGGCTGAGTGGAGTGCAGGTTCCCAGGCAGAGTGGGATTGGAAGTGCCCAGGCTGAGTGGAGTGAATGTGCCCAGGCTGAGTGGAGTGGAGGTGCCCAGGCTGAATGGAGTTGGGGTTCCCAGGCAGAGTGGGACTGGAAGTGCCCAGGCTGAGTGGAGTGCAGGTTCCCAGGCAGAGTGGGATTGGAAGTGCCCAGGCTGAGTGGAGTGAATGTACCCAGGCTGAGTGGAGTGGAGGTGCCCAGGCTGAGTGGAGTGCAGGTTCCCAGGCAGAGTGGGATTGGAAGTGCCCAGGCTGAGTGGAGTGAATGTGCCCAGGCTGAGTGGAGTGGAGGTGTCCAGGCTGAGTGGAGTTGGGGTTCCCAGGCAGAGTGGGACTGGAAGTGCCAAGGCTGAGTGGAGTGAATGTGCCCAGGCTGAATGGAGTGGAGGTTCCGAGACTGAGTGGAGGTGCCCAGGCTGAGTGGAGTGCAGGTTCCCAGGCAGAAAGGGATTGGAAGTGCCCAGGCTGAGTGGAGTGAATGTGCCCAGGCTGAGTGGAGTGGAGGTGCCCAGGCTGAATGGAGTTGGGGTTCCCAGGCAGAGTGGGACTGGAAGTGCCCAGGCTGAGTGGAGTGAATGTGCCCTGGCTGAGTGGAGTGAATGTGCCCAGGCTGAGTGGAGTGAATGTGCCCAGGCAGAGTGGGATTGGAAGTGCCCAGGCTGAGTGGAGTGAATGTGCCCAGGCTGAGTGGAGTGGAGGTGCCCAAGCCGAGTGGAGTGCAGGTTCCCAGGCAGAGTGGGACTGGAAGTGCCCAGGCTGAGTGGAGTGAATGTGCCCAGGCTGAGTGGAGTGGAGGTGCCCAGGCTGAGTGGAGTTGGGGTTCCCTGGCAGAGTGGGACTGGAAGTGCCTAGGCTGAGTGGAGTGAATGTGCCCAGGCTGAGTGGAGTGGAGGTGCCCAGGCCGAGTGGAGTGCAGGTTCCCAGGCAGAGTGGGACTGAAAGTGCCCAGGCTGAGTGGAGTGAATGTGCCCCAGGCTGAATGGAGTGGAGGTGCCCAGACTGAGTGGAGTGCAGGTTCCCAGGCAGAGTGGGACTGGAAGTGCCCAGGCTGAGTGGAGTGAATGTGCCCAGGCTGAGTGGAGTGGAGGTGCCCAGGCTGAGTGGAGTTGGGGTTCCCTGGGAGAGTGGGACTGGAAGTGCCAAGGCTGAGTGGAGTGAAGGTACCCAGGCTGAGTGGAGTGGAGGTGCCCAGGCTGAGTGGAGTGCAGGTTCCCAGCAGAGTGGGACTGGAAGTGCCCAGGCTGTGGAGTGAATGTGCCCAGGCTGAATGGAGTGGAGGTGCCCAGGCTGAGTGGAGGTGCCCAGGCTGAGTGGAGTGCAGGTTCCCAGGCAGAGTGGGATTGGAAGTGCCCAGGCTGAGTGGAGTGAATGTACCCAGGCTGAGTGGAGTGGAGGGGCCCAGGCTGAGTCGAGTGCAGGTTCCCAGGCAGAGTGGGATTGGAAGTGCCCAGGCTGAGTGAAGTGAATGTGCCCAGGCTGAGTGGAGTGGAGGTGCCCAGGCTGAGTAGAGTTGGGGTTCCCTGACAGAGTGGGACTGGAAGTGCCAACGGTGAGTGGAGTGAATGTGCCCAGGCTGAGTGGAGTGGAGGTGCCCAGGCTGAGTGGAGTTGGGGTTCCCTGGCAGAGTGGGACTGGAAGTGCCAACGCTGAGTGGAGTGAATGTGCCCAGGCTGAGTGGAGTGGAGGTGCCCAGGCTGAGTGGAGTGCAGGTTCCCAGGCAGAGTGGGATTGGAAGTGCCCAGGCTGAGTGGAGTAATGTACCCAGGCTGAGTGGAGTGCAGGTGCCCAGGCTGAGTGGAGTGCAGGTTCCCAGGCAGAGTGGGATTGGAAGTGCCCAGGCTGAGTGGAGTGAATGTGCCCAGGCTGAGTGGAGTGGAGGTGCCCAGGCCGAGTGGAGTGCAGGTTCCCAGGCAGAGTGGGACTGGAAGTGCCCAGGCGGAGTGGAGTGAATGTGCCCAGGCTGAATGGGATTCAATGTGCCTAGACAGAGTGGAGTGAATGTGCCCGGCCGCCGGAGCCCGAAACGTGCGTTTCCCCATTGCCTTGAATGGGCGCAGAGAGAGGGGGGCACTTTTTGGCTCGTGGCGCGGTCACCGTTGCGCCAAAGCGTCAAGTGTCACACCTCCCCGTGCTCGGGGCGGCCCCTTGGAGCTAACTAACGGGGTTTGGAGGGGCTGCGAGGCCGCCCAGGAGAACGGGTCCAAACCGCGTTCCGATCGGACGAGAATTGAGGGCGGGACACAGTTCCGCGGTTCACTTTCCGCCCGGGCAAAGGGCCTATAACTTGCGGCGGGAGGGCTTAAGAGTGGGCCCCCGCGAGTCGGGTGGAGAGCCGGGTGTGGAGAGGAGTAGCGGAGGTTCCCAGTCAGAGTGGGAGTGGAGGTTCCTGGGCAGAGTGGGACTGGAAGTGCCCAGGCTGAGTGGAGTGAATGTGCCCTGGCTGAGTGGAGTGAATGTGGCCAGGCTGAGTGGAGTGGAGGTGCCCAGGCCGAGTGGAGTGCAGGTTCCCAGGCAGAGTGGGACTGGAAGTGCCCAGGCTGAGTGGAGTGAATGTGCCCAGGCTGAGTGGAGTGGAGGTGCCCAGGCTGAGTGGAGTTGGGGGTCCCTGGCAGAGTGGGACTGGAAGTGCCCAGGCTGAGTGGAGTGAATGTACCCAGGCTGAGTGGAGTGGAGGTGCCCAGGCTGAGTGGAGTGCAGGTTCCCAGGCAGAGTGGGACTGGAAGTGCCCAGGCTGAGTGGAGTGAATGTGGCCAGGCTGAGTGGAGTGGAGGTGCCCAGGCTGAGTGGAGTGAATGTGCCCAGGCTGACTGGAGAGAATGTGCCCAGGCTGAGTGGATTGGAGGTGCCCAGGCTGAGTGGAGTGCAGGTTCCCAGGCAGAGTGGGACTGGAAGTGCCCAGGCTGAGTGGAGTGAATGTGCCCAGGCTGAGTGGAGTGGAGGTGCCCAGGCTGAGTGGAGTTGGGGTTCCCTGGCAGAGTGGGACTGGAAGTGCCAAGGCTGAGTGGAGTGAATGTGCCCAGGCTGACTGGAGTGGAGGTGCCCAGGCCGAGTGGAGTGCAGGTTCCCAGGCAGAGTGGGACTGGAAGTGCCCAGGCTGAGTGGAGTGAATGTGCCCAGGCTGAATGGGAGTCAATGTGCCTAGACAGATTGGAGTGAATGTGCCCGGCCGCCGGAGCCCGAAACGTGCGTTTCCCCATTGCCTTGAATGGGCGCGGAGAGAGGGGGGCGCTTTTTGGCTCGTGGCGCGGGCACCGTTGCGCCAAACCGTCAAGTGTCACACCTCCCCGTGCTCGGGGCGGGCCCTTGGAGCTAACTGGCTGGGTCTGGAGGGGCTGCGAGGCCGCCCAGGAGAACGGGTCCAAACCGCGTTCCGATCGGACGAGAATTGAGGGCGGGACACAGTTCCGCGGTTCACTTTCCGCCCGGGCAAAGGGCCTATAACTTGCGACGGGAGGGCTTAAGAGTGGGCCCCCGCGAGTCGGGTGGAGAGCCGGGTGTGGAGAGGAGTAGCGGAGGTTCCCAGTCAGAGTGGGAGTGGAGGTTCCTGGGCAGAGTGGGACTGGAAGTGCCCAGGCTGAGTGGAGTGAATGTGCCCAGGCTGAGTGGAGTGAATGTGCCCAGGCTGAGTGGAGTGGAGGTGCCCAGGCTGAGTGGAGTGAATGTGCCCAGGCTGACTGGAGAGAATGTGCGCAGGCTGAGTGGATTGGAGGTGCCCAGGCTGAGTGGAGTGGAGGTTCCCAGGCAGAGTGGGACTGGAAGTGCCCAGGCTGAGTGGAGTGAATGTGCCCAGGCTGAGTGGAGTGGAGGTGCCCAGGCCGAGTGGAGTGCAGGTTCCCAGGCAGAGTGGGACTGGAAGTGCCCAGGCTGAGTGGAGTGAATGTGGCCAGGCTGAGTGGAGTGGAGGTGCCCAGGCTGAGTGGAGTGAATGTGCCCAGGCTGACTGGAGAGAATGTGCCCAGGCTGAGTGGATTGGAGGTGCCCAGGCTGAGTGGAGTGGAGGTTCCCAGGCAGAGTGGGACTGGAAGTGCCCAGGCTGAGTGGAGTGAATGTGCCCAGGCTGAGTGGAGTGGAGGTGCCCAGGCTGAGTGGAGTTGGGGTTCCCTGGCAGAGTGGGACTGGAAGTGCCAAGGCTGAGTGGAGTGAATGTGCCCAGGCTGACTGGAGTGGAGGTGCCCAGGCCGAGTGGAGTGCAGGTTCCCAGGCAGAGTGGGACTGGAAGTGCCAAGGCTGAGTGGAGTGAATGTGCCCAGGCTGAGTGGAGTGGAGGTGCCCAGGCCGAGTGGAGTGCAGGTTCCCAGGCAGAGTGGGACTGAAAGTGCCCAGGCTGAGTGGAGTGAATGTGCCCAGGCTGAGTGGAGTGGAGGTGCCCCAGCTGAGTGGAGTTGGGGTTCCCTGGCAGAGTGGGACTGGAAGTGCCAAGGCTGAGTGGAGTGAAGGTACCCAGGCTGAGTGGAGTGGAGGTGCCCAGGCTGAGTGGAGTGCAGGTTCCCAGGCAGAGTGGGATTGGAAGTGCCAAGGCTGAGTGGAGTGAATGTGCCCAGGCTGAGTGGAGTGAATGTGCCCAGGCAGAGTGGAGTGAATGTGCCCAGGCTGAGTGGAGTGGAGGTGCCCAGGCTGATTGGAGTGCAGGTTCCCAGGCAGAGTGGGACTGGAAGTGCCCAGGCTGAGTGGAGTGAATGTGCCCAGGCTGAATGGAGTGGAGGTGCCCAGGCTGAGTGGAGGTGCCCAGGCTGAGTGGAGTGCAGGTTCCCAGGCAGAGTGGGATTGGAAGTGCCCAGGCTGAGTGGAGTGAATGTACCCAGGCTGAGTGGAGTGGAGGGGCCCAGGCTGAGTGGAGTGCAGGTTCCCAGGCAGAGTGGGATTGGAAGTGCCCAGGCTGAGTGGAGTGAATGTGCCCAGGCTGAGTGGAGTGGAGGTGCCCAGGCTGAGTAGAGTTGGGGTTCCCTGGCAGAGTGGGACTGGAAGTGCCAACGGTGAGTGGAGTGAATGTGCCCAGGCTGAGTGGAGTGGAGGTGCCCAGGCTGAGTGGAGTTGGGGTTCCCTGGCTGAGTGGGACTGGAAGTGCCAACGCTGAGTGGAGTGAATGTGCCCAGGCTGAGTGGAGTGGAGGTGCCCAGGCTGAGTGGAGTGCAGGTTCCCAGGCAGAGTGGGATTGGAAGTGCCCAGGCTGAGTGGAGTAATGTACCCAGGCTGAGTGGAGTGCAGGTGCCCAGGCTGAGTGGAGTGCAGGTTCCCAGGCAGAGTGGGATTGGAAGTGCCCAGGCTGAGTGGAGTGAATGTGCCCAGGCTGAGTGGAGTGGAGGTGCCCAGGCCGAGTGGAGTGCAGGTTCCCAGGCAGAGTGGGACTGGAAGTGCCCAGGCGGAGTGGAGTGAATGTGCCCAGGCTGAATGGGATTCAATGTGCCTAGACAGAGTGGAGTGAATGTGCCCGGCCGCCGGAGCCCGAAACGTGCGTTTCCCCATTGCCTTGAATGGGCGCGGAGAGAGGGGGGCACTTTTTGGCTCGTGGCGCGGTCACCGTTGCGCCAAAGCGTCAAGTGTCACACCTCCCCGTGCTCGGGGCGGCCCCTTGGAGCTAACTGGCTGGGTCTGGAGGGGCTGCGAGCCCGCCCAGGAGAACGGGTCCAAACCGCGTTCCGATCGGACGAGAATTGAGGGCGGGACACAGTTCCGCGGTTCACTTTCCGCCCGGGCAAAGGGCCTATTACTTGCGGCGGGAGGGCTTAAGAGTGGGCCCCCGTGAGTCGGGTGGAGAGCCGGGTGTGGAGAGGAGTAGCGGAGGTTCCCAGTCAGAGTGGGAGTGGAGGTTCCTGGGCAGAGTGGGACTGGAAGTGCCCAGGCTGAGTGGAGTGAATGTGCCCTGGCTGAGTGGAGTGAATGTGGCCAGGCTGAGTGGAGTGGAGGTGCCCAGGCTGAGTGGAGTGAATGTGCCCAGGCTGACTGGAGAGAATGTGCCCAGGCTGAGTGGATTGGAGGTGCCCAGGCTGAGTGGAGTGCAGGTTCCCAGGCAGAGTGGGACTGGAAGTGCCCAGGCTGAGTGGAGTGAATGTGCCCAGGCTGAGTGGAGTGGAGGTGCCCAGGCTGAGTGGAGTTGGGGTTCCCTGGCAGAGTGGGACTGGAAGTGCCAAGGCTGAGTGGAGTGAATGTGCCCAGGCTGAGTGGAGTGGAGGTGCCCAGGCCGAGTGGAGTGCAGGTTCCCAGGCAGAGTGGGACTGGAAGTGCCCAGGCGGAGTGGAGTGAATGTGCCCAGGCTGAATGGGATTCAATGTGCCTAGACAGAGTGGAGTGAATGTGCCCGGCCGCCGGAGCCCGAAACGTGCGTTTCCCCATTGCCTTGAATGGGCGCGGAGAGAGGGGGGCACTTTTTGGCTCGTGGCGCGGGCACCGTTGCGCCAAAGCGTCAAGTGTCACACCTCCCCGTGCTCGGGGCGGCCCCTTGGAGCTAACTGGCTGGGTCTGGAGGGGCTGCGAGCCCGCCCAGGAGAACGGGTCCAAACCGCGTTCCGATCGGACGAGAATTGAGGGCGGGACACAGTTCCGCGGTTCACTTTCCGCCCGGGCAAAGGGCCTATTACTTGCGGCGGGAGGGCTTAAGAGTGGGCCCCCGCGAGTCGGGTGGAGAGCCGGGTGTGGAGAGGAGTAGCGGAGGTTCCCAGTCAGAGTGGGAGTGGAGGTTCCTGGGCAGAGTGGGACTGGAAGTGCCCAGGCTGAGTGGAGTGAATGTGCCCTGGCTGAGTGGAGTGAATGTGGACAGGCTGAGTGGAGTGAATGTGCCCAGGCTGAGTGGAGTGAATGTGCCCAGGCAGAGTGGGATTGGAAGTGCCCAGGCTGAGTGGAGTGAATGTGCCCAGGCTGAGTGGAGTGGAGGTGCCCAGGCTGAATGGAGTGGAGTTGCCCAGGCTGAGTGGAGGTGCCCAGGCTGAGTGGAGTGCAGGTTCCCTGGCAGAGTGGGATTGGAAGTGCCCAGGCTGAGTGGAGTGAATGTGCCCAGGCTGAGTGGAGTGGAGGTGCCCAGGCCGAGTGAAGTGCAGGTTCCCAGGCAGAGTGGGACTGGAAGTGCCCAGGCGGAGTGGAGTGAATGTGCCCAGGCTGAATGGGAGTCAATGTGCCTAGACAGAGTGGAGTGAATGTGCCCGGCCGCCGGAGCCCGAAACGTGCGTTTCCCCATTGCCTTGAATGGGCGCGGAGAGAGGGGGGCGCTTTTTGGCTCGTGGCGCGGGCACCGTTCCGCCAAAGCGTCAAGTGTCACACCTCCCCGTGCTCGGGGCGGCCCCTTGGAGCTAACTAGCTGGGTCTGGAGGGGCTGCGAGGCCGCCCAGGAGAACGGGTCCAAACCGCGTTCCGATCGGACGAGAATTGAGGGCGGGACACAGTTCCGCGGTTCACTTTCCGCCCGGGCAAAGGGCCTATAACTTGCGGCGGGAGGGCTTAAGAGTGGGCCCCCGCGAGTCGGGTGGAGAGCCGGGTGTGGAGAGGAGTAGCGGAGGTTCCCAGTCAGAGTGGGAGTGGAGGTTCCTGGGCAGAGTGGGACTGGAAGTGCCCAGGCTGAGTGGAGTGAATGTGCCCTGGCTGAGTGGAGTGAATGTGCCCAGGCTGAGTGGAGTGAATGTGCCCAGGCTGAGTGGAGTGAATGTTCCCAGGCTTAGTGGAGTGAATGTTCCCAGGCTGAATGGGAGTCAATGTGCCTAGACAGAGTGGAGTGAATGTGCCCAGGCTGAGTGGAGTGGAGGTGCCCAGGCTGAGTGGAGTTGGGGTTCCCAGGCAGAGAGGGACTGGAAGTGCCCTGGCTGAGTGGAGTGAATGTGCCCAGACTGCGTGGAGTGGAGGTTCCCAGGCTGAGTGGAGTGCAGGTTCCCAGCAGAGTGGGATTGGAAGTACCCAGGCTGAGTGGAGTGGAGGTGCCCAGGCTGAGTGGAGTGCTGGTTCCCAGGCAGAGTGGGATTGGAAGTTCCCAGGCTGAGTGGAGTGAATGACCCCAGGCTGAGTGGATTGCATGTGCCCAGGCTGAGTGGAGTGCAGGTTCCCTGGCAGAGTGGGATTGGAAGTGCCCAGGCTGAGTGGAGTGAATGTGCCAAGGCTGACTGGAGTGGAGGTGCCCAGGCCGAGTGGAGTGCAGGTTCCCAGGCAGAGTGGGACTGGAAGTGCCCAGGCGGAGTGGAGTGAATGTGCCCAGGCTGAATGGGAGTCAATGTGCCTAGACAGAGTGGAGTGAATGTGCCCGGCCGCCGGAGCCCGAAACGTGCGTTTCCCCATTGCCTTGAATGGGCGCGGAGAGAGGGGGGCGCTTTTTGGCTCGTGGCGCGGGCACCGTTGCGCCAAAGCGTCAAGTGTCACACCTCCCCGTGCTCGGGGCAACCCCTTGGAGCTAACTGGCTGGGTCTGGAGGGGCTGCGAGGCCGCCCAAAAGAACGGGTCCAAACCGCGTTCCGATCGGACGAGAATTGAGGGCGGGACACAGTTCCGCGGTTCACTTTCCGCCCGGGCAAAGGGCCTATAACTTGCGGCGGGAGGGCTTAAGAGTGGGCCCCCGCGAGTCGGGTGGAGAGCCGGGTGTGGAGAGGAGTAGCGGAGGTTCCCAGTCAGAGTGGGAGTGGAGGTTCCTGGGCAGAGTGGGACTGGAAGTGCCCAGGCTGAGTGGAGTGAATGTGCCCTGGCTGAGTGGAGTGAATGTGCCCAGGCTGAGTGGAGTGGAGGTGCCCAGGCTGAGTAGAGTGCAGGCACCCAGGCAGAGTGGGATTGGAAGTGCCCAGGCTGAGTGGAGTGAATGTTCCCAGGCTGAGTGGAGTGGAGGTGCCCAGGCCGAGTGGAGTGCAGGTTCCCAGGCAGAGTGGGACTGGAAGTGCCCAGGCTGAGTGGAGTGAATGTGCCCAGGCTGAGTGGAGTGGAGGTGCCCAGGCTGAGTGGAGTTGGGGTTCCCTGGCAGAGTGGGACTGGAAGTGCCAAGGCTTAGGGGAGTGAATGTGCCCAGGCTGAGTGGAGTGGAGGTGCCCAGGCCGAGTGGAGTGCAGGTTCCCAGGCAGAGTGGGACTGAAAGTGCCCAGGCTGAGTGGAGTGAATGTGCCCAGGCTGAGTGGAGTGAATGTGCCCAGGCAGAGTGGAGTGAATGTGCCCTGGCTGAGTGGAGTGGAGGTGCCCAGGCTGATTGGAGTGCAGGTTCCCAGGCAGAGTGGGACTGGAAGTGCCCAGGCTGAGTGGAGTGAATGTGCCCAGGCTGAATGGAGTGGAGGTGCCCAGGCTGAGTGGAGTGCAGGTTCCCAGGCAGAGTGGGATTGGAAGTGCCCAGGCTGAGTGGAGTGAATGTGCCCAGGCTGAGTGGAGTGGAGGTGCCCAGGCTGAATGGAGTTGGGGTTCCCAGGCAGAGTGGGACTGGAAGTGCCCAGGCTGAGTGGAGTGCAGGTTCCCAGGCAGAGTGGGATTGGAAGTGCCCAGGCTGAGTGGAGTGAATGTACCCAGGCTGAGTGGAGTGGAGGTGCCCAGGCTGAGTGGAGTGCAGGTTCCCAGGCAGAGTGGGATTGGAAGTGCCCAGGCTGAGTGGAGTGAATGTGCCCAGGCTGAGTGGAGTGGAGGTGTCCAGGCTGAGTGGAGTTGGGGTTCCCAGGCAGAGTGGGACTGGAAGTGCCAAGGCTGAGTGGAGTGAATGTGCCCAGGCTGAATGGAGTGGAGGTTCCGAGACTGAGTGGAGGTGCCCAGGCTGAGTGGAGTGCAGGTTCCCAGGCAGAAAGGGATTGGAAGTGCCCAGGCTGAGTGGAGTGAATGTGCCCAGGCTGAGTGGAGTGGAGGTGCCCAGGCTGAATGGAGTTGGGGTTCCCAGGCAGAGTGGGACTGGAAGTGCCCAGGCTGAGTGGAGTGAATGTGCCCTGGCTGAGTGGAGTGAATGTGCCCAGGCTGAGTGGAGTGAATGTGCCCAGGCAGAGTGGGATTGGAAGTGCCCAGGCTGAGTGGAGTGAATGTGCCCAGGCTGAGTGGAGTGGAGGTGCCCAAGCCGAGTGGAGTGCAGGTTCCCAGGCAGAGTGGGACTGGAAGTGCCCAGGCTGAGTGGAGTGAATGTGCCCAGGCTGAGTGGAGTGGAGGTGCCCAGGCTGAGTGGAGTTGGGGTTCCCTGGCAGAGTGGGACTGGAAGTGCCTAGGCTGAGTGGAGTGAATGTGCCCAGGCTGAGTGGAGTGGAGGTGCCCAGGCCGAGTGGAGTGCAGGTTCCCAGGCAGAGTGGGACTGAAAGTGCCCAGGCTGAGTGGAGTGAATGTGCCCCAGGCTGAATGGAGTGGAGGTGCCCAGACTGAGTGGAGTGCAGGTTCCCAGGCAGAGTGGGACTGGAAGTGCCCAGGCTGAGTGGAGTGAATGTGCCCAGGCTGAGTGGAGTGGAGGTGCCCAGGCTGAGTGGAGTTGGGGTTCCCTGGGAGAGTGGGACTGGAAGTGCCAAGGCTGAGTGGAGTGAAGGTACCCAGGCTGAGTGGAGTGGAGGTGCCCAGGCTGAGTGGAGTGCAGGTTCCCAGCAGAGTGGGACTGGAAGTGCCCAGGCTGTGGAGTGAATGTGCCCAGGCTGAATGGAGTGGAGGTGCCCAGGCTGAGTGGAGGTGCCCAGGCTGAGTGGAGTGCAGGTTCCCAGGCAGAGTGGGATTGGAAGTGCCCAGGCTGAGTGGAGTGAATGTACCCAGGCTGAGTGGAGTGGAGGGGCCCAGGCTGAGTCGAGTGCAGGTTCCCAGGCAGAGTGGGATTGGAAGTGCCCAGGCTGAGTGAAGTGAATGTGCCCAGGCTGAGTGGAGTGGAGGTGCCCAGGCTGAGTAGAGTTGGGGTTCCCTGACAGAGTGGGACTGGAAGTGCCAACGGTGAGTGGAGTGAATGTGCCCAGGCTGAGTGGAGTGGAGGTGCCCAGGCTGAGTGGAGTTGGGGTTCCCTGGCAGAGTGGGACTGGAAGTGCCAACGCTGAGTGGAGTGAATGTGCCCAGGCTGAGTGGAGTGGAGGTGCCCAGGCTGAGTGGAGTGCAGGTTCCCAGGCAGAGTGGGATTGGAAGTGCCCAGGCTGAGTGGAGTAATGTACCCAGGCTGAGTGGAGTGCAGGTGCCCAGGCTGAGTGGAGTGCAGGTTCCCAGGCAGAGTGGGATTGGAAGTGCCCAGGCTGAGTGGAGTGAATGTGCCCAGGCTGAGTGGAGTGGAGGTGCCCAGGCCGAGTGGAGTGCAGGTTCCCAGGCAGAGTGGGACTGGAAGTGCCCAGGCGGAGTGGAGTGAATGTGCCCAGGCTGAATGGGATTCAATGTGCCTAGACAGAGTGGAGTGAATGTGCCCGGCCGCCGGAGCCCGAAACGTGCGTTTCCCCATTGCCTTGAATGGGCGCAGAGAGAGGGGGGCACTTTTTGGCTCGTGGCGCGGTCACCGTTGCGCCAAAGCGTCAAGTGTCACACCTCCCCGTGCTCGGGGCGGCCCCTTGGAGCTAACTAACGGGGTTTGGAGGGGCTGCGAGGCCGCCCAGGAGAACGGGTCCAAACCGCGTTCCGATCGGACGAGAATTGAGGGCGGGACACAGTTCCGCGGTTCACTTTCCGCCCGGGCAAAGGGCCTATAACTTGCGGCGGGAGGGCTTAAGAGTGGGCCCCCGCGAGTCGGGTGGAGAGCCGGGTGTGGAGAGGAGTAGCGGAGGTTCCCAGTCAGAGTGGGAGTGGAGGTTCCTGGGCAGAGTGGTACTGGAAGTGCCCAGGCTGAGTGGAGTGAATGTGCCCTGGCTGAGTGGAGTGAATGTGGCCAGGCTGAGTGGAGTGGAGGTGCCCAGGCCGAGTGGAGTGCAGGTTCCCAGGCAGAGTGGGACTGGAAGTGCCCAGGCTGAGTGGAGTGAATGTGCCCAGGCTGAGTGGAGTGGAGGTGCCCAGGCTGAGTGGAGTTGGGGGTCCCTGGCAGAGTGGGACTGGAAGTGCCCAGGCTGAGTGGAGTGAATGTACCCAGGCTGAGTGGAGTGGAGGTGCCCAGGCTGAGTGGAGTGCAGGTTCCCAGGCAGAGTGGGACTGGAAGTGCCCAGGCTGAGTGGAGTGAATGTGGCCAGGCTGAGTGGAGTGGAGGTGCCCAGGCTGAGTGGAGTGAATGTGCCCAGGCTGACTGGAGAGAATGTGCCCAGGCTGAGTGGATTGGAGGTGCCCAGGCTGAGTGGAGTGCAGGTTCCCAGGCAGAGTGGGACTGGAAGTGCCCAGGCTGAGTGGAGTGAATGTGCCCAGGCTGAGTGGAGTGGAGGTGCCCAGGCTGAGTGGAGTTGGGGTTCCCTGGCAGAGTGGGACTGGAAGTGCCAAGGCTGAGTGGAGTGAATGTGCCCAGGCTGACTGGAGTGGAGGTGCCCAGGCCGAGTGGAGTGCAGGTTCCCAGGCAGAGTGGGACTGGAAGTGCCCAGGCTGAGTGGAGTGAATGTGCCCAGGCTGAATGGGAGTCAATGTGCCTAGACAGATTGGAGTGAATGTGCCCGGCCGCCGGAGCCCGAAACGTGCGTTTCCCCATTGCCTTGAATGGGCGCGGAGAGAGGGGGGCGCTTTTTGGCTCGTGGCGCGGGCACCGTTGCGCCAAACCGTCAAGTGTCACACCTCCCCGTGCTCGGGGCGGGCCCTTGGAGCTAACTGGCTGGGTCTGGAGGGGCTGCGAGGCCGCCCAGGAGAACGGGTCCAAACCGCGTTCCGATCGGACGAGAATTGAGGGCGGGACACAGTTCCGCGGTTCACTTTCCGCCCGGGCAAAGGGCCTATAACTTGCGACGGGAGGGCTTAAGAGTGGGCCCCCGCGAGTCGGGTGGAGAGCCGGGTGTGGAGAGGAGTAGCGGAGGTTCCCAGTCAGAGTGGGAGTGGAGGTTCCTGGGCAGAGTGGGACTGGAAGTGCCCAGGCTGAGTGGAGTGAATGTGCCCAGGCTGAGTGGAGTGAATGTGCCCAGGCTGAGTGGAGTGGAGGTGCCCAGGCTGAGTGGAGTGAATGTGCCCAGGCTGACTGGAGAGAATGTGCGCAGGCTGAGTGGATTGGAGGTGCCCAGGCTGAGTGGAGTGGAGGTTCCCAGGCAGAGTGGGACTGGAAGTGCCCAGGCTGAGTGGAGTGAATGTGCCCAGGCTGAGTGGAGTGGAGGTGCCCAGGCCGAGTGGAGTGCAGGTTCCCAGGCAGAGTGGGACTGGAAGTGCCCAGGCTGAGTGGAGTGAATGTGGCCAGGCTGAGTGGAGTGGAGGTGCCCAGGCTGAGTGGAGTGAATGTGCCCAGGCTGACTGGAGAGAATGTGCCCAGGCTGAGTGGATTGGAGGTGCCCAGGCTGAGTGGAGTGCAGGTTCCCAGGCAGAGTGGGACTGGAAGTGCCCAGGCTGAGTGGAGTGAATGTGCCCAGGCTGAGTGGAGTGGAGGTGCCCAGGCTGAGTGGAGTTGGGGTTCCCTGGCAGAGTGGGACTGGAAGTGCCAAGGCTGAGTGGAGTGAATGTGCCCAGGCTGACTGGAGTGGAGGTGCCCAGGCCGAGTGGAGTGCAGGTTCCCAGGCAGAGTGGGACTGGAAGTGCCAAGGCTGAGTGGAGTGAATGTGCCCAGGCTGAGTGGAGTGGAGGTGCCCAGGCCGAGTGGAGTGCAGGTTCCCAGGCAGAGTGGGACTGAAAGTGCCCAGGCTGAGTGGAGTGAATGTGCCCAGGCTGAGTGGAGTGGAGGTGCCCCAGCTGAGTGGAGTTGGGGTTCCCTGGCAGAGTGGGACTGGAAGTGCCAAGGCTGAGTGGAGTGAAGGTACCCAGGCTGAGTGGAGTGGAGGTGCCCAGGCTGAGTGGAGTGCAGGTTCCCAGGCAGAGTGGGATTGGAAGTGCCAAGGCTGAGTGGAGTGAATGTGCCCAGGCTGAGTGGAGTGGAGGTGCCCCAGCTGAGTGGAGTTGGGGTTCCCTGGCAGAGTGGGACTGGAAGTGCCAAGGCTGAGTGGAGTGAAGGTACCCAGGCTGAGTGGAGTGGAGGTGCCCAGGCTGAGTGGAGTGCAGGTTCCCAGGCAGAGTGGGATTGGAAGTGCCAAGGCTGAGTGGAGTGAATGTGCCCGGGCTGAGTGGAGTGGAGGTGCCCAGGCTGAGTGGAGTTGGGGTTCCCTGGCAGAGTGGGATTGGAAGTGCCCAGGCTGAGTGGAGTGAACGTGCCCAGGCTGAGTGGAGTGGAGGTGCCCAGGCTGAGTGGAGTTGGGGTTCCCTGGCAGAGTGGGACTGGAAGTGCCAAGGCTGAGTGGAGTGAAGGTACCCAGGCTGAGTGGAGGGGAGGTGCCCAGGCTGAGTGGAGTGCAGGTTCCCAGCAGAGTGGGACTGGAAGTGCCCAGGCTGAGTGGAGTGAATGTGCCCAGGCTGAATGGAGTGGAGGTGCCCAGGCTGAGTGGAGGTGCCCAGGCTGAGTGGAGTGCAGGTTCCCAGGCAGAGTGGGATTGGAAGTGCCCAGGCTGAGTGGAGTGAATGTGCCCAGGCTGAGTGGAGTGGAGGTGCCCAGGCTGAATGGAGTAGGGGTTCCCAGGCAGAGTGGGACTGGAAGTGCCCAGGCTGAGTGGAGTGAATGTGCCCAGGCTGAGTGGAGTGGAGGTGCCCAGGCTGAGTGGAGTTGGGGTTCCCTGGCAGAGTGGGACTGGAAGTGCCAACGCTGAGTGGAGTGAATGTGCCCAGGCTGAGTGGAGTGGAGGTGCCCAGGCTGAGTGGACTGCAGGTTCCCAGGCAGAGTGGGATTGGAAGTGCCCAGGCTGAGTGGAGTAATGTACCCAGGCTGAGTGGAGTGCAGGTGCCCAGGCTGAGTGGAGTGCAGGTTCCCAGGCAGAGTGGGATTGGAAGTGCCCAGGCTGAGTGGAGTGAATGTGCCCAGGCTGAGTGGAGTGGAGGTGCCCAGGCCGAGTGGAGTGCAGGTTCCCAGGCAGAGTGGGACTGGAAGTGCCTAGACGGAGTGGAGTGAATGTGCCCAGCCGCCGGAGCCCGAAACGTGCGTTTCCCCATTGCCTTGAATGGGCGCGGAGAGAGGGGGGCGCTTTTTGGCTCGTGGCGCGGGCACCGTTGCGCCAAAGCGTCAAGTGTCACCCCTCCCCGTGCTCGGGGCGGCCCCTTGGAGCTAACTGGCTGGGTCTGGAGGGGCTGCGAGGCCGCCCAGGAGAACGGGTCCAAACCGCGTTCCGATCGGACGAGAATTGAGGGCGGGACACAGTTCCGCGGTTCACTTTCCGCCCGGGCAAAGGGCCTATTACTTGCGGCGGGAGGGCTTAAGAGTGGGCCCCCGTGAGTCGGGTGGAGAGCCGGGTGTGGAGAGGAGTAGCGGAGGTTCCCAGTCAGAGTGGGAGTGGAGGTTCCTGGGCAGAGTGGGACTGGAAGTGCCCAGGCTGAGTGGAGTGAATGTGCCCTGGCTGAGTGGAGTGAATGTGGCCAGGCTGAGTGGAGTGGAGGTGCCCAGGCTGAGTGGAGTGAATGTGCCCAGGCTGACTGGAGAGAATGTGCCCAGGCTGAGTGGATTGGAGGTGCCCAGGCTGAGTGGAGTGCAGGTTCCCAGGCAGAGTGGGACTGGAAGTGCCCAGGCTGAGTGGAGTGAATGTGCCCTGGCTGAATGGGAGTCAATGTGCCTAGACAGAGTGGAGTGAATGTGCCCAGCCGCCGGAGCCCGAAACGTGCGTTTCCCCATTGCCTTGAATGGGCGCGGAGAGAGGGGGGCGCTTTTTGGCTCGTGGCGCGGGCACCGTTGCGCCAAAGCGTCAAGTGTCACCCCTCCCCGTGCTCGGGGCGGCCCCTTGGAGCTAACTGGCTGGGTCTGGAGGGGCTGCGAGGCCGCCCAGGAGAACGGGTCCAAACCGCGTTCCGATCGGACGAGAATTGAGGGCGGGACACAGTTCCGCGGTTCACTTTCCGCCCGGGCAAAGGGCCTATTACTTGCGGCGGGAGGGCTTAAGAGTGGGCCCCCGTGAGTCGGGTGGAGAGCCGGGTGTGGAGAGGAGTAGCGGAGGTTCCCAGTCAGAGTGGGAGTGGAGGTTCCTGGGCAGAGTGGGACTGGAAGTGCCCAGGCTGAGTGGAGTGAATGTGCCCTGGCTGAGTGGAGTGAATGTGGCCAGGCTGAGTGGAGTGGAGGTGCCCAGGCTGAGTGGAGTGAATGTGCCCAGGCTGACTGGAGAGAATGTGCCCAGGCTGAGTGGATTGGAGGTGCCCAGGCTGAGTGGAGTGCAGGTTCCCAGGCAGAGTGGGACTGGAAGTGCCCAGGCTGAGTGGAGTGAATGTGCCCAGGCTGAATGGAGTGGAGGTTCCCAGGCTGAGTGGAGTGCAGGCTCCCAGCAGAGTGGGACTGGAAGTGCCCAGGCTGAGTGGAGTGAATGTGCCCAGGCTGAGTGGAGTGAATGTGCCCAGGCAGAGTGGAGTGAATGTGCCCAGGCTGAGTGGAGTGGAGGTGCCCAGGCTGATTGGAGTGCAGGTTCCCAGGCAGAGTGGGACTGGAAGTGCCCAGGCTGAGTGGAGTGAATGTGCCCAGGCTGAGTGGAATGAATGATCCCAGGCTGAATGGGAGTCAATGTGCCTAGACAGAGTGGAGTGAATGTGCCCAGGCTGAGTGGAGTGGAGGTGCCCAGGCTGAGTGGAGTTGGGGTTCCCAGGCAGAGAGGGACTGGAAGTGCCCTGGCTGAGTGGAGTGAATGTGCCCAGGCTGCGTGGAGTGGAGGTTCCCAGGCTGAGTGGAGTGCAGGCTCCCAGCAGAGTGGGACTGGAAGTGCCCAGGCTGAGTGGAGTGAATGTGCCCAGGCTGAATGGAGTGGAGGTGCCCAGGCTGAGTGGAGTGCAGGTTCCCAGGCAGAGTGGGATTGGAAGTGCCCAGGCTGAGTGGAGTGAATGTGCCCAGGCTGAGTGGAGTGGAGGTGCCCAGGCTGAATGGAGTTGGGGTTCCCTGGCAGAGTGGAACTGGAAGTGCCAACGGTGAGTGGAGTGAATGTGCCCTGGCTGAGTGGAGTGAATGTGGCCAGGCTGAGTGGAGTGGAGGTGCCCAGGCTGAGTGGAGTTGGGGGTCCCTGGCAGAGTGGGACTGGAAGTGCCAAGGCTGAGTGGAGTGAATGTGCCCAGGCTGAGTGGAGTGGAGGTTCCCAGGCTGAGTGGAGTGCAGGTTCCCAGCAGAATGGGATTGGAAGTACCCAGGCTGAGTGGAGTGGAGGTGCCCAGGCTGAGTGGAGTGCTGGTTCCCAGGCAGAGTGGGATTGGAAGTTCCCAGGCTGAGTGGAGTGAATGTCCCCAGGCTGAGTGGATTGCATGTGCCCTGGCTGAGTGGAGTGCAGGTTCCCTGGCAGAGTGGGATTGGAAGTGCCCAGGCTGAATGGAGTGAATGTGCCAAGGCTGACTGGAGTGGAGGTGCCCAGGCCGAGTGGAGTGCAGGTTCCCAGGCAGAGTGGGACTGGAAGTGCCCAGGCGGAGTGGAGTGAATGTGCCCAGGCTGAATGGGAGTCAATGTGCCTAGACAGATTGGAGTGAATGTGACCGGCCGCCGGAGCCCGAAACGTGCGTTTCCCCATTGCCTTGAATGGGCGCGGAGAGAGGGGGGCGCTTTTTGGCTCGTGGCGCGGGCACCGTTCCGCCAAAGCGTCAAGTGTCACACCTCCCCCTGCTCGGGGCGGCCCCTTGGAGCTAACTGGCTGGGTCTGGAGGGGCTGCGAGGACGCCCAGGAGAACGGGTCCAAACCGCGTTCCGATCGGACGAGAATTGAGGGCGGGACACAGTTCCGCGGTTCACTTTCCGCCCGGGCAAAGGGCCTATTACTTGCGGCGGGAGGGCTTAAGAGTGGGCCCCCGTGAGTCGGGTGGAGAGCCGGGTGTGGAGAGGAGTAGCGGAGGTTCCCAGTCAGAGTGGGAGTGGAGGTTCCTGGGCAGAGTGGGACTGGAAGTGCCCAGGCTGAGTGGAGTGAATGTGCCCTGGCTGAGTGGAGTGAATGTGGCCAGGCTGAGTGGAGTGGAGGTGCCCAGGCTGAGTGGAGTGAATGTGCCAAGGCTGACTGGAGAGAATGTGCCCAGGCTGAGTGGATTGGAGGTGCCCAGGCTGAGTGGAGTGCAGGTTCCCAGGCAGAGTGGGACTGGAAGTGCCCAGGCTGAGTGGAGTGAATGTGCCCAGGCTGAATGGAGTGGAGGTTCCCAGGCTGAGTGGAGTGCAGGCTCCCAGCAGAGTGGGACTGGAAGTGCCCAGGCTGAGTGGAGTGAATGTGCCCAGGCTGAGTGGAGTGAATGTGCCGAGGCAGAGTGGAGTGAATGTGCCCAGGCTGAGTGGAGTGGAGGTGCCCAGGCTGATTGGAGTGCAGGTTCCCAGGCAGAGTGGGACTGGAAGTGCCCAGGATGAGTGGAGTGCAGGTTCCCAGGCAGAGTGGGATTGGAAGTGCCCAGGCTGAGTGGAGTGAATGTGCCCAGGCTGAGTGGAGTGGAGGTGCCCAGGCTGAATGGAGTTGGGGTTCCCAGGCAGAGTGGGACTGGAAGTGCCCAGGCTGAGTGGAGTGCAGGTTCCCAGGCAGAGTGGGATTGGAAGTGCCCAGGCTGAGTGGAGTGAATGTGCCCAGGCTGACTGGAGTGGAGGTGCCCAGGCAGAGTGGAGTGCAGGTTCCCAGGCAGAGTGGGACTGGAAGTGCCCAGGCTGAGTGGAGTGAATGTGCCCAGGCTGAATGGGAGTCAATGTGCCTAGACAGAGTGGAGTGAATGTGCCCAGCCGCCGGAGCCCGAAACGTGCGTTTCCCCATTGCCTTGAATGGGCGCGGAGAGAGGGGGGCGCTTTTTGGCTCGTGGCGCGGGCACCGTTGCGCCAAAGCGTCAAGTGTCACCCCTCCCCGTGCTCGGGGCGGCCCCTTGGAGCTAACTGGCTGGGTCTGGAGGGGCTGCGAGGCCGCCCAGGAGAACGGGTCCAAACCGCGTTCCGATCGGACGAGAATTGAGGGCGGGACACAGTTCCGCGGTTCACTTTCCGCCCGGGCAAAGGGCCTATTACTTGCGGCGGGAGGGCTTAAGAGTGGGCCCCCGTGAGTCGGGTGGAGAGCCGGGTGTGGAGAGGAGTAGCGGAGGTTCCCAGTCAGAGTGGGAGTGGAGGTTCCTGGGCAGAGTGGGACTGGAAGTGCCCAGGCTGAGTGGAGTGAATGTGCCCTGGCTGAGTGGAGTGAATGTGGCCAGGCTGAGTGGAGTGGAGGTGCCCAGGCTGAGTGGAGTGAATGTGCCCAGGCTGACTGGAGAGAATGTGCCCAGGCTGAGTGGATTGGAGGTGCCCAGGCTGAGTGGAGTGCAGGTTACCAGGCAGAGTGGGACTGGAAGTGCCCAGGCTGAGTGGAGTGAATGTGCCCAGGCTGAATGGAGTGGAGGTTCCCAGGCTGAGTGGAGTGCAGGCTCCCAGCAGAGTGGGACTGGAAGTGCCCAGGCTGAGTGGAGTGAATGTGCCCAGGCTGAGTGGAGTGAATGTGCCCAGGCAGAGTGGAGTGAATGTGCCCAGGCTGAGAGGAGTGGAGGTGCCCAGGCTGATTGGAGTGCAGGTTCCCAGGCAGAGTGGGACTGGAAGTGCCCAGGCTGAGTGGAGTGAATGTGCCCAGGCTGAGTGGAATGAATGATCCCAGGCTGAATGGGAGTCAATGTGCCTAGACAGAGTGGAGTGAATGTGCCCAGGCTGAGTGGAGTGGAGGTGCCCAGGCTGAGTGGAGTTGGGGTTCCCAGGCAGAGAGGGACTGGAAGTGCCCTGGCTGAGTTGAGTGAATGTGCCCAGGCTGCGTGGAGTGGAGGTGCCCAGGCTGAGTGGAGTGCAGGTTCCCAGGCAGAGTGGGATTGGAAGTGCCCAGGCTGAGTGGAGTGAATGTGCCCAGGCTGAGTGGAGTGGAGGTGCCCAGGCTGAATGGAGTTGGGGTTCCCTGGCAGAGTGGAACTGGAAGTGCCAACGGTGAGTGGAGTGAATGTGCCCAGGCCAAGTGGAGTGCAGCTTCCCAGGCAGAGTGGGACTGGAAGTGCCCAGGCTGAGTGGAGTGAATGTGCCCAGGCTGAGTGGAGTGGAGGTGCCCAGGCTGAGTGGAGTTGGGGGTCCCTGGCAGAGTGGGACTGGAAGTGCCAAGGCTGAGTGGAGTGAATGTGCCCAGGCTGAGTGGAGTGGAGGTGCCCAGGCTGAGTGGAGTGCAGGTTCCCAGGCAGAGTGGGATTGGAAGTGCCCAGGCTGAGTGGAGTGAATGTACCCAGGCTGAGTGGAGTGGAGGTTCCTGGGCAGAGTGGGACTGGAAGTGCCCAGGCTGAGTGGAGTGAATGTGCCCAGGCTGAGTGGAGTGGAGGTGCCCAGGCTGAGTGGAGTTGGGGTTCCCTGGCAGAGTGGGACTGGAAGTGCCTAGGCTGAGTGGAGTGAATGTGCCCAGGCTGAGTGGAGTGGAGGTGCCCAGGCCGAGTGGAGTGCAGGTTCCCAGGCAGAGTGGGACTGAAAGTGCCCAGGCTGAGTGGAGTGAATGTGCCCCAGGCTGAATGGAGTGGAGGTGCCCAGACTGAGTGGAGTGCAGGTTCCCTGGCAGAGTGGGACTGGAAGTGCCAAGGCTGAGTGGAGTGAATGTGCCCAGGCTGAGTGGAGTGGAGGTGCCCAGGCTGAGTGGAGTTGGGGTTCCCAGGCAGAGAGGGACTGGAAGTGCCCTGGCTGAGTGGAGTGAATGTGCCCAGGCTGCGTGGAGTGGAGCTTCCCAGGCTGAGTGGAGTGCAGGCTCCCAGGCAGAGTGGGACTGGAAGTGCCCAGGCTGAGTGGAGTGAATGTGCCCAGGCTGAATGGAGTGGAGGTGCCCAGGCTGAGTGGAGTGCAGGTTCCCAGGCAGAGTGGGATTGGAAGTGCCCAGGCTGAGTGGAGTGAATGTGCCCAGGCTGAGTGGAGTGGAGGTGCCCAGGCTGAATGGAGTTGGGGTTCCCAGGCAGAGTGGGACTGGAAGTGCCCAGGCTGAGTGGAGTGCAGGTTCCCAGGCAGAGTGGGATTGGAAGTGCCCAGGCTGAGTGGAGTGAATGTACCCAGGCTGAGTGGAGTGGAGGTGCCCAGGCTGAGTGGAGTGCAGGTTCCCAGGCAGAGTGGGATTGGAAGTGCCCAGGCTGAGTGGAGTGAATGTGCCCAGGCTGAGTGGAGTGGAGGTGTCCAGGCTGAGTGGAGTTGGGCTTCCCAGGCAGAGTGGGACTGGAAGTGCCAAGGCTGAGTGGAGTGAATGTGCCCAGGCTGAATGGAGTGGAGGTGCCGAGGCTGAGTGGAGGTGCCCAGGCTGAGTGGAGTGCAGGTTCCCAGGCAGAGTGGGATTGGAAGTGCCCAGGCTGAGTGGAGTGAATGTGCCCAGGCTGAGTGGAGTGGAGGTGCCCAGGCTGAATGGAGTTGGGGTTCCCAGGCAGATTGGGACTGGAAGTGCCCAGGCTGAGTGGAGTGAATGTGCCCTGGCTGAGTGGAGTGAATGTGCCCAGGCTGAGTGGAGTGAATGTGCCCAGGCTGAGTGGAGTGAATGTGCCCTGGCTGAGTGGAGTGAATGTGCCCAGGCTGAGTGGAGTGGAGGTGCCCAGGCTGAGTAGAGTGCAGGCACCCAGGCAGAGTGGGATTGGAAGTGCCCAGTCTGAGTGGAGTGAATGTGCCCAGGCTGAGAGGAGTGGAGGTGCCCAAGCCGAGTGGAGTGCAGGTTCCCAGGCAGAGTGGAACTGGAAGTGCCCAGGCTGAGTGGAGTGAATGTGCCCAGGCTGAGTGGAGTGGAGGTGCCCAGGCTGAGTGGAGTTGGGGTTCCCTGGCAGAGTGGGACTGGAAGTGCCTAGGCTGAGTGGAGTGAATGTGCCCAGGCTGAGTGGAGTGGAGGTGCCCAGGCCGAGTGGAGTGCAGGTTCCCAGGCAGAGTGGGACTGAAAGTGCCCAGGCTGAGTGGAGTGAATGTGCCCCAGGCTGAATGGAGTGGAGGTGCCCAGACTGAGTGGAGTGCAGGTTCCCAGGCAGAGTGGGACTGGAAGTGCCCAGGCTGAGTGGAGTGAATGTGCCCAGGCTGAGTGGAGTGGAGGTGCCCAGGCTGAGTGGAGTTGGGGTTCCCTGGCAGAGTGGGACTGGAAGTGCCAAGGCTGAGTGGAGTGAAGGTACCCAGGCTGAGTGGAGTGGAGGTGCCCAGGCTGAGTGGAGTGCAGGTTCCCAGCAGAGTGGGACTGGAAGTGCCCAGGCTGAGTGGAGTGAATGTGCCCAGGCTGAATGGAGTGGAGGTGCCCAGGCTGAGTAGAGTTGGGGTTCCCTGACAGAGTGGGACTGGAAGTGCCAACGGTGAGTGGAGTGAATGTGCCCAGGCTGAGTGGAGTGGAGGTGCCCAGGCTGAGTGGAGTTGGGGTTCCCTGGCAGAGTGGGACTGGAAGTGCCAACGCTGAGTGGAGTGAATGTGCCCAGGCTGAGTGGAGTGGAGGTGCCCAGGCTGAGTGGAGTGCAGGTTCCCAGGCAGAGTGGGATTGGAAGTGCCCAGGCTGAGTGGAGTAATGTACCCAGGCTGAGTGGAGTGCAGGTGCCCAGGCTGAGTGGAGTGCAGGTTCCCAGGCAGAGTGGGATTGGAAGTGCCCAGGCTGAGTGGAGTGAATGTGCCCAGGCTGAGTGGAGTGGAGGTGCCCTGGCCGAGTGGAGTGCAGGCTCCCAGGCAGAGTGGGACTGGAAGTGCCCAGGCGGAGTGGAGTGAATGTGCCCAGGCTGAATGGGAGTCAATGTGCCTAGACAGAGTGCAGTGAATGTGCCCAGGCTGAGTGGAGTGGAGGTGCCCAGGCTGAGTGGAGTTGGGGTTCCCAGGCAGAGAGGGACTGGAAGTGCCCTGGCTGAGTGGAGTGAATGTGCCCAGGCTGCGTGGAGTGGAGGTTCCCAGGCTGAGTGGAGTGCAGGCTCCCAGCAGAGTGGGACTGGAAGTGCCCAGGCTTAGTGGAGTGAATGTGCCCAGGCTGAATGGAGTGGAGGTGCCCAGGCTGAGTGGAGTGCAGGTTCCCAGGCAGAGTGGGATTGGAAGTGCCCAGGCTGAGTGGAGTGAATGTGCCCAGGCTGAGTGGAGTGGAGGTGCCCAGGCTGAATGGAGTTGGGGTTCCCTGGCAGAGTGGAACTGGAAGTGCCAACGGTGAGTGGAGTGAATGTGCCCAGGCCGAGTGGAGTGCAGCTTCCCAGGCAGAGTGGGACTGGAAGTGCCCAGGCTGAGTGGAGTGAATGTGCCCAGGCTGAGTGGAGTGGAGGTGCCCAGGCTGAGTGGAGTTGGGGTTCCCTGGCAGAGTGGGACTGGAAGTGCCCAGGCTGAGTGGAGTGAATGTGCCCAGGCTGAGTGGAGTGAATGATCCCAGGCTGAATGGGAGTCAATGTGCCTAGACAGAGTGGAGTGAATGTGCCCAGGCTGAGTGGAGTTGGGGTTCCCAGGCAGAGAGGGACTGGAAGTGCCCTGGCTGAGTGGAGTGAATGTGCCCAGGCTGAGTGGAGTGAATGTGCCCAGGCAGAGTGGAGTGAATGTGCCCTGGCTGAGTGGAGTGGAGGTGCCCAGGCTGATTGGAGTGCAGGTTCCCAGGCAGAGTGGGACTGGAAGTGCCCAGGCTGAGTGGAGTGAATGTGCCCAGGCTGAATGGAGTGGAGGTGCCCAGGCTGAGTGGAGTGCAGGTTCCCAGGCAGAGTAGGATTGGAAGTGCCCAGGCTGAGTGGAGTGAATGTTCCCAGGCTGAGTGGAGTGGAGGTGCCCAGGCTGAATGGAGTTGGGGTTCCCAGGCAGAGTGGGACTGGAAGTGCCCAAGCTGAGTGGAGTGCAGGTTCCCAGGCAGAGTGGGATTGGAAGTGCCCAGGCTGAGTGGAGTGAATGTACCCAGGCTGAGTGGAGTGGAGGTGCCCAGGCTGAGTGGAGTGCAGGTTCCCAGGCAGAGTGGGATTGGAAGTGCCCAGGCTGAGTGGAGTGAATGTGCCCAGGCTGAGTGGAGTGGAGGTGCCCAGGCTGAATGGAGTTGGGGTTCCCTGGCAGAGTGGAACTGGAAGTGCCAACGGTGAGTGGAGTGAATGTGCCCTGGCTGAGTGGAGTGAATGTGGCCAGGCTGAGTGGAGTGGAGGTGCCCAGGCTGAGTGGAGTTGGGGGTCCCTGGCAGAGTGGGACTGGAAGTGCCAAGGCTGAGTGGAGTGAATGTGCCCAGGCTGAGTGGAGTGGAGGTTCCCAGGCTGAGTGGAGTGCAGGTTCCCAGCAGAATGGGATTGGAAGTACCCAGGCTGAGTGGAGTGGAGGTGCCCAGGCTGAGTGGAGTGCAGGTTCCCAGGCAGAGTGGGATTGGAAGTGCCCAGGCTGAGTGGAGTAATGTACCCAGGCTGAGTGGAGTGCAGGTGCCCAGGCTGAGTGGAGTGCAGGTTCCCAGGCAGAGTGGGATTGGAAGTGCCCAGGCTGAGTGGAGTGAATGTGCCCAGGCTGAGTGGAGTGGAGGTGCCCAGGCCGAGTGGAGTGCAGGTTCCCAGGCAGAGTGGGACTGGAAGTGCCCAGGCGGAGTGGAGTGAATGTGCCCAGGCTGAATGGGATTCAATGTGCCTAGACAGAGTGGAGTGAATGTGCCCGGCCGCCGGAGCCCGAAACGTGCGTTTCCCCATTGCCTTGAATGGGCGCGGAGAGAGGGGGGCACTTTTTGGCTCGTGGCGCGGTCACCGTTGCGCCAAAGCGTCAAGTGTCACACCTCCCCGTGCTCGGGGCGGCCCCTTGGAGCTAACTAACGGGGTTTGGATGGGCTGCGAGGCCGCCCAGGAGAACGGGTCCAAACCGCGTTCCGATCGGACGAGAATTGAGGGCGGGACACAGTTCCGCGGTTCACTTTCCGCCCGGGCAAAGGGACTATAACTTGCGGCGGGAGGGCTTAAGAGTGGGCCCCCGCGAGTCGGGTGGAGAGCCGGGTGTAAAGAGGAGTAGCGGAGGTTCCCAGTCAGAGTGGGAGTGGAGGTTCCTGGGCAGAGTGGGACTGGAAGTGCCCAGGCTGAGTGGAGTGAATGTGCCCTGGCTGAGTGGAGTGAATGTGGCCAGGCTGAGTGGAGTGGAGGTGCCCAGGCCGAGTGGAGTGCAGGTTCCCAGGCAGAGTGGGAGTGGAAGTGCCCAGGCTGAGTGGAGTGAATGAGCCCAGGCTGAGTGGAGTGGAGGTGCCCAGGCTGAGTGGAGTAGGGGGTCCCTGGCAGAGTGGGACTGGAAGTGCCCAGGCTGAGTGGAGTGAATGTACCCAGGCTGAGTGGAGTGGAGGTGCCCAGGCTGAGTGGAGTGCAGGTTCCCAGGCAGAGTGGGATTGGAAGTGCCCAGGCTGAGTGGAGTGAATGTGCCCAGGCTGAGTGGAGTTGGGGTTCCCTGGCAGAGTGGGACTGGAAGTGCCAAGGCTGAGTGGAGTGAATGTGCCCAGGCTGAGTGGAGTGGAGGTGCCCAGGCCGAGTGGAGTGCAGGTTCCCAGGCAGAGTGGGACTGAAAGTGCCCAGGCTGAGTGGAGTGAATGTGCCCCAGGCTGAATGGAGTGGAGGTGCCCAGACTGAGTGGAGTGCAGGTTCCCAGGCAGAGTGGGACTGGAAGTGCCCAGGCTGAGTGGAGTGAATGTGCCCAGGCTGAGTGGAGTGGAGGTGCCCAGGCTGAGTGGAGTTGGGGTTCCCTGGCAGAGTGGGACTGGAAGTGCCAAGGCTGATTGGAGTGAAGGTACCCAGGCTGAGTGGAGTGGAGGTGCCCAGGCTGAGTGGAGTGCAGGTTCCCAGCAGAGTGGGACTGGAAGTGCCCAGGCTGAGTGGAGTGAATGTGCCCAGGCTGAATGGAGTGGAGGTGCCCAGGCTGAGTGGAGGTGCCCAGGCTGAGTGGAGTGCAGGTTCCCAGGCAGAGTGGGATTGGAAGTGCCCAGGCTGAGTGGAGTGAATGTACCCAGGCTGAGTGGAGTGGAGGGGCCCAGGCTGAGTCGAGTGCAGGTTCCCAGGCAGAGTGGGACTGGAAGTGCCCAGGCTGAGTGGAGTGAATGTGCCCAGGCTGAATGGAGTGGAGGTGCCCAGGCTGAGTGGAGTGCAGGTTCCCAGGCAGAGTGGGATTGGAAGTGCCCAGGCTGAGTGGAGTGAATGTGCCCAGGCTGAGTGGAGTTGGGGTTCCCTGGTAGAGTGGGACTGGAAGTGCCAACGCTGAGTGGAGTGAATGTGCCCAGGCTGAGTGGAGTGGAGGTGCCCAGGCTGAGTGGAGTGCAGGTTCCCAGGCAGAGTGGGATTGGAAGTGCCCAGGCTGAGTGGAGTAATGTACCCAGGCTGAGTGGAGTGCAGGTGCCCAGGCTGAGTGGAGTGCAGGTTCCCAGGCAGAGTGGGATTGGAAGTGCCCAGGCTGAGTGGAGTGAATGTGCCCAGGCTGAGTGGAGTGGAGGTGCCCAGGCCGAGTGGAGTGCAGGTTCCCAGGCAGAGTGGGACTGGAAGTGCCCAGGCGGAGTGGAGTGAATGTGCCCAGGCTGAATGGGATTCAATGTGCCTAGACAGAGTGGAGTGAATGTGCCCGGCCGCCGGAGCCCGAAACGTGCGTTTCCCCATTGCCTTGAATGGGCGCGGAGAGAGGGGGGCACTTTTTGGCTCGTGGCGCGGTCACCGTTGCGCCAAAGCGTCAAGTGTCACTCCTCCCCGTGCTCGGGGCGGCCCCTTGGAGCTAACTAACGGGGTTTGGAGGGGCTGCGAGGCCGCCCAGGAGAACGGGTCCAAACCGCGTTCCGATCGGACGAGAATTGAGGGCGGGACACAGTTCCGCGGTTCACTTTCCGCCCGGGCAAAGGGCCTATAACTTGCGGCGGGAGCGCATAAGAGTGGGCCCCCGCGAGTCGGGTGGAGAGCCGGGTGTGGAGAGGAGTAGCGGAGGTTCCCAGTCAGAGTGGGAGTGGAGGTTCCTGGGCAGAGTGGGACTGGAAGTGCCCAGGCTGAGTGGAGTGAATGTGCCCTGGCTGAGTGGAGTGAATGTGGCCAGGCTGAGTGGAGTGGAGGTGCCCAGGCCGAGTGGAGTGCAGGTTCCCAGGCAGAGTGGGACTGGAAGTGCCCAGGCTGAGTGGAGTGAATGTGCCCAGGCTGAGTGGAGTGGAGGTGCCCAGGCTGAGTGGAGTTGGGGGTCCCTGGCAGAGTGGGACTGGAAGTGCCCAGGCTGAGTGGAGTGAATGTACTCAGGCTGAGTGGAGTGGAGGTGCCCAGGCTGAGTGGAGTGCAGGTTCCCAGGCAGAGTGGGATTGGAAGTGCCCAGGCTGAGTGGAGTGAATGTGCTCAGGCTGAGTGGAGTGGAGGTGCCCAGGCTGAGTGGAGTTGGGGTTCCCTGGCAGAGTGGGACTGGAAGTGCCAAGGCTGAGTGGAGTGAATGTGCCCAGGCTGAGTGGAGTGGAGGTGCCCAGGCCGAGTGGAGTGCAGGTTCCCAGGCAGAGTGGGACTGGAAGTGCCCAGGCGGAGTGGAGTGAATGTGCCCAGGCTGAATGGGAGTCAATGTGCCTAGACAGAGTGGAGTGAATGTGCCCAGCCGCCGGAGCCCGAAACGTGCGTTTCCCCATTGCCTTGAATGGGCGCGGAGAGAGGGGGGCGCTTTTTGGCTCGTGGCGCGGGCACCGTTGCGCCGAAGCGTCAAGTGTCACCCCTCCCCGTGCTCGGGGCGGCCCCTTGGAGCTAACTGGCTGGGTCTGGAGGGGCTGCGAGGCCGCCCAGGAGAACGGGTCAAAACCGCGTTCCGATCGGACGAGAATTGAGGGCGGGACACAGTTCCGCGGTTCACTTTCCGCCCGGGCAAAGGGCCTATTACTTGCGGCGGGAGGGCTTAAGAGTGGGCCCCCGTGAGTCGGGTGGAGAGCCGGGTGTGGAGAGGAGTAGCGGAGGTTCCCAGTCAGAGTGGGAGTGGAGGTTCCTGGGCAGAGTGGGACTGGAAGTGCCCAGGCTGAGTGGAGTGAATGTGCCCTGGCTGAGTGGAGTGAATGTGGCCAGGCTGAGAGGAGTGGAGGTGCCCAGGCTGAGTGGAGTGAATGTGCCCAGGCTGACTGGAGAGAATGTGCCCAGGCTGAGTGGATTGGAGGTGCCCAGGCTGAGTGGAGTGCAGGTTCCCAGGCAGAGTGGGACTGGAAGTGCCCAGGCTGAGTGGAGTGAATGTGCCCAGGCTGAGTGGAGTGGAGGTGCCCAGGCTGAGTGGAGTTGGGGTTCCCTGGCAGAGTGGGACTGGAAGTGCCAAGGCTGAGTGGAGTGAATGTGCCCAGGCTTAGTGGAGTGAATGTTCCCAGGCTGAGTGGAGTGAATGTGCCCAGGCTGAGTGGAGTGAATGTGCCCAGGCTGAGTGGAGTGAATGTGCCCAGGCTGAGTGGAGTGAATGTGCCCAGGCTGAGTGGAGAGAATGTGCCCAGGCTGAGTGGATTGGAGGTGCCCAGGCTGAGTGGAGTGCAGGTTCCCAGGCAGAGTGGGACTGGAAGTGCCCAGGCTGAGTGGAGTGAATGTGCCCAGGCTGAGTGGAGTGAATGATCCCAGGCTGAATGGGAGTGAATGTGCCCAGGCAGAGTGGAGTGAATGTGCCCAGGCTGAGTGGAGTGGAGGTGCCCAGGCTGAGTGGAGTGCAGGTTCCCAGGCAGAGTGGGACTGGAAGTGCCCAGGCTGAGTGGAGTGAATGTGCCCAGGCTGAATGGAGTGGAGGTGCCCAGGCTGAGTGGAGTGCAGGTTCCCAGGCAGAGTGGGATTGGAAGTGCCCAGGCTGAGTGGAGTGAATGTGCCCAGGCTGATTGAGTGGAGGTGCCCAGGCTGAATGGAGTTGGGGTTCCCTGGCAGAGTGGGACTGGAAGTGCCAACGGTGAGTGGAGTGAATGTGCCCAGGCTGAGTGGAATGGAGGTGCCCAGGCTGAGTGGAGTTGGGGTTCCCTGGCAGAGTGGGACTGGAAGTGCCAACGCTGAGTGGAGTGAATGTGCCCAGGCTGAGTGGAGTGGAGGTGCCCAGGCTGAGTGGAGTGCTGGTTCCCAGGCAGAGTGGGATTGGAAGTGCCCAGGCTGAGTGGAGTAATGTACCCAGGCTGAGTGGAGTGCAGGTGCCCAGGCTGAGAGGAGTGCAGGTTCCCAGGCAGAGTGGGATTGGAAGTGCCCAGGCTGAGTGGAGTGAATGTGCCCAGGCTGAGTGGAGTGGAGGTGCCAAGGCTGAGTGGTGTGGAGGTGCCCAGGCAGAGTGGAGTTGGGGTTCCCTGGCAGAGTGGGACTGGAAGTGCCAAGGCTGAGTGGAGTGAAGGTACCCAGGCTGAGTGGAGTGGAGGTGCCCAGGCTGAGTGGAGTGCAGGTTCCCAGCAGAGTGGGACTGGAAGTGCCCAGGCTGAGTGGAGTGAATGTGCCCAGGCTGAATGGAGTGGAGGTGCCCAGGCTGAGTGGAGGTGCCCAGGCTGAGTGGAGTGCAGGTTCCCAGGCAGAGTGGGATTGGAAGTGCCAAGGCTGAGTGGAGTGAATGTGCCCAGGCTTAGTGGAGTGAATGTTCCCAGGCTGAGTGGAGTGAATGTGCCCAGGCTGAGTGGAGTGAATGTGCCCAGGCTGAGTGGAGTGGAGGTGCCCAGGCCGAGTGGAGTGAATGTGCCCAGGCTGAGTGGAGTGAATGTGCCCAGGCTGAGTGGAGTGAATGTGCCCAGGCTGAGTGGGAGTGGAGGTTCCTGGGCAGAGTGGGACTGGAAGTGCCCAGGCTGAGTGGAGTGAATGTGCCCTGGCTGAGTGGAGTGAATGTGGCCAGGCTGAGTGGAGTGGAGGTGCCCAGGCTGAGTGGAGTGAATGTGCCCAGGCTGACTGGAGAGAATGTGCCCAGGCTGAGTGGATTGGAGGTGCCCAGGCTGAGTGGAGTGCAGGTTCCCAGGCAGAGTGGGACTGGAAGTGCCCAGGCTGAGTGGAGTGAATGTGCCCAGGCTGAGTGGAGTGGAGGTGCCCAGGCTGAGTGGAGTTGGGGTTCCCTGGCAGAGTGGGACTGGAAGTGCCAAGGCTGAGTGGAGTGAATGTGCCCAGGCTTAGTGGAGTGAATGTTCCCAGGCTGAGTGGAGTGAATGTGCCCAGGCTGAGTGGAGTGAATGTGCCCAGGCTGAGTGGAGTGAATGTGCCCAGGCTGAGTGGAGTGAATGTGCCCAGGCTGAGTGGAGAGAATGTGCCCAGGCTGAGTGGATTGGAGGTGCCCAGGCTGAGTGGAGTGCAGGTTCCCAGGCAGAGTGGGACTGGAAGTGCCCAGGCTGAGTGGAGTGAATGTGCCCAGGCTGAGTGGAGTGAATGTTCCCAGGCTGAATGGGAGTGAATGTGCCCAGGCAGAGTGGAGTGAATGTGCCCATGCTGAGTGGAGTGGAGGTGCCCAGGCTGAGTGGAGTGCAGGTTCCCAGGCAGAGTGGGACTGGAAGTGCCCAGGCTGAGTGGAGTGAATGTGCCCAGGCTGAATGGAGTGGAGGTGCCCAGGCTGAGTGGAGTGCAGGTTCCCAGGCAGAGTGGGATTGGAAGTGCCCAGGCTGAGTGGAGTGAATGTGCCCAGGCTGATTGAGTGGAGGTGCCCAGGCTGAATGGAGTTGGGGTTCCCTGGCAGAGTGGGACTGGAAGTGCCAACGGTGAGTGGAGTGAATGTGCCCAGGCTGAGTGGAGTGGAGGTGCCCAGGCTGAGTGGAGTTGGGGTTCCCTGGCAAAGTGGGACTGGAAGTGCCAACGCTGAGTGGAGTGAATGTGCCCAGGCTGAGTGGAGTGGAGGTGCCCAGGCTGAGTGGAGTGCTGGTTCCCAGGCAGAGTGGGATTGGAAGTGCCCAGGCTGAGTGGAGTAATGTACCCAGGCTGAGTGGAGTGCAGGTGCCCAGGCTGAGAGGAGTGCAGGTTCCCAGGCAGAGTGGGATTGGAAGTGCCCAGGCTGAGTGGAGTGGAGGTGCCCAGGCCGAGTGGAGTGCAGGTTCCCAGGCAGAGTGGGACTGGAAGTGCCCAGGCGGAGTGGAGTGAATGTGCCCAGGCTGAATGGGAGTCAATGTGCCTAGACAGAGTGGAGTGAATGTGCCCGGCCGCCGGAGCCCGAAACGTGCGTTTCCCCATTGCCTTGAATGGGCGCGGAGAGAGGGGGGCGCTTTTTTGCTCGTGGCGTGGGCACCGTTGCGCCAAAGCGTCAAGTGTCACACCTCCCCGTGCTCGGGGCGGCCCCTTGGAGCTAACTAGCTGGGTCTGGAGGGGCTGCGAGGCCGCCCAGGAGAACGGGTCCAAACCGCGTTCCGATCGGACAAGAATTGAGGGCGGGACACAGTTCCGCGGTTCACTTTCCGCCCGGGCAAAGGGCCTATAACTCTCGGCGGGAGGGCTTAAGAGTGGGCCCCCGCGAGTCGGGTGGAGAGCCGGGTGTGGAGAGGAGTAGCGGAGGTTCCCAGTCAGAGTGGGAGTGGAGGTTCCTGGGCAGAGTCTGAGCTGAGTGGAGTGGAGGTGCCCAGGCTGAGTGGAGTGCAGGTGCCCAGGCTGAGTGGAGTTGGGGTTCCCAGGCAGAGAGGGACTGGAAGTGCCCTGGCTGAGTGGAGTGAATGTGCCCAGGCTGCGTGGAGTGGAGGTTCCCAGGCTGAGTGGAGTGCAGGCTCCCAGCAGAGTGGGACTGGAAGTGCCCAGGCTGAGTGGAGTGAATGTGCCCAGGCTGAGTGGAGTGAATGTGCCCAGGCAGAGTGGAGTGAATGTGCCCAGGCTGAGTGGAGTGGAGGTGCCCAGGCTGATTGGAGTGCAGGATCCCAGGCAGAGTGGGACTGGAAGTGCCCAAGCTGAGTGGAGTGAATGTGCCCAGGCTGAATGGAGTGGAGGTGCCCAGGCTGAGTGGAGTGCAGGTTCCCAGGCAGAGTGGGATTGGAAGTGCCCAGGCTGAGTGGAGTGAATGTGCCCAGGCTGAGTGGAGTGGAGGTGCCCAGGCTGAATGGAGTTGGGGTTCCCAGGCAGAGTGGGACTGGAAGTGCCCAGGCTGAGTGGAGTGCAGGTTCCCAGGCAGAGTGGGATTGGAAGTGCCCAGGCTGAGTGGAGTGAATGTACCCAGGCTGTGTGGAGTAGAGGTGCCCAGGCTGAGTGGAGTGCAGGTTCCCAGGCAGAGTGGGATTGGAAGTGCCCAGGCTGAGTGGAGTGAATGTGCCCAGGCTGAGTGGAGTGGAGGTGCCCAGGCTGAGAGGAGTTGGGGTTCTCTGGCAGAGTGGGACTGGAAGTGCCAAGGCTGAGTGGAGTGAATGTGCCCAGGCTGAATGGAGTGGAGGTGCCCAGGCTGAGTGGAGGTGCCCAGGCTGAGTGGAGTGCAGGTTCCCAGGCAGCCTGGGATTGGAAGTGCCCAGGCTGAGTGGAGTGAATGTGCCCAGGCTGAGTGGAGTGGAGGTGCCCAGGCTGAGTGGAGTTGGGGTTCCCTGGCAGAGTGGGACTGGAAGTGCCAAGGCTGAGTGGAGTGAATGTGCCCAGGCTGAGTGGAGTGGAGGTGCCCAGGCCGAGTGGAGTGCAGGTTCCCAGGCAGAGTGGGACTGGAAGTGCCCAGGCTGAGTGGAGTGAATGTGCCCAGGCTGCGTGGAGTGGAGGTTCCCAGGCTGAGTGGAGTGCAGGCTCCCAGCAGAGTGGGACTGGAAGTGCCCAGGCTGAGTGGAGTGAATGTGCCCAGGCTGAGTGGAGTGAATGTGCCCAGGCAGAAGGAGTGAATGTGCCCAGGCTGAGTGGAGTGGAGGTGCCCAGGCTGATTGGAGTGCAGGTTCCCAGGCAGAGTGGGACATGAAGTGCCCAGGCTGAGTGGAGTGAATGTGCCCAGGCTGAGTGGAGTGAATGATCCCAGGCTGAATGGGAGTCAATGTGCCTAGACAGAGTGGAGTGAATGTGCCCAGGCTGAGTGGAGTGGAGGTGCCCAGGCTGAGTGGAGTTGGGGTTCCCAGGCAGAGAGGGACTGGAAGTGCCCTGGCTGAGTGGAGTGAATGTGCCCAGGCTGCGTGGAGTGGAGGTTCCCAGGCTGAGTGGAGTGCAGGCTCCCAGCAGAGTGGGACTGGAAGTGCCCAGGCTGAGTGGAGTGAATGTGCCCAGGCTGAGTGGAGTGAATGTGCCCAGGAAGAGTGGAGTGAATGTGCCCAGGCTGAGTGGAGTGGAGGTGCCCAGGCTGATTGGAGTGCAGGTTCCCAGGCCGAGTGGAGTGCAGGTTCCCAGGCAGAGTGGGACTGGAAGTGCCCAGGCTGAGTGGAGTGAATGTGCCCAGGCTGCGTGGAGTGGAGGTTCCCAGGCTGAGTGGAGTGCAGGCTCCCAGCAGAGTGGGACTGGAAGTGCCCAGGCTGAGTGGAGTGAATGTGCCCAGGCTGAGTGGAGTGAATGTGCCCAGGCAGAGTGGAGTGAATGTGCCCAGGCTGAGTGGAGTGGAGGTGCCCAGGCTGATTGGAGTGCAGGTTCCCAGGCCGAGTGGAGTGCAGGTTCCCAGGCAGAGTGGGACTGGAAGTGCCCAGGCTGAGTGGAGTGAATGTGCCCAGGCTGAGTGGAGTGAATGTGCCCAGGCAGAGTGGAGTGAATGTGCCCAGGCTGAGAGGAGTGGAGGTGCCCAGGCTGATTGGAGGTGCCCAGGCTGAGTGGAGTGCAGGTTCCCAGGCAGCCTGGGATTGGAAGTGCCCAGGCTGAGTGGAGTGAATGTGCCCAGGCTGAGTGGAGTGGAGGTGCCCAGGCTGAGTGGAGTTGGGGTTCCCTGGCAGAGTGGGACTGGAAGTGCCCAGGCTGAGTGGAGTGAATGTGCCCAGGCTGAGTGGAGTGGAGGTGCCCAGGCTGAGTGGAGTTGGGGTTCCCAGGCAGAGAGGGACTGGAAGTGCCCTGGCTGAGTGGAGTGAATGTGCCCAGGCTGCGTGGAGTGGAGGTTCCCAGGCTGAGTGGAGTGCAGGCTCCCAGCAGAGTGGGACTGGAAGTGCCCAGGCTGAGTGGAGTGAATGTGCCCAGGCTGAATGGAGTGGAGGTGCCCAGGCTGAGTGGAGTGCAGGTTCCCAGGCAGAGTGGGATTGGAAGTGCCCAGGCTGAGTGGAGTGAATGTGCCCAGGCTGAGTGGAGTGGAGGTGCCCAGGCTGAATGGAGTTGGGGTTCCCTGGCAGAGTGGAACTGGAAGTGCCAACGGTGAGTGGAGTGAATGTGCCCTGGCTGAGTGGAGTGAATGTGGCCAGGCAGAGTGGAGTGGAGGTGCCCAGGCTGAGTGGAGTTGGGGGTCCCTGGCAGAGTGGGACTGGAAGTGCCAAGGCTGAGTGGAGTGAATGTGCCCAGGCTGAGTGGAGTGGAGGTTCCCAGGCTGAGTGGAGTGCAGGTTCCCAGCAGAATGGGATTGGAAGTACCCAGGCTGAGTGGAGTGGAGGTGCCCTGGCTGAGTGGAGTGCTGGTTCCCAGGCAGAGTGGGATTGGAAGTTCCCAGGCTGAGTGGAGTGAATGTCCCCAGGCTGAGTGGATTGCATGTGCCCTGGCTGAGTGGAGTGCAGGTTCCCTGGCAGAGTGGGATTGGAAGTGCCCAGGCTGAATGGAGTGAATGTGCCAAGGCTGACTGGAGTGGAGGTGCCCAGGCCGAGTGGAGTGCAGGTTCCCAGGCAGAGTGGGACTGGAAGTGCCCAGGCGGAGTGGAGTGAATGTGCCCAGGCTGAATGGGAGTCAATGTGCCTAGACAGATTGGAGTGAATGTGACCGGCCGCCGGAGCCCGAAACGTGCGTTTCCCCATTGCCTTGAATGGGCGCGGAGAGAGGGGGGCGCTTTTTGGCTCGTGGCGCGGGCACCGTTCCGCCAAAGCGTCAAGTGTCACACCTCCCCCTGCTCGGGGCGGCCCCTTGGAGCTAACTGGCTGGGTCTGGAGGGGCTGCGAGGACGCCCAGGAGAACGGGTCCAAACCGCGTTCCGATCAGACGAGAATTGAGGGCGGGACACAGTTCCGCGGTTCACTTTCCGCCCGGGCAAAGGGCCTATTACTTGCGGCGGGAGGGCTTAAGAGTGGGCCCCCGTGAGTCGGGTGGAGAGCCGGGTGTGGAGAGGAGTAGCGGAGGTTCCCAGTCAGAGTGGGAGTGGAGGTTCCTGGGCAGAGTGGGACTGGAAGTGCCCAGGCTGAGTGGAGTGAATGTGCCCTGGCTGAGTGGAGTGAATGTGGCCAGGCTGAGTGGAGTGGAGGTGCCCAGGCTGAGTGGAGTGAATGTGCCAAGGCTGACTGGAGAGAATGTGCCCAGGCTGAGTGGATTGGAGGTGCCCAGGCTGAGTGGAGTGCAGGTTCCCAGGCAGAGTGGGACTGGAAGTGCCCAGGCTGAGTGGAATGAATGTGCCCAGGCTGAATGGAGTGGAGGTTCCCAGGCTGAGTGGAGTGCAGGCTCCCAGCAGAGTGGGACTGGAAGTGCCCAGGCTGAGTGGAGTGAATGTGCCCAGGCTGAGTGGAGTGAATGTGCCGAGGCAGAGTGGAGTGAATGTGCCCAGGCTGAGTGGAGTGGAGGTGCCCAGGCTGATTGGAGTGCAGGTTCCCAGGCAGAGTGGGACTGGAAGTGCCCAGGATGAGTGGAGTGCAGGTTCCCAGGCAGAGTGGGATTGGAAGTGCCCAGGCTGAGTGGAGTGAATGTGCCCAGGCTGAGTGGAGTGGAGGTGCCCAGGCTGAATGGAGTTGGGGTTCCCAGGCAGAGTGGGACTGGAAGTGCCCAGGCTGAGTGGAGTGCAGGTTCCCAGGCAGAGTGGGATTGGAAGTGCCCAGGCTGAGTGGAGTGAATGTGCTCAGGCTGACTGGAGTGGAGGTGCCCAGGCAGAGTGGAGTGCAGGTTCCCAGGCAGAGTGGGACTGGAAGTGCCCAGGCTGAGTGGAGTGAATGTGCCCAGGCTGAATGGGAGTCAATGTGCCTAGACAGAGTGGAGTGAATGTGCCCAGCCGCCGGAGCCCGAAACGTGCGTTTCCCCATTGCCTTGAATGGGCGCGGAGAGAGGGGGGCGCTTTTTGGCTCGTGGCGCGGGCACCGTTGCGCCAAAGCGTCAAGTGTCACCCCTCCCCGTGCTCGGGGCGGCCCCTTGGAGCTAACTGGCTGGGTCTGGAGGGGCTGCGAGGCCGCCCAGGAGAACGGGTCCAAACCGCGTTCCGATCGGACGAGAATTGAGGGCGGGACACAGTTCCGCGGTTCACTTTCCGCCCGGGCAAAGGGCCTATTACTTGCGGCGGGAGGGCTTAAGAGTGGGCCCCCGTGAGTCGGGTGGAGAGCCGGGTGTGGAGAGGAGTAGCGGAGGTTCCCAGTCAGAGTGGGAGTGGAGGTTCCTGGGCAGAGTGGGACTGGAAGTGCCCAGGCTGAGTGGAGTGAATGTGCCCTGGCTGAGTGGAGTGAATGTGGCCAGGCTGAGTGGAGTGGAGGTGCCCAGGCTGAGTGGAGTGAATGTGCCCAGGCTGACTGGCGAGAATGTGCCCAGGCTGAGTGGATTGGAGGTGCCCAGGCTGAGTGGAGTGCAGGTTACCAGGCAGAGTGGGACTGGAAGTGCCCAGGCTGAGTGGAGTGAATGTGCCCAGGCTGAATGGAGTGGAGGTTCCCAGGCTGAGTGGAGTGCAGGCTCCCAGCAGAGTGGGACTGGAAGTGCCCAGGCTGAGTGGAGTGAATGTGCCCAGGCTGAGTGGAGTGAATGTGCCCAGGCAGAGTGGAGTGAATGTGCCCAGGCTGAGAGGAGTGGAGGTGCCCAGGCTGATTGGAGTGCAGGTTCCCAGGCAGAGTGGGACTGGAAGTGCCCAGGCTGAGTGGAGTGAATGTGCCCAGGCTGAGTGGAATGAATGATCCCAGGCTGAATGGGAGTCAATGTGCCTAGACAGAGTGGAGTGAATGTGCCCAGGCTGAGTGGAGTGGAGGTGCCCAGGCTGAGTGGAGTTGGGGTTCCCAGGCAGAGAGGGACTGGAAGTGCCCTGGCTGAGTGGAGTGAATGTGCCCAGGCTGCGTGGAGTGGAGGTTCCCAGGCTGAGTGGAGTGCAGGCTCCCAGCAGAGTGGGACTGGAAGTGCCCAGGCTGAGTGGAGTGAATGTGCCCAGGCTGAATGGAGTGGAGGTGCCCAGGCTGAGTGGAGTGCAGGTTCCCAGGCAGAGTGGGATTGGAAGTGCCCAGGCTGAGTGGAGTGAATGTGCCCAGGCTGAGTGGAGTGGAGGTGCCCAGGCTGAATGGAGTTGGGGTTCCCTGGCAGAGTGGAACTGGAAGTGCCAACGGTGAGTGGAGTGAATGTGCCCAGGCCAAGTGGAGTGCAGCTTCCCAGGCAGAGTGGGACTGGAAGTGCCCAGGCTGAGTGGAGTGAATGTGCCCAGGCTGAGTGGAGTGGAGGTGCCCAGGCTGAGTGGAGTTGGGGGTCCCTGGCAGAGTGGGACTGGAAGTGCCAAGGCTGAGTGGAGTGAATGTGCCCAGGCTGAGTGGAGTGGAGGTGCCCAGGCTGAGTGGAGTGCAGGTTCCCAGGCAGAGTGGGATTGGAAGTGCCCAGGCTGAGTGGAGTGAATGTACCCAGGCTGAGTGGAGTGGAGGTTCCTGGGCAGAGTGGGACTGGAAGTGCCCAGGCTGAGTGGAGTGAATGTGCCCTGGCTGAGTGGAGTGAATGTGGCCAGGCTGAGTGGAGTGGAGGTGCCCAGGCTGAGTGGAGTTGGGGGTCCCTGGCAGAGTGGGACTGGAAGTGCCAAGGCTGAGTGGAGTGAATGTGCCCAGGCTGAGTGGAGTGGAGGTGCCCAGGCTGAGTGGAGTGCAGGTTCCCAGGCAGAGTGGGATTGGAAGTGCCCAGGCTGAGTGGAGTGAATGTCCCCAGGCTGAGTGGAGTGGAGGTTCCCAGGCTGAGTGGAGTGCAGGTTCCCAGCAGAATGGGATTGGAAGTACCCAGGCTGAGTGGAGTGGAGGTGCCCTGGCTGAGTGGAGTGCTGGTTCCCAGGCAGAGTGGGATTGGAAGTTCCCAGGCTGAGTGGAGTGAATGTCCCCAGGCTGAGTGGATTGCAT
This sequence comes from Conger conger, assembly GCF_963514075.1. Lineage (NCBI taxonomy): Eukaryota > Metazoa > Chordata > Actinopteri > Anguilliformes > Congridae > Conger > Conger conger. The sequence goes on from NW_026890380.1 coordinate 177,020, forward strand.
GTGCCCTGGCTGAGTGGAGTGCAGGTTCCCTGGCAGAGTGGGATTGGAAGTGCCCAGGCTGAATGGAGTGAATGTGCCAAGGCTGACTGGAGTGGAGGTGCCCAGGCCGAGTGGAGTGCAGGTTCCCAGGCAGAGTGGGACTGGAAGTGCCCAGGCGGAGTGGAGTGAATGTGCCCAGGCTGAATGGGAGTCAATGTGCCTAGACAGATTGGAGTGAATGTGACCGGCCGCCGGAGCCCGAAACGTGCGTTTCCCCATTGCCTTGAATGGGCGCGGAGAGAGGGGGGCGCTTTTTGGCTCGTGGCGCGGGCACCGTTCCGCCAAAGCGTCAAGTGTCACACCTCCCCCTGCTCGGGGCGGCCCCTTGGAGCTAACTGGCTGGGTCTGGAGGGGCTGCGAGGACGCCCAGGAGAACGGGTCCAAACCGCGTTCCGATCAGACGAGAATTGAGGGCGGGACACAGTTCCGCGGTTCACTTTCCGCCCGGGCAAAGGGCCTATTACTTGCGGCGGGAGGGCTTAAGAGTGGGCCCCCGTGAGTCGGGTGGAGAGCCGGGTGTGGAGAGGAGTAGCGGAGGTTCCCAGTCAGAGTGGGAGTGGAGGTTCCTGGGCAGAGTGGGACTGGAAGTGCCCAGGCTGAGTGGAGTGAATGTGCCCTGGCTGAGTGGAGTGAATGTGGCCAGGCTGAGTGGAGTGGAGGTGCCCAGGCTGAGTGGAGTGAATGTGCCAAGGCTGACTGGAGAGAATGTGCCCAGGCTGAGTGGATTGGAGGTGCCCAGGCTGAGTGGAGTGCAGGTTCCCAGGCAGAGTGGGACTGGAAGTGCCCAGGCTGAGTGGAGTGAATGTACCCAGGCTGAGTGGAGTGGAGGTTCCTGGGCAGAGTGGGACTGGAAGTGCCCAGGCTGAGTGGAGTGAATGTGCCCTGGCTGAGTGGAGTGAATGTGGCCAGGCTGAGTGGAGTGGAGGTGCCCAGGCTGAGTGGAGTTGGGGGTCCCTGGCAGAGTGGGACTGGAAGTGCCAAGGCTGAGTGGAGTGAATGTGCCCAGGCTGAGTGGAGTGGAGGTGCCCAGGCTGAGTGGAGTGCAGGTTCCCAGGCAGAGTGGGATTGGAAGTGCCCAGGCTGAGTGGAGTGAATGTCCCCAGGCTGAGTGGAGTGGAGGTGCCCAGGCTGAGTGGAGTGCAGGTTCCCAGGCAGAGTGGGATTGGAAGTGCCCAGGCTGAGTGGAGTGAATGTGCCCAGGCTGAGTGGAGTGGAGGTGCCCAGCCTGAGTGGAGTTGGGGTTCCCTGGCAGAGTGGGACTGGAAGTGCCAAGGCTGAGTGGAGTGAATGTGCCCAGGCTGAGTGGAGTGGAGGTGCCCAGGCTGAGTGGAGTTGGGGTTCCCAGGCAGAGAGGGACTGGAAGTGCCCTGGCTGAGTGGAGTGAATGTGCCCAGGCTGCGTGGAGTGGAGGTTCCCAGGCTGAGTGGAGTGCAGGCTCCCAGGCAGAGTGGGACTGGAAGTGCCCAGGCTGAGTGGAGTGAATGTGCCCAGGCTGAATGGAGTGGAGGTGCCCAGGCTGAGTGGAGTGCAGGTTCCCAGGCAGAGTGGGATTGGAAGTGCCCAGGCTGAGTGGAGTGAATGTGCCCAGGCTGAGTGGAGTAGAGGTGCCCAGGCTGAATGGAGTTGGGGTTCCCAGGCAGAGTGGGACTGGAAGTGCCCAGGCTGAGTGGAGTGCAGGTTCCCAGGCAGAGTGGGATTGGAAGTGCCCAGGCTGAGTGGAGTGAATGTACCCAGGCTGAGTGGAGTGGAGGTGCCCAGGCTGAGTGGAGTGCAGGTTCCCAGGCAGAGTGGGATTGGAAGTGCCCAGGCTGAGTGGAGTGAATGTGCCCAGGCTGAGTGGAGTGGAGGTGTCCAGGCTGAGTGGAGTTGGGCTTCCCAGGCAGAGTGGGACTGGAAGTGCCAAGGCTGAGTGGAGTGAATGTGCCCAGGCTGAATGGAGTGGAGGTGCCGAGGCTGAGTGGAGGTGCCCAGGCTGAGTGGAGTGCAGGTTCCCAGGCAGAGTGGGATTGGAAGTGCCCAGGCTGAGTGGAGTGAATGTGCCCAGGCTGAGTGGAGTGGAGGTGCCCAGGCTGAATGGAGTTGGGGTTCCCAGGCAGAGTGGGACTGGAAGTGCCCAGGCTGAGTGGAGTGAATGTGCCCTGGCTGAGTGGAGTGAATGTGCCCAGGCTGAGTGGAGTGAATGTGCACAGGCTGAGTGGAGTGAATGTGCCCTGGCTGAGTGGAGTGAATGTGCCCAGGCTGAGTGGAGTGGAGGTGCCCAGGCTGAGTAGAGTGCAGGCACCCAGGCAGAGTGGGATTGGAAGTGCCCAGTCTGAGTGGAGTGAATGTGCCCAGGCTGAGAGGAGTGGAGGTGCCCAAGCCGAGTGGAGTGCAGGTTCCCAGGCAGAGTGGAACTGGAAGTGCCCAGGCTGAGTGGAGTGAATGTGCCCAGGCTGAGTGGAGTGGAGGTGCCCAGGCTGAGTGGAGTTGGGGTTCCCTGGCAGAGTGGGACTGGAAGTGCCTAGGCTGAGTGGAGTGAATGTGCCCAGGCTGAGTGGAGTGGAGGTGCCCAGGCCGAGTGGAGTGCAGGTTCCCAGGCAGAGTGGGACTGAAAGTGCCCAGGCTGAGTGGAGTGAATGTGCCCCAGGCTGAATGGAGTGGAGGTGCCCAGACTGAGTGGAGTGCAGGTTCCCAGGCAGAGTGGGACTGGAAGTGCCCAGGCTGAGTGGAGTGAATGTGCCCAGGCTGAGTGGAGTGGAGGTGCCCAGGCTGAGTGGAGTTGGGGTTCCCTGGCAGAGTGGGACTGGAAGTGCCAAGGCTGAGTGGAGTGAAGGTACCCAGGCTGAGTGGAGTGGAGGTGCCCAGGCTGAGTGGAGTGCAGGTTCCCAGCAGAGTGGGACTGGAAGTGCCCAGGCTGAGTGGAGTGAATGTGCCCAGGCTGAATGGAGTGGAGGTGCCCAGGCTGAGTAGAGTTGGGGTTCCCTGACAGAGTGGGACTGGAAGTGCCAACGGTGAGTGGAGTGAATGTGCCCAGGCTGAGTGGAGTGGAGGTGCCCAGGCTGAGTGGAGTTGGGGTTCCCTGGCAGAGTGGGACTGGAAGTGCCAACGCTGAGTGGAGTGAATGTGCCCAGGCTGAGTGGAGTGGAGGTGCCCAGGCTGAGTGGAGTGCAGGTTCCCAGGCAGAGTGGGATTGGAAGTGCCCAGGCTGAGTGGAGTAATGTACCCAGGCTGAGTGGAGTGCAGGTGCCCAGGCTGAGTGGAGTGCAGGTTCCCAGGCAGAGTGGGATTGGAAGTGCCCAGGCTGAGTGGAGTGAATGTGCCCAGGCTGAGTGGAGTGGAGGTGCCCTGGCCGAGTGGAGTGCAGGTTCCCAGGCAGAGTGGGACTGGAAGTGCCCAGGCGGAGTGGAGTGAATGTGCCCAGGCTGAATGGGAGTCAATGTGCCTTGACAGAGTGGAGTGAATGTGCCCAGGCTGAGTGGAGTGGAGGTGCCCAGGCTGAGTGGAGTTGGGGTTCCCAGGCAGAGAGGGACTGGAAGTGCCCTGGCTGAGTGGAGTGAATGTGCCCAGGCTGCGTGGAGTGGAGGTTCCCAGGCTGAGTGGAGTGCAGGCTCCCAGCAGAGTGGGACTGGAAGTGCCCAGGCTGAGTGGAGTGAATGTGCCCAGGCTGAATGGAGTGGAGGTGCCCAGGCTGAGTGGAGTGCAGGTTCCCAGGCAGAGTGGGATTGGAAGTGCCCAGGCTGAGTGGAGTGAATGTGCCCAGGCTGAGTGGAGTGGAGGTGCCCAGGCTGAATGGAGTTGGGGTTCCCTGGCAGAGTGGAACTGGAAGTGCCAACGGTGAGTGGAGTGAATGTGCCCAGGCCGAGTGGAGTGCAGCTTCCCAGGCAGAGTGGGACTGGAAGTGCCCAGGCTGAGTGGAGTGAATGTGCCCAGGCTGAGTGGAGTGGAGGTGCCCAGGCTGAGTGGAGTTGGGGTTCCCTGGCAGAGTGGGACTGGAAGTGCCCAGGCTGAGTGGAGTGAATGTGCCCAGGCTGAGTGGAGTGAATGATCCCAGGCTGAATGGGAGTCAATGTGCCTAGACAGAGTGGAGTGAATGTGCCCAGGCTGAGTGGAGTTGGGGTTCCCAGGCAGAGAGGGACTGGAAGTGCCCTGGCTGAGTGGAGTGAATGTGCCCAGGCTGAGTGGAGTGAATGTGCCCAGGCAGAGTGGAGTGAATGTGCCCTGGCTGAGTGGAGTGGAGGTGCCCAGGCTGATTGGAGTGCAGGTTCCCAGGCAGAGTGGGACTGGAAGTGCCCAGGCTGAGTGGAGTGAATGTGCCCAGGCTGAATGGAGTGGAGGTGCCCAGGCTGAGTGGAGTGCAGGTTCCCAGGCAGAGTGGGATTGGAAGTGCCCAGGCTGAGTGGAGTGAATGTTCCCAGGCTGAGTGGAGTGGAGGTGCCCAGGCTGAATGGAGTTGGGGTTCCCAGGCAGAGTGGGACTGGAAGTGCCCAAGCTGAGTGGAGTGCAGGTTCCCAGGCAGAGTGGGATTGGAAGTGCCCAGGCTGAGTGGAGTGAATGTACCCAGGCTGAGTGGAGTGGAGGTGCCCAGGCTGAGTGGAGTGCAGGTTCCCAGGCAGAGTGGGATTGGAAGTGCCCAGGCTGAGTGGAGTGAATGTGCCCAGGCTGAGTGGAGTGGAGGTGTCCAGGCTGAGTGGAGTTGGGGTTCCCAGGCAGAGTGGGACTGGAAGTGCCAAGGCTGAGTGGAGTGAATGTGCCCAGGCTGAGTGGAGTGAATGTGCCCAGGCTGAATGGAGTGGAGGTGCCCAGGCTGAGTGGAGTGCAGGTTCCCAGGCAGAGTGGGATTGGAAGTGCCCAGGCTGAGTGGAGTGAATGTGCCCAGGCTGAGTGGAGTGGAGGTGCCCAGGCTGAATGGAGTTAGGGTTCCCTGGCAGAGTGGAACTGGAAGTGCCAACGGTGAGTGGAGTGAATGTGCCCTGGCTGAGTGGAGTGAATGTGGCCAGGCTGAGTGGAGTGGAGGTGCCCAGGCTGAGTGGAGTTGGGGGTCCCTGGCAGAGTGGGACTGGAAGTGCCAAGGCTGAGTGGAGTGAATGTGCCCAGGCTGAGTGGAGTGGAGGTTCCCAGGCTGAGTGGAGTGCAGGTTCCCAGCAGAATGGGATTGGAAGTACCCAGGCTGAGTGGAGTGGAGGTGCCCAGGCTGAGTGGAGTGCAGGTTCCCAGGCAGAGTGGGATTGGAAGTGCCCAGGCTGAGTGGAGTAATGTACCCAGGCTGAGTGGAGTGCAGGTGCCCAGGCTGAGTGGAGTGCAGGTTCCCAGGCACAGTGGGATTGGAAGTGCCCAGGCTGAGTGGAGTGAATGTGCCCAGGCTGAGTGGAGTGGAGGTGCCCAGGCCGAGTGGAGTGCAGGTTCCCAGGCAGAGTGGGACTGGAAGTGCCCAGGCGGAGTGGAGTGAATGTGCCCAGGCTGAATGGGATTCAATGTGCCTAGACAGAGTGGAGTGAATGTGCCCGGCCGCCGGAGCCCGAAACGTGCGTTTCCCCATTGCCTTGAATGGGCGCGGAGAGAGGGGGGCACTTTTTGGCTCGTGGCGCGGTCACCGTTGCGCCAAAGCGTCAAGTGTCACACCTCCCCGTGCTCGGGGCGGCCCCTTGGAGCTAACTAACGGGGTTTGGATGGGCTGCGAGGCCGCCCAGGAGAACGGGTCCAAACCGCGTTCCGATCGGACGAGAATTGAGGGCGGGACACAGTTCCGCGGTTCACTTTCCGCCCGGGCAAAGGGACTATAACTTGCGGCGGGAGGGCTTAAGAGTGGGCCCCCGCGAGTCGGGTGGAGAGCCGGGTGTGGAGAGGAGTAGCGGAGGTTCCCAGTCAGAGTGGGAGTGGAGGTTCCTGGGCAGAGTGGGACTGGAAGTGCCCAGGCTGAGTGGAGTGAATGTGCCCTGGCTGAGTGGAGTGAATGTGGCCAGGCTGAGTGGAGTGGAGGTGCCCAGGCCGAGTGGAGTGCAGGTTCCCAGGCAGAGTGGGAGTGGAAGTGCCCAGGCTGAGTGGAGTGAATGAGCCCAGGCTGAGTGGAGTGGAGGTGCCCAGGCTGAGTGGAGTAGGGGGTCCCTGGCAGAGTGGGACTGGAAGTGCCCAGGCTGAGTGGAGTGAATGTACCCAGGCTGAGTGGAGTGGAGGTGCCCAGGCTGAGTGGAGTGCAGGTTCCCAGGCAGAGTGGGATTGGAAGTGCCCAGGCTGAGTGGAGTGAATGTGCCCAGGCTGAGTGGAGTTGGGGTTCCCTGGCAGAGTGGGACTGGAAGTGCCAAGGCTGAGTGGAGTGAATGTGCCCAGGCTGAGTGGAGTGGAGGTGCCCAGGCCGAGTGGAGTGCAGGTTCCCAGGCAGAGTGGGACTGAAAGTGCCCAGGCTGAGTGGAGTGAATGTGCCCCAGGCTGAATGGAGTGGAGGTGCCCAGACTGAGTGGAGTGCAGGTTCCCAGGCAGAGTGGGACTGGAAGTGCCCAGGCTGAGTGGAGTGAATGTGCCCAGGCTGAGTGGAGTGGAGGTGCCCAGGCTGAGTGGAGTTGGGGTTCCCTGGCAGAGTGGGACTGGAAGTGCCAAGGCTGATTGGAGTGAAGGTACCCAGGCTGAGTGGAGTGGAGGTGCCCAGGCTGAGTGGTGTGCAGGTTCCCAGCAGAGTGGGACTGGAAGTGCCCAGGCTGAGTGGAGTGAATGTGCCCAGGCTGAATGGAGTGGAGGTGCCCAGGCTGAGTGGAGGTGCCCAGGCTGAGTGGAGTGCAGGTTCCCAGGCAGAGTGGGATTGGAAGTGCCCAGGCTGAGTGGAGTGAATGTACCCAGGCTGAGTGGAGTGGAGGGGCCCAGGCTGAGTCGAGTGCAGGTTCCCAGGCAGAGTGGGACTGGAAGTGCCCAGGCTGAGTGGAGTGAATGTGCCCAGGCTGAATGGAGTGGAGGTGCCCAGGCTGAGTGGAGTGCAGGTTCCCAGGCAGAGTGGGATTGGAAGTGCCCAGGCTGAGTGGAGTGAATGTGCCCAGGCTGAGTGGAGTGGAGGTGCCCAGGCTGAATGGAGTTAGGGTTCCCTGGCAGAGTGGAACTGGAAGTGCCAACGGTGAGTGGAGTGAATGTGCCCTGGCTGAGTGGAGTGAATGTGGCCAGGCTGAGTGGAGTGGAGGTGCCCAGGCTGAGTGGAGTTGGGGGTCCCTGGCAGAGTGGGACTGGAAGTGCCAAGGCTGAGTGGAGTGAATGTGCCCAGGCTGAGTGGAGTGGAGGTTCCCAGGCTGAGTGGAGTGCAGGTTCCCAGCAGAATGGGATTGGAAGTACCCAGGCTGAGTGGAGTGGAGGTGCCCAGGCTGAGTGGAGTGCAGGTTCCCAGGCAGAGTGGGATTGGAAGTGCCCAGGCTGAGTGGAGTAATGTACCCAGGCTGAGTGGAGTGCAGGTGCCCAGGCTGAGTGGAGTGCAGGTTCCCAGGCACAGTGGGATTGGAAGTGCCCAGGCTGAGTGGAGTGAATGTGCCCAGGCTGAGTGGAGTGGAGGTGCCCAGGCCGAGTGGAGTGCAGGTTCCCAGGCAGAGTGGGACTGGAAGTGCCCAGGCGGAGTGGAGTGAATGTGCCCAGGCTGAATGGGATTCAATGTGCCTAGACAGAGTGGAGTGAATGTGCCCGGCCGCCGGAGCCCGAAACGTGCGTTTCCCCATTGCCTTGAATGGGCGCGGAGAGAGGGGGGCACTTTTTGGCTCGTGGCGCGGTCACCGTTGCGCCAAAGCGTCAAGTGTCACACCTCCCCGTGCTCGGGGCGGCCCCTTGGAGCTAACTAACGGGGTTTGGATGGGCTGCGAGGCCGCCCAGGAGAACGGGTCCAAACCGCGTTCCGATCGGACGAGAATTGAGGGCGGGACACAGTTCCGCGGTTCACTTTCCGCCCGGGCAAAGGGACTATAACTTGCGGCGGGAGGGCTTAAGAGTGGGCCCCCGCGAGTCGGGTGGAGAGCCGGGTGTGGAGAGGAGTAGCGGAGGTTCCCAGTCAGAGTGGGAGTGGAGGTTCCTGGGCAGAGTGGGACTGGAAGTGCCCAGGCTGAGTGGAGTGAATGTGCCCTGGCTGAGTGGAGTGAATGTGGCCAGGCTGAGTGGAGTGGAGGTGCCCAGGCCGAGTGGAGTGCAGGTTCCCAGGCAGAGTGGGAGTGGAAGTGCCCAGGCTGAGTGGAGTGAATGAGCCCAGGCTGAGTGGAGTGGAGGTGCCCAGGCTGAGTGGAGTAGGGGGTCCCTGGCAGAGTGGGACTGGAAGTGCCCAGGCTGAGTGGAGTGAATGTACCCAGGCTGAGTGGAGTGGAGGTGCCCAGGCTGAGTGGAGTGCAGGTTCCCAGGCAGAGTGGGATTGGAAGTGCCCAGGCTGAGTGGAGTGAATGTGCCCAGGCTGAGTGGAGTTGGGGTTCCCTGGCAGAGTGGGACTGGAAGTGCCAAGGCTGAGTGGAGTGAATGTGCCCAGGCTGAGTGGAGTGGAGGTGCCCAGGCCGAGTGGAGTGCAGGTTCCCAGGCAGAGTGGGACTGAAAGTGCCCAGGCTGAGTGGAGTGAATGTGCCCCAGGCTGAATGGAGTGGAGGTGCCCAGACTGAGTGGAGTGCAGGTTCCCAGGCAGAGTGGGACTGGAAGTGCCCAGGCTGAGTGGAGTGAATGTGCCCAGGCTGAGTGGAGTGGAGGTGCCCAGGCTGAGTGGAGTTGGGGTTCCCTGGCAGAGTGGGACTGGAAGTGCCAAGGCTGATTGGAGTGAAGGTACCCAGGCTGAGTGGAGTGGAGGTGCCCAGGCTGAGTGGTGTGCAGGTTCCCAGCAGAGTGGGACTGGAAGTGCCCAGGCTGAGTGGAGTGAATGTGCCCAGGCTGAATGGAGTGGAGGTGCCCAGGCTGAGTGGAGGTGCCCAGGCTGAGTGGAGTGCAGGTTCCCAGGCAGAGTGGGATTGGAAGTGCCCAGGCTGAGTGGAGTGAATGTACCCAGGCTGAGTGGAGTGGAGGGGCCCAGGCTGAGTCGAGTGCAGGTTCCCAGGCAGAGTGGGACTGGAAGTGCCCAGGCTGAGTGGAGTGAATGTGCCCAGGCTGAATGGAGTGGAGGTGCCCAGGCTGAGTGGAGTGCAGGTTCCCAGGCAGAGTGGGATTGGAAGTGCCCAGGCTGAGTGGAGTGAATGTGCCCAGGCTGAGTGGAGTGGAGGTGCCCAGGCTGAATGGAGTTGGGGTTCCCTGGCAGAGTGGAACTGGAAGTGCCAACGGTGAGTGGAGTGAATGTGCCCTGGCTGAGTGGAGTGAATGTGGCCAGGCTGAGTGGAGTGGAGGTGCCCAGGCTGAGTGGAGTTGGGGGTCCCTGGCAGAGTGGGACTGGAAGTGCCAAGGCTGAGTGGAGTGAATGTGCCCAGGCTGAGTGGAGTGGAGGTTCCCAGGCTGAGTGGAGTGCAGGTTCCCAGCAGAATGGGATTGGAAGTACCCAGGCTGAGTGGAGTGGAGGTGCCCAGGCTGAGTGGAGTGCAGGTTCCCAGGCAGAGTGGGATTGGAAGTGCCCAGGCTGAGTGGAGTAATGTACCCAGGCTGAGTGGAGTGCAGGTGCCCAGGCTGAGTGGAGTGCAGGTTCCCAGGCAGAGTGGGATTGGAAGTGCCCAGGCTGAGTGGAGTGAATGTGCCCAGGCTGAGTGGAGTGGAGGTGCCCAGGCCGAGTGGAGTGCAGGTTCCCAGGCAGAGTGGGACTGGAAGTGCCCAGGCGGAGTGGAGTGAATGTGCCCAGGCTGAATGGGATTCAATGTGCCTAGACAGAGTGGAGTGAATGTGCCCGGCCGCCGGAGCCCGAAACGTGCGTTTCCCCATTGCCTTGAATGGGCGCGGAGAGAGGGGGGCACTTTTTGGCTCGTGGCGCGGTCACCGTTGCGCCAAAGCGTCAAGTGTCACACCTCCCCGTGCTCGGGGCGGCCCCTTGGAGCTAACTAACGGGGTTTGGATGGGCTGCGAGGCCGCCCAGGAGAACGGGTCCAAACCGCGTTCCGATCGGACGAGAATTGAGGGCGGGACACAGTTCCGCGGTTCACTTTCCGCCCGGGCAAAGGGCCTATAACTTGCGGCGGGAGGGCTTAAGAGTGGGCCCCCGCGAGTCGGGTGGAGAGCCGGGTGTGGAGAGGAGTAGCGGAGGTTCCCAGTCAGAGTGGGAGTGGAGGTTCCTGGGCAGAGTGGGACTGGAAGTGCCCAGGCTGAGTGGAGTGAATGTGCCCTGGCTGAGTGGAGTGAATGTGGCCAGGCTGAGTGGAGTGGAGGTGCCCAGGCCGAGTGGAGTGCAGGTTCCCAGGCAGAGTGGGAGTGGAAGTGCCCAGGCTGAGTGGAGTGAATGAGCCCAGGCTGAGTGGAGTGGAGGTGCCCAGGCTGAGTGGAGTTGGGGGTCCCTGGCAGAGTGGGACTGGAAGTGCCCAGGCTGAGTGGAGTGAATGTACCCAGGCTGAGTGGAGTGGAGGTGCCCAGGCTGAGTGGAGTGCAGGTTCCCAGGCAGAGTGGGATTGGAAGTGCCCAGGCTGAGTGGAGTGAATGTGCCCAGGCTGAGTGGAGTTGGGGTTCCCTGGCAGAGTGGGACTGGAAGTGCCAACGCTGAGTGGAGTGAATGTGCCCAGGCTGAGTGGAGTGGAGGTGCCCAGGCTGAGTGGAGTGCAGGTTCCCAGGCAGAGTGGGATTGGAAGTGCCCAGGCTGAGTGGAGTAATGTACCCAGGCTGAGTGGAGTGCAGGTGCCCAGGCTGAGTGGAGTGCAGGTTCCCAGGCAGAGTGGGATTGGAAGTGCCCAGGCTGAGTGGAGTGAATGTGCCCAGGCTGAGTGGAGTGGAGGTGCCCAGGCCGAGTGGAGTGCAGGTTCCCAGGCAGAGTGGGACTGGAAGTGCCCAGGCGGAGTGGAGTGAATGTGCCCAGGCTGAATGGGATTCAATGTGCCTAGACAGAGTGGAGTGAATGTGCCCGGCCGCCGGAGCCCGAAACGTGCGTTTCCCCATTGCCTTGAATGGGCGCGGAGAGAGGGGGGCACTTTTTGGCTCGTGGCGCGGTCACCGTTGCGCCAAAGCGTCAAGTGTCACTCCTCCCCGTGCTCGGGGCGGCCCCTTGGAGCTAACTAACGGGGTTTGGAGGGGCTGCGAGGCCGCCCAGGAGAACGGGTCCAAACCGCGTTCCGATCGGACGAGAATTGAGGGCGGGACACAGTTCCGCGGTTCACTTTCCGCCCGGGCAAAGGGCCTATAACTTGCGGCGGGAGGGCTTAAGAGTGGGCCCCCGCGAGTCGGGTGGAGAGCCGGGTGTGGAGAGGAGTAGCGGAGGTTCCCAGTCAGAGTGGGAGTGGAGGTTCCTGGGCAGAGTGGGACTGGAAGTGCCCAGGCTGAGTGGAGTGAATGTGCCCTGGCTGAGTGGAGTGAATGTGGCCAGGCTGAGTGGAGTGGAGGTGCCCAGGCCGAGTGGAGTGCAGGTTCCCAGGCAGAGTGGGACTGGAAGTGCCCAGGCTGAGTGGAGTGAATGTGCCCAGGCTGAGTGGAATGAATGATCCCAGGCTGAATGGGAGTCAATGTGCCTAGACAGAGTGGAGTGAATGTGCCCAGGCTGAGTGGAGTGGAGGTGCCCAGGCTGAGTGGAGTTGGGGTTCCCAGGCAGAGAGGGACTGGAAGTGCCCTGGCTGAGTGGAGTGAATGTGCCCAGGCTGCGTGGAGTGGAGGTTCCCAGGCTGAGTGGAGTGCAGGCTCCCAGCAGAGTGGGACTGGAAGTGCCCAGGCTGAGTGGAGTGAATGTGACCAGGCTGAATGGAGTGGAGGTGCCCAGGCTGAGTGGAGTGCAGGTTCCCAGGCAGAGTGGGATTGGAAGTGCCCAGGCTGAGTGGAGTGAATGTGCCCAGGCTGAGTGGAGTGGAGGTGCCCAGGCTGAATGGAGTTGGGGTTCCCTGGCAGAGTGGAACTGGAAGTGCCAACGGTGAGTGGAGTGAATGTGCCCTGGCTGAGTGGAGTGAATGTGGCCAGGCTGAGTGGAGTGGAGGTGCCCAGGCTGAGTGGAGTTGGGGGTCCCTGGCAGAGTGGGACTGGAAGTGCCAAGGCTGAGTGGAGTGAATGTGCCCAGGCTGAGTGGAGTGGAGGTTCCCAGGCTGAGTGGAGTGCAGGTTCCCAGCAGAATGGGATTGGAAGTACCCAGGCTGAGTGGAGTGGAGGTGCCCAGGCTGAGTGGAGTGCAGGTTCCCAGGCAGAGTGGGATTGGAAGTGCCCAGGCTGAGTGGAGTAATGTACCCAGGCTGAGTGGAGTGCAGGTGCCCAGGCTGAGTGGAGTGCAGGTTCCCAGGCAGAGTGGGATTGGAAGTGCCCAGGCTGAGTGGAGTGAATGTGCCCAGGCTGAGTGGAGTGGAGGTGCCCAGGCCGAGTGGAGTGCAGGTTCCCAGGCAGAGTGGGACTGGAAGTGCCCAGGCGGAGTGGAGTGAATGTGCCCAGGCTGAATGGGATTCAATGTGCCTAGACAGAGTGGAGTGAATGTGCCCGGCCGCCGGAGCCCGAAACGTGCGTTTCCCCATTGCCTTGAATGGGCGCGGAGAGAGGGGGGCACTTTTTGGCTCGTGGCGCGGTCACCGTTGCGCCAAAGCGTCAAGTGTCACACCTCCCCGTGCTCAGGGCGGCCCCTTGGAGCTAACTAACGGGGTTTGGATGGGCTGCGAGGCCGCCCAGGAGAACGGGTCCAAACCGCGTTCCGATCGGACGAGAATTGAGGGCGGGACACAGTTCCGCGGTTCACTTTCCGCCCGGGCAAAGGGCCTATAACTTGCGGCGGGAGGGCTTAAGAGTGGGCCCCCGCGAGTCGGGTGGAGAGCCGGGTGTGGAGAGGAGTAGCGGAGGTTCCCAGTCAGAGTGGGAGTGGAGGTTCCTGGGCAGAGTGGGACTGGAAGTGCCCAGGCTGAGTGGAGTGAATGTGCCCTGGCTGAGTGGAGTGAATGTGGCCAGGCTGAGTGGAGTGGAGGTGCCCAGGCCGAGTGGAGTGCAGGTTCCCAGGCAGAGTGGGAGTGGAAGTGCCCAGGCTGAGTGGAGTGAATGAGCCCAGGCTGAGTGGAGTGGAGGTGCCCAGGCTGAGTGGAGTTGGGGGTCCCTGGCAGAGTGGGACTGGAAGTGCCCAGGCTGAGTGGAGTGAATGTACCCAGGCTGAGTGGAGTGGAGGTGCCCAGGCTGAGTGGAGTGCAGGTTCCCAGGCAGAGTGGGATTGGAAGTGCCCAGGCTGAGTGGAGTGAATGTGCCCAGGCTGAGTGGAGTTGGGGTTCCCTGGCAGAGTGGGACTGGAAGTGCCAACGCTGAGTGGAGTGAATGTGCCCAGGCTGAGTGGAGTGGAGGTGCCCAGGCTGAGTGGAGTGCAGGTTCCCAGGCAGAGTGGGATTGGAAGTGCCCAGGCTGAGTGGAGTAATGTACCCAGGCTGAGTGGAGTGCAGGTGCCCAGGCTGAGTGGAGTGCAGGTTCCCAGGCAGAGTGGGATTGGAAGTGCCCAGGCTGAGTGGAGTGAATGTGCCCAGGCTGAGTGGAGTGGAGGTGCCCAGGCCGAGTGGAGTGCAGGTTCCCAGGCAGAGTGGGACTGGAAGTGCCCAGGCGGAGTGGAGTGAATGTGCCCAGGCTGAATGGGATTCAATGTGCCTAGACAGAGTGGAGTGAATGTGCCCGGCCGCCGGAGCCCGAAACGTGCGTTTCCCCATTGCCTTGAATGGGCGCGGAGAGAGGGGGGCACTTTTTGGCTCGTGGCGCGGTCACCGTTGCGCCAAAGCGTCAAGTGTCACTCCTCCCCGTGCTCGGGGCGGCCCCTTGGAGCTAACTAACGGGGTTTGGAGGGGCTGCGAGGCCGCCCAGGAGAACGGGTCCAAACCGCGTTCCGATCGGACGAGAATTGAGGGCGGGACACAGTTCCGCGGTTCACTTTCCGCCCGGGCAAAGGGCCTATAACTTGCGGCGGGAGGGCTTAAGAGTGGGCCCCCGCGAGTTGGGTGGAGAGCCGGGTGTGGAGAGGAGTAGCGGAGGTTCCCAGTCAGAGTGGGAGTGGAGGTTCCTGGGCAGAGTGGGACTGGAAGTGCCCAGGCTGAGTGGAGTGAATGTGCCCTGGCTGAGTGGAGTGAATGTGGCCAGGCTGAGTGGAGTGGAGGTGCCCAGGCCGAGTGGAGTGCAGGTTCCCAGGCAGAGTGGGACTGGAAGTGCCCAGGCTGAGTGGAGTGAATGTGCCCAGGCTGAGTGGAATGAATGATCCCAGGCTGAATGGGAGTCAATGTGCCTAGACAGAGTGGAGTGAATGTGCCCAGGCTGCGTGGAGTGGAGGTTCCCAGGCTGAGTGGAGTGCAGGCTCCCAGCAGAGTGGGACTGGAAGTGCCCAGGCTGAGTGGAGTGAATGTGACCAGGCTGAATGGAGTGGAGGTGCCCAGGCTGAGTGGAGTGCAGGTTCCCAGGCAGAGTGGGATTGGAAGTGCCCAGGCTGAGTGGAGTGAATGTGCCCAGGCTGAGTGGAGTGGAGGTGCCCAGGCTGAATGGAGTTGGGGTTCCCTGGCAGAGTGGAACTGGAAGTGCCAACGGTGAGTGGAGTGAATGTGCCCTGGCTGAGTGGAGTGAATGTGGCCAGGCTGAGTGGAGTGGAGGTGCCCAGGCTGAGTGGAGTTGGGGGTCCCTGGCAGAGTGGGACTGGAAGTGCCAAGGCTGAGTGGAGTGAATGTGCCCAGGCTGAGTGGAGTGGAGGTTCCCAGGCTGAGTGGAGTGCAGGTTCCCAGCAGAATGGGATTGGAAGTACCCAGGCTGAGTGGAGTGGAGGTGCCCAGGCTGAGTGGAGTGCAGGTTCCCAGGCAGAGTGGGATTGGAAGTGCCCAGGCTGAGTGGAGTAATGTACCCAGGCTGAGTGGAGTGCAGGTGCCCAGGCTGAGTGGAGTGCAGGTTCCCAGGCACAGTGGGATTGGAAGTGCCCAGGCTGAGTGGAGTGAATGTGCCCAGGCTGAGTGGAGTGGAGGTGCCCAGGCCGAGTGGAGTGCAGGTTCCCAGGCAGAGTGGGACTGGAAGTGCCCAGGCGGAGTGGAGTGAATGTGCCCAGGCTGAATGGGATTCAATGTGCCTAGACAGAGTGGAGTGAATGTGCCCGGCCGCCGGAGCCCGAAACGTGCGTTTCCCCATTGCCTTGAATGGGCGCGGAGAGAGGGGGGCACTTTTTGGCTCGTGGCGCGGTCACCGTTGCGCCAAAGCGTCAAGTGTCACACCTCCCCGTGCTCGGGGCGGCCCCTTGGAGCTAACTAACGGGGTTTGGATGGGCTGCGAGGCCGCCCAGGAGAACGGGTCCAAACCGCGTTCCGATCGGACGAGAATTGAGGGCGGGACACAGTTCCGCGGTTCACTTTCCGCCCGGGCAAAGGGCCTATAACTTGCGGCGGGAGGGCTTAAGAGTGGGCCCCCGCGAGTCGGGTGGAGAGCCGGGTGTGGAGAGGAGTAGCGGAGGTTCCCAGTCAGAGTGGGAGTGGAGGTTCCTGGGCAGAGTGGGACTGGAAGTGCCCAGGCTGAGTGGAGTGAATGTGCCCTGGCTGAGTGGAGTGAATGTGGCCAGGCTGAGTGGAGTGGAGGTGCCCAGGCCGAGTGGAGTGCAGGTTCCCAGGCAGAGTGGGAGTGGAGGTGCCCAGGCTGAGTGGAGTGAATGAGCCCAGGCTGAGTGGAGTGGAGGTGCCCAGGCTGAGTGGAGTTGGGGGTCCCTGGCAGAGTGGGACTGGAAGTGCCCAGGCTGAGTGGAGTGAATGTACCCAGGCTGAGTGGAGTGGAGGTGCCCAGGCTGAGTGGAGTGCAGGTTCCCAGGCAGAGTGGGATTGGAAGTGCCCAGGCTGAGTGGAGTGAATGTGCCCAGGCTGAGTGGAGTTGGGGTTCCCTGGTAGAGTGGGACTGGAAGTGCCAACGCTGAGTGGAGTGAATGTGCCCAGGCTGAGTGGAGTGGAGGTGCCCAGGCTGAGTGGAGTGCAGGTTCCCAGGCAGAGTGGGATTGGAAGTGCCCAGGCTGAGTGGAGTAATGTACCCAGGCTGAGTGGAGTGCAGGTGCCCAGGCTGAGTGGAGTGCAGGTTCCCAGGCAGAGTGGGATTGGAAGTGCCCAGGCTGAGTGGAGTGAATGTGCCCAGGCTGAGTGGAGTGGAGGTGCCCAGGCCGAGTGGAGTGCAGGTTCCCAGGCAGAGTGGGACTGGAAGTGCCCAGGCGGAGTGGAGTGAATGTGCCCAGGCTGAATGGGATTCAATGTGCCTAGACAGAGTGGAGTGAATGTGCCCGGCCGCCGGAGCCCGAAACGTGCGTTTCCCCATTGCCTTGAATGGGCGCGGAGAGAGGGGGGCACTTTTTGGCTCGTGGCGCGGTCACCGTTGCGCCAAAGCGTCAAGTGTCACTCCTCCCCGTGCTCGGGGCGGCCCCTTGGAGCTAACTAACGGGGTTTGGAGGGGCTGCGAGGCCGCCCAGGAGAACGGGTCCAAACCGCGTTCCGATCGGACGAGAATTGAGGGCGGGACACAGTTCCGCGGTTCACTTTCCGCCCGGGCAAAGGGCCTATAACTTGCGGCGGGAGGGCATAAGAGTGGGCCCCCGCGAGTCGGGTGGAGAGCCGGGTGTGGAGAGGAGTAGCGGAGGTTCCCAGTCAGAGTGGGAGTGGAGGTTCCTGGGCAGAATGGGACTGGAAGTGCCCAGGCTGAGTGGAGTGAATGTGCCCTGGCTGAGTGGAGTGAATGTGGCCAGGCTGAGTGGAGTGGAGGTGCCCAGGCCGAGTGGAGTGCAGGTTCCCAGGCAGAGTGGGACTGGAAGTGCCCAGGCTGAGTGGAGTGAATGTGCCCAGGCTGAGTGGAGTGGAGGTGCCCAGGCTGAGTGGAGTTGGGGGTCCCTGGCAGAGTGGGACTGGAAGTGCCCAGGCTGAGTGGAGTGAATGTACTCAGGCTGAGTGGAGTGGAGGTGCCCAGGCTGAGTGGAGTGCAGGTTCCCAGGAAGAGTGGGATTGGAAGAGCCCAGGCTGAGTGGAGTGAATGTGCTCAGGCTGAGTGGAGTGGAGGTGCCCAGGCTGAGTGGAGTTGGGGTTCCCTGGCAGAGTGGGACTGGAAGTGCCAAGGCTGAGTGGAGTGAATGTGCCCAGGCTGAGTGGAGTGGAGGTGCCCAGGCCGAGTGGAGTGCAGGTTCCCAGGCAGAGTGGGACTGGAAGTGCCCAGGCGGAGTGGAGTGAATGTGCCCAGGCTGAATGGGAGTCAATGTGCCTAGACAGAGTGGAGTGAATGTGCCCAGCCGCCGGAGCCCGAAACGTGCGTTTCCCCATTGCCTTGAATGGGCGCGGAGAGAGGGGGGCGCTTTTTGGCTCGTGGCGCGGGCACCGTTGCGCCGAAGCGTCAAGTGTCACCCCTCCCCGTGCTCGGGGCGGCCCCTTGGAGCTAACTGGCTGGGTCTGGAGGGGCTGCGAGGCCGCCCAGGAGAACGGGTCAAAACCGCGTTCCGATCGGACGAGAATTGAGGGCGGGACACAGTTCCGCGGTTCACTTTCCGCCCGGGCAAAGCGCCTATAACTTGCGGCGGGAGGGCTTAAGAGTGGGCCCCCGTGAGTCGGGTGGAGAGCCGGGTGTGGAGAGGAGTAGCGGAGGTTCCCAGTCAGAGTGGGAGTGGAGGTTCCTGGGCAGAGTGGGACTGGAAGTGCCCAGGCTGAGTGGAGTGAATGTGCCCTGGCTGAGTGGAGTGAATGTGGCCAGGCTGAGAGGAGTGGAGGTGCCCAGGCTGAGTGGAGTGAATGTGCCCAGGCTGACTGGAGAGAATGTGCCCAGGCTGAGTGGATTGGAGGTGCCCAGGCTGAGTGGAGTGCAGGTTCCCAGGCAGAGTGGGACTGGAAGTGCCCAGGCTGAGTGGAGTGAATGTGCCCAGGCTGAGTGGAGTGGAGGTGCCCAGGCTGAGTGGAGTTGGGGTTCCCTGGCAGAGTGGGACTGGAAGTGCCAAGGCTGAGTGGAGTGAATGTGCCCAGGCTTAGTGGAGTGAATGTTCCCAGGCTGAGTGGAGTGAATGTGCCCAGGCTGAGTGGAGTGAATGTGCCCAGGCTGAGTGGAGTGAATGTGCCCAGGCTGAGTGGAGTGAATGTGCCCAGGCTGAGTGGAGAGAATGTGCCCAGGCTGAGTGGATTGGAGGTGCCCAGGCTGAGTGGAGTGCAGGTTCCCAGGCAGAGTGGGACTGGAAGTGCCCAGGCTGAGTGGAGTGAATGTGCCCAGGCTGAGTGGAGTGAATGATCCCAGGCTGAATGGGAGTGAATGTGCCCAGGCAGAGTGGAGTGAATGTGCCCAGGCTGAGTGGAGTGGAGGTGCCCAGGCTGAGTGGAGTGCAGGTTCCCAGGCAGAGTGGGACTGGAAGTGCCCAGGCTGAGTGGAGTGAATGTGCCCAGGCTGAATGGAGTGGAGGTGCCCAGGCTGAGTGGAGTGCAGGTTCCCAGGCAGAGTGGGATTGGAAGTGCCCAGGCTGAGTGGAGTGAATGTGCCCAGGCTGATTGAGTGGAGGTGCCCAGGCTGAATGGAGTTGGGGTTCCCTGGCAGAGTGGGACTGGAAGTGCCAACGGTGAGTGGAGTGAATGTGCCCAGGCTGAGTGGAATGGAGGTGCCCAGGCTGAGTGGAGTTGGGGTTCCCTGGCAGAGTGGGACTGGAAGTGCCAACGCTGAGTGGAGTGAATGTGCCCAGGCTGAGTGGAGTGGAGGTGCCCAGGCTGAGTGGAGTGCTGGTTCCCAGGCAGAGTGGGATTGGAAGTGCCCAGGCTGAGTGGAGTAATGTACCCAGGCTGAGTGGAGTGCAGGTGCCCAGGCTGAGAGGAGTGCAGGTTCCCAGGCAGAGTGGGATTGGAAGTGCCCAGGCTGAGTGGAGTGAATGTGCCCAGGCTGAGTGGAGTGGAGGTGCCAAGGCTGAGTGGTGTGGAGGTGCCCAGGCATAGTGGAGTTGGGGTTCCCTGGCAGAGTGGGACTGGAAGTGCCAAGGCTGAGTGGAGTGAAGGTACCCAGGCTGAGTGGAGTGGAGGTGCCCAGGCTGAGTGGAGTGCAGGTTCCCAGCAGAGTGGGACTGGAAGTGCCCAGGCTGAGTGGAGTGAATGTGCCCAGGCTGAATGGAGTGGAGGTGCCCAGGCTGAGTGGAGGTGCCCAGGCTGAGTGGAGTGCAGGTTCCCAGGCAGAGTGGGATTGGAAGTGCCAAGGCTGAGTGGAGTGAATGTGCCCAGGCTTAGTGGAGTGAATGTTCCCAGGCTGAGTGGAGTGAATGTGCCCAGGCTGAGTGGAGTGAATGTGCCCAGGCTGAGTGGAGTGGAGGTGCCCAGGCCGAGTGGAGTGAATGTGCCCAGGCTGAGTGGAGTGAATGTGCCCAGGCTGAGTGGAGTGAATGTGCCCAGGCTGAGTGGGAGTGGAGGTTCCTGGGCAGAGTGGGACTGGAAGTGCCCAGGCTGAGTGGAGTGAATGTGCCCTGGCTGAGTGGAGTGAATGTGGCCAGGCTGAGTGGAGTGGAGGTGCCCAGGCTGAGTGGAGTGAATGTGCCCAGGCTGAGTGGAGTGAATGTGCCCAGGCTGAATGGAGTGGAGGTGCCCAGGCTGAGTGGAGTGCAGGTTCCCAGGCAGAGTGGGATTGGAAGTGCCCAGGCTGAGTGGAGTGAATGTGCCCAGGCTGATTGAGTGGAGGTGCCCAGGCTGAATGGAGTTGGGGTTCCCTGGCAGAGTGGGACTGGAAGTGCCAACGGTGAGTGGAGTGAATGTGCCCAGGCTGAGTGGAGTGGAGGTGCCCAGGCTGAGTGGAGTTGGGGTTCCCTGGCAAAGTGGGACTGGAAGTGCCAACGCTGAGTGGAGTGAATGTGCCCAGGCTGAATGGGAGTCAATGTGCCTAGACAGAGTGGAGTGAATGTGCCCAGCCGCCGGAGCCCGAAACGTGCGTTTCCCCATTGCCTTGAATGGGCGGGGAGAGAGGGGGGCGCTTTTTTGCTCGTGGCGTGGGCACCGTTGCGCCAAAGCGTCAAGTGTCAAACCTCCCCGTGCTCGGGGCGGCCCCTTGGAGCTAACTAGCTGGGTCTGGAGGGGCTGCGAGGCCGCCCAGGAGAACGGGCCCAAACCGCGTTCCGATCGGACAAGAATTGAGGGCGGGACACAGTTCCGCGGTTCACTTTCCGCCCGGGCAAAGGGCCTATAACTTGCGGCGGGAGGGCTTAAGAGTGGGCCCCCGCGAGTCGGGTGGAGAGCCGGGTGTGGAGAGGAGTAGCGGAGGTTCCCAGTCAGAGTGGGAGTGGAGGTTCCTGGGCAGAGTCTGAGCTGAGTGGAGTGGAGGTGCCCAGGCTGAGTGGAGTGCAGGTGCCCAGGCTGAGTGGAGTTGGGGTTCCCAGGCAGAGAGGGACTGGAAGTGCCCTGGCTGAGTGGAGTGAATGTGCCCAGGCTGCGTGGAGTGGAGGTTCCCAGGCTGAGTGGAGTGCAGGCTCCCAGCAGAGTGGGACTGGAAGTGCCCAGGCTGAGTGGAGTGAATGTGCCCAGGCTGAGTGGAGTGAATGTGCCCAGGCAGAGTGGAGTGAATGTGCCCAGGCTGAGTGGAGTGGAGGTGCCCAGGCTGATTGGAGTGCAGGATCCCAGGCAGAGTGGGACTGGAAGTGCCCAGGCTGAGTGGAGTGAATGTGCCCAGGCTGAATGGAGTGGAGGTGCCCAGGCTGAGTGGAGTGCAGGTTCCCAGGCAGAGTGGGATTGGAAGTGCCCAGGCTGAGTGGAGTGAATGTGCCCAGGCTGAGTGGAGTGGAGGTGCCCAGGCTGAATGGAGTTGGGGTTCCCAGGCAGAGTGGGACTGGAAGTGCCCAGGCTGAGTGGAGTGCAGGTTCCCAGGCAGAGTGGGATTGGAAGTGCCCAGGCTGAGTGGAGTGAATGTACCCAGGCTGAGTGGAGTAGAGGTGCCCAGGCTGAGTGGAGTGCAGGTTCCCAGGCAGAGTGGGATTGGAAGTGCCCAGGCTGAGTGGAGTGAATGTGCCCAGGCTGAGTGGAGTGGAGGTGCCCAGGCTGAGAGGAGTTGGGGTTCTCTGGCAGAGTGGGACTGGAAGTGCCAAGGCTGAGTGGAGTGAATGTGCCCAGGCTGAATGGAGTGGAGGTGCCCAGGCTGAGTGGAGGTGCCCAGGCTGAGTGGAGTGCAGGTTCCCAGGCAGCCTGGGATTGGAAGTGCCCAGGCTGAGTGGAGTGAATGTGCCCAGGCTGAGTGGAGTGGAGGTGCCCAGGCTGAGTGGAGTTGGGGTTCCCTGGCAGAGTGGGACTGGAAGTGCCAAGGCTGAGTGGAGTGAATGTGCCCAGGCTGAGTGGAGTGGAGGTGCCCAGGCCGAGTGGAGTGCAGGTTCCCAGGCAGAGTGGGACTGGAAGTGCCCAGGCTGAGTGGAGTGAATGTGCCCAGGCTGCGTGGAGTGGAGGTTCCCAGGCTGAGTGGAGTGCAGGCTCCCAGCAGAGTGGGACTGGAAGTGCCCAGGCTGAGTGGAGTGAATGTGCCCAGGCTGAGTGGAGTGAATGTGCCCAGGCAGAAGGAGTGAATGTGCCCAGGCTGAGTGGAGTGGAGGTGCCCAGGCTGATTGGAGTGCAGGTTCCCAGGCAGAGTGGGACATGAAGTGCCCAGGCTGAGTGGAGTGAATGTGCCCAGGCTGAGTGGAGTGAATGATCCCAGGCTGAATGGGAGTCAATGTGCCTAGACAGAGTGGAGTGAATGTGCCCAGGCTGAGTGGAGTGGAGGTGCCCAGGCTGAGTGGAGTTGGGGTTCCCAGGCAGAGAGGGACTGGAAGTGCCCTGGCTGAGTGGAGTGAATGTGCCCAGGCTGCGTGGAGTGGAGGTTCCCAGGCTGAGTGGAGTGCAGGCTCCCAGCAGAGTGGGACTGGAAGTGCCCAGGCTGAGTGGAGTGAATGTGCCCAGGCTGAGTGGAGTGAATGTGCCCAGGCAGAGTGGAGTGAATGTGCCCAGGCTGAGTGGAGTGGAGGTGCCCAGGCTGATTGGAGTGCAGGTTCCCAGGCCGAGTGGAGTGCAGGTTCCCAGGCAGAGTGGGACTGGAAGTGCCCAGGCTGAGTGGAGTGAATGTGCCCAGGCTGCGTGGAGTGGAGGTTCCCAGGCTGAGTGGAGTGCAGGCTCCCAGCAGAGTGGGACTGGAAGTGCCCAGGCTGAGTGGAGTGAATGTGCCCAGGCTGAGTGGAGTGAATGTGCCCAGGCAGAGTGGAGTGAATGTGCCCAGGCTGAGTGGAGTGGAGGTGCCCAGGCTGATTGGAGTGCAGGTTCCCAGGCCGAGTGGAGTGCAGGTTCCCAGGCAGAGTGGGACTGGAAGTGCCCAGGCTGAGTGGAGTGAATGTGCCCAGGCTGCGTGGAGTGGAGTTTCCCAGGCTGAGTGGAGTGCAGGCTCCCAGCAGAGTGGGACTGGAAGTGCCCAGGCTGAGTGGAGTGAATGTGCCCAGGCTGAGTGGAGTGAATGTGCCCAGGCAGAGTGGAGTGAATGTGCCCAGGCTGATTGGAGTGCAGGTTCCCAGGCCGAGTGGAGTGCAGGTTCCGAGGCAGAGTGGGACTGGAAGTGCCCAGGCTGAGTGGAGTGAATGTGCCCAGGCTGCGTGGAGTGGAGGTTCCCAGGCTGAGTGGAGTGCAGGCTCCCAGCAGAGTGGGACTGGAAGTGCCCAGGCTGAGTGGAGTGAATGTGCCCAGGCTGAGTGGAGTGAATGTGCCCAGGCAGAGTGGAGTGAATGTGCCCAGGCTGAGTGGAGTGAATGTGCCCAGGCTGAATGGAGTGGAGGTGCCCAGGCTGAGTGGAGTGCAGGTTCCCAGGCAGAGTGGGATTGGAAGTGCCCAGGCTGAGTGGAGTGAATGTGCCCAGGCTGAGTGGAGTGGAGGTGCCCAGGCTGAATGGAGTTGGGGTTCCCTGGCAGAGTGGAACTGGAAGTGCCAACGGTGAGTGGAGTGAATGTGCCCAGGCTGAGTGGAGTGGAGGTGCCCAGGCTGAGTGGAGTTGGGGTTCCCTGGCAGAGTGGGACTGGAAGTGCCAACGCTGAGTGGAGTGAATGTGCCCAGGCTGAGTGGAGTGGAGCTGCCCAGGCCGAGTGGAGTGCAGGTTCCCAGGCAGAGTGGGACTGGAAGTGCCCAGGCTGAGTGGAGTGAATGTGCCCAGGCTGAGTGGAGTGGAGGTGCCCAGGCTGAGTGGAGTTGGGGGTCCCTGGCAGAGTGGGACTGGAAGTGCCAAGGCTGAGTGGAGTGAATGTGCCCAGGCTGAGTGGAGTGGAGGTGCCCAGGCTGAGTGGAGTGCAGGTTCCCAGGCAGAGTGGGATTGGAAGTGCCCAGGCTGAGTGGAGTGAATGTACCCAGGCTGAGTGGAGTGGAGGTGCCCAGGCTGAGTGGAGTGCAGGTTCCCAGGCAGAGTGGGATTGGAAGTGCCCAGGCTGAGTGGAGTGAATGTGCCCAGGCTGAGTGGAGTGGAGGTGCCCAGGCTGAGTGGAGTTGGGGTTCCCTGGCAGAGTGGGACTGGAAGTGCCAAGGCTGAGTGGAGTGAATGTGCCCAGGCTGAGTGGAGTGGAGGTGCCCAGGCCGAGTGGAGTGCAGGTTCCCAGGCAAAGTGGGACTGGAAGTGCCCAGAAGGAGTGGAGTGAATGTGCCCAGGCTGAATGGGAGTCAATGTGCCAAGACAGAGAGGAGTGAATGTGCCCAGCCGCCGGAGCCCGAAACGTGCGTTTCCCCATTGCCTTGAATGGGCGCGGAGAGAGGGGGGCGCTTTTTGGCTCGTGGCGCGGGCACCGTTGCGCCAAAGCGTCAAGTGTCACACCTCCCCGTGCTCGGGGCGGCCCCTTGGAGCTAACTAGCTGGGTCTGGAGGGGCTGCGAGGCCGCCCAGGAGAACGGGTCCAAACCGCGTTCCGATCGGACGAGAATTGAGGGCGGGACACAGTTCCGCGGTTCACTTTCCGCCCGGGCAAAGGGCCTATAACTTGCGGCGGGAGGGCTTAAGAGTGGGCCCCCGCGAGTCGGGTGGCGAGCCGGCTGTGGAGAGGAGTAGCGGAGGTTCCCAGTCAGAGTGGGAGTGGAGGTTCCTGGGCAGAGTGGGACTGGAAGTGCCCAGGCTGAGTGGAGTGAATGTGCCCTGGCTGAGTGGAGTGAATGTGGCCAGGCTGAGTGGAGTGAATGTGCCCAGGCTGAGTGGAGTGAATGTGCCCAGGCTGAGTGGAGTGGAGGTGCCCAGGCTGAGTGGAGTTGGGGTTCCCAGGCAGAGAGGGACTGGAAGTGCCCTGGCTGAGTGGAGTGAATGTGCCCAGGCTGAGTGGAGTGGAGGTGCCCAGGCCGAGTGGAGTGCAGGTTCCCAGGCAGAGTGGGACTGGAAGTGCCCAGGCGGAGTGGAGTGAATGTGCCCAGGCTGAATGGGAGTCAATGTGCCTAGACAGAGTGGAGTGAATGTGCCCGGCCGCCGGAGCCCGAAACGTGCGTTTCCCCATTGCCTTGAATGGGCGCGGAGAGAGGGGGGCGCTTTTTGGCTCGTGGCGCGGGCACCGTTGCGCCAAAGCGTCAAGTGTCACACCTCCCCGTGCTCGGGGCGGCCCCTTGGAGCTAACTAGCTGGGTCTGGAGGGGCTGCGAGGCCGCCCAGGAGAACGGGTCCAAACCGCGTTCCGATCGGACGAGAATTGAGGGCGGGACACAGTTCCGCGGTTCACTTTCCGCCCGGGCAAAGGGCCTATAACTTGCGGCGGGAGGGCTTAAGAGTGGGCCCCCGCGAGTCGGGTGGCGAGCCGGCTGTGGAGAGGAGTAGCGGAGGTTCCCAGTCAGAGTGGGAGTGGAGGTTCCTGGGCAGAGTGGGACTGGAAGTGCCCAGGCTGAGTGGAGTGAATGTGCCCTGGCTGAGTGGAGTGAATGTGCCCAGGCTGAGTGGAGTGAATGTGCCCAGGCTGAGTGGAGTGAATGTGCCCAGGCTGACTGGAGAGAATGTGCCCAGGCTGAGTGGATTGGAGGTGCCCAGGCTGAGTGGAGTGCAGGTTCCCAGGCAGAGTGGGACTGGAAGTGCCCAGGCTGAGTGGAGTGAATGTGCCCAGGCTGCGTGGAGTGGAGTTTCCCAGGCTGAGTGGAGTGCAGGCTCCCAGCAGAGTGGGACTGGAAGTGCCCAGGCTGAGTGGAGTGAATGTGCCCAGGCTGAGTGGAGTGAATGTGCCCAGGCAGAGTGGAGTGAATGTGCCCAGGCTGATTGGAGTGCAGGTTCCCAGGCCGAGTGGAGTGCAGGTTCCGAGGCAGAGTGGGACTGGAAGTGCCCAGGCTGAGTGGAGTGAATGTGCCCAGGCTGCGTGGAGTGGAGGTTCCCAGGCTGAGTGGAGTGCAGGCTCCCAGCAGAGTGGGACTGGAAGTGCCCAGGCTGAGTGGAGTGAATGTGCCCAGGCTGAGTGGAGTGAATGTGCCCAGGCAGAGTGGAGTGCAGGTTCCCTGGCAGAGTGGGATTGGAAGTGCCCAGGCTGAGTGGAGTGAATGTGCCAAGGCTGAGTGGAGTGCAGGTTCCCAGGCAGAGTGGGATTGGAAGTGCCCAGGCTGAGTGGAGTGAATGTGCCGAGGCTGAGTGGAGTGGAGGTGCCCAGGCTGAATGGAGTTGGGGTTCCCTGGCTGAGTGGAGTGAATGTGGCCAGGCTGAGTGGAGTGAATGTGCCCAGGCTGAGTGGAGTGAATGTGCCCAGGCTGAGTGGAGTGGAGGTGCCCAGGCTGAGTGGAGTTGGGGTTCCCAGGCAGAGAGGGACTGGAAGTGCCCAGGCTGAGTGGAGTGAATGTGCCCTGGCTGAGTGGAGTGGAGGTGCCCAGGCCGAGTGGAGTGCAGGTTCCCAGGCAGAGTGGGACTGGAAGTGCCCAGGCGGAGTGGAGTGAATGTGCCCAGGCTGAATGGGAGTCAATGTGCCTAGACAGAGTGGAGTGAATGTGCCCGGCCGCCGGAGCCCGAAACGTGCGTTTCCCCATTGCCTTGAATGGGCGCGGAGAGAGGGGGGCGCTTTTTGGCTCGTGGCGCGGGCACCGTTGCGCCAAAGCGTCAAGTGTCACACCTCCCCGTGCTCGGGGCGGCCCCTTGGAGCTAACTAGCTGGGTCTGGAGGGGCTGCGAGGCCGCCCAGGAGAACGGGTCCAAACCGCGTTCCGATCGGACGAGAATTGAGGGCGGGACACAGTTCCGCGGTTCACTTTCCGCCCGGGCAAAGGGCCTATAACTTGCGGCGGGAGGGCTTAAGAGTGGGCCCCCGCGAGTCGGGTGGAGAGCCGGGTGTGGAGAGGAGTAGCGGAGGTTCCCAGTCAGAGTGGGAGTGGAGGTTCCTGGGCAGAGTGGGACTGGAAGTGCCCAGGCTGAGTGGAGTGAATGTGCCCTGGCTGAGTGGAGTGAATGTGCCCAGGCTGAGTGGAGTGGAGGTGCCCAGGCTGAGTAGAGTGCAGGCACCCAGGCAGAGTGGGATTGGAAGTGCCCAGGCTGAGTGGAGTGAATGTGCCCAGGCTGAGTGGAGTGGAGGTGCCCAGGCCGAGTGGAGTGCAGGTTCCCAGGCAGAGTGGGACTGGAAGTGCCCAGGCTGAGTGGAGTGAATGTGCCCAGGCTGAGTGGAGTGGAGGTGCCCAGGCTGAGTGGAGTTGGGGTTCCCTGGCAGAGTGGGACTGGAAGTGCCAAGGCTGAGTGGAGTGAATGTGCCCAGGCTGAGTGGAGTGGAGGTGCCCAGGCCGAGTCAATTGGATTCAATGTGCCTAGACAGAGTGGAGTGAATGTGCCCGGCCGCCGGAGCCCGAAACGTGCGTTTCCCCATTGCCTTGAATGGGCGCGGAGAGAGGGGGGCACTTTTTGGCTCGTGGCGCGGTCACCGTTGTGCCAAAGCGTCAAGTGTCACACCTCCCCGTGCTCGGGGCGGCCACCTTGGAGCTAACTAACGGGGTTTGGAGGGGCTGCGAGGCCGCCCAGGAGAACGGGTCCAAACCGCGTTCCGATCGGACGAGAATTGAGGGCGGGACACAGTTCCGCGGTTCACTTTCCGCCCGGGCAAAGGGCCTATAACTTGCGGCGGGAGGGCTTAAGAGTGGGCCCCCGCGAGTCGGGTGGAGAGCCGGGTGTGGAGAGGAGTAGCGGAGGTTCCCAGTCAGAGTGGGAGTGGAAGTTCCTGGGCAGAGTGGGACTGGAAGTGCCCAGGCTGAGTGGAGTGAATGTGCCCTGGCTGAGTGGAGTGAATGTGGCCAGGCTGAGTGGAGTGGAGGTGCCCAGGCCGAGTGGAGTGCAGGTTCCCAGGCAGAGTGGGACTGGAAGTGCCCAGGCTGAGTGGAGTGAATGTGCCCAGGCTGAGTGGAGTGGAGGTGCCCAGGCTGAGTGGAGTTGGGGGTCCCTGGCAGAGTGGGACTGGAAGTGCCCAGGCTGAGTGGAGTGAATGTACCCAGGCTGAGTGGAGTGGAGGTGCCCAGGCTGAGTGGAGTGCAGGTTCCCAGGCAGAGTGGGATTGGAAGTGCCCAGGCTGAGTGGAGTGAATGTGCCCAGGCTGAGTGGAGTGGAGGTGCCCAGGCTGAGTGGAGTTGGGGTTCCCTGGCAGAGTGGGACTGGAAGTGCCAAGGCTGAGTGGAGTGAATGTGCCCAGGCTGAGTGGAGTGCAGGTTCCCAGCAGAGTGGGACTGGAAGTGCCCAGGCTGAGTGGAGTGAATGTGCCCAGGCTGAATGGAGTGGAGGTGCCCAGGCTGAGTGGAGGTGCCCAGGCTGAGTGGAGTGCAGGTTCCCAGGCAGAGTGGGATTGGAAGTGCCCAGGCTGAGTGGAGTGAATGTACCCAGGCTGAGTGGAGTGGAGGGGCCCAGGCTGAGTCGAGTGCAGGTTCCCAGGCAGAGTGGGATTGGAAGTGCCCAGGCTGAGTGGAGTGAATGTGCCCAGGCTGAGTGGAGTGGAGGTGCCCAGGCTGAGTAGAGTTGGGGTTCCCTGGCAGAGTGGGACTGGAAGTGCCAACGGTGAGTGGAGTGAATGTGCCCAGGCTGAGTGGAGTGGAGGTGCCCAGGCTGAGTGGAGTTGGGGTACCCTGGCAGAGTGGGACTGGAAGTGCCAACGCTGAGTGGAGTGAATGTGCCCAGGTGAGTGGAGTGGAGGTGCCCAGGCTGAGTGGAGTGCAGGTTCCCAGGCAGAGTGGGATTGGAAGTGGCCAGGCTGAGTGGAGTAATGTACCCAGGCTGAGTGGAGTGCAGGTGCCCAGGCTGAGTGGAGTGCAGGTTCCCAGGCAGAGTGGGATTGGAAGTGCCCAGGCTGAGTGGAGTGAATGTGCCCAGGCTGAGTGGAGTGGAGGTGCCCAGGCCGAGTGGAGTGCAGGTTCCCAGGCAGAGTGGGACTGGAAGTGCCCAGGCGGAGTGGAGTGAATGTGCCCAGGCTGAATGGGATTCAATGTGCCTAGACAGAGTGGAGTGAATGTGCCCGGCCGCCGGAGCCCGAAACGTGCGTTTCCCCATTGCCTTGAATGGGCGCGGAGAGAGGGGGGCACTTTTTGGCTCGTGGCGCGGTCACCGTTGCGCCAAAGCGTCAAGTGTCACACCTCCCCGTGCTCGGGGCGGCCCCTTGGAGCTAACTAACGGGGTTTGGAGGGGCTGCGAGGCCGCCCAGGAGAACGGGTCCAAACCGCGTTCCGATCGGACGAGAATTGAGGGCGGGACACAGTTCCGCGGTTCACTTTCCGCCCGGGCAAAGGGCCTATAACTTGCGGCGGGAGGGCTTAAGAGTGGGCCCCCGCGAGTCGGGTGGAGAGCCGGGTGTGGAGAGGAGTAGCGGAGGTTCCCAGTCAGAGTGGGAGTGGAAGTTCCTGGGCAGAGTGGGACTGGAAGTGCCCAGGCTGAGTGGAGTGAATGTGCCCTGGCTGAGTGGAGTGAATGTGGCCAGGCTGAGTGGAGTGGAGGTGCCCAGGCCGAGTGGAGTGCAGGTTCCCAGGCAGAGTGGGACTGGAAGTGCCCAGGCTGAGTGGAGTGAATGTGCCCAGGCTGAGTGGAGTGGAGGTGCCCAGGCTGAGTGGAGTTGGGGGTCCCTGGCAGAGTGGGACTGGAAGTGCCCAGGCTGAGTGGAGTGAATGTACCCAGGCTGAGTGGAGTGGAGGTGCCCAGGCTGAGTGGAGTGCAGGTTCCCAGGCAGAGTGGGATTGGAAGTGCCCTGGCTGAGTGGACTGAATGTGCCCAGGCTGAGTGGAGTGGAGGTGCCCAGGCTGAGTGGAGTTGGGGTTCCCTGGCAGAGTGGGACTGGAAGTGCCAAGGCTGAGTGGAGTGAATGTGCCCAGGCTGAGTGGAGTGGAGGTGCCCAGGCCGAGTGGAGTGCAGGTTCCCAGACAGAGTGGGATTGGAAGTGCCCAGGCGGAGTGGAGTGAATGTGCCCAGGCTGAATGGGAGTCAATGTGCCTAGACAGAGTGGAGTGAATGTGCCCAGCCGCCGGAGCCCGAAACGTGCGTTTCCCCATTGCCTTGAATGGGCGCGGAGAGAGGGGGGCACTTTTTGGCTCGTGGCGCGGTCACCGTTGCGCCAAAGCGTCAAGTGTCACACCTCCCCGTGCTCGGGGCGGCCCCTTGGAGCTAACTAACGGGGTTTGGAGGGGCTGCGAGGCCGCCCAGGAGAACGGGTCCAAACCGCGTTCCGATCGGACGAGAATTGAGGGCGGGACACAGTTCCGCGGTTCACTTTCCGCCCGGGCAAAGGGCCTATAACTTGCGGCGGGAGGGCTTAAGAGTGGGCCCCCGCGAGTCGGGTGGAGAGCCGGGTGTGGAGAGGAGTAGCGGAGGTTCCCAGTCAGAGTGGGAGCGGAAGTTCCTGGGCAGAGTGGGACTGGAAGTGCCCAGGCTGAGTGGAGTGAATGTGCCCTGGCTGAGTGGAGTGAATGTGGCCAGGCTGAGTGGAGTGTAGGTGCCCAGGCCGAGTGGAGTGCAGGTTCCCAGGCAGAGTGGGACTGGAAGTGCCCAGGCTGAGTGGAGTGAATGTGCCCTGGCTGAGTGGAGTGGAGGTGCCCAGGCTGAGTGGAGTTGGGGGTCCCTGGCAGAGTGGGACTGGAAGTGCCCAGGCTGAGTGGAGTGAATGTACCCAGGCTGAGTGGAGTGGAGGTGCCCAGGCTGAGTGGAGTGCAGGTTCCCAGGCAGAGTGGGATTGGAAGTGCCCTGGCTGAGTGGAGTGAATGTGCCCAGGCTGAGTGGAGTGGAGGTGCCCAGGCTGAGTGGAGTTGGGGTTCCCTGGCAGAGTGGGACTGGAAGTGCCAAGGCTGAGTGGAGTGAATGTGCCCAGGCTGAGTGGAGTGGAGGTGCCCAGGCCGAGTGGAGTGCAGGTTCCCAGACAGAGTGGGACTGGAAGTGCCCAGGCGGAGTGGAGTGAATGTGCCCAGGCTGAATGGGAGTCAATGTGCCTAGACAGAGTGGAGTGAATGTGCCCAGCCGCCGGAGCCCGAAACGTGCGTTTCCCCATTGCCTTGAATGGGCGCGGAGAGAGGGGGGCACTTTTTGGCTCGTGGCGCGGTCACCGTTGCGCCAAAGCGTCAAGTGTCACACCTCCCCGTGCTCGGGGCGGCCCCTTGGAGCTAACTAACGGGGTTTGGAGGGGCTGCGAGGCCGCCCAGGAGAACGGGTCCAAACCGCGTTCCGATCGGACGAGAATTGAGGGCGGGACACAGTTCCGCGGTTCACTTTCCGCCCGGGCAAAGGGCCTATAACTTGCGGCGGGAGGGCTTAAGAGTGGGCCCCCGCGAGTCGGGTGGAGAGCCGGGTGTGGAGAGGAGTAGCGGAGGTTCCCAGTCAGAGTGGGAGTGGAAGTTCCTGGGCAGAGTGGGACTGGAAGTGCCCAGGCTGAGTGGAGTGAATGTGCCCTGGCTGAGTGGAGTGAATGTGGCCAGGCTGAGTGAAGTGGAGGTGCCCAGGCCGAGTGGAGTGCAGGTTCCCAGGCAGAGTGGGACTGGAAGTGCCCAGGCTGAGTGGAGTGAATGTGCCCAGGCTGAGTGGAGTGGAGGTGCCCAGGCTGAGTGGAGTTGGGGGTCCCTGGCAGAGTGGGACTGGAAGTGCCCAGGCTGAGTGGAGTGAATGTACCCAGGCTGAGTGGAGTGGAGGTGCCCAGGCTGAGTGGAGTGCAGGTTCCCAGGCAGAGTGGGATTGGAAGTGCCCTGGCTGAGTGGAGTGAATGTGCCCAGGCTGAGTGGAGTGGAGGTGCCCAGGCTGAGTGGAGTTGGGGTTCCCTGGCAGAGTGGGACTGGAAGTGCCAAGGCTGAGTGGAGTGAATGTGCCCAGGCTGAGTGGAGTGGAGGTGCCCAGGCCGAGTGGAGTGCAGGTTCCCAGACAGAGTGGGACTGGAAGTGCCGAGGCGGAGTGGAGTGAATGTGCCCAGGCTGAATGGGAGTCAATGTGCCTAGACAGAGTGGAGTGAATGTGCCCAGCCGCCGGAGCCCGAAACGTGCGTTTCCCCATTGCCTTGAATGGGCGCGGAGAGAGGGGGGCGCTTTTTGGCTCGTGGCGCGGGCACCGTTGCGCCGAAGCGTCAAGTGTCACCCCTCCCCGTGCTCGGGGCGGCCCCTTGGAGCTAACTGGCTGGGTCTGGAGGGGCTGCGAGCCCGCCCAGGAGAATGGGTCCAAACCGCGTTCCGATCGGACGAGAATTGAGGGCGGGACACAGTTCCGCGGTTCACTTTCCGCCCGGGCAAAGGGCCTATTACTTGCGGCGGGAGGGCTTAAGAGTAGGCCCCCGTGAGTTGGGTGGAGAGCCGGGTGTGGAGAGGAGTAGCGGAGGTTCCCAGTCAGAGTGGGAGTGGAGGTTCCTGGGCAGAGTGGGACTGGAAGTGCCCAGGCTGAGTGGAGTGAATGTGCCCTGGCTGAGTGGAGTGAATGTGGCCAGGCTGAGTGGAGTGGAGGTGCCCAGGCTGAGTGGAGTGAATGTGCCCAGGCTGACTGGAGAGAATGTGCCCAGGCTGAGTGGATTGGAGGTGCCCAGGCCGAGTGGAGTGCAGGTTCCCAGGCAGAGTGGGACTGGAAGTGCCCAGGCTGAGTGGAGTGAATGTGCCCAGGCTGAGTGGAGTGGAGGTGCCCAGGCTGAGTGGAGTTGGGGTTCCCTGGCAGAGTGGGACTGGAAGTGCCAAGGCTGAGTGGAGTGAATGTGCCCAGGCTGACTGGAGTGGAGGTGCCCAGGCTGAGTGGAGTGCTGGTTCCCAGGCAGAGTGGGATTGGAAGTGCCCAGGCTGAGTGGAGTAATGTACCCAGGCTGAGTGGAGTGCAGGTGCCCAGGCTGAGAGGAGTGCAGGTTCCCTGGCAGAGTGGGATTGGAAGTGCCCAGGCTGAGTGGAGTGAATGTGCCCAGGCTGAGTGGAGTGGAGGTGCCCAGGCCGAGTGGAGTGCAGGTTCCCAGGCAGAGTGGGACTGGAAGTGCCCAGGCGGAGTGGAGTGAATGTGCCCAGGCTGAATGGGAGTCAATGTGCCTAGACAGAGTGGAGTGAATGTGCCCGGCCGCCGGAGCCCGAAACGTGCGTTTCCCCATTGCCTTGAATGGGCGCGGAGAGAGGGGGGCGCTTTTTGGCTCGTGGCGCGGGCACCGTTGCGCCAAAGCGTCAAGTGTCACACCTCCCCGTGCTCGGGGCGGCCCCTTGGAGCTAACTAGCTGGGTCTGGAGGGGCTGCGAGGCCGCCCAGGAGAACGGGTCCAAACCGCGTTCCGATCGGACGAGAATTGAGGGCGGGACACAGTTCCGCGGTTCACTTTCCGCCCGGGCAAAGGGCCTATAACTTGCGGCGGGAGGGCTTAAGAGTGGGCCCCCGCGAGTCGGGTGGAGAGCCGGGTGTGGAGAGGAGTAGCGGAGGTTCCCAGTCAGAGTGGGAGTGTAGGTTCCTGGGCAGAGTGGGACTGGAAGTGCCCAGGCTGAGTGGAGTGAATGTGCCCTGGCTGAGTGGAGTGAATGTGGCCAGGCTGAGTGGAGTGGAGGTGCCCAGGCTGAGTGGAGTGCAAGCACCCAGGCAGAGTGGGATTGGAAGTGCCCAGGCTGAGTGGAGTGAATGTGCCCAGGCTGAGTGGAGTGGAGGTGCCCAGGCTGAATGGAGTGGAGGTGCCCAGGCTGAGTGGAGGTGCCCAGGCTGAGTGGAGTGCAGGTTCCCTGGCAGAGTGGGATTGGAAGTGCCCAGGCTGAGTGGAGTGAATGTGCCCTGGCTGAGTGGAGTGAATGTGCCCAGGCTGAGTGGAGTGAATGTGCCCAGGCTGAGTGGAGTGAATGTGCCCAGGCTGACTGGAGAGAATGTGCCCAGGCTGAGTGGATTGGAGGTGCCCAGGCTGAGTGGAGTGCAGGTTCCCAGGCAGAGTGGGACTGGAAGTGCCCAGGCTGAGTGGAGTGAATGTGCCCAGGCTTAGTGGAGTGAATGTTCCCAGGCTGAATGGGAGTCAATGTGCCTAGACAGAGTGGAGTGAATGTGCCCAGGCTGAGTGGAGTGGAGGTGCCCAGGGTGAGTGGAGTTGGGGTTCCCAGGCAGAGAGGGACTGGAAGTGCCCTGGCTGAGTGGAGTGAATGTGCCCTGGCTGAGTGGAGTGAATGTGGCCAGGCTGAGTGGAGTGGAGGTGCCCAGGCCGAGTGGAGTGCAGGTTCCCAGGCAGAGTGGGACTGGAAGTGCCCAGGCTGAGTGGAGTGAATGTGCCCAGGCTTAGTGGAGTGAATGTTCCCAGGCTGAATGGGAGTCAATGTGCCTAGACAGAGTGGAGTGAATGTGCCCAGGCTGAGTGGAGTGGAGGTGCCCAGGCTGAGTGGAGTTGGGGTTCCCAGGCAGAGAGGGACTGGAAGTGCCCTGGCTGAGTGGAGTGAATGTGCCCAGACTGCGTGGAGTGGAGGTTCCCAGGCTGAGTGGAGTGCAGGTTCCCAGCAGAGTGGGATTGGAAGTACCCAGGCTGAGTGGAGTGGAGGTGCCCAGGCTGAGTGGAGTGCTGGTTCCCAGGCAGAGTGGGATTGGAAGTTCCCAGGCTGAGTGGAGTGAATGTCCCCAGGCTGAGTGGATTGCATGTGCCCAGGCTGAGTGGAGTGCAGGTTCCCTGGCAGAGTGGGATTGGAAGTGCCCAGGCTGAGTGGAGTGAATGTGCCAAGGCTGACTGGAGTGGAGGTGCCCAGGCCGAGTGGAGTGCAGGTTCCCAGGCAGAGTGGGACTGGAAGTGCCCAGGCGGAGTGGAGTGAATGTGCCCAGGCTGAATGGGAGTCAATGTGCCTAGACAGAGTGGAGTGAATGTGCCCGGCCGCCGGAGCCCGAAACGTGCGTTTCCCCATTGCCTTGAATGGGCGCGGAGAGAGGGGGGCGCTTTTTGGCTCGTGGCGCGGGCACCGTTGCGCCAAAGCGTCAAGTGTCACACCTCCCTGTGCTCGGGGCAACCCCTTGGAGCTAACTGGCTGGGTCTGGAGGGGCTGCGAGGCCGCCCAGGAGAACGGGTCCAAACCGCGTTCCGATCGGACGAGAATTGAGGGCGGGACACAGTTCCGCGGTTCACTTTCCGCCCGGGGAAAGGGCCTATAACTTGCGGCGGGAGGGCTTAAGAGTGGGCCCCCGCGAGTCGGGTGGAGAGCCGGGTGTGGAGAGGAGTAGCGGAGGTTCCCAGTCAGAGTGGGAGTGGAGGTTCCTGGGCAGAGTGGGACTGGAAGTGCCCAGGCTGAGTGGAGTGAATGTGCCCTGGCTGAGTGGAGTGAATGTGCCCAGGCTGAGTGGAGTGGAGGTGCCCAGGCTGAGTAGAGTGCAGGCACCCAGGCAGAGTAGGATTGGAAGTGCCCAGGCTGAGTGGAGTGAATGTTCCCAGGCTGAGTGGAGTGGAGGTGCCCAGGCCGAGTGGAGTGCAGGTTCCCAGGCAGAGTGGGACTGGAAGTGCCCAGGCTGAGTGGAGTGAATGTGCCCAGGCTGAGTGGAGTGGAGGTGCCCAGGCTGAATGGAGTTGGGGTTCCCAGGCAGAGTGGGACTGGAAGTGCCCAGGCTGAGTGGAGTGCAGGTTCCCAGGCAGAGTGGGACTGGAAGTGCCCAGGCTGAGTGGAGTGAATGTGCCCAGGCTGAGTGGAGTGGAGGTGCCCAGGCTGAGTGGAGTTGGGGGTCCCTGGCAGAGTTGGACTGGAAGTGCCCAGGCTGAGTGGAGTGAATGTACCCAGGTTGAGTGGAGTGGAGGTGCCCAGGCTGAGTGGAGTGCAGGTTCCCAGGCAGAGTGGGACTGGAAGTGCCCAGGCTGAGTGGAGTGAATGTGCCCAGGCTGAGTGGAGTGAATGTGCCCAGGCTGACTGGAGTGGAGGTGCCCAGGCCGAGTGGAGTGCAGGTTCCCAGGCAGAGTGGGACTGGAAGTGCCCAGGCGGAGTGGAGTGAATGTGCCCAGGCTGAATGGGAGTCAATGTGCCTAGACAGAGTGGAGTGAATGTGCCCAGCCGCCGGAGCCCGAAACGTGCGTTTCCCCATTGCCTTGAATGGGCGCGGAGAGAGGGGGGCGCTTTTTGGCTCGTGGCGCGGGCACCGTTGTGCCAAAGCGTCAAGTGTCACGCCTCCCCGTGCTCGGGGCGGCCCCTTGGAGCTAACTGGCTGGGTCTGGAGGGGCTGCGAGGCCGCCCAGGAGAACGGGTCCAAACCGCGTTCCGATCGGACGAGAATTGAGGGCGGGACACAGTTCCGCGGTTCACTTTCCGCCCGGGCAAAGGGCCTATTACTAGCGGCGGGAGGGCTTAAGAGTGGGCCCCCGTGAGTCGGGTGGAGAGCCGGGTGTGGAGAGGAGTAGCGGAGGTTCCCAGTCAGAGTGGGAGTGGAGGTTCCTGGGCAGAGTGGGACTGGAAGTGCCCAGGCTGAGTGGAGTGAATGTGCCCTGGCTGAGTGGAGTGAATGTGCCCAGGCTGACTGGAGTGGAGGTGCCCAGGCCGAGTGGAGTGAAGGTTCCCAGGCAGAGTGGGACTGGAAGTGCCCAGGCGGAGTGGAGTGAATGTGCCCAGGCTGAATGGAGTGGAGGTTCCCAGGCTGAGTGGAGTGCAGGCTCCCAGCAGAGTGGGACTGGAAGTGCCCAGGCTGAGTGGAGTGAATGTGCCCAGGCTGAGTGGAGTGAATGTGCCCAGGCATAGTGGAGTGAATGTGCCCAGGCTGAGTGGAGTGGAGGTGCCCAGGCTGATTGGAGTGCAGGTTCCCAGGCAGAGTGGGACTGGAAGTGCCCAGGCTGAGTGGAGTGAATGTGCCCAGGCTGAGTGGAATGAATGATCCCAGGCTGAATGGGAGTCAATGTGCCTAGACAGAGTGGAGTGAATGTGCCCAGGCTGAGTGGAGTGGAGGTGCCCAGGCTGAGTGGAGTTGGGGTTCCCAGGCAGAGAGGGACTGGAAGTGCCCTGGCTGAGTGGAGTGAATGTGCCCAGGCTGCGTGGAGTGGAGGTTCCCAGGCTGAGTGGAGTGCAGGCTCCCAGCAGAGTGGGACTGGAAGTGCCCAGGCTGAGTGGAGTGAATGTGCCCAGGCTGAATGGAGTGGAGGTGCCCAGGCTGAGTGGAGTGCAGGCTCCCAGCAGAGTCGGACTGGAAGTGCCCAGGCTGAGTGGAGTGAATGTGCCCAGGCTGAATGGAGTGGAGGTGCCCAGGCTGAGTGGAGTGCAGGTTCCCAGGCAGAGTGGGATTGGAAGTGCCCAGGCTGAGTGGAGTGAATGTGCCCAGGCTGAGTGGAGTGGAGGTGCCCAGGCTGAATGGAGTTGGGGTTCCCTGGCAGAGTGGAACTGGAAGTGCCAACGGTGAGTGGAGTGAATGTGCCCAGGCCGAGTGGAGTGCATCTTCCCAGGCAGAGTGGGACTGGAAGTGCCCAGGCTGAGTGGAGTGAATGTGCCCAGGCTGAGTGGAGTGGAGGTGCCCAGGCTGAGTGGAGTTGGGGTTCCCTGGCAGAGTGGGACTGGAAGTGCCAAGGCTGAGTGGAGTGAATGTGCCCAGGCTGAATGGGAGTCAATGTGCCTAGACAGAGTGGAGTGAATGTGCCCGGCCGCCGGAGCCCGAAACGTGCGTTTCCCCATTGCCTTGAATGGGCGCAGAGAGAGGGGGGCGCTTTTTGGCTCGTGGCGCGGGCACCGTTGCGCCAAAGCGTCAAGTGTCCCCCCTCCCCGTGCTCGGTGCGGCCCCTTGGAGCTAACTGGCTGGGTCTGGAGGGGCTGCGAGGCCGCCCAGGAGAACGGGTCCAAACCGCGTTCCGATCGGACGAGAATTGAGGGCGGGACACAGTTCCGCGGTTCACTTTCCGCCCGGGCAAAGGGCCTATTACTTGCGGCGGGAGGGCTTAAGAGTGGGCCCCCGTGAGTCGGGTGGAGAGCCGGGTGTGGAGAGGAGTAGCGGAGGTTCCCAGTCAGAGTGGGAGTGGAGGTTCCTGGGCAGAGTGGGACTGGAAGTGCCCAGGCTGAGTGGAGTGAATGTGCCCTGGCTGAGTGGAGTGAATGTGGCCAGGCTGAGTGGAGTGGAGGTGCCCAGGCTGAGTGGAGTGAATGTGCCCAGGCTGACTGGAGAGAATGTGCCCAGGCTGAGTGGATTGGAGGTGCCCAGGCTGAGTGGAGTGCAGGTTCCCAGGCAGAGTGGGACTGGAAGTGCCCAGGCTGAGTGGAGTGAATGTGCCCAGGCTGAGTGGAGTGGTGGTGCCCAGGCTGAGTGGAGTTGGGGTTCCCTGGCAGAGTGGGACTGGAAGTGCCAAGGCTGAGTGGAGTGAATGTGCCCAGGCTGAGTGGAGTGGAGGTGCCCAGGCCGAGTGGAGTGCAGGTTCCCAGGCAGAGTGGGACTGGAAGTGCCCAGGCGGAGTGGAGTGAATGTGCCCAGGCTGAATGGGAGTCAATGTGCCTAGACAGAGTGGAGTGAATGTGCCCGGCCGCCGGAGCCCGAAACGTGCGTTTCCCCATTGCCTTGAATGGGCGCGGAGAGAGGGGGGCGCTTTTTGGCTCGTGGCGCGGGCACCGTTGCGCCAAAGCGTCAAGTGTCACACCTCCCCGTGCTCGGGGCGGCCCCTTGGAGCTAACTGGCTGGGTCTGGAGGGGCTGCGAGGCCGCCCAGGAGAACGGGTCCAAACCGCGTTCCGATCGGACGAGAATTGAGGGCGGGACACAGTTCCGCGGTTCACTTTCCGCCCGGGCGAAGGGCCTATAACTTGCGGCGGGAGGGCTTAAGAGTGGGCCCCCGCGAGTCGGGTGGAGAGCCGGGTGTGGAGAGGAGTAGCGGAGGTTCCCAGTCAGAGTGGGAGTGGAGGTTCCTGGGCAGAGTGGGACTGGAAGTGCCCAGGCTGAGTGGAGTGAATGTGCCCTGGCTGAGTGGAGTGAATGTGCCCAGGCTGAGTGGAGTGAATGTGCCCAGGCTGAGTGGAGTGAATGTGCCCAGGCTGACTGGAGAGAATGTGCCCAGGCTGAGTGGATTGGAGGTGCCCAGGCTGAGTGGAGTGCAGGTTCCCAGGCAGAGTGGAGTGAATGATCCCAGGCTGAATGGGATTCAATGTGCCTAGACAGAGTGGAGTGAATGTGCCCAGGCTGAGTGGAGTGGAGGTGCCATGGCTGAGTGGAGTTGGGGTTCCCAGGCAGAGAGGGACTGGAAGTGCCCTGGCTGAGCGGAGTGAATGTGCCCAGGCTGCGTGGAGTGGAGGTTCCCAGGCTGAGTGGAGTGCAGGCTCCCAGCAGAGTGGGACTGGAAGTGCCCAGGCTGAGTGGAGTGAATGTGCCCAGGCTGAGTGGAGTGAATGTTCCCAGGCTGAGTGGAGTGAATGTGCCCAGGCTGAGTGGAGTGAATGTGCCCAGGCTGAGTGGAGTGAATGTGCCCAGGCTGAGTGGAGTGAATGTGCCCAGGCTGAGTGGAGAGAATGTGCCCAGGCTGAGTGGATTGGAGGTGCCCAGGCTGAGTGGAGTGCAGGTTCCCAGGCAGAGTGGGACTGGAAGTGCCCAGGCTGAGTGGAGTGAATGTGCCCAGGCTGAGTGGAGTGAATGATCCCAGGCTGAATGGGAGTGAATGTGCCCAGGCAGAGTGGAGTGAATGTGCCCAGGCTGAGTGGAGTGGAGGTGCCCAGGCTGAGTGGAGTGCAGGTTCCCAGGCAGAGTGGGACTGGAAGTGCCCAGGCTGAGTGGAGTGAATGTGCCCAGGCTGAATGGAGTGGAGGTGCCCAGGCTGAGTGGAGTGCAGGTTCCCAGGCAGAGTGGGATTGGAAGTGCCCAGGCTGAGTGGAGTGAATGTGCCCAGGCTGATTGAGTGGAGGTGCCCAGGCTGAATGGAGTTGGGGTTCCCTGGCAGAGTGGGACTGGAAGTGCCAACGGTGAGTGGAGTGAATGTGCCCAGGCTGAGTGGAATGGAGGTGCCCAGGCTGAGTGGAGTTGGGGTTCCCTGGCAGAGTGGGACTGGAAGTGCCAACGCTGAGTGGAGTGAATGTGCCCAGGCTGAGTGGAGTGGAGGTGCCCAGGCTGAGTGGAGTTCTGGTTCCCAGGCAGAGTGGGATTGGAAGTGCCCAGGCTGAGTGGAGTAATGTACCCAGGCTGAGTGGAGTGCAGGTGCCCAGGCTGAGAGGAGTGCAGGTTCCCAGGCAGAGTGGGATTGGAAGTGCCCAGGCTGAGTGGAGTGAATGTGCCCAGGCTGAGTGGAGTGGAGGTGCCAAGGCTGAGTGGTGTGGAGGTGCCCAGGCATAGTGGAGTTGGGGTTCCCTGGCAGAGTGGGACTGGAAGTGCCAAGGCTGAGTGGAGTGAAGGTACCCAGGCTGAGTGGAGTGGAGGTGCCCAGGCTGAGTGGAGTGCAGGTTCCCAGCAGAGTGGGACTGGAAGTGCCCAGGCTGAGTGGAGTGAATGTGCCCAGGCTGAATGGAGTGGAGGTGCCCAGGCTGAGTGGAGGTGCCCAGGCTGAGTGGAGTGCAGGTTCCCAGGCAGAGTGGGATTGGAAGTGCCAAGGCTGAGTGGAGTGAATGTGCCCAGGCTTAGTGGAGTGAATGTTCCCAGGCTGAGTGGAGTGAATGTGCCCAGGCTGAGTGGAGTGAATGTGCCCAGGCTGAGTGGAGTGGAGGTGCCCAGGCCGAGTGGAGTGAATGTGCCCAGGCTGAGTGGAGTGAATGTGCCCAGGCTGAGTGGAGTGAATGTGCCCAGGCTGAGTGGGAGTGGAGGTTCCTGGGCAGAGTGGGACTGGAAGTGCCCAGGCTGAGTGGAGTGAATGTGCCCTGGCTGAGTGGAGTGAATGTGGCCAGGCTGAGTGGAGTGGAGGTGCCCAGGCTGAGTGGAGTGAATGTGCCCAGGCTGAGTGGAGTGAATGTGCCCAGGCTGAATGGAGTGGAGGTGCCCAGGCTGAGTGGAGTGCAGGTTCCCAGGCAGAGTGGGATTGGAAGTGCCCAGGCTGAGTGGAGTGAATGTGCCCAGGCTGATTGAGTGGAGGTGCCCAGGCTGAATGGAGTTGGGGTTCCCTGGCAGAGTGGGACTGGAAGTGCCAACGGTGAGTGGAGTGAATGTGCCCAGGCTGAGTGGAGTGGAGGTGCCCAGGCTGAGTGGAGTTGGGGTTCCCTGGCAAAGTGGGACTGGAAGTGCCAACGCTGAGTGGAGTGAATGTGCCCAGGCTGAATGGGAGTCAATGTGCCTAGACAGAGTGGAGTGAATGTGCCCAGCCGCCGGAGCCCGAAACGTGCGTTTCCCCATTGCCTTGAATGGGCGGGGAGAGAGGGGGGCGCTTTTTTGCTCGTGGCGTGGGCACCGTTGCGCCAAAGCGTCAAGTGTCAAACCTCCCCGTGCTCGGGGCGGCCCCTTGGAGCTAACTAGCTGGGTCTGGAGGGGCTGCGAGGCCGCCCAGGAGAACGGGCCCAAACCGCGTTCCGATCGGACAAGAATTGAGGGCGGGACACAGTTCCGCGGTTCACTTTCCGCCCGGGCAAAGGGCCTATAACTTGCGGCGGGAGGGCTTAAGAGTGGGCCCCCGCGAGTCGGGTGGAGAGCCGGGTGTGGAGAGGAGTAGCGGAGGTTCCCAGTCAGAGTGGGAGTGGAGGTTCCTGGGCAGAGTCTGAGCTGAGTGGAGTGGAGGTGCCCAGGCTGAGTGGAGTGCAGGTGCCCAGGCTGAGTGGAGTTGGGGTTCCCAGGCAGAGAGGGACTGGAAGTGCCCTGGCTGAGTGGAGTGAATGTGCCCAGGCTGCGTGGAGTGGAGGTTCCCAGGCTGAGTGGAGTGCAGGCTCCCAGCAGAGTGGGACTGGAAGTGCCCAGGCTGAGTGGAGTGAATGTGCCCAGGCTGAGTGGAGTGAATGTGCCCAGGCAGAGTGGAGTGAATGTGCCCAGGCTGAGTGGAGTGGAGGTGCCCAGGCTGATTGGAGTGCAGGATCCCAGGCAGAGTGGGACTGGAAGTGCCCAGGCTGAGTGGAGTGAATGTGCCCAGGCTGAATGGAGTGGAGGTGCCCAGGCTGAGTGGAGTGCAGGTTCCCAGGCAGAGTGGGATTGGAA
Source organism: Conger conger (assembly GCF_963514075.1). NCBI lineage: Eukaryota > Metazoa > Chordata > Actinopteri > Anguilliformes > Congridae > Conger > Conger conger. The sequence continues at coordinate 218,355 of NW_026890380.1, forward strand.
GTGCCCAGGCTGAGTGGAGTGAATGTGCCCAGGCTGAGTGGAGTGGAGGTGCCCAGGCTGAATGGAGTTGGGGTTCCCAGGCAGAGTGGGACTGGAAGTGCCCAGGCTGAGTGGAGTGCAGGTTCCCAGGCAGAGTGGGATTGGAAGTGCCCAGGCTGAGTGGAGTGAATGTACCCAGGCTGAGTGGAGTAGAGGTGCCCAGGCTGAGTGGAGTGCAGGTTCCCAGGCAGAGTGGGATTGGAAGTGCCCAGGCTGAGTGGAGTGAATGTGCCCAGGCTGAGTGGAGTGGAGGTGCCCAGGCTGAGAGGAGTTGGGGTTCTCTGGCAGAGTGGGACTGGAAGTGCCAAGGCTGAGTGGAGTGAATGTGCCCAGGCTGAATGGAGTGGAGGTGCCCAGGCTGAGTGGAGGTGCCCAGGCTGAGTGGAGTGCAGGTTCCCAGGCAGCCTGGGATTGGAAGTGCCCAGGCTGAGTGGAGTGAATGTGCCCAGGCTGAGTGGAGTGGAGGTGCCCAGGCTGAGTGGAGTTGGGGTTCCCTGGCAGAGTGGGACTGGAAGTGCCAAGGCTGAGTGGAGTGAATGTGCCCAGGCTGAGTGGAGTGGAGGTGCCCAGGCCGAGTGGAGTGCAGGTTCCCAGGCAGAGTGGGACTGGAAGTGCCCAGGCTGAGTGGAGTGAATGTGCCCAGGCTGCGTGGAGTGGAGGTTCCCAGGCTGAGTGGAGTGCAGGCTCCCAGCAGAGTGGGACTGGAAGTGCCCAGGCTGAGTGGAGTGAATGTGCCCAGGCTGAGTGGAGTGAATGTGCCCAGGCAGAAGGAGTGAATGTGCCCAGGCTGAGTGGAGTGGAGGTGCCCAGGCTGATTGGAGTGCAGGTTCCCAGGCAGAGTGGGACATGAAGTGCCCAGGCTGAGTGGAGTGAATGTGCCCAGGCTGAGTGGAGTGAATGATCCCAGGCTGAATGGGAGTCAATGTGCCTAGACAGAGTGGAGTGAATGTGCCCAGGCTGAGTGGAGTGGAGGTGCCCAGGCTGAGTGGAGTTGGGGTTCCCAGGCAGAGAGGGACTGGAAGTGCCCTGGCTGAGTGGAGTGAATGTGCCCAGGCTGCGTGGAGTGGAGGTTCCCAGGCTGAGTGGAGTGCAGGCTCCCAGCAGAGTGGGACTGGAAGTGCCCAGGCTGAGTGGAGTGAATGTGCCCAGGCTGAGTGGAGTGAATGTGCCCAGGCAGAGTGGAGTGAATGTGCCCAGGCTGAGTGGAGTGGAGGTGCCCAGGCTGATTGGAGTGCAGGTTCCCAGGCCGAGTGGAGTGCAGGTTCCCAGGCAGAGTGGGACTGGAAGTGCCCAGGCTGAGTGGAGTGAATGTGCCCAGGCTGCGTGGAGTGGAGGTTCCCAGGCTGAGTGGAGTGCAGGCTCCCAGCAGAGTGGGACTGGAAGTGCCCAGGCTGAGTGGAGTGAATGTGCCCAGGCTGAGTGGAGTGAATGTGCCCAGGCAGAGTGGAGTGAATGTGCCCAGGCTGAGTGGAGTGGAGGTGCCCAGGCTGATTGGAGTGCAGGTTCCCAGGCCGAGTGGAGTGCAGGTTCCCAGGCAGAGTGGGACTGGAAGTGCCCAGGCTGAGTGGAGTGAATGTGCCCAGGCTGCGTGGAGTGGAGTTTCCCAGGCTGAGTGGAGTGCAGGCTCCCAGCAGAGTGGGACTGGAAGTGCCCAGGCTGAGTGGAGTGAATGTGCCCAGGCTGAGTGGAGTGAATGTGCCCAGGCAGAGTGGAGTGAATGTGCCCAGGCTGATTGGAGTGCAGGTTCCCAGGCCGAGTGGAGTGCAGGTTCCGAGGCAGAGTGGGACTGGAAGTGCCCAGGCTGAGTGGAGTGAATGTGCCCAGGCTGCGTGGAGTGGAGGTTCCCAGGCTGAGTGGAGTGCAGGCTCCCAGCAGAGTGGGACTGGAAGTGCCCAGGCTGAGTGGAGTGAATGTGCCCAGGCTGAGTGGAGTGAATGTGCCCAGGCAGAGTGGAGTGAATGTGCCCAGGCTGAGTGGAGTGAATGTGCCCAGGCTGAATGGAGTGGAGGTGCCCAGGCTGAGTGGAGTGCAGGTTCCCAGGCAGAGTGGGATTGGAAGTGCCCAGGCTGAGTGGAGTGAATGTGCCCAGGCTGAGTGGAGTGGAGGTGCCCAGGCTGAATGGAGTTGGGGTTCCCTGGCAGAGTGGAACTGGAAGTGCCAACGGTGAGTGGAGTGAATGTGCCCAGGCTGAGTGGAGTGGAGGTGCCCAGGCTGAGTGGAGTTGGGGTTCCCTGGCAGAGTGGGACTGGAAGTGCCAACGCTGAGTGGAGTGAATGTGCCCAGGCTGAGTGGAGTGGAGCTGCCCAGGCCGAGTGGAGTGCAGGTTCCCAGGCAGAGTGGGACTGGAAGTGCCCAGGCTGAGTGGAGTGAATGTGCCCAGGCTGAGTGGAGTGGAGGTGCCCAGGCTGAGTGGAGTTGGGGGTCCCTGGCAGAGTGGGACTGGAAGTGCCAAGGCTGAGTGGAGTGAATGTGCCCAGGCTGAGTGGAGTGGAGGTGCCCAGGCTGAGTGGAGTGCAGGTTCCCAGGCAGAGTGGGATTGGAAGTGCCCAGGCTGAGTGGAGTGAATGTACCCAGGCTGAGTGGAGTGGAGGTGCCCAGGCTGAGTGGAGTGCAGGTTCCCAGGCAGAGTGGGATTGGAAGTGCCCAGGCTGAGTGGAGTGAATGTGCCCAGGCTGAGTGGAGTGGAGGTGCCCAGGCTGAGTGGAGTTGGGGTTCCCTGGCAGAGTGGGACTGGAAGTGCCAAGGCTGAGTGGAGTGAATGTGCCCAGGCTGAGTGGAGTGGAGGTGCCCAGGCCGAGTGGAGTGCAGGTTCCCAGGCAAAGTGGGACTGGAAGTGCCCAGAAGGAGTGGAGTGAATGTGCCCAGGCTGAATGGGAGTCAATGTGCCAAGACAGAGAGGAGTGAATGTGCCCAGCCGCCGGAGCCCGAAACGTGCGTTTCCCCATTGCCTTGAATGGGCGCGGAGAGAGGGGGGCGCTTTTTGGCTCGTGGCGCGGGCACCGTTGCGCCAAAGCGTCAAGTGTCACACCTCCCCGTGCTCGGGGCGGCCCCTTGGAGCTAACTAGCTGGGTCTGGAGGGGCTGCGAGGCCGCCCAGGAGAACGGGTCCAAACCGCGTTCCGATCGGACGAGAATTGAGGGCGGGACACAGTTCCGCGGTTCACTTTCCGCCCGGGCAAAGGGCCTATAACTTGCGGCGGGAGGGCTTAAGAGTGGGCCCCCGCGAGTCGGGTGGCGAGCCGGCTGTGGAGAGGAGTAGCGGAGGTTCCCAGTCAGAGTGGGAGTGGAGGTTCCTGGGCAGAGTGGGACTGGAAGTGCCCAGGCTGAGTGGAGTGAATGTGCCCTGGCTGAGTGGAGTGAATGTGGCCAGGCTGAGTGGAGTGAATGTGCCCAGGCTGAGTGGAGTGAATGTGCCCAGGCTGAGTGGAGTGGAGGTGCCCAGGCTGAGTGGAGTTGGGGTTCCCAGGCAGAGAGGGACTGGAAGTGCCCTGGCTGAGTGGAGTGAATGTGCCCAGGCTGAGTGGAGTGGAGGTGCCCAGGCCGAGTGGAGTGCAGGTTCCCAGGCAGAGTGGGACTGGAAGTGCCCAGGCGGAGTGGAGTGAATGTGCCCAGGCTGAATGGGAGTCAATGTGCCTAGACAGAGTGGAGTGAATGTGCCCGGCCGCCGGAGCCCGAAACGTGCGTTTCCCCATTGCCTTCAATGGGCGCGGAGAGAGGGGGGCGCTTTTTGGCTCGTGGCGCGGGCACCGTTGCGCCAAAGCGTCAAGTGTCACACCTCCCCGTGCTCGGGGCGGCCCCTTGGAGCTAACTAGCTGGGTCTGGAGGGGCTGCGAGGCCGCCCAGGAGAACGGGTCCAAACCGCGTTCCGATCGGACGAGAATTGAGGGCGGGACACAGTTCCGCGGTTCACTTTCCGCCCGGGCAAAGGGCCTATAACTTGCGGCGGGAGGGCTTAAGAGTGGGCCCCCGCGAGTCGGGTGGCGAGCCGGCTGTGGAGAGGAGTAGCGGAGGTTCCCAGTCAGAGTGGGAGTGGAGGTTCCTGGGCAGAGTGGGACTGGAAGTGCCCAGGCTGAGTGGAGTGAATGTGCCCTGGCTGAGTGGAGTGAATGTGCCCAGGCTGAGTGGAGTGAATGTGCCCAGGCTGAGTGGAGTGAATGTGCCCAGGCTGACTGGAGAGAATGTGCCCAGGCTGAGTGGATTGGAGGTGCCCAGGCTGAGTGGAGTGCAGGTTCCCAGGCAGAGTGGGACTGGAAGTGCCCAGGCTGAGTGGAGTGAATGTGCCCAGGCTGCGTGGAGTGGAGTTTCCCAGGCTGAGTGGAGTGCAGGCTCCCAGCAGAGTGGGACTGGAAGTGCCCAGGCTGAGTGGAGTGAATGTGCCCAGGCTGAGTGGAGTGAATGTGCCCAGGCAGAGTGGAGTGAATGTGCCCAGGCTGATTGGAGTGCAGGTTCCCAGGCCGAGTGGAGTGCAGGTTCCGAGGCAGAGTGGGACTGGAAGTGCCCAGGCTGAGTGGAGTGAATGTGCCCAGGCTGCGTGGAGTGGAGGTTCCCAGGCTGAGTGGAGTGCAGGCTCCCAGCAGAGTGGGACTGGAAGTGCCCAGGCTGAGTGGAGTGAATGTGCCCAGGCTGAGTGGAGTGAATGTGCCCAGGCAGAGTGGAGTGCAGGTTCCCTGGCAGAGTGGGATTGGAAGTGCCCAGGCTGAGTGGAGTGAATGTGCCAAGGCTGAGTGGAGTGCAGGTTCCCAGGCAGAGTGGGATTGGAAGTGCCCAGGCTGAGTGGAGTGAATGTGCCGAGGCTGAGTGGAGTGGAGGTGCCCAGGCTGAATGGAGTTGGGGTTCCCTGGCTGAGTGGAGTGAATGTGGCCAGGCTGAGTGGAGTGAATGTGCCCAGGCTGAGTGGAGTGAATGTGCCCAGGCTGAGTGGAGTGGAGGTGCCCAGGCTGAGTGGAGTTGGGGTTCCCAGGCAGAGAGGGACTGGAAGTGCCCAGGCTGAGTGGAGTGAATGTGCCCTGGCTGAGTGGAGTGGAGGTGCCCAGGCCGAGTGGAGTGCAGGTTCCCAGGCAGAGTGGGACTGGAAGTGCCCAGGCGGAGTGGAGTGAATGTGCCCAGGCTGAATGGGAGTCAATGTGCCTAGACAGAGTGGAGTGAATGTGCCCGGCCGCCGGAGCCCGAAACGTGCGTTTCCCCATTGCCTTGAATGGGCGCGGAGAGAGGGGGGCACTTTTTGGCTCATGGCGCGGTCACCGTTGTGCCAAAGCGTCAAGTGTCACACCTCCCCGTGCTCGGGGCGGCCACCTTGGAGCTAACTAACGGGGTTTGGAGGGGCTGCGAGGCCGCCCAGGAGAACGGGTCCAAACCGCGTTCCGATCGGACGAGAATTGAGGGCGGGACACAGTTCCGCGGTTCACTTTCCGCCCGGGCAAAGGGCCTATAACTTGCGGCGGGAGGGCTTAAGAGTGGGCCCCCGCGAGTCGGGTGGAGAGCCGGGTGTGGAGAGGAGTAGCGGAGGTTCCCAGTCAGAGTGGGAGTGGAAGTTCCTGGGCAGAGTGGGACTGGAAGTGCCCAGGCTGAGTGGAGTGAATGTGCCCTGGCTGAGTGGAGTGAATGTGGCCAGGCTGAGTGGAGTGGAGGTGCCCAGGCCGAGTGGAGTGCAGGTTCCCAGGCAGAGTGGGACTGGAAGTGCCCAGGCTGAGTGGAGTGAATGTGCCCAGGCTGAGTGGAGTGGAGGTGCCCAGGCTGAGTGGAGTTGGGGGTCCCTGGCAGAGTGGGACTGGAAGTGCCCAGGCTGAGTGGAGTGAATGTACCCAGGCTGAGTGGAGTGGAGGTGCCCAGGCTGAGTGGAGTGCAGGTTCCCAGGCAGAGTGGGATTGGAAGTGCCCAGGCTGAGTGGAGTGAATGTGCCCAGGCTGAGTGGAGTGGAGGTGCCCAGGCTGAGTGGAGTTGGGGTTCCCTGGCAGAGTGGGACTGGAAGTGCCAAGGCTGAGTGGAGTGAATGTGCCCAGGCTGAGTGGAGTGCAGGTTCCCAGCAGAGTGGGACTGGAAGTGCCCAGGCTGAGTGGAGTGAATGTGCCCAGGCTGAATGGAGTGGAGGTGCCCAGGCTGAGTGGAGGTGCCCAGGCTGAGTGGAGTGCAGGTTCCCAGGCAGAGTGGGATTGGAAGTGCCCAGGCTGAGTGGAGTGAATGTACCCAGGCTGAGTGGAGTGGAGGGGCCCAGGCTGAGTCGAGTGCAGGTTCCCAGGCAGAGTGGGATTGGAAGTGCCCAGGCTGAGTGGAGTGAATGTGCCCAGGCTGAGTGGAGTGGAGGTGCCCAGGCTGAGTAGAGTTGGGGTTCCCTGGCAGAGTGGGACTGGAAGTGCCAACGGTGAGTGGAGTGAATGTGCCCAGGCTGAGTGGAGTGGAGGTGCCCAGGCTGAGTGGAGTTGGGGTACCCTGGCAGAGTGGGACTGGAAGTGCCAACGCTGAGTGGAGTGAATGTGCCCAGGTGAGTGGAGTGGAGGTGCCCAGGCTGAGTGGAGTGCAGGTTCCCAGGCAGAGTGGGATTGGAAGTGGCCAGGCTGAGTGGAGTAATGTACCCAGGCTGAGTGGAGTGCAGGTGCCCAGGCTGAGTGGAGTGCAGGTTCCCAGGCAGAGTGGGATTGGAAGTGCCCAGGCTGAGTGGAGTGAATGTGCCCAGGCTGAGTGGAGTGGAGGTGCCCAGGCCGAGTGGAGTGCAGGTTCCCAGGCAGAGTGGGACTGGAAGTGCCCAGGCGGAGTGGAGTGAATGTGCCCAGGCTGAATGGGATTCAATGTGCCTAGACAGAGTGGAGTGAATGTGCCCGGCCGCCGGAGCCCGAAACGTGCGTTTCCCCATTGCCTTGAATGGGCGCGGAGAGAGGGGGGCACTTTTTGGCTCGTGGCGCGGTCACCGTTGCGCCAAAGCGTCAAGTGTCACACCTCCCCGTGCTCGGGGCGGCCCCTTGGAGCTAACTAACGGGGTTTGGAGGGGCTGCGAGGCCGCCCAGGAGAACGGGTCCAAACCGCGTTCCGATCGGACGAGAATTGAGGGCGGGACACAGTTCCGCGGTTCACTTTCCGCCCGGGCAAAGGGCCTATAACTTGCGGCGGGAGGGCTTAAGAGTGGGCCCCCGCGAGTCGGGTGGAGAGCCGGGTGTGGAGAGGAGTAGCGGAGGTTCCCAGTCAGAGTGGGAGTGGAAGTTCCTGGGCAGAGTGGGACTGGAAGTGCCCAGGCTGAGTGGAGTGAATGTGCCCTGGCTGAGTGGAGTGAATGTGGCCAGGCTGAGTGGAGTGGAGGTGCCCAGGCCGAGTGGAGTGCAGGTTCCCAGGCAGAGTGGGACTGGAAGTGCCCAGGCTGAGTGGAGTGAATGTGCCCAGGCTGAGTGGAGTGGAGGTGCCCAGGCTGAGTGGAGTTGGGGGTCCCTGGCAGAGTGGGACTGGAAGTGCCCAGGCTGAGTGGAGTGAATGTACCCAGGCTGAGTGGAGTGGAGGTGCCCAGGCTGAGTGGAGTGCAGGTTCCCAGGCAGAGTGGGATTGGAAGTGCCCTGGCTGAGTGGACTGAATGTGCCCAGGCTGAGTGGAGTGGAGGTGCCCAGGCTGAGTGGAGTTGGGGTTCCCTGGCAGAGTGGGACTGGAAGTGCCAAGGCTGAGTGGAGTGAATGTGCCCAGGCTGAGTGGAGTGGAGGTGCCCAGGCCGAGTGGAGTGCAGGTTCCCAGACAGAGTGGGATTGGAAGTGCCCAGGCGGAGTGGAGTGAATGTGCCCAGGCTGAATGGGAGTCAATGTGCCTAGACAGAGTGGAGTGAATGTGCCCAGCCGCCGGAGCCCGAAACGTGCGTTTCCCCATTGCCTTGAATGGGCGCGGAGAGAGGGGGGCACTTTTTGGCTCGTGGCGCGGTCACCGTTGCGCCAAAGCGTCAAGTGTCACACCTCCCCGTGCTCGGGGCGGCCCCTTGGAGCTAACTAACGGGGTTTGGAGGGGCTGCGAGGCCGCCCAGGAGAACGGGTCCAAACCGCGTTCCGATCGGACGAGAATTGAGGGCGGGACACAGTTCCGCGGTTCACTTTCCGCCCGGGCAAAGGGCCTATAACTTGCGGCGGGAGGGCTTAAGAGTGGGCCCCCGCGAGTCGGGTGGAGAGCCGGGTGTGGAGAGGAGTAGCGGAGGTTCCCAGTCAGAGTGGGAGCGGAAGTTCCTGGGCAGAGTGGGACTGGAAGTGCCCAGGCTGAGTGGAGTGAATGTGCCCTGGCTGAGTGGAGTGAATGTGGCCAGGCTGAGTGGAGTGTAGGTGCCCAGGCCGAGTGGAGTGCAGGTTCCCAGGCAGAGTGGGACTGGAAGTGCCCAGGCTGAGTGGAGTGAATGTGCCCTGGCTGAGTGGAGTGGAGGTGCCCAGGCTGAGTGGAGTTGGGGGTCCCTGGCAGAGTGGGACTGGAAGTGCCCAGGCTGAGTGGAGTGAATGTACCCAGGCTGAGTGGAGTGGAGGTGCCCAGGCTGAGTGGAGTGCAGGTTCCCAGGCAGAGTGGGATTGGAAGTGCCCTGGCTGAGTGGAGTGAATGTGCCCAGGCTGAGTGGAGTGGAGGTGCCCAGGCTGAGTGGAGTTGGGGTTCCCTGGCAGAGTGGGACTGGAAGTGCCAAGGCTGAGTGGAGTGAATGTGCCCAGGCTGAGTGGAGTGGAGGTGCCCAGGCCGAGTGGAGTGCAGGTTCCCAGACAGAGTGGGACTGGAAGTGCCCAGGCGGAGTGGAGTGAATGTGCCCAGGCTGAATGGGAGTCAATGTGCCTAGACAGAGTGGAGTGAATGTGCCCAGCCGCCGGAGCCCGAAACGTGCGTTTCCCCATTGCCTTGAATGGGCGCGGAGAGAGGGGGGCACTTTTTGGCTCGTGGCGCGGTCACCGTTGCGCCAAAGCGTCAAGTGTCACACCTCCCCGTGCTCGGGGCGGCCCCTTGGAGCTAACTAACGGGGTTTGGAGGGGCTGCGAGGCCGCCCAGGAGAACGGGTCCAAACCGCGTTCCGATCGGACGAGAATTGAGGGCGGGACACAGTTCCGCGGTTCACTTTCCGCCCGGGCAAAGGGCCTATAACTTGCGGCGGGAGGGCTTAAGAGTGGGCCCCCGCGAGTCGGGTGGAGAGCCGGGTGTGGAGAGGAGTAGCGGAGGTTCCCAGTCAGAGTGGGAGTGGAAGTTCCTGGGCAGAGTGGGACTGGAAGTGCCCAGGCTGAGTGGAGTGAATGTGCCCTGGCTGAGTGGAGTGAATGTGGCCAGGCTGAGTGAAGTGGAGGTGCCCAGGCCGAGTGGAGTGCAGGTTCCCAGGCAGAGTGGGACTGGAAGTGCCCAGGCTGAGTGGAGTGAATGTGCCCAGGCTGAGTGGAGTGGAGGTGCCCAGGCTGAGTGGAGTTGGGGGTCCCTGGCAGAGTGGGACTGGAAGTGCCCAGGCTGAGTGGAGTGAATGTACCCAGGCTGAGTGGAGTGGAGGTGCCCAGGCTGAGTGGAGTGCAGGTTCCCAGGCAGAGTGGGATTGGAAGTGCCCTGGCTGAGTGGAGTGAATGTGCCCAGGCTGAGTGGAGTGGAGGTGCCCAGGCTGAGTGGAGTTGGGGTTCCCTGGCAGAGTGGGACTGGAAGTGCCAAGGCTGAGTGGAGTGAATGTGCCCAGGCTGAGTGGAGTGGAGGTGCCCAGGCCGAGTGGAGTGCAGGTTCCCAGACAGAGTGGGACTGGAAGTGCCGAGGCGGAGTGGAGTGAATGTGCCCAGGCTGAATGGGAGTCAATGTGCCTAGACAGAGTGGAGTGAATGTGCCCAGCCGCCGGAGCCCGAAACGTGCGTTTCCCCATTGCCTTGAATGGGCGCGGAGAGAGGGGGGCGCTTTTTGGCTCGTGGCGCGGGCACCGTTGCGCCGAAGCGTCAAGTGTCACCCCTCCCCGTGCTCGGGGCGGCCCCTTGGAGCTAACTGGCTGGGTCTGGAGGGGCTGCGAGCCCGCCCAGGAGAATGGGTCCAAACCGCGTTCCGATCGGACGAGAATTGAGGGCGGGACACAGTTCCGCGGTTCACTTTCCGCCCGGGCAAAGGGCCTATTACTTGCGGCGGGAGGGCTTAAGAGTAGGCCCCCGTGAGTTGGGTGGAGAGCCGGGTGTGGAGAGGAGTAGCGGAGGTTCCCAGTCAGAGTGGGAGTGGAGGTTCCTGGGCAGAGTGGGACTGGAAGTGCCCAGGCTGAGTGGAGTGAATGTGCCCTGGCTGAGTGGAGTGAATGTGGCCAGGCTGAGTGGAGTGGAGGTGCCCAGGCTGAGTGGAGTGAATGTGCCCAGGCTGACTGGAGAGAATGTGCCCAGGCTGAGTGGATTGGAGGTGCCCAGGCCGAGTGGAGTGCAGGTTCCCAGGCAGAGTGGGACTGGAAGTGCCCAGGCTGAGTGGAGTGAATGTGCCCAGGCTGAGTGGAGTGGAGGTGCCCAGGCTGAGTGGAGTTGGGGTTCCCTGGCAGAGTGGGACTGGAAGTGCCAAGGCTGAGTGGAGTGAATGTGCCCAGGCTGACTGGAGTGGAGGTGCCCAGGCTGAGTGGAGTGCTGGTTCCCAGGCAGAGTGGGATTGGAAGTGCCCAGGCTGAGTGGAGTAATGTACCCAGGCTGAGTGGAGTGCAGGTGCCCAGGCTGAGAGGAGTGCAGGTTCCCTGGCAGAGTGGGATTGGAAGTGCCCAGGCTGAGTGGAGTGAATGTGCCCAGGCTGAGTGGAGTGGAGGTGCCCAGGCCGAGTGGAGTGCAGGTTCCCAGGCAGAGTGGGACTGGAAGTGCCCAGGCGGAGTGGAGTGAATGTGCCCAGGCTGAATGGGAGTCAATGTGCCTAGACAGAGTGGAGTGAATGTGCCCGGCCGCCGGAGCCCGAAACGTGCGTTTCCCCATTGCCTTGAATGGGCGCGGAGAGAGGGGGGCGCTTTTTGGCTCGTGGCGCGGGCACCGTTGCGCCAAAGCGTCAAGTGTCACACCTCCCCGTGCTCGGGGCGGCCCCTTGGAGCTAACTAGCTGGGTCTGGAGGGGCTGCGAGGCCGCCCAGGAGAACGGGTCCAAACCGCGTTCCGATCGGACGAGAATTGAGGGCGGGACACAGTTCCGCGGTTCACTTTCCGCCCGGGCAAAGGGCCTATAACTTGCGGCGGGAGGGCTTAAGAGTGGGCCCCCGCGAGTCGGGTGGAGAGCCGGGTGTGGAGAGGAGTAGCGGAGGTTCCCAGTCAGAGTGGGAGTGTAGGTTCCTGGGCAGAGTGGGACTGGAAGTGCCCAGGCTGAGTGGAGTGAATGTGCCCTGGCTGAGTGGAGTGAATGTGGCCAGGCTGAGTGGAGTGGAGGTGCCCAGGCTGAGTGGAGTGCAAGCACCCAGGCAGAGTGGGATTGGAAGTGCCCAGGCTGAGTGGAGTGAATGTGCCCAGGCTGAGTGGAGTGGAGGTGCCCAGGCTGAATGGAGTGGAGGTGCCCAGGCTGAGTGGAGGTGCCCAGGCTGAGTGGAGTGCAGGTTCCCTGGCAGAGTGGGATTGGAAGTGCCCAGGCTGAGTGGAGTGAATGTGCCCTGGCTGAGTGGAGTGAATGTGCCCAGGCTGAGTGGAGTGAATGTGCCCAGGCTGAGTGGAGTGAATGTGCCCAGGCTGACTGGAGAGAATGTGCCCAGGCTGAGTGGATTGGAGGTGCCCAGGCTGAGTGGAGTGCAGGTTCCCAGGCAGAGTGGGACTGGAAGTGCCCAGGCTGAGTGGAGTGAATGTGCCCAGGCTTAGTGGAGTGAATGTTCCCAGGCTGAATGGGAGTCAATGTGCCTAGACAGAGTGGAGTGAATGTGCCCAGGCTGAGTGGAGTGGAGGTGCCCAGGGTGAGTGGAGTTGGGGTTCCCAGGCAGAGAGGGACTGGAAGTGCCCTGGCTGAGTGGAGTGAATGTGCCCTGGCTGAGTGGAGTGAATGTGGCCAGGCTGAGTGGAGTGGAGGTGCCCAGGCCGAGTGGAGTGCAGGTTCCCAGGCAGAGTGGGACTGGAAGTGCCCAGGCTGAGTGGAGTGAATGTGCCCAGGCTTAGTGGAGTGAATGTTCCCAGGCTGAATGGGAGTCAATGTGCCTAGACAGAGTGGAGTGAATGTGCCCAGGCTGAGTGGAGTGGAGGTGCCCAGGCTGAGTGGAGTTGGGGTTCCCAGGCAGAGAGGGACTGGAAGTGCCCTGGCTGAGTGGAGTGAATGTGCCCAGACTGCGTGGAGTGGAGGTTCCCAGGCTGAGTGGAGTGCAGGTTCCCAGCAGAGTGGGATTGGAAGTACCCAGGCTGAGTGGAGTGGAGGTGCCCAGGCTGAGTGGAGTGCTGGTTCCCAGGCAGAGTGGGATTGGAAGTTCCCAGGCTGAGTGGAGTGAATGTCCCCAGGCTGAGTGGATTGCATGTGCCCAGGCTGAGTGGAGTGCAGGTTCCCTGGCAGAGTGGGATTGGAAGTGCCCAGGCTGAGTGGAGTGAATGTGCCAAGGCTGACTGGAGTGGAGGTGCCCAGGCCGAGTGGAGTGCAGGTTCCCAGGCAGAGTGGGACTGGAAGTGCCCAGGCGGAGTGGAGTGAATGTGCCCAGGCTGAATGGGAGTCAATGTGCCTAGACAGAGTGGAGTGAATGTGCCCGGCCGCCGGAGCCCGAAACGTGCGTTTCCCCATTGCCTTGAATGGGCGCGGAGAGAGGGGGGCGCTTTTTGGCTCGTGGCGCGGGCACCGTTGCGCCAAAGCGTCAAGTGTCACACCTCCCTGTGCTCGGGGCAACCCCTTGGAGCTAACTGGCTGGGTCTGGAGGGGCTGCGAGGCCGCCCAGGAGAACGGGTCCAAACCGCGTTCCGATCGGACGAGAATTGAGGGCGGGACACAGTTCCGCGGTTCACTTTCCGCCCGGGGAAAGGGCCTATAACTTGCGGCGGGAGGGCTTAAGAGTGGGCCCCCGCGAGTCGGGTGGAGAGCCGGGTGTGGAGAGGAGTAGCGGAGGTTCCCAGTCAGAGTGGGAGTGGAGGTTCCTGGGCAGAGTGGGACTGGAAGTGCCCAGGCTGAGTGGAGTGAATGTGCCCTGGCTGAGTGGAGTGAATGTGCCCAGGCTGAGTGGAGTGGAGGTGCCCAGGCTGAGTAGAGTGCAGGCACCCAGGCAGAGTAGGATTGGAAGTGCCCAGGCTGAGTGGAGTGAATGTTCCAAGGCTGAGTGGAGTGGAGGTGCCCAGGCCGAGTGGAGTGCAGGTTCCCAGGCAGAGTGGGACTGGAAGTGCCCAGGCTGAGTGGAGTGAATGTGCCCAGGCTGAGTGGAGTGGAGGTGCCCAGGCTGAATGGAGTTGGGGTTCCCAGGCAGAGTGGGACTGGAAGTGCCCAGGCTGAGTGGAGTGCAGGTTCCCAGGCAGAGTGGGACTGGAAGTGCCCAGGCTGAGTGGAGTGAATGTGCCCAGGCTGAGTGGAGTGGAGGTGCCCAGGCTGAGTGGAGTTGGGGGTCCCTGGCAGAGTTGGACTGGAAGTGCCCAGGCTGAGTGGAGTGAATGTACCCAGGTTGAGTGGAGTGGAGGTGCCCAGGCTGAGTGGAGTGCAGGTTCCCAGGCAGAGTGGGACTGGAAGTGCCCAGGCTGAGTGGAGTGAATGTGCCCAGGCTGAGTGGAGTGAATGTGCCCAGGCTGACTGGAGTGGAGGTGCCCAGGCCGAGTGGAGTGCAGGTTCCCAGGCAGAGTGGGACTGGAAGTGCCCAGGCGGAGTGGAGTGAATGTGCCCAGGCTGAATGGGAGTCAATGTGCCTAGACAGAGTGGAGTGAATGTGCCCAGCCGCCGGAGCCCGAAACGTGCGTTTCCCCATTGCCTTGAATGGGCGCGGAGAGAGGGGGGCGCTTTTTGGCTCGTGGCGCGGGCACCGTTGTGCCAAAGCGTCAAGTGTCACGCCTCCCCGTGCTCGGGGCGGCCCCTTGGAGCTAACTGGCTGGGTCTGGAGGGGCTGCGAGGCCGCCCAGGAGAACGGGTCCAAACCGCGTTCCGATCGGACGAGAATTGAGGGCGGGACACAGTTCCGCGGTTCACTTTCCGCCCGGGCAAAGGGCCTATTACTAGCGGCGGGAGGGCTTAAGAGTGGGCCCCCGTGAGTCGGGTGGAGAGCCGGGTGTGGAGAGGAGTAGCGGAGGTTCCCAGTCAGAGTGGGAGTGGAGGTTCCTGGGCAGAGTGGGACTGGAAGTGCCCAGGCTGAGTGGAGTGAATGTGCCCTGGCTGAGTGGAGTGAATGTGCCCAGGCTGACTGGAGTGGAGGTGCCCAGGCCGAGTGGAGTGAAGGTTCCCAGGCAGAGTGGGACTGGAAGTGCCCAGGCGGAGTGGAGTGAATGTGCCCAGGCTGAATGGAGTGGAGGTTCCCAGGCTGAGTGGAGTGCAGGCTCCCAGCAGAGTGGGACTGGAAGTGCCCAGGCTGAGTGGAGTGAATGTGCCCAGGCTGAGTGGAGTGAATGTGCCCAGGCATAGTGGAGTGAATGTGCCCAGGCTGAGTGGAGTGGAGGTGCCCAGGCTGATTGGAGTGCAGGTTCCCAGGCAGAGTGGGACTGGAAGTGCCCAGGCTGAGTGGAGTGAATGTGCCCAGGCTGAGTGGAATGAATGATCCCAGGCTGAATGGGAGTCAATGTGCCTAGACAGAGTGGAGTGAATGTGCCCAGGCTGAGTGGAGTGGAGGTGCCCAGGCTGAGTGGAGTTGGGGTTCCCAGGCAGAGAGGGACTGGAAGTGCCCTGGCTGAGTGGAGTGAATGTGCCCAGGCTGCGTGGAGTGGAGGTTCCCAGGCTGAGTGGAGTGCAGGCTCCCAGCAGAGTGGGACTGGAAGTGCCCAGGCTGAGTGGAGTGAATGTGCCCAGGCTGAATGGAGTGGAGGTGCCCAGGCTGAGTGGAGTGCAGGCTCCCAGCAGAGTCGGACTGGAAGTGCCCAGGCTGAGTGGAGTGAATGTGCCCAGGCTGAATGGAGTGGAGGTGCCCAGGCTGAGTGGAGTGCAGGTTCCCAGGCAGAGTGGGATTGGAAGTGCCCAGGCTGAGTGGAGTGAATGTGCCCAGGCTGAGTGGAGTGGAGGTGCCCAGGCTGAATGGAGTTGGGGTTCCCTGGCAGAGTGGAACTGGAAGTGCCAACGGTGAGTGGAGTGAATGTGCCCAGGCCGAGTGGAGTGCATCTTCCCAGGCAGAGTGGGACTGGAAGTGCCCAGGCTGAGTGGAGTGAATGTGCCCAGGCTGAGTGGAGTGGAGGTGCCCAGGCTGAGTGGAGTTGGGGTTCCCTGGCAGAGTGGGACTGGAAGTGCCAAGGCTGAGTGGAGTGAATGTGCCCAGGCTGAATGGGAGTCAATGTGCCTAGACAGAGTGGAGTGAATGTGCCCGGCCGCCGGAGCCCGAAACGTGCGTTTCCCCATTGCCTTGAATGGGCGCAGAGAGAGGGGGGCGCTTTTTGGCTCGTGGCGCGGGCACCGTTGCGCCAAAGCGTCAAGTGTCCCCCCTCCCCGTGCTCGGTGCGGCCCCTTGGAGCTAACTGGCTGGGTCTGGAGGGGCTGCGAGGCCGCCCAGGAGAACGGGTCCAAACCGCGTTCCGATCGGACGAGAATTGAGGGCGGGACACAGTTCCGCGGTTCACTTTCCGCCCGGGCAAAGGGCCTATTACTTGCGGCGGGAGGGCTTAAGAGTGGGCCCCCGTGAGTCGGGTGGAGAGCCGGGTGTGGAGAGGAGTAGCGGAGGTTCCCAGTCAGAGTGGGAGTGGAGGTTCCTGGGCAGAGTGGGACTGGAAGTGCCCAGGCTGAGTGGAGTGAATGTGCCCTGGCTGAGTGGAGTGAATGTGGCCAGGCTGAGTGGAGTGGAGGTGCCCAGGCTGAGTGGAGTGAATGTGCCCAGGCTGACTGGAGAGAATGTGCCCAGGCTGAGTGGATTGGAGGTGCCCAGGCTGAGTGGAGTGCAGGTTCCCAGGCAGAGTGGGACTGGAAGTGCCCAGGCTGAGTGGAGTGAATGTGCCCAGGCTGAGTGGAGTGGTGGTGCCCAGGCTGAGTGGAGTTGGGGTTCCCTGGCAGAGTGGGACTGGAAGTGCCAAGGCTGAGTGGAGTGAATGTGCCCAGGCTGAGTGGAGTGGAGGTGCCCAGGCCGAGTGGAGTGCAGGTTCCCAGGCAGAGTGGGACTGGAAGTGCCCAGGCGGAGTGGAGTGAATGTGCCCAGGCTGAATGGGAGTCAATGTGCCTAGACAGAGTGGAGTGAATGTGCCCGGCCGCCGGAGCCCGAAACGTGCGTTTCCCCATTGCCTTGAATGGGCGCGGAGAGAGGGGGGCGCTTTTTGGCTCGTGGCGCGGGCACCGTTGCGCCAAAGCGTCAAGTGTCACACCTCCCCGTGCTCGGGGCGGCCCCTTGGAGCTAACTGGCTGGGTCTGGAGGGGCTGCGAGGCCGCCCAGGAGAACGGGTCCAAACCGCGTTCCGATCGGACGAGAATTGAGGGCGGGACACAGTTCCGCGGTTCACTTTCCGCCCGGGCGAAGGGCCTATAACTTGCGGCGGGAGGGCTTAAGAGTGGGCCCCCGCGAGTCGGGTGGAGAGCCGGGTGTGGAGAGGAGTAGCGGAGGTTCCCAGTCAGAGTGGGAGTGGAGGTTCCTGGGCAGAGTGGGACTGGAAGTGCCCAGGCTGAGTGGAGTGAATGTGCCCTGGCTGAGTGGAGTGAATGTGCCCAGGCTGAGTGGAGTGAATGTGCCCAGGCTGAGTGGAGTGAATGTGCCCAGGCTGACTGGAGAGAATGTGCCCAGGCTGAGTGGATTGGAGGTGCCCAGGCTGAGTGGAGTGCAGGTTCCCAGGCAGAGTGGAGTGAATGATCCCAGGCTGAATGGGATTCAATGTGCCTAGACAGAGTGGAGTGAATGTGCCCAGGCTGAGTGGAGTGGAGGTGCCATGGCTGAGTGGAGTTGGGGTTCCCAGGCAGAGAGGGACTGGAAGTGCCCTGGCTGATTGGAGTGAATTTGCCCAGGCTGCGTGGAGTGGAGGTTCCCAGGCTGAGTGGAGTGCAGGCTCCCAGCAGAGTGGGACTGGAAGTGCCCAGGCTGAGTGGAGTGAATGTGCCCAGGCTGAGTGGAGTGAATGTGCCCAGGCAGAGTGGAGTGAATGTGCCCAGGCTGAATGGAGTGGAGGTGCCCAGGCTGAGTGGAGTGCAGGTTCCCAGGCAGAGTGGGATTGGAAGTGCCCAGGCTGAGTGGAGTGAATGTTCCCAGGCTGAGTGGAGTGGAGGTGCCCAGGCTGAATGGAGTTGGGGTTCCCAGGCAGAGTGGGACTGGAAGTGCCCAGGCTGAGTGGAGTGCAGGTTCCCAGGCAGAGTGGGATTGGAAGTGCCCAGGCTGAGTGGAGTGAATGTACCCAGGCTGAGTGGAGTGGAGGTGCCCAGGCTGAGTGGAGTGCAGGTTCCCAGGCAGAGTGGGATTGGATGTGCCCAGGCTGAGTGGAGTGAATGTGCCCAGGGTGAGTGGAGTGGAGGTGTCCAGGCTGAGTGGAGTTGGGGTTCCCAGGCAGAGTGGGACTGGAAGTGCCAAGGCTGAGTGGAGTGAATGTGCCCAGGCTGAATGGAGTGGAGGTGCCCAGGCTGAGTGGAGGTGCCCAGGCTGAGTGGAGTGCAGGTTCCCAGGCAGAGTGGGATTGGAAGTGCCCAGGCTGAGTGGAGTGAATGTGCCCAGGCTGAGTGGAGTGGAGGTGCCCAGGCTGAATGGAGTTGGGGTTCCCAGGCAGAGTGGGACTGGAAGTGCCCAGGCTGAGTGGAGTGAATGTGCCCTGGCTGAGTGGAGTGAATGTGGCCAGGCTGAGTGGAGTGGAGGTGCCCAGGCTGAGTGGAGTGAATGTGCCCAGGCTGACTGGAGAGAATGTGCCCAGGCTGAGTGGATTGGAGGTGCCCAGGCTGAGTGGAGTGCAGGTTCCCAGGCAGAGTGGGACTGGAAGTGCCCAGGCTGAGTGGAGTGAATGTGCCCAGGCTGAATGGAGTGGAGGTTCCCAGGCTGAGTGGAGTGCAGGCTCCCAGCAGAGTGGGACTGGAAGTGCCCAGGCTGAGTGGAGTGAATGTGCCCAGGCTGAGTGGAGTGAATGTGCCCAGGCAGAGTGGAGTGAATGTGCCCAGGCTGAGTGGAGTGGAGGTGCCCAGGCTGATTGGAGTGCAGGTTCCCAGGCAGAGTGGGACTGGAAGTGCCCAGGCTGAGTGGAGTGAATGTGCCCAGGCTGAGTGGAATGAATGATCCCAGGCTGAATGGGAGTCAATGTGCCTAGACAGAGTGGAGTGAATGTGCCCAGGCTGAGTGGAGTGGAGGTGCCCAGGCTGAGTGGAGTTGGGGTTCCCAGGCAGAGAGGGACTGGAAGTGCCCTGGCTGAGTGGAGTGAATGTGCCCAGGCTGCGTGGAGTGGAGGTTCCCAGGCTGAGTGGAGTGCAGGCTCCCAGCAGAGTGGGACTGGAAGTGCCCAGGCTGAGTGGAGTGAATGTGCCCAGGCTGAATGGAGTGGAGGTGCCCAGGCTGAGTGGAGTGCAGGTTCCCAGGCAGAGTGGGATTGGAAGTGCCCAGGCTGAGTGGAGTGAATGTGCCCAGGCTGAGTGGAGTGGAGGTGCCCAGGCTGAATGGAGTTGGGGTTCCCTGGCAGAGTGGAACTGGAAGTGCCAACGGTGAGTGGAGTGAATGTGCCCAGGCCGAGTGGAGTGCAGCTTCCCAGGCAGAGTGGGACTGGAAGTGCCCAGGCTGAGTGGAGTGAATGTGCCCAGGCTGAGTGGAGTGGAGGTGCCCAGGCTGAGTGGAGTTGGGGGTCCCTGGCAGAGTGGGACTGGAAGTGCCAAGGCTGAGTGGAGTGAATGTGCCCAGGCTGAGTGGAGTGGAGGTGCCCAGGCTGAGTGGAGTGCAGGTTCCCAGGAAGAGTGGGATTGGAAGTGCCCAGGCTGAGTGGAGTGAATGTACCCAGGCTGAGTGGAGTGGAGGTTCCTGGGCAGAGTGGGACTGGAAGTGCCCAGGCTGAGTGGAGTGAATGTGCCCTGGCTGAGTGGAGTGAATGTGGCCAGGCTGAGTGGAGTGGAGGTGCCCAGGCTGAGTGGAGTTGGGGGTCCCTGGCAGAGTGGGACTGAAAGTGCCAAGGCTGAGTGGAGTGAATGTGCCCAGGCTGAGTGGAGTGGAGGTGCCCAGGCTGAGTGGAGTGCAGGTTCCCAGGCAGAGTGGGATTGGAAGTGCCCAGGCTGAGTGGAGTGAATGTACCCAGGCTGAGTGGAGTGGAGGTGCCCAGGCTGAGTGGAGTGCAGGTTCCCAGGCAGAGTGGGATTGGAAGTGCCCAGGCTGAGTGGAGTGAATGTGCCCAGGCTGAGTGGAGTGGAGGTGCCCAGGCTGAGTGGAGTTGGGGTTCCCTGGCAGAGTGGGACTGGAAGTGCCAAGGCTGAGTGGAGTGAATGTGCCCAGGCTGAGTGGAGTGGAGGTGCCCAGGCTGAGTGGAGTTGGGGTTCCCAGGCAGAGAGGGACTGGAAGTGCCCTGGCTGAGTGGAGTGAATGTGCCCAGGCTGCGTGGAGTGGAGGTTCCCAGGCTGAGTGGAGTGCAGGCTCCCAGCAGAGTGGGACTGGAAGTGCCCAGGCTGAGTGGAGTGAATGTGCCCAGGCTGAATGGAGTGGAGGTGCCCAGGCTGAGTGGAGTGCAGGTTCCCAGGCAGAGTGGGATTGGAAGTGCCCAGGCTGAGTGGAGTGAATGTGCCCAGGCTGAGTGGAGTGGAGGTTCCCAGGCTGAATGGAGTTGGGGTTCCCTGGCAGAGTGGAACTGGAAGTGCCAACGGTGAGTGGAGTGAATGTGCCCAGGCCGAGTGGAGTGCAGCTTCCCAGGCAGAGTGGGATTGGAAGTGCCCAGGCTGAGTGGAGTGAATTTACCCAGGCTGAGTGGAGTGGAGGTGCCCAGGCTGAGTGGAGTGCAGGTTCCCAGGCAGAGTGGGATTGGAAGTGCCCAGGCTGAGTGGAGTGAATGTGCCCAGGCTGAGTGGAGTGGAGGTGCCCAGGCTGAGTGGAGTTGGGGTTCCCTGGCAGAGTGGGACTGGAAGTCCCAAGGCTGAGTGGAGTGAATGTGCCCAGGCTGAGTGGAGTGGAGGTGCCCAGGCCGAGTGGAGTGCAGGTTCCCAGGCAGAGTGGGACTGGAAGTGCCCAGGCGGAATGGAGTGAATGTGCCCAGGCTGAATGGGAGTCAATGTGCCTAGACAGAGTGGAGTGAATGTGCCCAGCCGCCGGAGCCCGAAACGTGCGTTTCCCCATTGCCTTGAATTGGCGCAGAGAGAGGGGGGCGCTTTTTGGCTCGTGGCGCGGGCACCGTTGCGCCAAAGCGTCAAGTGTCACCCCTCCCCGTGCTCGGGGCGGCCCCTTGGAGCTAACTGGCTGGGTCTGGAGGGGCTGCGAGGCCGCCCAGGAGAACGGGTCCAAACCGCGTTCCGATCGGACGAGAATTGAGGGCGGGACACAGTTCCGCGGTTCACTTTCCGCCCGGGCAAAGGGCCTATTACTTGCGGCGAGAGGGCTTAAGAGTGGGCCCCCGTGAGTCGGGTGGAGAGCCGGGTGTGGAGAGGAGTAGCGGAGGTTCCCAGTCAGAGTGGGAGTGGAGGTTCCTGGGCAGAGTGGGACTGGAAGTGCCCAGGCTGAGTGGAGTGAATGTGCCCTGGCTGAGTGGAGTGAATGTGCCCAGGCTGAGTGGAGTGAATGTGCCCAGGCTGAGTGGAGTGAATGTGCCCAGGCTGACTGGAGAGAATGTGCCCAGGCTGAGTGGATTGGAGGTGCCCAGGCTGAGTGGAGTGCAGGTTCCCAGGCAGAGTGGGACTGGAAGTGCCCAGGCTGAGTGGAGTGAATGTGCCCAGGCTGAGTGGAGTGAATGTTCCCAGGCTGAATGGGAGTCAATGTGCCTAGACAGAGTGGAGTGAATGTGCCCAGGCTGAGTGGAGTGGAGGTGCCCAGGCTGAGTGGAGTTGGGGTTCCCAGGCAGAGAGGGACTGGAAGTGCCCTGGCTGAGTGGAGTGAATGTGCCCAGGCTGCGTGGAGTGGAGGTTCCCAGGCTGAGTGGAGTGCAGGTTCCCAGCAGAATGGGATTGGAAGTACCCAGGCTGAGTGGAGTGAATGTCCCCAGGCTGAGTGGATTGCATGTGCCCTGGCTGAGTGGAGTGCAGGTTCCCTGGCAGAGTGGGATTGGAAGTACCCAGGCTGAGTGGAGTGGAGGTGCCCAGGCTGAGTGGAGTGCTGGTTCCCAGGCAGAGTGGGATTGGAAGTTCCCAGGCTGAGTGGAGTGAATGTCCCCAGGCTGAGTGGATTGCAGGTTCCCAGGCAGAGTGGGATTGGAAGTGCCCAGGCTGAGTGGCTGAGTGGAGTGGAGGTGCCCAGGCTGAGTGGAGTGCAGGTTCCCAGGCAGAGTGGGATTGGAAGTGCCCAGGCTGAGTGGAGTGAATGTACCCAGGCTGAGTGGAGTGGAGGTGCCCAGGCTGAGTGGAGTGCAGGTTCCCAGGCAGAGTGGGATTGGAAGTGCCCAGGCTGAGTGGAGTGAATGTGCCCAGGCTGAGTGGAGTGAATGTGCCCAGGCTGAGTGGAGTGAATGTGCCCAGGCTGAGTGGAGTGAATGTGCCCAGGCTGACTGGAGAGAATGTGCCCAGGCTGAGTGGATTGGAGGTGCCCAGGCTGAGTGGAGTGCAGGTTCCCAGGCAGAGTGGGACTGGAAGTGCCCAGGCTGAGTGGAGTGAATGTGCCCAGGCTGAGTGGAGTGAATGTGCCCAGGCTGAATGGAGTGGAGGTGCCCAGGCTGAGTGGAGGTGCCCAGGCTGAGTGGAGTGCAGGTTCCGAGGCAGAGTGGGATTGGAAGTGCCCAGGCTGAGTGGAGTGAATGTGCCCAGGCTGAGTGGAGTGAATGTGCCCAGGCTGAGTGGAGTGAATGTGCCCAGGCTGAGTGGAGTGAATGTGCCCAGGCTGAGTGGAGTGAATGTGCCCAGGCTGACTGGAGAGAATGTGCCCAGGCTGAGTGGATTGGAGGTGCCCAGGCTGAGTGGAGTGCAGGTTCCCAGGCAGAGTGGGACTGGAAGTGCCCAGGCTGAGTGGAGTGAATGTGCCCAGGCTGAGTGGAGTGAATGTGCCCAGGCTGAATGGAGTGGAGGTGCCCAGGCTGAGTGGAGGTGCCCAGGCTGAGTAGAGTGCAGGTTCCGAGGCAGAGTGGGATTGGAAGTGCCCAGGCTGAGTGGAGTGAATGTGCCCAGGCTGAGTGGAGTGGAGGTGCCCAGGCTGAGTAGAGTGCAGGCACCCAGGCAGAGTGGGATTGGAAGTGCCCAGACTGAGTGGAGTGAATGTGCCCAGGCTGAGTGGAGTGGAGGTGCCCAGGCCGAGTGGAGTGCAGGTTCCCAGGCAGAGTGGGACTGGAAGTGCCCAGGCTGAGTGGAGTGAATGTGCCCAGGCTGAGTGGAGTGGAGGTGCCCAGGCTGAGTGGAGTTGGGGTTCCCTGGCAGAGTGGGACTGGAAGTGCCAAGGCTGAGTGGAGTGAATGTGCCCAGGCTGAGTGGAGTGGAGGTGCCCAGGCCGAGTGGAGTGCAGGTTCCCAGGCAGAGTGGGACTGAAAGTGCCCAGGCTGAGTGGAGTGAATGTGCCCAGGCTGAGTGGAGTGGAGGTGCCCAGGCTGAGTGGAGTTGGGGTTCCCTGGCAGAGTGGGACTGGAAGTGCCAAGGCTGAGTGGATTGAAGGTACCCAGGCTGAGTGGAGTGGAGGTGCCCAGGCTGAGTGGAGTGCAGGTTCCCAGCAGAGTGGGACTGGAAGTGCCCAGGCTGAGTGGAGTGATGGTGCCCAGGCTGAATGGAGTGGAGGTGCCCAGGCTGAGTGGAGGTGCCCAGGCTGAGTGGAGTGCAGGTTCCCAGGCAGAGTGGGATTGGAAGTGCCCAGGCTGAGTGGAGTGAATGTACCCAGGCTGAGTGGAGTGGAGGGGCCCAGGCTGAGTCGAGTGCAGGTTCCCAGGCAGAGTGGGATTGGAAGTGCCCAGGCTGAGTGGAGTGAATGTGCCCAGGCTGAGTGGAGTGGAGGTGCCCAGGCTGAGTAGAGTTGGGGTTCCCTGGCAGAGTGGGACTGGAAGTGCCAACGGTGAGTGGAGTGAATGTGCCCAGGCTGAGTGGAGTGGAGGTGCCCAGGCTGAGTGGAGTTGGGGTTCCCTGGCAGAGTGGGACTGGAAGTGCCAACGCTGAGTGGAGTGAATGTGCCCAGGCTGAGTGGAGTGGAGGTGCCCAGGCTGAGTGGAGTGCAGGTTCCCAGGCAGAGTGGGATTGGAAGTGCCCAGGCTGAGTGGAGTAATGTACCCAGGCTGAGTGGAGTGCAGGTGCCCAGGCTGAGTGGAGTGCAGGTTCCCAGGCAGAGTGGGATTGGAAGTGCCCAGGCTGAGTGGAGTGAATGTGCCCAGGCTGAGTGGAGTGGAGGTGCCCAGGCTGAGTAGAGTTGGGGTTCCCTGGCAGAGTGGGACTGGAAGTGCCAACGGTGAGTGGAGTGAATGTGCCCAGGCTGAGTGGAGTGGAGGTGCCCAGGCCGAGTGGAGTTGGGGTTCCCTGGCAGAGTGGGACTGGAAGTGCCAACGCTGAGTGGAGTGAATGTGCCCAGGCTGAGTGGAGTGGAGGTGCCCAGGCTGAGTGGAGTGCAGGTTCCCAGGCAGAGTGGGATTGGAAGTGCCCAGGCTGAGTGGAGTAATGTACCCAGGCTGAGTGGAGTGCAGGTGCCCAGGCTGAGTGGAGTGCAGGTTCCCAGGCAGAGTGGGATTGGAAGTGCCCAGGCTGAGTGGAGTGAATGTGCCCAGGCTGAGTGGAGTGGAGGTGCCCAGGCTGAGTAGAGTTGGGTTTCCCTGGCAGAGTGGGACTGGAAGTGCCAACGGTGAGTGGAGTGAATGTGCCCAGGCTGAGTGGAGTGAATGTGCCCAGGCAGAGTGGAGTGAATGTGCCCAGGCTGAGTGGAGTGGAGGTGCCCAGGCTGATTGGAGTGCAGGTTCCCAGGCCGAGTGGAGTGCAGGTTCCCAGGCAGAGTGGGACTGGAAGTGCCCAGGCTGAGTGGAGTGAATGTGCCCAGGCTGAGTGGAGTGAATGTGCCCAGGCAGAGTGGAGTGAATGTGCCCAGGCTGAGAGGAGTGGAGGTGCCCAGGCTGATTGGAGGTGCCCAGGCTGAGTGGAGTGCAGGTTCCCAGGCAGCCTGGGATTGGAAGTGCCCAGGCTGAGTGGAGTGAATGTGCCCAGGCTGAGTGGAGTGGAGGTGCCCAGGCTGAGTGGAGTTGGGGTTCCCTGGCAGAGTGGGACTGGAAGTGCCCAGGCTGAGTGGAGTGAATGTGCCCAGGCTGAGTGGAGTGGAGGTGCCCAGGCTGAGTGGAGTTGGGGTTCCCAGGCAGAGAGGGACTGGAAGTGCCCTGGCTGAGTGGAGTGAATGTGCCCAGGCTGCGTGGAGTGGAGGTTCCCAGGCTGAGTGGAGTGCAGGCTCCCAGCAGAGTGGGACTGGAAGTGCCCAGGCTGAGTGGAGTGAATGTGCCCAGGCTGAATGGAGTGGAGGTGCCCAGGCTGAGTGGAGTGCAGGTTCCCAGGCAGAGTGGGATTGGAAGTGCCCAGGCTGAGTGGAGTGAATGTGCCCAGGCTGAGTGGAGTGGAGGTGCCCAGGCTGAATGGAGTTGGGGTTCCCTGGCAGAGTGGAACTGGAAGTGCCAACGGTGAGTGGAGTGAATGTGCCCTGGCTGAGTGGAGTGAATGTGGCCAGGCAGAGTGGAGTGGAGGTGCCCAGGCTGAGTGGAGTTGGGGGTCCCTGGCAGAGTGGGACTGGAAGTGCCAAGGCTGAGTGGAGTGAATGTGCCCAGGCTGAGTGGAGTGGAGGTTCCCAGGCTGAGTGGAGTGCAGGTTCCCAGCAGAATGGGATTGGAAGTACCCAGGCTGAGTGGAGTGGAGGTGCCCTGGCTGAGTGGAGTGCTGGTTCCCAGGCAGAGTGGGATTGGAAGTTCCCAGGCTGAGTGGAGTGAATGTCCCCAGGCTGAGTGGATTGCATGTGCCCTGGCTGAGTGGAGTGCAGGTTCCCTGGCAGAGTGGGATTGGAAGTGCCCAGGCTGAATGGAGTGAATGTGCCAAGGCTGACTGGAGTGGAGGTGCCCAGGCCGAGTGGAGTGCAGGTTCCCAGGCAGAGTGGGACTGGAAGTGCCCAGGCGGAGTGGAGTGAATGTGCCCAGGCTGAATGGGAGTCAATGTGCCTAGACAGATTGGAGTGAATGTGACCGGCCGCCGGAGCCCGAAACGTGCGTTTCCCCATTGCCTTGAATGGGCGCGGAGAGAGGGGGGCGCTTTTTGGCTCGTGGCGCGGGCACCGTTCCGCCAAAGCGTCAAGTGTCACACCTCCCCCTGCTCGGGGCGGCCCCTTGGAGCTAACTGGCTGGGTCTGGAGGGGCTGCGAGGACGCCCAGGAGAACGGGTCCAAACCGCGTTCCGATCAGACGAGAATTGAGGGCGGGACACAGTTCCGCGGTTCACTTTCCGCCCGGGCAAAGGGCCTATTACTTGCGGCGGGAGGGCTTAAGAGTGGGCCCCCGTGAGTCGGGTGGAGAGCCGGGTGTGGAGAGGAGTAGCGGAGGTTCCCAGTCAGAGTGGGAGTGGAGGTTCCTGGGCAGAGTGGGACTGGAAGTGCCCAGGCTGAGTGGAGTGAATGTGCCCTGGCTGAGTGGAGTGAATGTGGCCAGGCTGAGTGGAGTGGAGGTGCCCAGGCTGAGTGGAGTGAATGTGCCAAGGCTGACTGGAGAGAATGTGCCCAGGCTGAGTGGATTGGAGGTGCCCAGGCTGAGTGGAGTGCAGGTTCCCAGGCAGAGTGGGACTGGAAGTGCCCAGGCTGAGTGGAATGAATGTGCCCAGGCTGAATGGAGTGGAGGTTCCCAGGCTGAGTGGAGTGCAGGCTCCCAGCAGAGTGGGACTGGAAGTGCCCAGGCTGAGTGGAGTGAATGTGCCCAGGCTGAGTGGAGTGAATGTGCCGAGGCAGAGTGGAGTGAATGTGCCCAGGCTGAGTGGAGTGGAGGTGCCCAGGCTGATTGGAGTGCAGGTTCCCAGGCAGAGTGGGACTGGAAGTGCCCAGGATGAGTGGAGTGCAGGTTCCCAGGCAGAGTGGGATTGGAAGTGCCCAGGCTGAGTGGAGTGAATGTGCCCAGGCTGAGTGGAGTGGAGGTGCCCAGGCTGAATGGAGTTGGGGTTCCCAGGCAGAGTGGGACTGGAAGTGCCCAGGCTGAGTGGAGTGCAGGTTCCCAGGCAGAGTGGGATTGGAAGTGCCCAGGCTGAGTGGAGTGAATGTGCCCAGGCTGACTGGAGTGGAGGTGCCCAGGCAGAGTGGAGTGCAGGTTCCCAGGCAGAGTGGGACTGGAAGTGCCCAGGCTGAGTGGAGTGAATGTGCCCAGGCTGAATGGGAGTCAATGTGCCTAGACAGAGTGGAGTGAATGTGCCCAGCCGCCGGAGCCCGAAACGTGCGTTTCCCCATTGCCTTGAATGGGCGCGGAGAGAGGGGGGCGCTTTTTGGCTCGTGGCGCGGGCACCGTTGCGCCAAAGCGTCAAGTGTCACCCCTCCCCGTGCTCGGGGCGGCCCCTTGGAGCTAACTGGCTGGGTCTGGAGGGGCTGCGAGGCCGCCCAGGAGAACGGGTCCAAACCGCGTTCCGATCGGACGAGAATTGAGGGCGGGACACAGTTCCGCGGTTCACTTTCCGCCCGGGCAAAGGGCCTATTACTTGCGGCGGGAGGGCTTAAGAGTGGGCCCCCGTGAGTCGGGTGGAGAGCCGGGTGTGGAGAGGAGTAGCGGAGGTTCCCAGTCAGAGTGGGAGTGGAGGTTCCTGGGCAGAGTGGGACTGGAAGTGCCCAGGCTGAGTGGAGTGAATGTGCCCTGGCTGAGTGGAGT
This sequence comes from Conger conger, assembly GCF_963514075.1. Taxonomy (NCBI): domain Eukaryota; kingdom Metazoa; phylum Chordata; class Actinopteri; order Anguilliformes; family Congridae; genus Conger; species Conger conger. The sequence continues at coordinate 245,238 of NW_026890380.1, forward strand.
GAATGTGGCCAGGCTGAGTGGAGTGGAGGTGCCCAGGCTGAGTGGAGTGAATGTGCCCAGGCTGACTGGCGAGAATGTGCCCAGGCTGAGTGGATTGGAGGTGCCCAGGCTGAGTGGAGTGCAGGTTACCAGGCAGAGTGGGACTGGAAGTGCCCAGGCTGAGTGGAGTGAATGTGCCCAGGCTGAATGGAGTGGAGGTTCCCAGGCTGAGTGGAGTGCAGGCTCCCAGCAGAGTGGGACTGGAAGTGCCCAGGCTGAGTGGAGTGAATGTGCCCAGGCTGAGTGGAGTGAATGTGCCCAGGCAGAGTGGAGTGAATGTGCCCAGGCTGAGAGGAGTGGAGGTGCCCAGGCTGATTGGAGTGCAGGTTCCCAGGCAGAGTGGGACTGGAAGTGCCCAGGCTGAGTGGAGTGAATGTGCCCAGGCTGAGTGGAATGAATGATCCCAGGCTGAATGGGAGTCAATGTGCCTAGACAGAGTGGAGTGAATGTGCCCAGGCTGAGTGGAGTGGAGGTGCCCAGGCTGAGTGGAGTTGGGGTTCCCAGGCAGAGAGGGACTGGAAGTGCCCTGGCTGAGTGGAGTGAATGTGCCCAGGCTGCGTGGAGTGGAGGTTCCCAGGCTGAGTGGAGTGCAGGCTCCCAGCAGAGTGGGACTGGAAGTGCCCAGGCTGAGTGGAGTGAATGTGCCCAGGCTGAATGGAGTGGAGGTGCCCAGGCTGAGTGGAGTGCAGGTTCCCAGGCAGAGTGGGATTGGAAGTGCCCAGGCTGAGTGGAGTGAATGTGCCCAGGCTGAGTGGAGTGGAGGTGCCCAGGCTGAATGGAGTTGGGGTTCCCTGGCAGAGTGGAACTGGAAGTGCCAACGGTGAGTGGAGTGAATGTGCCCAGGCCAAGTGGAGTGCAGCTTCCCAGGCAGAGTGGGACTGGAAGTGCCCAGGCTGAGTGGAGTGAATGTGCCCAGGCTGAGTGGAGTGGAGGTGCCCAGGCTGAGTGGAGTTGGGGGTCCCTGGCAGAGTGGGACTGGAAGTGCCAAGGCTGAGTGGAGTGAATGTGCCCAGGCTGAGTGGAGTGGAGGTGCCCAGGCTGAGTGGAGTGCAGGTTCCCAGGCAGAGTGGGATTGGAAGTGCCCAGGCTGAGTGGAGTGAATGTACCCAGGCTGAGTGGAGTGGAGGTTCCTGGGCAGAGTGGGACTGGAAGTGCCCAGGCTGAGTGGAGTGAATGTGCCCTGGCTGAGTGGAGTGAATGTGGCCAGGCTGAGTGGAGTGGAGGTGCCCAGGCTGAGTGGAGTTGGGGGTCCCTGGCAGAGTGGGACTGGAAGTGCCAAGGCTGAGTGGAGTGAATGTGCCCAGGCTGAGTGGAGTGGAGGTGCCCAGGCTGAGTGGAGTGCAGGTTCCCAGGCAGAGTGGGATTGGAAGTGCCCAGGCTGAGTGGAGTGAATGTCCCCAGGCTGAGTGGAGTGGAGGTTCCCAGGCTGAGTGGAGTGCAGGTTCCCAGCAGAATGGGATTGGAAGTACCCAGGCTGAGTGGAGTGGAGGTGCCCTGGCTGAGTGGAGTGCTGGTTCCCAGGCAGAGTGGGATTGGAAGTTCCCAGGCTGAGTGGAGTGAATGTCCCCAGGCTGAGTGGATTGCATGTGCCCTGGCTGAGTGGAGTGCAGGTTCCCTGGCAGAGTGGGATTGGAAGTGCCCAGGCTGAATGGAGTGAATGTGCCAAGGCTGACTGGAGTGGAGGTGCCCAGGCCGAGTGGAGTGCAGGTTCCCAGGCAGAGTGGGACTGGAAGTGCCCAGGCGGAGTGGAGTGAATGTGCCCAGGCTGAATGGGAGTCAATGTGCCTAGACAGATTGGAGTGAATGTGACCGGCCGCCGGAGCCCGAAACGTGCGTTTCCCCATTGCCTTGAATGGGCGCGGAGAGAGGGGGGCGCTTTTTGGCTCGTGGCGCGGGCACCGTTCCGCCAAAGCGTCAAGTGTCACACCTCCCCCTGCTCGGGGCGGCCCCTTGGAGCTAACTGGCTGGGTCTGGAGGGGCTGCGAGGACGCCCAGGAGAACGGGTCCAAACCGCGTTCCGATCAGACGAGAATTGAGGGCGGGACACAGTTCCGCGGTTCACTTTCCGCCCGGGCAAAGGGCCTATTACTTGCGGCGGGAGGGCTTAAGAGTGGGCCCCCGTGAGTCGGGTGGAGAGCCGGGTGTGGAGAGGAGTAGCGGAGGTTCCCAGTCAGAGTGGGAGTGGAGGTTCCTGGGCAGAGTGGGACTGGAAGTGCCCAGGCTGAGTGGAGTGAATGTGCCCTGGCTGAGTGGAGTGAATGTGGCCAGGCTGAGTGGAGTGGAGGTGCCCAGGCTGAGTGGAGTGAATGTGCCAAGGCTGACTGGAGAGAATGTGCCCAGGCTGAGTGGATTGGAGGTGCCCAGGCTGAGTGGAGTGCAGGTTCCCAGGCAGAGTGGGACTGGAAGTGCCCAGGCTGAGTGGAGTGAATGTACCCAGGCTGAGTGGAGTGGAGGTTCCTGGGCAGAGTGGGACTGGAAGTGCCCAGGCTGAGTGGAGTGAATGTGCCCTGGCTGAGTGGAGTGAATGTGGCCAGGCTGAGTGGAGTGGAGGTGCCCAGGCTGAGTGGAGTTGGGGGTCCCTGGCAGAGTGGGACTGGAAGTGCCAAGGCTGAGTGGAGTGAATGTGCCCAGGCTGAGTGGAGTGGAGGTGCCCAGGCTGAGTGGAGTGCAGGTTCCCAGGCAGAGTGGGATTGGAAGTGCCCAGGCTGAGTGGAGTGAATGTCCCCAGGCTGAGTGGAGTGGAGGTGCCCAGGCTGAGTGGAGTGCAGGTTCCCAGGCAGAGTGGGATTGGAAGTGCCCAGGCTGAGTGGAGTGAATGTGCCCAGGCTGAGTGGAGTGGAGGTGCCCAGCCTGAGTGGAGTTGGGGTTCCCTGGCAGAGTGGGACTGGAAGTGCCAAGGCTGAGTGGAGTGAATGTGCCCAGGCTGAGTGGAGTGGAGGTGCCCAGGCTGAGTGGAGTTGGGGTTCCCAGGCAGAGAGGGACTGGAAGTGCCCTGGCTGAGTGGAGTGAATGTGCCCAGGCTGCGTGGAGTGGAGGTTCCCAGGCTGAGTGGAGTGCAGGCTCCCAGGCAGAGTGGGACTGGAAGTGCCCAGGCTGAGTGGAGTGAATGTGCCCAGGCTGAATGGAGTGGAGGTGCCCAGGCTGAGTGGAGTGCAGGTTCCCAGGCAGAGTGGGATTGGAAGTGCCCAGGCTGAGTGGAGTGAATGTGCCCAGGCTGAGTGGAGTAGAGGTGCCCAGGCTGAATGGAGTTGGGGTTCCCAGGCAGAGTGGGACTGGAAGTGCCCAGGCTGAGTGGAGTGCAGGTTCCCAGGCAGAGTGGGATTGGAAGTGCCCAGGCTGAGTGGAGTGAATGTACCCAGGCTGAGTGGAGTGGAGGTGCCCAGGCTGAGTGGAGTGCAGGTTCCCAGGCAGAGTGGGATTGGAAGTGCCCAGGCTGAGTGGAGTGAATGTGCCCAGGCTGAGTGGAGTGGAGGTGTCCAGGCTGAGTGGAGTTGGGCTTCCCAGGCAGAGTGGGACTGGAAGTGCCAAGGCTGAGTGGAGTGAATGTGCCCAGGCTGAATGGAGTGGAGGTGCCGAGGCTGAGTGGAGGTGCCCAGGCTGAGTGGAGTGCAGGTTCCCAGGCAGAGTGGGATTGGAAGTGCCCAGGCTGAGTGGAGTGAATGTGCCCAGGCTGAGTGGAGTGGAGGTGCCCAGGCTGAATGGAGTTGGGGTTCCCAGGCAGAGTGGGACTGGAAGTGCCCAGGCTGAGTGGAGTGAATGTGCCCTGGCTGAGTGGAGTGAATGTGCCCAGGCTGAGTGGAGTGAATGTGCACAGGCTGAGTGGAGTGAATGTGCCCTGGCTGAGTGGAGTGAATGTGCCCAGGCTGAGTGGAGTGGAGGTGCCCAGGCTGAGTAGAGTGCAGGCACCCAGGCAGAGTGGGATTGGAAGTGCCCAGTCTGAGTGGAGTGAATGTGCCCAGGCTGAGAGGAGTGGAGGTGCCCAAGCCGAGTGGAGTGCAGGTTCCCAGGCAGAGTGGAACTGGAAGTGCCCAGGCTGAGTGGAGTGAATGTGCCCAGGCTGAGTGGAGTGGAGGTGCCCAGGCTGAGTGGAGTTGGGGTTCCCTGGCAGAGTGGGACTGGAAGTGCCTAGGCTGAGTGGAGTGAATGTGCCCAGGCTGAGTGGAGTGGAGGTGCCCAGGCCGAGTGGAGTGCAGGTTCCCAGGCAGAGTGGGACTGAAAGTGCCCAGGCTGAGTGGAGTGAATGTGCCCCAGGCTGAATGGAGTGGAGGTGCCCAGACTGAGTGGAGTGCAGGTTCCCAGGCAGAGTGGGACTGGAAGTGCCCAGGCTGAGTGGAGTGAATGTGCCCAGGCTGAGTGGAGTGGAGGTGCCCAGGCTGAGTGGAGTTGGGGTTCCCTGGCAGAGTGGGACTGGAAGTGCCAAGGCTGAGTGGAGTGAAGGTACCCAGGCTGAGTGGAGTGGAGGTGCCCAGGCTGAGTGGAGTGCAGGTTCCCAGCAGAGTGGGACTGGAAGTGCCCAGGCTGAGTGGAGTGAATGTGCCCAGGCTGAATGGAGTGGAGGTGCCCAGGCTGAGTAGAGTTGGGGTTCCCTGACAGAGTGGGACTGGAAGTGCCAACGGTGAGTGGAGTGAATGTGCCCAGGCTGAGTGGAGTGGAGGTGCCCAGGCTGAGTGGAGTTGGGGTTCCCTGGCAGAGTGGGACTGGAAGTGCCAACGCTGAGTGGAGTGAATGTGCCCAGGCTGAGTGGAGTGGAGGTGCCCAGGCTGAGTGGAGTGCAGGTTCCCAGGCAGAGTGGGATTGGAAGTGCCCAGGCTGAGTGGAGTAATGTACCCAGGCTGAGTGGAGTGCAGGTGCCCAGGCTGAGTGGAGTGCAGGTTCCCAGGCAGAGTGGGATTGGAAGTGCCCAGGCTGAGTGGAGTGAATGTGCCCAGGCTGAGTGGAGTGGAGGTGCCCTGGCCGAGTGGAGTGCAGGTTCCCAGGCAGAGTGGGACTGGAAGTGCCCAGGCGGAGTGGAGTGAATGTGCCCAGGCTGAATGGGAGTCAATGTGCCTTGACAGAGTGGAGTGAATGTGCCCAGGCTGAGTGGAGTGGAGGTGCCCAGGCTGAGTGGAGTTGGGGTTCCCAGGCAGAGAGGGACTGGAAGTGCCCTGGCTGAGTGGAGTGAATGTGCCCAGGCTGCGTGGAGTGGAGGTTCCCAGGCTGAGTGGAGTGCAGGCTCCCAGCAGAGTGGGACTGGAAGTGCCCAGGCTGAGTGGAGTGAATGTGCCCAGGCTGAATGGAGTGGAGGTGCCCAGGCTGAGTGGAGTGCAGGTTCCCAGGCAGAGTGGGATTGGAAGTGCCCAGGCTGAGTGGAGTGAATGTGCCCAGGCTGAGTGGAGTGGAGGTGCCCAGGCTGAATGGAGTTGGGGTTCCCTGGCAGAGTGGAACTGGAAGTGCCAACGGTGAGTGGAGTGAATGTGCCCAGGCCGAGTGGAGTGCAGCTTCCCAGGCAGAGTGGGACTGGAAGTGCCCAGGCTGAGTGGAGTGAATGTGCCCAGGCTGAGTGGAGTGGAGGTGCCCAGGCTGAGTGGAGTTGGGGTTCCCTGGCAGAGTGGGACTGGAAGTGCCCAGGCTGAGTGGAGTGAATGTGCCCAGGCTGAGTGGAGTGAATGATCCCAGGCTGAATGGGAGTCAATGTGCCTAGACAGAGTGGAGTGAATGTGCCCAGGCTGAGTGGAGTTGGGGTTCCCAGGCAGAGAGGGACTGGAAGTGCCCTGGCTGAGTGGAGTGAATGTGCCCAGGCTGAGTGGAGTGAATGTGCCCAGGCAGAGTGGAGTGAATGTGCCCTGGCTGAGTGGAGTGGAGGTGCCCAGGCTGATTGGAGTGCAGGTTCCCAGGCAGAGTGGGACTGGAAGTGCCCAGGCTGAGTGGAGTGAATGTGCCCAGGCTGAATGGAGTGGAGGTGCCCAGGCTGAGTGGAGTGCAGGTTCCCAGGCAGAGTGGGATTGGAAGTGCCCAGGCTGAGTGGAGTGAATGTTCCCAGGCTGAGTGGAGTGGAGGTGCCCAGGCTGAATGGAGTTGGGGTTCCCAGGCAGAGTGGGACTGGAAGTGCCCAAGCTGAGTGGAGTGCAGGTTCCCAGGCAGAGTGGGATTGGAAGTGCCCAGGCTGAGTGGAGTGAATGTACCCAGGCTGAGTGGAGTGGAGGTGCCCAGGCTGAGTGGAGTGCAGGTTCCCAGGCAGAGTGGGATTGGAAGTGCCCAGGCTGAGTGGAGTGAATGTGCCCAGGCTGAGTGGATTGGAGGTGTCCAGGCTGAGTGGAGTTGGGGTTCCCAGGCAGAGTGGGACTGGAAGTGCCAAGGCTGAGTGGAGTGAATGTGCCCAGGCTGAGTGGAGTGAATGTGCCCAGGCTGAATGGAGTGGAGGTGCCCAGGCTGAGTGGAGTGCAGGTTCCCAGGCAGAGTGGGATTGGAAGTGCCCAGGCTGAGTGGAGTGAATGTGCCCAGGCTGAGTGGAGTGGAGGTGCCCAGGCTGAATGGAGTTAGGGTTCCCTGGCAGAGTGGAACTGGAAGTGCCAACGGTGAGTGGAGTGAATGTGCCCTGGCTGAGTGGAGTGAATGTGGCCAGGCTGAGTGGAGTGGAGGTGCCCAGGCTGAGTGGAGTTGGGGGTCCCTGGCAGAGTGGGACTGGAAGTGCCAAGGCTGAGTGGAGTGAATGTGCCCAGGCTGAGTGGAGTGGAGGTTCCCAGGCTGAGTGGAGTGCAGGTTCCCAGCAGAATGGGATTGGAAGTACCCAGGCTGAGTGGAGTGGAGGTGCCCAGGCTGAGTGGAGTGCAGGTTCCCAGGCAGAGTGGGATTGGAAGTGCCCAGGCTGAGTGGAGTAATGTACCCAGGCTGAGTGGAGTGCAGGTGCCCAGGCTGAGTGGAGTGCAGGTTCCCAGGCACAGTGGGATTGGAAGTGCCCAGGCTGAGTGGAGTGAATGTGCCCAGGCTGAGTGGAGTGGAGGTGCCCAGGCCGAGTGGAGTGCAGGTTCCCAGGCAGAGTGGGACTGGAAGTGCCCAGGCGGAGTGGAGTGAATGTGCCCAGGCTGAATGGGATTCAATGTGCCTAGACAGAGTGGAGTGAATGTGCCCGGCCGCCGGAGCCCGAAACGTGCGTTTCCCCATTGCCTTGAATGGGCGCGGAGAGAGGGGGGCACTTTTTGGCTCGTGGCGCGGTCACCGTTGCGCCAAAGCGTCAAGTGTCACACCTCCCCGTGCTCGGGGCGGCCCCTTGGAGCTAACTAACGGGGTTTGGATGGGCTGCGAGGCCGCCCAGGAGAACGGGTCCAAACCGCGTTCCGATCGGACGAGAATTGAGGGCGGGACACAGTTCCGCGGTTCACTTTCCGCCCGGGCAAAGGGACTATAACTTGCGGCGGGAGGGCTTAAGAGTGGGCCCCCGCGAGTCGGGTGGAGAGCCGGGTGTGGAGAGGAGTAGCGGAGGTTCCCAGTCAGAGTGGGAGTGGAGGTTCCTGGGCAGAGTGGGACTGGAAGTGCCCAGGCTGAGTGGAGTGAATGTGCCCTGGCTGAGTGGAGTGAATGTGGCCAGGCTGAGTGGAGTGGAGGTGCCCAGGCCGAGTGGAGTGCAGGTTCCCAGGCAGAGTGGGAGTGGAAGTGCCCAGGCTGAGTGGAGTGAATGAGCCCAGGCTGAGTGGAGTGGAGGTGCCCAGGCTGAGTGGAGTAGGGGGTCCCTGGCAGAGTGGGACTGGAAGTGCCCAGGCTGAGTGGAGTGAATGTACCCAGGCTGAGTGGAGTGGAGGTGCCCAGGCTGAGTGGAGTGCAGGTTCCCAGGCAGAGTGGGATTGGAAGTGCCCAGGCTGAGTGGAGTGAATGTGCCCAGGCTGAGTGGAGTTGGGGTTCCCTGGCAGAGTGGGACTGGAAGTGCCAAGGCTGAGTGGAGTGAATGTGCCCAGGCTGAGTGGAGTGGAGGTGCCCAGGCCGAGTGGAGTGCAGGTTCCCAGGCAGAGTGGGACTGAAAGTGCCCAGGCTGAGTGGAGTGAATGTGCCCCAGGCTGAATGGAGTGGAGGTGCCCAGACTGAGTGGAGTGCAGGTTCCCAGGCAGAGTGGGACTGGAAGTGCCCAGGCTGAGTGGAGTGAATGTGCCCAGGCTGAGTGGAGTGGAGGTGCCCAGGCTGAGTGGAGTTGGGGTTCCCTGGCAGAGTGGGACTGGAAGTGCCAAGGCTGATTGGAGTGAAGGTACCCAGGCTGAGTGGAGTGGAGGTGCCCAGGCTGAGTGGTGTGCAGGTTCCCAGCAGAGTGGGACTGGAAGTGCCCAGGCTGAGTGGAGTGAATGTGCCCAGGCTGAATGGAGTGGAGGTGCCCAGGCTGAGTGGAGGTGCCCAGGCTGAGTGGAGTGCAGGTTCCCAGGCAGAGTGGGATTGGAAGTGCCCAGGCTGAGTGGAGTGAATGTACCCAGGCTGAGTGGAGTGGAGGGGCCCAGGCTGAGTCGAGTGCAGGTTCCCAGGCAGAGTGGGACTGGAAGTGCCCAGGCTGAGTGGAGTGAATGTGCCCAGGCTGAATGGAGTGGAGGTGCCCAGGCTGAGTGGAGTGCAGGTTCCCAGGCAGAGTGGGATTGGAAGTGCCCAGGCTGAGTGGAGTGAATGTGCCCAGGCTGAGTGGAGTGGAGGTGCCCAGGCTGAATGGAGTTGGGGTTCCCTGGCAGAGTGGAACTGGAAGTGCCAACGGTGAGTGGAGTGAATGTGCCCTGGCTGAGTGGAGTGAATGTGGCCAGGCTGAGTGGAGTGGAGGTGCCCAGGCTGAGTGGAGTTGGGGGTCCCTGGCAGAGTGGGACTGGAAGTGCCAAGGCTGAGTGGAGTGAATGTGCCCAGGCTGAGTGGAGTGGAGGTTCCCAGGCTGAGTGGAGTGCAGGTTCCCAGCAGAATGGGATTGGAAGTACCCAGGCTGAGTGGAGTGGAGGTGCCCAGGCTGAGTGGAGTGCAGGTTCCCAGGCAGAGTGGGATTGGAAGTGCCCAGGCTGAGTGGAGTAATGTACCCAGGCTGAGTGGAGTGCAGGTGCCCAGGCTGAGTGGAGTGCAGGTTCCCAGGCAGAGTGGGATTGGAAGTGCCCAGGCTGAGTGGAGTGAATGTGCCCAGGCTGAGTGGAGTGGAGGTGCCCAGGCCGAGTGGAGTGCAGGTTCCCAGGCAGAGTGGGACTGGAAGTGCCCAGGCGGAGTGGAGTGAATGTGCCCAGGCTGAATGGGATTCAATGTGCCTAGACAGAGTGGAGTGAATGTGCCCGGCCGCCGGAGCCCGAAACGTGCGTTTCCCCATTGCCTTGAATGGGCGCGGAGAGAGGGGGGCACTTTTTGGCTCGTGGCGCGGTCACCGTTGCGCCAAAGCGTCAAGTGTCACACCTCCCCGTGCTCGGGGCGGCCCCTTGGAGCTAACTAACGGGGTTTGGATGGGCTGCGAGGCCGCCCAGGAGAACGGGTCCAAACCGCGTTCCGATCGGACGAGAATTGAGGGCGGGACACAGTTCCGCGGTTCACTTTCCGCCCGGGCAAAGGGCCTATAACTTGCGGCGGGAGGGCTTAAGAGTGGGCCCCCGCGAGTCGGGTGGAGAGCCGGGTGTGGAGAGGAGTAGCGGAGGTTCCCAGTCAGAGTGGGAGTGGAGGTTCCTGGGCAGAGTGGGACTGGAAGTGCCCAGGCTGAGTGGAGTGAATGTGCCCTGGCTGAGTGGAGTGAATGTGGCCAGGCTGAGTGGAGTGGAGGTGCCCAGGCCGAGTGGAGTGCAGGTTCCCAGGCAGAGTGGGAGTGGAAGTGCCCAGGCTGAGTGGAGTGAATGAGCCCAGGCTGAGTGGAGTGGAGGTGCCCAGGCTGAGTGGAGTTGGGGGTCCCTGGCAGAGTGGGACTGGAAGTGCCCAGGCTGAGTGGAGTGAATGTACCCAGGCTGAGTGGAGTGGAGGTGCCCAGGCTGAGTGGAGTGCAGGTTCCCAGGCAGAGTGGGATTGGAAGTGCCCAGGCTGAGTGGAGTGAATGTGCCCAGGCTGAGTGGAGTTGGGGTTCCCTGGCAGAGTGGGACTGGAAGTGCCAACGCTGAGTGGAGTGAATGTGCCCAGGCTGAGTGGAGTGGAGGTGCCCAGGCTGAGTGGAGTGCAGGTTCCCAGGCAGAGTGGGATTGGAAGTGCCCAGGCTGAGTGGAGTAATGTACCCAGGCTGAGTGGAGTGCAGGTGCCCAGGCTGAGTGGAGTGCAGGTTCCCAGGCAGAGTGGGATTGGAAGTGCCCAGGCTGAGTGGAGTGAATGTGCCCAGGCTGAGTGGAGTGGAGGTGCCCAGGCCGAGTGGAGTGCAGGTTCCCAGGCAGAGTGGGACTGGAAGTGCCCAGGCGGAGTGGAGTGAATGTGCCCAGGCTGAATGGGATTCAATGTGCCTAGACAGAGTGGAGTGAATGTGCCCGGCCGCCGGAGCCCGAAACGTGCGTTTCCCCATTGCCTTGAATGGGCGCGGAGAGAGGGGGGCACTTTTTGGCTCGTGGCGCGGTCACCGTTGCGCCAAAGCGTCAAGTGTCACTCCTCCCCGTGCTCGGGGCGGCCCCTTGGAGCTAACTAACGGGGTTTGGAGGGGCTGCGAGGCCGCCCAGGAGAACGGGTCCAAACCGCGTTCCGATCGGACGAGAATTGAGGGCGGGACACAGTTCCGCGGTTCACTTTCCGCCCGGGCAAAGGGCCTATAACTTGCGGCGGGAGGGCTTAAGAGTGGGCCCCCGCGAGTCGGGTGGAGAGCCGGGTGTGGAGAGGAGTAGCGGAGGTTCCCAGTCAGAGTGGGAGTGGAGGTTCCTGGGCAGAGTGGGACTGGAAGTGCCCAGGCTGAGTGGAGTGAATGTGCCCTGGCTGAGTGGAGTGAATGTGGCCAGGCTGAGTGGAGTGGAGGTGCCCAGGCCGAGTGGAGTGCAGGTTCCCAGGCAGAGTGGGACTGGAAGTGCCCAGGCTGAGTGGAGTGAATGTGCCCAGGCTGAGTGGAATGAATGATCCCAGGCTGAATGGGAGTCAATGTGCCTAGACAGAGTGGAGTGAATGTGCCCAGGCTGAGTGGAGTGGAGGTGCCCAGGCTGAGTGGAGTTGGGGTTCCCAGGCAGAGAGGGACTGGAAGTGCCCTGGCTGAGTGGAGTGAATGTGCCCAGGCTGCGTGGAGTGGAGGTTCCCAGGCTGAGTGGAGTGCAGGCTCCCAGCAGAGTGGGACTGGAAGTGCCCAGGCTGAGTGGAGTGAATGTGACCAGGCTGAATGGAGTGGAGGTGCCCAGGCTGAGTGGAGTGCAGGTTCCCAGGCAGAGTGGGATTGGAAGTGCCCAGGCTGAGTGGAGTGAATGTGCCCAGGCTGAGTGGAGTGGAGGTGCCCAGGCTGAATGGAGTTGGGGTTCCCTGGCAGAGTGGAACTGGAAGTGCCAACGGTGAGTGGAGTGAATGTGCCCTGGCTGAGTGGAGTGAATGTGGCCAGGCTGAGTGGAGTGGAGGTGCCCAGGCTGAGTGGAGTTGGGGGTCCCTGGCAGAGTGGGACTGGAAGTGCCAAGGCTGAGTGGAGTGAATGTGCCCAGGCTGAGTGGAGTGGAGGTTCCCAGGCTGAGTGGAGTGCAGGTTCCCAGCAGAATGGGATTGGAAGTACCCAGGCTGAGTGGAGTGGAGGTGCCCAGGCTGAGTGGAGTGCAGGTTCCCAGGCAGAGTGGGATTGGAAGTGCCCAGGCTGAGTGGAGTAATGTACCCAGGCTGAGTGGAGTGCAGGTGCCCAGGCTGAGTGGAGTGCAGGTTCCCAGGCAGAGTGGGATTGGAAGTGCCCAGGCTGAGTGGAGTGAATGTGCCCAGGCTGAGTGGAGTGGAGGTGCCCAGGCCGAGTGGAGTGCAGGTTCCCAGGCAGAGTGGGACTGGAAGTGCCCAGGCGGAGTGGAGTGAATGTGCCCAGGCTGAATGGGATTCAATGTGCCTAGACAGAGTGGAGTGAATGTGCCCGGCCGCCGGAGCCCGAAACGTGCGTTTCCCCATTGCCTTGAATGGGCGCGGAGAGAGGGGGGCACTTTTTGGCTCGTGGCGCGGTCACCGTTGCGCCAAAGCGTCAAGTGTCACACCTCCCCGTGCTCGGGGCGGCCCCTTGGAGCTAACTAACGGGGTTTGGATGGGCTGCGAGGCCGCCCAGGAGAACGGGTCCAAACCGCGTTCCGATCGGACGAGAATTGAGGGCGGGACACAGTTCCGCGGTTCACTTTCCGCCCGGGCAAAGGGCCTATAACTTGCGGCGGGAGGGCTTAAGAGTGGGCCCCCGCGAGTCGGGTGGAGAGCCGGGTGTGGAGAGGAGTAGCGGAGGTTCCCAGTCAGAGTGGGAGTGGAGGTTCCTGGGCAGAGTGGGACTGGAAGTGCCCAGGCTGAGTGGAGTGAATGTGCCCTGGCTGAGTGGAGTGAATGTGGCCAGGCTGAGTGGAGTGGAGGTGCCCAGGCCGAGTGGAGTGCAGGTTCCCAGGCAGAGTGGGAGTGGAAGTGCCCAGGCTGAGTGGAGTGAATGAGCCCAGGCTGAGTGGAGTGGAGGTGCCCAGGCTGAGTGGAGTTGGGGGTCCCTGGCAGAGTGGGACTGGAAGTGCCCAGGCTGAGTGGAGTGAATGTACCCAGGCTGAGTGGAGTGGAGGTGCCCAGGCTGAGTGGAGTGCAGGTTCCCAGGCAGAGTGGGATTGGAAGTGCCCAGGCTGAGTGGAGTGAATGTGCCCAGGCTGAGTGGAGTTGGGGTTCCCTGGCAGAGTGGGACTGGAAGTGCCAACGCTGAGTGGAGTGAATGTGCCCAGGCTGAGTGGAGTGGAGGTGCCCAGGCTGAGTGGAGTTGGGGGTCCCTGGCAGAGTGGGACTGGAAGTGCCAAGGCTGAGTGGAGTGAATGTGCCCAGGCTGAGTGGAGTGGAGGTTCCCAGGCTGAGTGGAGTGCAGGTTCCCAGCAGAATGGGATTGGAAGTACCCAGGCTGAGTGGAGTGGAGGTGCCCAGGCTGAGTGGAGTGCAGGTTCCCAGGCAGAGTGGGATTGGAAGTGCCCAGGCTGAGTGGAGTAATGTACCCAGGCTGAGTGGAGTGCAGGTGCCCAGGCTGAGTGGAGTGCAGGTTCCCAGGCAGAGTGGGATTGGAAGTGCCCAGGCTGAGTGGAGTGAATGTGCCCAGGCTGAGTGGAGTGGAGGTGCCCAGGCCGAGTGGAGTGCAGGTTCCCAGGCAGAGTGGGACTGGAAGTGCCCAGGCGGAGTGGAGTGAATGTGCCCAGGCTGAATGGGATTCAATGTGCCTAGACAGAGTGGAGTGAATGTGCCCGGCCGCCGGAGCCCGAAACGTGCGTTTCCCCATTGCCTTGAATGGGCGCGGAGAGAGGGGGGCACTTTTTGGCTCGTGGCGCGGTCACCGTTGCGCCAAAGCGTCAAGTGTCACACCTCCCCGTGCTCGGGGCGGCCCCTTGGAGCTAACTAACGGGGTTTGGATGGGCTGCGAGGCCGCCCAGGAGAACGGGTCCAAACCGCGTTCCGATCGGACGAGAATTGAGGGCGGGACACAGTTCCGCGGTTCACTTTCCGCCCGGGCAAAGGGCCTATAACTTGCGGCGGGAGGGCTTAAGAGTGGGCCCCCGCGAGTCGGGTGGAGAGCCGGGTGTGGAGAGGAGTAGCGGAGGTTCCCAGTCAGAGTGGGAGTGGAGGTTCCTGGGCAGAGTGGGACTGGAAGTGCCCAGGCTGAGTGGAGTGAATGTGCCCTGGCTGAGTGGAGTGAATGTGGCCAGGCTGAGTGGAGTGGAGGTGCCCAGGCCGAGTGGAGTGCAGGTTCCCAGGCAGAGTGGGAGTGGAAGTGCCCAGGCTGAGTGGAGTGAATGAGCCCAGGCTGAGTGGAGTGGAGGTGCCCAGGCTGAGTGGAGTTGGGGGTCCCTGGCAGAGTGGGACTGGAAGTGCCCAGGCTGAGTGGAGTGAATGTACCCAGGCTGAGTGGAGTGGAGGTGCCCAGGCTGAGTGGAGTGCAGGTTCCCAGGCAGAGTGGGATTGGAAGTGCCCAGGCTGAGTGGAGTGAATGTGCCCAGGCTGAGTGGAGTTGGGGTTCCCTGGCAGAGTGGGACTGGAAGTGCCAACGCTGAGTGGAGTGAATGTGCCCAGGCTGAGTGGAGTGGAGGTGCCCAGGCTGAGTGGAGTTGGGGGTCCCTGGCAGAGTGGGACTGGAAGTGCCAAGGCTGAGTGGAGTGAATGTGCCCAGGCTGAGTGGAGTGGAGGTGCCCAGGCTGAGTGGAGTGCAGGTTCCCAGGCAGAGTGGGATTGGAAGTGCCCAGGCTGAGTGGAGTGAATGTGCCCAGGCTGAGTGGAGTGGAGGTGCCCAGGCCGAGTGGAGTGCAGGTTCCCAGGCAGAGTGGGACTGGAAGTGCCCAGGCGGAGTGGAGTGAATGTGCCCAGGCTGAATGGGATTCAATGTGCCTAGACAGAGTGGAGTGAATGTGCCCGGCCGCCGGAGCCCGAAACGTGCGTTTCCCCATTGCCTTGAATGGGCGCGGAGAGAGGGGGGCACTTTTTGGCTCGTGGCGCGGTCACCGTTGCGCCAAAGCGTCAAGTGTCACTCCTCCCCGTGCTCGGGGCGGCCCCTTGGAGCTAACTAACGGGGTTTGGAGGGGCTGCGAGGCCGCCCAGGAGAACGGGTCCAAACCGCGTTCCGATCGGACGAGAATTGAGGGCGGGACACAGTTCCGCGGTTCACTTTCCGCCCGGGCAAAGGGCCTATAACTTGCGGCGGGAGGGCTTAAGAGTGGGCCCCCGCGAGTCGGGTGGAGAGCCGGGTGTGGAGAGGAGTAGCGGAGGTTCCCAGTCAGAGTGGGAGTGGAGGTTCCTGGGCAGAGTGGGACTGGAAGTGCCCAGGCTGAGTGGAGTGAATGTGCCCTGGCTGAGTGGAGTGAATGTGGCCAGGCTGAGTGGAGTGGAGGTGCCCAGGCCGAGTGGAGTGCAGGTTCCCAGGCAGAGTGGGACTGGAAGTGCCCAGGCTGAGTGGAGTGAATGTGCCCAGGCTGAGTGGAATGAATGATCCCAGGCTGAATGGGAGTCAATGTGCCTAGACAGAGTGGAGTGAATGTGCCCAGGCTGCGTGGAGTGGAGGTTCCCAGGCTGAGTGGAGTGCAGGCTCCCAGCAGAGTGGGACTGGAAGTGCCCAGGCTGAGTGGAGTGAATGTGACCAGGCTGAATGGAGTGGAGGTGCCCAGGCTGAGTGGAGTGCAGGTTCCCAGGCAGAGTGGGATTGGAAGTGCCCAGGCTGAGTGGAGTGAATGTGCCCAGGCTGAGTGGAGTGGAGGTGCCCAGGCTGAATGGAGTTGGGGTTCCCTGGCAGAGTGGAACTGGAAGTGCCAACGGTGAGTGGAGTGAATGTGCCCTGGCTGAGTGGAGTGAATGTGGCCAGGCTGAGTGGAGTGGAGGTGCCCAGGCTGAGTGGAGTTGGGGGTCCCTGGCAGAGTGGGACTGGAAGTGCCAAGGCTGAGTGGAGTGAATGTGCCCAGGCTGAGTGGAGTGGAGGTTCCCAGGCTGAGTGGAGTGCAGGTTCCCAGCAGAATGGGATTGGAAGTACCCAGGCTGAGTGGAGTGGAGGTGCCCAGGCTGAGTGGAGTGCAGGTTCCCAGGCAGAGTGGGATTGGAAGTGCCCAGGCTGAGTGGAGTAATGTACCCAGGCTGAGTGGAGTGCAGGTGCCCAGGCTGAGTGGAGTGCAGGTTCCCAGGCACAGTGGGATTGGAAGTGCCCAGGCTGAGTGGAGTGAATGTGCCCAGGCTGAGTGGAGTGGAGGTGCCCAGGCCGAGTGGAGTGCAGGTTCCCAGGCAGAGTGGGACTGGAAGTGCCCAGGCGGAGTGGAGTGAATGTGCCCAGGCTGAATGGGATTCAATGTGCCTAGACAGAGTGGAGTGAATGTGCCCGGCCGCCGGAGCCCGAAACGTGCGTTTCCCCATTGCCTTGAATGGGCGCGGAGAGAGGGGGGCACTTTTTGGCTCGTGGCGCGGTCACCGTTGCGCCAAAGCGTCAAGTGTCACACCTCCCCGTGCTCGGGGCGGCCCCTTGGAGCTAACTAACGGGGTTTGGATGGGCTGCGAGGCCGCCCAGGAGAACGGGTCCAAACCGCGTTCCGATCGGACGAGAATTGAGGGCGGGACACAGTTCCGCGGTTCACTTTCCGCCCGGGCAAAGGGCCTATAACTTGCGGCGGGAGGGCTTAAGAGTGGGCCCCCGCGAGTCGGGTGGAGAGCCGGGTGTGGAGAGGAGTAGCGGAGGTTCCCAGTCAGAGTGGGAGTGGAGGTTCCTGGGCAGAGTGGGACTGGAAGTGCCCAGGCTGAGTGGAGTGAATGTGCCCTGGCTGAGTGGAGTGAATGTGGCCAGGCTGAGTGGAGTGGAGGTGCCCAGGCCGAGTGGAGTGCAGGTTCCCAGGCAGAGTGGGAGTGGAGGTGCCCAGGCTGAGTGGAGTGAATGAGCCCAGGCTGAGTGGAGTGGAGGTGCCCAGGCTGAGTGGAGTTGGGGGTCCCTGGCAGAGTGGGACTGGAAGTGCCCAGGCTGAGTGGAGTGAATGTACCCAGGCTGAGTGGAGTGGAGGTGCCCAGGCTGAGTGGAGTGCAGGTTCCCAGGCAGAGTGGGATTGGAAGTGCCCAGGCTGAGTGGAGTGAATGTGCCCAGGCTGAGTGGAGTTGGGGTTCCCTGGTAGAGTGGGACTGGAAGTGCCAACGCTGAGTGGAGTGAATGTGCCCAGGCTGAGTGGAGTGGAGGTGCCCAGGCTGAGTGGAGTGCAGGTTCCCAGGCAGAGTGGGATTGGAAGTGCCCAGGCTGAGTGGAGTAATGTACCCAGGCTGAGTGGAGTGCAGGTGCCCAGGCTGAGTGGAGTGCAGGTTCCCAGGCAGAGTGGGATTGGAAGTGCCCAGGCTGAGTGGAGTGAATGTGCCCAGGCTGAGTGGAGTGGAGGTGCCCAGGCCGAGTGGAGTGCAGGTTCCCAGGCAGAGTGGGACTGGAAGTGCCCAGGCGGAGTGGAGTGAATGTGCCCAGGCTGAATGGGATTCAATGTGCCTAGACAGAGTGGAGTGAATGTGCCCGGCCGCCGGAGCCCGAAACGTGCGTTTCCCCATTGCCTTGAATGGGCGCGGAGAGAGGGGGGCACTTTTTGGCTCGTGGCGCGGTCACCGTTGCGCCAAAGCGTCAAGTGTCACTCCTCCCCGTGCTCGGGGCGGCCCCTTGGAGCTAACTAACGGGGTTTGGAGGGGCTGCGAGGCCGCCCAGGAGAACGGGTCCAAACCGCGTTCCGATCGGACGAGAATTGAGGGCGGGACACAGTTCCGCGGTTCACTTTCCGCCCGGGCAAAGGGCCTATAACTTGCGGCGGGAGGGCATAAGAGTGGGCCCCCGCGAGTCGGGTGGAGAGCCGGGTGTGGAGAGGAGTAGCGGAGGTTCCCAGTCAGAGTGGGAGTGGAGGTTCCTGGGCAGAATGGGACTGGAAGTGCCCAGGCTGAGTGGAGTGAATGTGCCCTGGCTGAGTGGAGTGAATGTGGCCAGGCTGAGTGGAGTGGAGGTGCCCAGGCCGAGTGGAGTGCAGGTTCCCAGGCAGAGTGGGACTGGAAGTGCCCAGGCTGAGTGGAGTGAATGTGCCCAGGCTGAGTGGAGTGGAGGTGCCCAGGCTGAGTGGAGTTGGGGGTCCCTGGCAGAGTGGGACTGGAAGTGCCCAGGCTGAGTGGAGTGAATGTACTCAGGCTGAGTGGAGTGGAGGTGCCCAGGCTGAGTGGAGTGCAGGTTCCCAGGAAGAGTGGGATTGGAAGAGCCCAGGCTGAGTGGAGTGAATGTGCTCAGGCTGAGTGGAGTGGAGGTGCCCAGGCTGAGTGGAGTTGGGGTTCCCTGGCAGAGTGGGACTGGAAGTGCCAAGGCTGAGTGGAGTGAATGTGCCCAGGCTGAGTGGAGTGGAGGTGCCCAGGCCGAGTGGAGTGCAGGTTCCCAGGCAGAGTGGGACTGGAAGTGCCCAGGCGGAGTGGAGTGAATGTGCCCAGGCTGAATGGGAGTCAATGTGCCTAGACAGAGTGGAGTGAATGTGCCCAGCCGCCGGAGCCCGAAACGTGCGTTTCCCCATTGCCTTGAATGGGCGCGGAGAGAGGGGGGCGCTTTTTGGCTCGTGGCGCGGGCACCGTTGCGCCGAAGCGTCAAGTGTCACCCCTCCCCGTGCTCGGGGCGGCCCCTTGGAGCTAACTGGCTGGGTCTGGAGGGGCTGCGAGGCCGCCCAGGAGAACGGGTCAAAACCGCGTTCCGATCGGACGAGAATTGAGGGCGGGACACAGTTCCGCGGTTCACTTTCCGCCCGGGCAAAGCGCCTATAACTTGCGGCGGGAGGGCTTAAGAGTGGGCCCCCGTGAGTCGGGTGGAGAGCCGGGTGTGGAGAGGAGTAGCGGAGGTTCCCAGTCAGAGTGGGAGTGGAGGTTCCTGGGCAGAGTGGGACTGGAAGTGCCCAGGCTGAGTGGAGTGAATGTGCCCTGGCTGAGTGGAGTGAATGTGGCCAGGCTGAGAGGAGTGGAGGTGCCCAGGCTGAGTGGAGTGAATGTGCCCAGGCTGACTGGAGAGAATGTGCCCAGGCTGAGTGGATTGGAGGTGCCCAGGCTGAGTGGAGTGCAGGTTCCCAGGCAGAGTGGGACTGGAAGTGCCCAGGCTGAGTGGAGTGAATGTGCCCAGGCTGAGTGGAGTGGAGGTGCCCAGGCTGAGTGGAGTTGGGGTTCCCTGGCAGAGTGGGACTGGAAGTGCCAAGGCTGAGTGGAGTGAATGTGCCCAGGCTTAGTGGAGTGAATGTTCCCAGGCTGAGTGGAGTGAATGTGCCCAGGCTGAGTGGAGTGAATGTGCCCAGGCTGAGTGGAGTGAATGTGCCCAGGCTGAGTGGAGTGAATGTGCCCAGGCTGAGTGGAGAGAATGTGCCCAGGCTGAGTGGATTGGAGGTGCCCAGGCTGAGTGGAGTGCAGGTTCCCAGGCAGAGTGGGACTGGAAGTGCCCTGGCTGAGTGGAGTGAATGTGCCCAGGCTGAGTGGAGTGAATGATCCCAGGCTGAATGGGAGTGAATGTGCCCAGGCAGAGTGGAGTGAATGTGCCCAGGCTGAGTGGAGTGGAGGTGCCCAGGCTGAGTGGAGTGCAGGTTCCCAGGCAGAGTGGGACTGGAAGTGCCCAGGCTGAGTGGAGTGAATGTGCCCAGGCTGAATGGAGTGGAGGTGCCCAGGCTGAGTGGAGTGCAGGTTCCCAGGCAGAGTGGGATTGGAAGTGCCCAGGCTGAGTGGAGTGAATGTGCCCAGGCTGATTGAGTGGAGGTGCCCAGGCTGAATGGAGTTGGGGTTCCCTGGCAGAGTGGGACTGGAAGTGCCAACGGTGAGTGGAGTGAATGTGCCCAGGCTGAGTGGAATGGAGGTGCCCAGGCTGAGTGGAGTTGGGGTTCCCTGGCAGAGTGGGACTGGAAGTGCCAACGCTGAGTGGAGTGAATGTGCCCAGGCTGAGTGGAGTGGAGGTGCCCAGGCTGAGTGGAGTGCTGGTTCCCAGGCAGAGTGGGATTGGAAGTGCCCAGGCTGAGTGGAGTAATGTACCCAGGCTGAGTGGAGTGCAGGTGCCCAGGCTGAGAGGAGTGCAGGTTCCCAGGCAGAGTGGGATTGGAAGTGCCCAGGCTGAGTGGAGTGAATGTGCCCAGGCTGAGTGGAGTGGAGGTGCCAAGGCTGAGTGGTGTGGAGGTGCCCAGGCATAGTGGAGTTGGGGTTCCCTGGCAGAGTGGGACTGGAAGTGCCAAGGCTGAGTGGAGTGAAGGTACCCAGGCTGAGTGGAGTGGAGGTGCCCAGGCTGAGTGGAGTGCAGGTTCCCAGCAGAGTGGGACTGGAAGTGCCCAGGCTGAGTGGAGTGAATGTGCCCAGGCTGAATGGAGTGGAGGTGCCCAGGCTGAGTGGAGGTGCCCAGGCTGAGTGGAGTGCAGGTTCCCAGGCAGAGTGGGATTGGAAGTGCCAAGGCTGAGTGGAGTGAATGTGCCCAGGCTTAGTGGAGTGAATGTTCCCAGGCTGAGTGGAGTGAATGTGCCCAGGCTGAGTGGAGTGAATGTGCCCAGGCTGAGTGGAGTGGAGGTGCCCAGGCCGAGTGGAGTGAATGTGCCCAGGCTGAGTGGAGTGAATGTGCCCAGGCTGAGTGGAGTGAATGTGCCCAGGCTGAGTGGGAGTGGAGGTTCCTGGGCAGAGTGGGACTGGAAGTGCCCAGGCTGAGTGGAGTGAATGTGCCCTGGCTGAGTGGAGTGAATGTGGCCAGGCTGAGTGGAGTGGAGGTGCCCAGGCTGAGTGGAGTGAATGTGCCCAGGCTGAGTGGAGTGAATGTGCCCAGGCTGAATGGAGTGGAGGTGCCCAGGCTGAGTGGAGTGCAGGTTCCCAGGCAGAGTGGGATTGGAAGTGCCCAGGCTGAGTGGAGTGAATGTGCCCAGGCTGATTGAGTGGAGGTGCCCAGGCTGAATGGAGTTGGGGTTCCCTGGCAGAGTGGGACTGGAAGTGCCAACGGTGAGTGGAGTGAATGTGCCCAGGCTGAGTGGAGTGGAGGTGCCCAGGCTGAGTGGAGTTGGGGTTCCCTGGCAAAGTGGGACTGGAAGTGCCAACGCTGAGTGGAGTGAATGTGCCCAGGCTGAATGGGAGTCAATGTGCCTAGACAGAGTGGAGTGAATGTGCCCAGCCGCCGGAGCCCGAAACGTGCGTTTCCCCATTGCCTTGAATGGGCGGGGAGAGAGGGGGGCGCTTTTTTGCTCGTGGCGTGGGCACCGTTGCGCCAAAGCGTCAAGTGTCAAACCTCCCCGTGCTCGGGGCGGCCCCTTGGAGCTAACTAGCTGGGTCTGGAGGGGCTGCGAGGCCGCCCAGGAGAACGGGCCCAAACCGCGTTCCGATCGGACAAGAATTGAGGGCGGGACACAGTTCCGCGGTTCACTTTCCGCCCGGGCAAAGGGCCTATAACTTGCGGCGGGAGGGCTTAAGAGTGGGCCCCCGCGAGTCGGGTGGAGAGCCGGGTGTGGAGAGGAGTAGCGGAGGTTCCCAGTCAGAGTGGGAGTGGAGGTTCCTGGGCAGAGTCTGAGCTGAGTGGAGTGGAGGTGCCCAGGCTGAGTGGAGTGCAGGTGCCCAGGCTGAGTGGAGTTGGGGTTCCCAGGCAGAGAGGGACTGGAAGTGCCCTGGCTGAGTGGAGTGAATGTGCCCAGGCTGCGTGGAGTGGAGGTTCCCAGGCTGAGTGGAGTGCAGGCTCCCAGCAGAGTGGGACTGGAAGTGCCCAGGCTGAGTGGAGTGAATGTGCCCAGGCTGAGTGGAGTGAATGTGCCCAGGCAGAGTGGAGTGAATGTGCCCAGGCTGAGTGGAGTGGAGGTGCCCAGGCTGATTGGAGTGCAGGATCCCAGGCAGAGTGGGACTGGAAGTGCCCAGGCTGAGTGGAGTGAATGTGCCCAGGCTGAATGGAGTGGAGGTGCCCAGGCTGAGTGGAGTGCAGGTTCCCAGGCAGAGTGGGATTGGAAGTGCCCAGGCTGAGTGGAGTGAATGTGCCCAGGCTGAGTGGAGTGGAGGTGCCCAGGCTGAATGGAGTTGGGGTTCCCAGGCAGAGTGGGACTGGAAGTGCCCAGGCTGAGTGGAGTGCAGGTTCCCAGGCAGAGTGGGATTGGAAGTGCCCAGGCTGAGTGGAGTGAATGTACCCAGGCTGAGTGGAGTAGAGGTGCCCAGGCTGAGTGGAGTGCAGGTTCCCAGGCAGAGTGGGATTGGAAGTGCCCAGGCTGAGTGGAGTGAATGTGCCCAGGCTGAGTGGAGTGGAGGTGCCCAGGCTGAGAGGAGTTGGGGTTCTCTGGCAGAGTGGGACTGGAAGTGCCAAGGCTGAGTGGAGTGAATGTGCCCAGGCTGAATGGAGTGGAGGTGCCCAGGCTGAGTGGAGGTGCCCAGGCTGAGTGGAGTGCAGGTTCCCAGGCAGCCTGGGATTGGAAGTGCCCAGGCTGAGTGGAGTGAATGTGCCCAGGCTGAGTGGAGTGGAGGTGCCCAGGCTGAGTGGAGTTGGGGTTCCCTGGCAGAGTGGGACTGGAAGTGCCAAGGCTGAGTGGAGTGAATGTGCCCAGGCTGAGTGGAGTGGAGGTGCCCAGGCCGAGTGGAGTGCAGGTTCCCAGGCAGAGTGGGACTGGAAGTGCCCAGGCTGAGTGGAGTGAATGTGCCCAGGCTGCGTGGAGTGGAGGTTCCCAGGCTGAGTGGAGTGCAGGCTCCCAGCAGAGTGGGACTGGAAGTGCCCAGGCTGAGTGGAGTGAATGTGCCCAGGCTGAGTGGAGTGAATGTGCCCAGGCAGAAGGAGTGAATGTGCCCAGGCTGAGTGGAGTGGAGGTGCCCAGGCTGATTGGAGTGCAGGTTCCCAGGCAGAGTGGGACATGAAGTGCCCAGGCTGAGTGGAGTGAATGTGCCCAGGCTGAGTGGAGTGAATGATCCCAGGCTGAATGGGAGTCAATGTGCCTAGACAGAGTGGAGTGAATGTGCCCAGGCTGAGTGGAGTGGAGGTGCCCAGGCTGAGTGGAGTTGGGGTTCCCAGGCAGAGAGGGACTGGAAGTGCCCTGGCTGAGTGGAGTGAATGTGCCCAGGCTGCGTGGAGTGGAGGTTCCCAGGCTGAGTGGAGTGCAGGCTCCCAGCAGAGTGGGACTGGAAGTGCCCAGGCTGAGTGGAGTGAATGTGCCCAGGCTGAGTGGAGTGAATGTGCCCAGGCAGAGTGGAGTGAATGTGCCCAGGCTGAGTGGAGTGGAGGTGCCCAGGCTGATTGGAGTGCAGGTTCCCAGGCCGAGTGGAGTGCAGGTTCCCAGGCAGAGTGGGACTGGAAGTGCCCAGGCTGAGTGGAGTGAATGTGCCCAGGCTGCGTGGAGTGGAGGTTCCCAGGCTGAGTGGAGTGCAGGCTCCCAGCAGAGTGGGACTGGAAGTGCCCAGGCTGAGTGGAGTGAATGTGCCCAGGCTGAGTGGAGTGAATGTGCCCAGGCAGAGTGGAGTGAATGTGCCCAGGCTGAGTGGAGTGGAGGTGCCCAGGCTGATTGGAGTGCAGGTTCCCAGGCCGAGTGGAGTGCAGGTTCCCAGGCAGAGTGGGACTGGAAGTGCCCAGGCTGAGTGGAGTGAATGTGCCCAGGCTGCGTGGAGTGGAGTTTCCCAGGCTGAGTGGAGTGCAGGCTCCCAGCAGAGTGGGACTGGAAGTGCCCAGGCTGAGTGGAGTGAATGTGCCCAGGCTGAGTGGAGTGAATGTGCCCAGGCAGAGTGGAGTGAATGTGCCCAGGCTGATTGGAGTGCAGGTTCCCAGGCCGAGTGGAGTGCAGGTTCCGAGGCAGAGTGGGACTGGAAGTGCCCAGGCTGAGTGGAGTGAATGTGCCCAGGCTGCGTGGAGTGGAGGTTCCCAGGCTGAGTGGAGTGCAGGCTCCCAGCAGAGTGGGACTGGAAGTGCCCAGGCTGAGTGGAGTGAATGTGCCCAGGCTGAGTGGAGTGAATGTGCCCAGGCAGAGTGGAGTGAATGTGCCCAGGCTGAGTGGAGTGAATGTGCCCAGGCTGAATGGAGTGGAGGTGCCCAGGCTGAGTGGAGTGCAGGTTCCCAGGCAGAGTGGGATTGGAAGTGCCCAGGCTGAGTGGAGTGAATGTGCCCAGGCTGAGTGGAGTGGAGGTGCCCAGGCTGAATGGAGTTGGGGTTCCCTGGCAGAGTGGAACTGGAAGTGCCAACGGTGAGTGGAGTGAATGTGCCCAGGCTGAGTGGAGTGGAGGTGCCCAGGCTGAGTGGAGTTGGGGTTCCCTGGCAGAGTGGGACTGGAAGTGCCAACGCTGAGTGGAGTGAATGTGCCCAGGCTGAGTGGAGTGGAGCTGCCCAGGCCGAGTGGAGTGCAGGTTCCCAGGCAGAGTGGGACTGGAAGTGCCCAGGCTGAGTGGAGTGAATGTGCCCAGGCTGAGTGGAGTGGAGGTGCCCAGGCTGAGTGGAGTTGGGGGTCCCTGGCAGAGTGGGACTGGAAGTGCCAAGGCTGAGTGGAGTGAATGTGCCCAGGCTGAGTGGAGTGGAGGTGCCCAGGCTGAGTGGAGTGCAGGTTCCCAGGCAGAGTGGGATTGGAAGTGCCCAGGCTGAGTGGAGTGAATGTACCCAGGCTGAGTGGAGTGGAGGTGCCCAGGCTGAGTGGAGTGCAGGTTCCCAGGCAGAGTGGGATTGGAAGTGCCCAGGCTGAGTGGAGTGAATGTGCCCAGGCTGAGTGGAGTGGAGGTGCCCAGGCTGAGTGGAGTTGGGGTTCCCTGGCAGAGTGGGACTGGAAGTGCCAAGGCTGAGTGGAGTGAATGTGCCCAGGCTGAGTGGAGTGGAGGTGCCCAGGCCGAGTGGAGTGCAGGTTCCCAGGCAAAGTGGGACTGGAAGTGCCCAGAAGGAGTGGAGTGAATGTGCCCAGGCTGAATGGGAGTCAATGTGCCAAGACAGAGAGGAGTGAATGTGCCCAGCCGCCGGAGCCCGAAACGTGCGTTTCCCCATTGCCTTGAATGGGCGCGGAGAGAGGGGGGCGCTTTTTGGCTCGTGGCGCGGGCACCGTTGCGCCAAAGCGTCAAGTGTCACACCTCCCCGTGCTCGGGGCGGCCCCTTGGAGCTAACTAGCTGGGTCTGGAGGGGCTGCGAGGCCGCCCAGGAGAACGGGTCCAAACCGCGTTCCGATCGGACGAGAATTGAGGGCGGGACACAGTTCCGCGGTTCACTTTCCGCCCGGGCAAAGGGCCTATAACTTGCGGCGGGAGGGCTTAAGAGTGGGCCCCCGCGAGTCGGGTGGCGAGCCGGCTGTGGAGAGGAGTAGCGGAGGTTCCCAGTCAGAGTGGGAGTGGAGGTTCCTGGGCAGAGTGGGACTGGAAGTGCCCAGGCTGAGTGGAGTGAATGTGCCCTGGCTGAGTGGAGTGAATGTGGCCAGGCTGAGTGGAGTGAATGTGCCCAGGCTGAGTGGAGTGAATGTGCCCAGGCTGAGTGGAGTGGAGGTGCCCAGGCTGAGTGGAGTTGGGGTTCCCAGGCAGAGAGGGACTGGAAGTGCCCTGGCTGAGTGGAGTGAATGTGCCCAGGCTGAGTGGAGTGGAGGTGCCCAGGCCGAGTGGAGTGCAGGTTCCCAGGCAGAGTGGGACTGGAAGTGCCCAGGCGGAGTGGAGTGAATGTGCCCAGGCTGAATGGGAGTCAATGTGCCTAGACAGAGTGGAGTGAATGTGCCCGGCCGCCGGAGCCCGAAACGTGCGTTTCCCCATTGCCTTGAATGGGCGCGGAGAGAGGGGGGCGCTTTTTGGCTCGTGGCGCGGGCACCGTTGCGCCAAAGCGTCAAGTGTCACACCTCCCCGTGCTCGGGGCGGCCCCTTGGAGCTAACTAGCTGGGTCTGGAGGGGCTGCGAGGCCGCCCAGGAGAACGGGTCCAAACCGCGTTCCGATCGGACGAGAATTGAGGGCGGGACACAGTTCCGCGGTTCACTTTCCGCCCGGGCAAAGGGCCTATAACTTGCGGCGGGAGGGCTTAAGAGTGGGCCCCCGCGAGTCGGGTGGCGAGCCGGCTGTGGAGAGGAGTAGCGGAGGTTCCCAGTCAGAGTGGGAGTGGAGGTTCCTGGGCAGAGTGGGACTGGAAGTGCCCAGGCTGAGTGGAGTGAATGTGCCCTGGCTGAGTGGAGTGAATGTGCCCAGGCTGAGTGGAGTGAATGTGCCCAGGCTGAGTGGAGTGAATGTGCCCAGGCTGACTGGAGAGAATGTGCCCAGGCTGAGTGGATTGGAGGTGCCCAGGCTGAGTGGAGTGCAGGTTCCCAGGCAGAGTGGGACTGGAAGTGCCCAGGCTGAGTGGAGTGAATGTGCCCAGGCTGCGTGGAGTGGAGTTTCCCAGGCTGAGTGGAGTGCAGGCTCCCAGCAGAGTGGGACTGGAAGTGCCCAGGCTGAGTGGAGTGAATGTGCCCAGGCTGAGTGGAGTGAATGTGCCCAGGCAGAGTGGAGTGAATGTGCCCAGGCTGATTGGAGTGCAGGTTCCCAGGCCGAGTGGAGTGCAGGTTCCGAGGCAGAGTGGGACTGGAAGTGCCCAGGCTGAGTGGAGTGAATGTGCCCAGGCTGCGTGGAGTGGAGGTTCCCAGGCTGAGTGGAGTGCAGGCTCCCAGCAGAGTGGGACTGGAAGTGCCCAGGCTGAGTGGAGTGAATGTGCCCAGGCTGAGTGGAGTGAATGTGCCCAGGCAGAGTGGAGTGCAGGTTCCCTGGCAGAGTGGGATTGGAAGTGCCCAGGCTGAGTGGAGTGAATGTGCCAAGGCTGAGTGGAGTGCAGGTTCCCAGGCAGAGTGGGATTGGAAGTGCCCAGGCTGAGTGGAGTGAATGTGCCGAGGCTGAGTGGAGTGGAGGTGCCCAGGCTGAATGGAGTTGGGGTTCCCTGGCTGAGTGGAGTGAATGTGGCCAGGCTGAGTGGAGTGAATGTGCCCAGGCTGAGTGGAGTGAATGTGCCCAGGCTGAGTGGAGTGGAGGTGCCCAGGCTGAGTGGAGTTGGGGTTCCCAGGCAG
Organism: Conger conger; assembly: GCF_963514075.1. Lineage (NCBI taxonomy): Eukaryota > Metazoa > Chordata > Actinopteri > Anguilliformes > Congridae > Conger > Conger conger. Next base: position 271,761 of record NW_026890380.1, read on the forward strand.
AGAGGGACTGGAAGTGCCCAGGCTGAGTGGAGTGAATGTGCCCTGGCTGAGTGGAGTGGAGGTGCCCAGGCCGAGTGGAGTGCAGGTTCCCAGGCAGAGTGGGACTGGAAGTGCCCAGGCGGAGTGGAGTGAATGTGCCCAGGCTGAATGGGAGTCAATGTGCCTAGACAGAGTGGAGTGAATGTGCCCGGCCGCCGGAGCCCGAAACGTGCGTTTCCCCATTGCCTTGAATGGGCGCGGAGAGAGGGGGGCGCTTTTTGGCTCGTGGCGCGGGCACCGTTGCGCCAAAGCGTCAAGTGTCACACCTCCCCGTGCTCGGGGCGGCCCCTTGGAGCTAACTAGCTGGGTCTGGAGGGGCTGCGAGGCCGCCCAGGAGAACGGGTCCAAACCGCGTTCCGATCGGACGAGAATTGAGGGCGGGACACAGTTCCGCGGTTCACTTTCCGCCCGGGCAAAGGGCCTATAACTTGCGGCGGGAGGGCTTAAGAGTGGGCCCCCGCGAGTCGGGTGGAGAGCCGGGTGTGGAGAGGAGTAGCGGAGGTTCCCAGTCAGAGTGGGAGTGGAGGTTCCTGGGCAGAGTGGGACTGGAAGTGCCCAGGCTGAGTGGAGTGAATGTGCCCTGGCTGAGTGGAGTGAATGTGCCCAGGCTGAGTGGAGTGGAGGTGCCCAGGCTGAGTAGAGTGCAGGCACCCAGGCAGAGTGGGATTGGAAGTGCCCAGGCTGAGTGGAGTGAATGTGCCCAGGCTGAGTGGAGTGGAGGTGCCCAGGCCGAGTGGAGTGCAGGTTCCCAGGCAGAGTGGGACTGGAAGTGCCCAGGCTGAGTGGAGTGAATGTGCCCAGGCTGAGTGGAGTGGAGGTGCCCAGGCTGAGTGGAGTTGGGGTTCCCTGGCAGAGTGGGACTGGAAGTGCCAAGGCTGAGTGGAGTGAATGTGCCCAGGCTGAGTGGAGTGGAGGTGCCCAGGCCGAGTCAATTGGATTCAATGTGCCTAGACAGAGTGGAGTGAATGTGCCCGGCCGCCGGAGCCCGAAACGTGCGTTTCCCCATTGCCTTGAATGGGCGCGGAGAGAGGGGGGCACTTTTTGGCTCGTGGCGCGGTCACCGTTGTGCCAAAGCGTCAAGTGTCACATCTCCCCGTGCTCGGGGCGGCCACCTTGGAGCTAACTAACGGGGTTTGGAGGGGCTGCGAGGCCGCCCAGGAGAACGGGTCCAAACCGCGTTCCGATCGGACGAGAATTGAGGGCGGGACACAGTTCCGCGGTTCACTTTCCGCCCGGGCAAAGGGCCTATAACTTGCGGCGGGAGGGCTTAAGAGTGGGCCCCCGCGAGTCGGGTGGAGAGCCGGGTGTGGAGAGGAGTAGCGGAGGTTCCCAGTCAGAGTGGGAGTGGAAGTTCCTGGGCAGAGTGGGACTGGAAGTGCCCAGGCTGAGTGGAGTGAATGTGCCCTGGCTGAGTGGAGTGAATGTGGCCAGGCTGAGTGGAGTGGAGGTGCCCAGGCCGAGTGGAGTGCAGGTTCCCAGGCAGAGTGGGACTGGAAGTGCCCAGGCTGAGTGGAGTGAATGTGCCCAGGCTGAGTGGAGTGGAGGTGCCCAGGCTGAGTGGAGTTGGGGGTCCCTGGCAGAGTGGGACTGGAAGTGCCCAGGCTGAGTGGAGTGAATGTACCCAGGCTGAGTGGAGTGGAGGTGCCCAGGCTGAGTGGAGTGCAGGTTCCCAGGCAGAGTGGGATTGGAAGTGCCCAGGCTGAGTGGAGTGAATGTGCCCAGGCTGAGTGGAGTGGAGGTGCCCAGGCTGAGTGGAGTTGGGGTTCCCTGGCAGAGTGGGACTGGAAGTGCCAAGGCTGAGTGGAGTGAATGTGCCCAGGCTGAGTGGAGTGCAGGTTCCCAGCAGAGTGGGACTGGAAGTGCCCAGGCTGAGTGGAGTGAATGTGCCCAGGCTGAATGGAGTGGAGGTGCCCAGGCTGAGTGGAGGTGCCCAGGCTGAGTGGAGTGCAGGTTCCCAGGCAGAGTGGGATTGGAAGTGCCCAGGCTGAGTGGAGTGAATGTACCCAGGCTGAGTGGAGTGGAGGGGCCCAGGCTGAGTCGAGTGCAGGTTCCCAGGCAGAGTGGGATTGGAAGTGCCCAGGCTGAGTGGAGTGAATGTGCCCAGGCTGAGTGGAGTGGAGGTGCCCAGGCTGAGTAGAGTTGGGGTTCCCTGGCAGAGTGGGACTGGAAGTGCCAACGGTGAGTGGAGTGAATGTGCCCAGGCTGAGTGGAGTGGAGGTGCCCAGGCTGAGTGGAGTTGGGGTACCCTGGCAGAGTGGGACTGGAAGTGCCAACGCTGAGTGGAGTGAATGTGCCCAGGTGAGTGGAGTGGAGGTGCCCAGGCTGAGTGGAGTGCAGGTTCCCAGGCAGAGTGGGATTGGAAGTGGCCAGGCTGAGTGGAGTAATGTACCCAGGCTGAGTGGAGTGCAGGTGCCCAGGCTGAGTGGAGTGCAGGTTCCCAGGCAGAGTGGGATTGGAAGTGCCCAGGCTGAGTGGAGTGAATGTGCCCAGGCTGAGTGGAGTGGAGGTGCCCAGGCCGAGTGGAGTGCAGGTTCCCAGGCAGAGTGGGACTGGAAGTGCCCAGGCGGAGTGGAGTGAATGTGCCCAGGCTGAATGGGATTCAATGTGCCTAGACAGAGTGGAGTGAATGTGCCCGGCCGCCGGAGCCCGAAACGTGCGTTTCCCCATTGCCTTGAATGGGCGCGGAGAGAGGGGGGCACTTTTTGGCTCGTGGCGCGGTCACCGTTGCGCCAAAGCGTCAAGTGTCACACCTCCCCGTGCTCGGGGCGGCCCCTTGGAGCTAACTAACGGGGTTTGGAGGGGCTGCGAGGCCGCCCAGGAGAACGGGTCCAAACCGCGTTCCGATCGGACGAGAATTGAGGGCGGGACACAGTTCCGCGGTTCACTTTCCGCCCGGGCAAAGGGCCTATAACTTGCGGCGGGAGGGCTTAAGAGTGGGCCCCCGCGAGTCGGGTGGAGAGCCGGGTGTGGAGAGGAGTAGCGGAGGTTCCCAGTCAGAGTGGGAGTGGAAGTTCCTGGGCAGAGTGGGACTGGAAGTGCCCAGGCTGAGTGGAGTGAATGTGCCCTGGCTGAGTGGAGTGAATGTGGCCAGGCTGAGTGGAGTGGAGGTGCCCAGGCCGAGTGGAGTGCAGGTTCCCAGGCAGAGTGGGACTGGAAGTGCCCAGGCTGAGTGGAGTGAATGTGCCCAGGCTGAGTGGAGTGGAGGTGCCCAGGCTGAGTGGAGTTGGGGGTCCCTGGCAGAGTGGGACTGGAAGTGCCCAGGCTGAGTGGAGTGAATGTACCCAGGCTGAGTGGAGTGGAGGTGCCCAGGCTGAGTGGAGTGCAGGTTCCCAGGCAGAGTGGGATTGGAAGTGCCCTGGCTGAGTGGACTGAATGTGCCCAGGCTGAGTGGAGTGGAGGTGCCCAGGCTGAGTGGAGTTGGGGTTCCCTGGCAGAGTGGGACTGGAAGTGCCAAGGCTGAGTGGAGTGAATGTGCCCAGGCTGAGTGGAGTGGAGGTGCCCAGGCCGAGTGGAGTGCAGGTTCCCAGACAGAGTGGGATTGGAAGTGCCCAGGCGGAGTGGAGTGAATGTGCCCAGGCTGAATGGGAGTCAATGTGCCTAGACAGAGTGGAGTGAATGTGCCCAGCCGCCGGAGCCCGAAACGTGCGTTTCCCCATTGCCTTGAATGGGCGCGGAGAGAGGGGGGCACTTTTTGGCTCGTGGCGCGGTCACCGTTGCGCCAAAGCGTCAAGTGTCACACCTCCCCGTGCTCGGGGCGGCCCCTTGGAGCTAACTAACGGGGTTTGGAGGGGCTGCGAGGCCGCCCAGGAGAACGGGTCCAAACCGCGTTCCGATCGGACGAGAATTGAGGGCGGGACACAGTTCCGCGGTTCACTTTCCGCCCGGGCAAAGGGCCTATAACTTGCGGCGGGAGGGCTTAAGAGTGGGCCCCCGCGAGTCGGGTGGAGAGCCGGGTGTGGAGAGGAGTAGCGGAGGTTCCCAGTCAGAGTGGGAGCGGAAGTTCCTGGGCAGAGTGGGACTGGAAGTGCCCAGGCTGAGTGGAGTGAATGTGCCCTGGCTGAGTGGAGTGAATGTGGCCAGGCTGAGTGGAGTGTAGGTGCCCAGGCCGAGTGGAGTGCAGGTTCCCAGGCAGAGTGGGACTGGAAGTGCCCAGGCTGAGTGGAGTGAATGTGCCCTGGCTGAGTGGAGTGGAGGTGCCCAGGCTGAGTGGAGTTGGGGGTCCCTGGCAGAGTGGGACTGGAAGTGCCCAGGCTGAGTGGAGTGAATGTACCCAGGCTGAGTGGAGTGGAGGTGCCCAGGCTGAGTGGAGTGCAGGTTCCCAGGCAGAGTGGGATTGGAAGTGCCCTGGCTGAGTGGAGTGAATGTGCCCAGGCTGAGTGGAGTGGAGGTGCCCAGGCTGAGTGGAGTTGGGGTTCCCTGGCAGAGTGGGACTGGAAGTGCCAAGGCTGAGTGGAGTGAATGTGCCCAGGCTGAGTGGAGTGGAGGTGCCCAGGCCGAGTGGAGTGCAGGTTCCCAGACAGAGTGGGACTGGAAGTGCCCAGGCGGAGTGGAGTGAATGTGCCCAGGCTGAATGGGAGTCAATGTGCCTAGACAGAGTGGAGTGAATGTGCCCAGCCGCCGGAGCCCGAAACGTGCGTTTCCCCATTGCCTTGAATGGGCGCGGAGAGAGGGGGGCACTTTTTGGCTCGTGGCGCGGTCACCGTTGCGCCAAAGCGTCAAGTGTCACACCTCCCCGTGCTCGGGGCGGCCCCTTGGAGCTAACTAACGGGGTTTGGAGGGGCTGCGAGGCCGCCCAGGAGAACGGGTCCAAACCGCGTTCCGATCGGACGAGAATTGAGGGCGGGACACAGTTCCGCGGTTCACTTTCCGCCCGGGCAAAGGGCCTATAACTTGCGGCGGGAGGGCTTAAGAGTGGGCCCCCGCGAGTCGGGTGGAGAGCCGGGTGTGGAGAGGAGTAGCGGAGGTTCCCAGTCAGAGTGGGAGTGGAAGTTCCTGGGCAGAGTGGGACTGGAAGTGCCCAGGCTGAGTGGAGTGAATGTGCCCTGGCTGAGTGGAGTGAATGTGGCCAGGCTGAGTGAAGTGGAGGTGCCCAGGCCGAGTGGAGTGCAGGTTCCCAGGCAGAGTGGGACTGGAAGTGCCCAGGCTGAGTGGAGTGAATGTGCCCAGGCTGAGTGGAGTGGAGGTGCCCAGGCTGAGTGGAGTTGGGGGTCCCTGGCAGAGTGGGACTGGAAGTGCCCAGGCTGAGTGGAGTGAATGTACCCAGGCTGAGTGGAGTGGAGGTGCCCAGGCTGAGTGGAGTGCAGGTTCCCAGGCAGAGTGGGATTGGAAGTGCCCTGGCTGAGTGGAGTGAATGTGCCCAGGCTGAGTGGAGTGGAGGTGCCCAGGCTGAGTGGAGTTGGGGTTCCCTGGCAGAGTGGGACTGGAAGTGCCAAGGCTGAGTGGAGTGAATGTGCCCAGGCTGAGTGGAGTGGAGGTGCCCAGGCCGAGTGGAGTGCAGGTTCCCAGACAGAGTGGGACTGGAAGTGCCGAGGCGGAGTGGAGTGAATGTGCCCAGGCTGAATGGGAGTCAATGTGCCTAGACAGAGTGGAGTGAATGTGCCCAGCCGCCGGAGCCCGAAACGTGCGTTTCCCCATTGCCTTGAATGGGCGCGGAGAGAGGGGGGCGCTTTTTGGCTCGTGGCGCGGGCACCGTTGCGCCGAAGCGTCAAGTGTCACCCCTCCCCGTGCTCGGGGCGGCCCCTTGGAGCTAACTGGCTGGGTCTGGAGGGGCTGCGAGCCCGCCCAGGAGAATGGGTCCAAACCGCGTTCCGATCGGACGAGAATTGAGGGCGGGACACAGTTCCGCGGTTCACTTTCCGCCCGGGCAAAGGGCCTATTACTTGCGGCGGGAGGGCTTAAGAGTAGGCCCCCGTGAGTTGGGTGGAGAGCCGGGTGTGGAGAGGAGTAGCGGAGGTTCCCAGTCAGAGTGGGAGTGGAGGTTCCTGGGCAGAGTGGGACTGGAAGTGCCCAGGCTGAGTGGAGTGAATGTGCCCTGGCTGAGTGGAGTGAATGTGGCCAGGCTGAGTGGAGTGGAGGTGCCCAGGCTGAGTGGAGTGAATGTGCCCAGGCTGACTGGAGAGAATGTGCCCAGGCTGAGTGGATTGGAGGTGCCCAGGCCGAGTGGAGTGCAGGTTCCCAGGCAGAGTGGGACTGGAAGTGCCCAGGCTGAGTGGAGTGAATGTGCCCAGGCTGAGTGGAGTGGAGGTGCCCAGGCTGAGTGGAGTTGGGGTTCCCTGGCAGAGTGGGACTGGAAGTGCCAAGGCTGAGTGGAGTGAATGTGCCCAGGCTGACTGGAGTGGAGGTGCCCAGGCTGAGTGGAGTGCTGGTTCCCAGGCAGAGTGGGATTGGAAGTGCCCAGGCTGAGTGGAGTAATGTACCCAGGCTGAGTGGAGTGCAGGTGCCCAGGCTGAGAGGAGTGCAGGTTCCCTGGCAGAGTGGGATTGGAAGTGCCCAGGCTGAGTGGAGTGAATGTGCCCAGGCTGAGTGGAGTGGAGGTGCCCAGGCCGAGTGGAGTGCAGGTTCCCAGGCAGAGTGGGACTGGAAGTGCCCAGGCGGAGTGGAGTGAATGTGCCCAGGCTGAATGGGAGTCAATGTGCCTAGACAGAGTGGAGTGAATGTGCCCGGCCGCCGGAGCCCGAAACGTGCGTTTCCCCATTGCCTTGAATGGGCGCGGAGAGAGGGGGGCGCTTTTTGGCTCGTGGCGCGGGCACCGTTGCGCCAAAGCGTCAAGTGTCACACCTCCCCGTGCTCGGGGCGGCCCCTTGGAGCTAACTAGCTGGGTCTGGAGGGGCTGCGAGGCCGCCCAGGAGAACGGGTCCAAACCGCGTTCCGATCGGACGAGAATTGAGGGCGGGACACAGTTCCGCGGTTCACTTTCCGCCCGGGCAAAGGGCCTATAACTTGCGGCGGGAGGGCTTAAGAGTGGGCCCCCGCGAGTCGGGTGGAGAGCCGGGTGTGGAGAGGAGTAGCGGAGGTTCCCAGTCAGAGTGGGAGTGTAGGTTCCTGGGCAGAGTGGGACTGGAAGTGCCCAGGCTGAGTGGAGTGAATGTGCCCTGGCTGAGTGGAGTGAATGTGGCCAGGCTGAGTGGAGTGGAGGTGCCCAGGCTGAGTGGAGTGCAAGCACCCAGGCAGAGTGGGATTGGAAGTGCCCAGGCTGAGTGGAGTGAATGTGCCCAGGCTGAGTGGAGTGGAGGTGCCCAGGCTGAATGGAGTGGAGGTGCCCAGGCTGAGTGGAGGTGCCCAGGCTGAGTGGAGTGCAGGTTCCCTGGCAGAGTGGGATTGGAAGTGCCCAGGCTGAGTGGAGTGAATGTGCCCTGGCTGAGTGGAGTGAATGTGCCCAGGCTGAGTGGAGTGAATGTGCCCAGGCTGAGTGGAGTGAATGTGCCCAGGCTGACTGGAGAGAATGTGCCCAGGCTGAGTGGATTGGAGGTGCCCAGGCTGAGTGGAGTGCAGGTTCCCAGGCAGAGTGGGACTGGAAGTGCCCAGGCTGAGTGGAGTGAATGTGCCCAGGCTTAGTGGAGTGAATGTTCCCAGGCTGAATGGGAGTCAATGTGCCTAGACAGAGTGGAGTGAATGTGCCCAGGCTGAGTGGAGTGGAGGTGCCCAGGGTGAGTGGAGTTGGGGTTCCCAGGCAGAGAGGGACTGGAAGTGCCCTGGCTGAGTGGAGTGAATGTGCCCTGGCTGAGTGGAGTGAATGTGGCCAGGCTGAGTGGAGTGGAGGTGCCCAGGCCGAGTGGAGTGCAGGTTCCCAGGCAGAGTGGGACTGGAAGTGCCCAGGCTGAGTGGAGTGAATGTGCCCAGGCTTAGTGGAGTGAATGTTCCCAGGCTGAATGGGAGTCAATGTGCCTAGACAGAGTGGAGTGAATGTGCCCAGGCTGAGTGGAGTGGAGGTGCCCAGGCTGAGTGGAGTTGGGGTTCCCAGGCAGAGAGGGACTGGAAGTGCCCTGGCTGAGTGGAGTGAATGTGCCCAGACTGCGTGGAGTGGAGGTTCCCAGGCTGAGTGGAGTGCAGGTTCCCAGCAGAGTGGGATTGGAAGTACCCAGGCTGAGTGGAGTGGAGGTGCCCAGGCTGAGTGGAGTGCTGGTTCCCAGGCAGAGTGGGATTGGAAGTTCCCAGGCTGAGTGGAGTGAATGTCCCCAGGCTGAGTGGATTGCATGTGCCCAGGCTGAGTGGAGTGCAGGTTCCCTGGCAGAGTGGGATTGGAAGTGCCCAGGCTGAGTGGAGTGAATGTGCCAAGGCTGACTGGAGTGGAGGTGCCCAGGCCGAGTGGAGTGCAGGTTCCCAGGCAGAGTGGGACTGGAAGTGCCCAGGCGGAGTGGAGTGAATGTGCCCAGGCTGAATGGGAGTCAATGTGCCTAGACAGAGTGGAGTGAATGTGCCCGGCCGCCGGAGCCCGAAACGTGCGTTTCCCCATTGCCTTGAATGGGCGCGGAGAGAGGGGGGCGCTTTTTGGCTCGTGGCGCGGGCACCGTTGCGCCAAAGCGTCAAGTGTCACACCTCCCTGTGCTCGGGGCAACCCCTTGGAGCTAACTGGCTGGGTCTGGAGGGGCTGCGAGGCCGCCCAGGAGAACGGGTCCAAACCGCGTTCCGATCGGACGAGAATTGAGGGCGGGACACAGTTCCGCGGTTCACTTTCCGCCCGGGGAAAGGGCCTATAACTTGCGGCGGGAGGGCTTAAGAGTGGGCCCCCGCGAGTCGGGTGGAGAGCCGGGTGTGGAGAGGAGTAGCGGAGGTTCCCAGTCAGAGTGGGAGTGGAGGTTCCTGGGCAGAGTGGGACTGGAAGTGCCCAGGCTGAGTGGAGTGAATGTGCCCTGGCTGAGTGGAGTGAATGTGCCCAGGCTGAGTGGAGTGGAGGTGCCCAGGCTGAGTAGAGTGCAGGCACCCAGGCAGAGTAGGATTGGAAGTGCCCAGGCTGAGTGGAGTGAATGTTCCCAGGCTGAGTGGAGTGGAGGTGCCCAGGCCGAGTGGAGTGCAGGTTCCCAGGCAGAGTGGGACTGGAAGTGCCCAGGCTGAGTGGAGTGAATGTGCCCAGGCTGAGTGGAGTGGAGGTGCCCAGGCTGAATGGAGTCGGGGTTCCCAGGCAGAGTGGGACTGGAAGTGCCCAGGCTGAGTGGAGTGCAGGTTCCCAGGCAGAGTGGGACTGGAAGTGCCCAGGCTGAGTGGAGTGAATGTGCCCAGGCTGAGTGGAGTGGAGGTGCCCAGGCTGAGTGGAGTTGGGGGTCCCTGGCAGAGTTGGACTGGAAGTGCCCAGGCTGAGTGGAGTGAATGTACCCAGGTTGAGTGGAGTGGAGGTGCCCAGGCTGAGTGGAGTGCAGGTTCCCAGGCAGAGTGGGACTGGAAGTGCCCAGGCTGAGTGGAGTGAATGTGCCCAGGCTGAGTGGAGTGAATGTGCCCAGGCTGACTGGAGTGGAGGTGCCCAGGCCGAGTGGAGTGCAGGTTCCCAGGCAGAGTGGGACTGGAAGTGCCCAGGCGGAGTGGAGTGAATGTGCCCAGGCTGAATGGGAGTCAATGTGCCTAGACAGAGTGGAGTGAATGTGCCCAGCCGCCGGAGCCCGAAACGTGCGTTTCCCCATTGCCTTGAATGGGCGCGGAGAGAGGGGGGCGCTTTTTGGCTCGTGGCGCGGGCACCGTTGTGCCAAAGCGTCAAGTGTCACGCCTCCCCGTGCTCGGGGCGGCCCCTTGGAGCTAACTGGCTGGGTCTGGAGGGGCTGCGAGGCCGCCCAGGAGAACGGGTCCAAACCGCGTTCCGATCGGACGAGAATTGAGGGCGGGACACAGTTCCGCGGTTCACTTTCCGCCCGGGCAAAGGGCCTATTACTAGCGGCGGGAGGGCTTAAGAGTGGGCCCCCGTGAGTCGGGTGGAGAGCCGGGTGTGGAGAGGAGTAGCGGAGGTTCCCAGTCAGAGTGGGAGTGGAGGTTCCTGGGCAGAGTGGGACTGGAAGTGCCCAGGCTGAGTGGAGTGAATGTGCCCTGGCTGAGTGGAGTGAATGTGCCCAGGCTGACTGGAGTGGAGGTGCCCAGGCCGAGTGGAGTGAAGGTTCCCAGGCAGAGTGGGACTGGAAGTGCCCAGGCGGAGTGGAGTGAATGTGCCCAGGCTGAATGGAGTGGAGGTTCCCAGGCTGAGTGGAGTGCAGGCTCCCAGCAGAGTGGGACTGGAAGTGCCCAGGCTGAGTGGAGTGAATGTGCCCAGGCTGAGTGGAGTGAATGTGCCCAGGCATAGTGGAGTGAATGTGCCCAGGCTGAGTGGAGTGGAGGTGCCCAGGCTGATTGGAGTGCAGGTTCCCAGGCAGAGTGGGACTGGAAGTGCCCAGGCTGAGTGGAGTGAATGTGCCCAGGCTGAGTGGAATGAATGATCCCAGGCTGAATGGGAGTCAATGTGCCTAGACAGAGTGGAGTGAATGTGCCCAGGCTGAGTGGAGTGGAGGTGCCCAGGCTGAGTGGAGTTGGGGTTCCCAGGCAGAGAGGGACTGGAAGTGCCCTGGCTGAGTGGAGTGAATGTGCCCAGGCTGCGTGGAGTGGAGGTTCCCAGGCTGAGTGGAGTGCAGGCTCCCAGCAGAGTGGGACTGGAAGTGCCCAGGCTGAGTGGAGTGAATGTGCCCAGGCTGAATGGAGTGGAGGTGCCCAGGCTGAGTGGAGTGCAGGCTCCCAGCAGAGTCGGACTGGAAGTGCCCAGGCTGAGTGGAGTGAATGTGCCCAGGCTGAATGGAGTGGAGGTGCCCAGGCTGAGTGGAGTGCAGGTTCCCAGGCAGAGTGGGATTGGAAGTGCCCAGGCTGAGTGGAGTGAATGTGCCCAGGCTGAGTGGAGTGGAGGTGCCCAGGCTGAATGGAGTTGGGGTTCCCTGGCAGAGTGGAACTGGAAGTGCCAACGGTGAGTGGAGTGAATGTGCCCAGGCCGAGTGGAGTGCATCTTCCCAGGCAGAGTGGGACTGGAAGTGCCCAGGCTGAGTGGAGTGAATGTGCCCAGGCTGAGTGGAGTGGAGGTGCCCAGGCTGAGTGGAGTTGGGGTTCCCTGGCAGAGTGGGACTGGAAGTGCCAAGGCTGAGTGGAGTGAATGTGCCCAGGCTGAATGGGAGTCAATGTGCCTAGACAGAGTGGAGTGAATGTGCCCGGCCGCCGGAGCCCGAAACGTGCGTTTCCCCATTGCCTTGAATGGGCGCAGAGAGAGGGGGGCGCTTTTTGGCTCGTGGCGCGGGCACCGTTGCGCCAAAGCGTCAAGTGTCCCCCCTCCCCGTGCTCGGTGCGGCCCCTTGGAGCTAACTGGCTGGGTCTGGAGGGGCTGCGAGGCCGCCCAGGAGAACGGGTCCAAACCGCGTTCCGATCGGACGAGAATTGAGGGCGGGACACAGTTCCGCGGTTCACTTTCCGCCCGGGCAAAGGGCCTATTACTTGCGGCGGGAGGGCTTAAGAGTGGGCCCCCGTGAGTCGGGTGGAGAGCCGGGTGTGGAGAGGAGTAGCGGAGGTTCCCAGTCAGAGTGGGAGTGGAGGTTCCTGGGCAGAGTGGGACTGGAAGTGCCCAGGCTGAGTGGAGTGAATGTGCCCTGGCTGAGTGGAGTGAATGTGGCCAGGCTGAGTGGAGTGGAGGTGCCCAGGCTGAGTGGAGTGAATGTGCCCAGGCTGACTGGAGAGAATGTGCCCAGGCTGAGTGGATTGGAGGTGCCCAGGCTGAGTGGAGTGCAGGTTCCCAGGCAGAGTGGGACTGGAAGTGCCCAGGCTGAGTGGAGTGAATGTGCCCAGGCTGAGTGGAGTGGTGGTGCCCAGGCTGAGTGGAGTTGGGGTTCCCTGGCAGAGTGGGACTGGAAGTGCCAAGGCTGAGTGGAGTGAATGTGCCCAGGCTGAGTGGAGTGGAGGTGCCCAGGCCGAGTGGAGTGCAGGTTCCCAGGCAGAGTGGGACTGGAAGTGCCCAGGCGGAGTGGAGTGAATGTGCCCAGGCTGAATGGGAGTCAATGTGCCTAGACAGAGTGGAGTGAATGTGCCCGGCCGCCGGAGCCCGAAACGTGCGTTTCCCCATTGCCTTGAATGGGCGCGGAGAGAGGGGGGCGCTTTTTGGCTCGTGGCGCGGGCACCGTTGCGCCAAAGCGTCAAGTGTCACACCTCCCCGTGCTCGGGGCGGCCCCTTGGAGCTAACTGGCTGGGTCTGGAGGGGCTGCGAGGCCGCCCAGGAGAACGGGTCCAAACCGCGTTCCGATCGGACGAGAATTGAGGGCGGGACACAGTTCCGCGGTTCACTTTCCGCCCGGGCGAAGGGCCTATAACTTGCGGCGGGAGGGCTTAAGAGTGGGCCCCCGCGAGTCGGGTGGAGAGCCGGGTGTGGAGAGGAGTAGCGGAGGTTCCCAGTCAGAGTGGGAGTGGAGGTTCCTGGGCAGAGTGGGACTGGAAGTGCCCAGGCTGAGTGGAGTGAATGTGCCCTGGCTGAGTGGAGTGAATGTGCCCAGGCTGAGTGGAGTGAATGTGCCCAGGCTGAGTGGAGTGAATGTGCCCAGGCTGACTGGAGAGAATGTGCCCAGGCTGAGTGGATTGGAGGTGCCCAGGCTGAGTGGAGTGCAGGTTCCCAGGCAGAGTGGAGTGAATGATCCCAGGCTGAATGGGATTCAATGTGCCTAGACAGAGTGGAGTGAATGTGCCCAGGCTGAGTGGAGTGGAGGTGCCATGGCTGAGTGGAGTTGGGGTTCCCAGGCAGAGAGGGACTGGAAGTGCCCTGGCTGAGTGGAGTGAATTTGCCCAGGCTGCGTGGAGTGGAGGTTCCCAGGCTGAGTGGAGTGCAGGCTCCCAGCAGAGTGGGACTGGAAGTGCCCAGGCTGAGTGGAGTGAATGTGCCCAGGCTGAGTGGAGTGAATGTGCCCAGGCAGAGTGGAGTGAATGTGCCCAGGCTGAATGGAGTGGAGGTGCCCAGGCTGAGTGGAGTGCAGGTTCCCAGGCAGAGTGGGATTGGAAGTGCCCAGGCTGAGTGGAGTGAATGTTCCCAGGCTGAGTGGAGTGGAGGTGCCCAGGCTGAATGGAGTTGGGGTTCCCAGGCAGAGTGGGACTGGAAGTGCCCAGGCTGAGTGGAGTGCAGGTTCCCAGGCAGAGTGGGATTGGAAGTGCCCAGGCTGAGTGGAGTGAATGTACCCAGGCTGAGTGGAGTGGAGGTGCCCAGGCTGAGTGGAGTGCAGGTTCCCAGGCAGAGTGGGATTGGATGTGCCCAGGCTGAGTGGAGTGAATGTGCCCAGGGTGAGTGGAGTGGAGGTGTCCAGGCTGAGTGGAGTTGGGGTTCCCAGGCAGAGTGGGACTGGAAGTGCCAAGGCTGAGTGGAGTGAATGTGCCCAGGCTGAATGGAGTGGAGGTGCCCAGGCTGAGTGGAGGTGCCCAGGCTGAGTGGAGTGCAGGTTCCCAGGCAGAGTGGGATTGGAAGTGCCCAGGCTGAGTGGAGTGAATGTGCCCAGGCTGAGTGGAGTGGAGGTGCCCAGGCTGAATGGAGTTGGGGTTCCCAGGCAGAGTGGGACTGGAAGTGCCCAGGCTGAGTGGAGTGAATGTGCCCTGGCTGAGTGGAGTGAATGTGGCCAGGCTGAGTGGAGTGGAGGTGCCCAGGCTGAGTGGAGTGAATGTGCCCAGGCTGACTGGAGAGAATGTGCCCAGGCTGAGTGGATTGGAGGTGCCCAGGCTGAGTGGAGTGCAGGTTCCCAGGCAGAGTGGGACTGGAAGTGCCCAGGCTGAGTGGAGTGAATGTGCCCAGGCTGAATGGAGTGGAGGTTCCCAGGCTGAGTGGAGTGCAGGCTCCCAGCAGAGTGGGACTGGAAGTGCCCAGGCTGAGTGGAGTGAATGTGCCCAGGCTGAGTGGAGTGAATGTGCCCAGGCAGAGTGGAGTGAATGTGCCCAGGCTGAGTGGAGTGGAGGTGCCCAGGCTGATTGGAGTGCAGGTTCCCAGGCAGAGTGGGACTGGAAGTGCCCAGGCTGAGTGGAGTGAATGTGCCCAGGCTGAGTGGAATGAATGATCCCAGGCTGAATGGGAGTCAATGTGCCTAGACAGAGTGGAGTGAATGTGCCCAGGCTGAGTGGAGTGGAGGTGCCCAGGCTGAGTGGAGTTGGGGTTCCCAGGCAGAGAGGGACTGGAAGTGCCCTGGCTGAGTGGAGTGAATGTGCCCAGGCTGCGTGGAGTGGAGGTTCCCAGGCTGAGTGGAGTGCAGGCTCCCAGCAGAGTGGGACTGGAAGTGCCCAGGCTGAGTGGAGTGAATGTGCCCAGGCTGAATGGAGTGGAGGTGCCCAGGCTGAGTGGAGTGCAGGTTCCCAGGCAGAGTGGGATTGGAAGTGCCCAGGCTGAGTGGAGTGAATGTGCCCAGGCTGAGTGGAGTGGAGGTGCCCAGGCTGAATGGAGTTGGGGTTCCCTGGCAGAGTGGAACTGGAAGTGCCAACGGTGAGTGGAGTGAATGTGCCCAGGCCGAGTGGAGTGCAGCTTCCCAGGCAGAGTGGGACTGGAAGTGCCCAGGCTGAGTGGAGTGAATGTGCCCAGGCTGAGTGGAGTGGAGGTGCCCAGGCTGAGTGGAGTTGGGGGTCCCTGGCAGAGTGGGACTGGAAGTGCCAAGGCTGAGTGGAGTGAATGTGCCCAGGCTGAGTGGAGTGGAGGTGCCCAGGCTGAGTGGAGTGCAGGTTCCCAGGAAGAGTGGGATTGGAAGTGCCCAGGCTGAGTGGAGTGAATGTACCCAGGCTGAGTGGAGTGGAGGTTCCTGGGCAGAGTGGGACTGGAAGTGCCCAGGCTGAGTGGAGTGAATGTGCCCTGGCTGAGTGGAGTGAATGTGGCCAGGCTGAGTGGAGTGGAGGTGCCCAGGCTGAGTGGAGTTGGGGGTCCCTGGCAGAGTGGGACTGAAAGTGCCAAGGCTGAGTGGAGTGAATGTGCCCAGGCTGAGTGGAGTGGAGGTGCCCAGGCTGAGTGGAGTGCAGGTTCCCAGGCAGAGTGGGATTGGAAGTGCCCAGGCTGAGTGGAGTGAATGTACCCAGGCTGAGTGGAGTGGAGGTGCCCAGGCTGAGTGGAGTGCAGGTTCCCAGGCAGAGTGGGATTGGAAGTGCCCAGGCTGAGTGGAGTGAATGTGC
Organism: Conger conger; assembly: GCF_963514075.1. NCBI lineage: Eukaryota > Metazoa > Chordata > Actinopteri > Anguilliformes > Congridae > Conger > Conger conger. The sequence continues at coordinate 286,899 of NW_026890380.1, forward strand.
CCAGGCTGAGTGGAGTGGAGGTGCCCAGGCTGAGTGGAGTTGGGGTTCCCTGGCAGAGTGGGACTGGAAGTGCCAAGGCTGAGTGGAGTGAATGTGCCCAGGCTGAGTGGAGTGGAGGTGCCCAGGCTGAGTGGAGTTGGGGTTCCCAGGCAGAGAGGGACTGGAAGTGCCCTGGCTGAGTGGAGTGAATGTGCCCAGGCTGCGTGGAGTGGAGGTTCCCAGGCTGAGTGGAGTGCAGGCTCCCAGCAGAGTGGGACTGGAAGTGCCCAGGCTGAGTGGAGTGAATGTGCCCAGGCTGAATGGAGTGGAGGTGCCCAGGCTGAGTGGAGTGCAGGTTCCCAGGCAGAGTGGGATTGGAAGTGCCCAGGCTGAGTGGAGTGAATGTGCCCAGGCTGAGTGGAGTGGAGGTTCCCAGGCTGAATGGAGTTGGGGTTCCCTGGCAGAGTGGAACTGGAAGTGCCAACGGTGAGTGGAGTGAATGTGCCCAGGCCGAGTGGAGTGCAGCTTCCCAGGCAGAGTGGGATTGGAAGTGCCCAGGCTGAGTGGAGTGAATTTACCCAGGCTGAGTGGAGTGGAGGTGCCCAGGCTGAGTGGAGTGCAGGTTCCCAGGCAGAGTGGGATTGGAAGTGCCCAGGCTGAGTGGAGTGAATGTGCCCAGGCTGAGTGGAGTGGAGGTGCCCAGGCTGAGTGGAGTTGGGGTTCCCTGGCAGAGTGGGACTGGAAGTCCCAAGGCTGAGTGGAGTGAATGTGCCCAGGCTGAGTGGAGTGGAGGTGCCCAGGCCGAGTGGAGTGCAGGTTCCCAGGCAGAGTGGGACTGGAAGTGCCCAGGCGGAATGGAGTGAATGTGCCCAGGCTGAATGGGAGTCAATGTGCCTAGACAGAGTGGAGTGAATGTGCCCAGCCGCCGGAGCCCGAAACGTGCGTTTCCCCATTGCCTTGAATTGGCGCGGAGAGAGGGGGGCGCTTTTTGGCTCGTGGCGCGGGCACCGTTGCGCCAAAGCGTCAAGTGTCACCCCTCCCCGTGCTCGGGGCGGCCCCTTGGAGCTAACTGGCTGGGTCTGGAGGGGCTGCGAGGCCGCCCAGGAGAACGGGTCCAAACCGCGTTCCGATCGGACGAGAATTGAGGGCGGGACACAGTTCCGCGGTTCACTTTCCGCCCGGGCAAAGGGCCTATTACTTGCGGCGAGAGGGCTTAAGAGTGGGCCCCCGTGAGTCGGGTGGAGAGCCGGGTGTGGAGAGGAGTAGCGGAGGTTCCCAGTCAGAGTGGGAGTGGAGGTTCCTGGGCAGAGTGGGACTGGAAGTGCCCAGGCTGAGTGGAGTGAATGTGCCCTGGCTGAGTGGAGTGAATGTGCCCAGGCTGAGTGGAGTGAATGTGCCCAGGCTGAGTGGAGTGAATGTGCCCAGGCTGACTGGAGAGAATGTGCCCAGGCTGAGTGGATTGGAGGTGCCCAGGCTGAGTGGAGTGCAGGTTCCCAGGCAGAGTGGGACTGGAAGTGCCCAGGCTGAGTGGAGTGAATGTGCCCAGGCTGAGTGGAGTGAATGTTCCCAGGCTGAATGGGAGTCAATGTGCCTAGACAGAGTGGAGTGAATGTGCCCAGGCTGAGTGGAGTGGAGGTGCCCAGGCTGAGTGGAGTTGGGGTTCCCAGGCAGAGAGGGACTGGAAGTGCCCTGGCTGAGTGGAGTGAATGTGCCCAGGCTGCGTGGAGTGGAGGTTCCCAGGCTGAGTGGAGTGCAGGTTCCCAGCAGAATGGGATTGGAAGTACCCAGGCTGAGTGGAGTGAATGTCCCCAGGCTGAGTGGATTGCATGTGCCCTGGCTGAGTGGAGTGCAGGTTCCCTGGCAGAGTGGGATTGGAAGTACCCAGGCTGAGTGGAGTGGAGGTGCCCAGGCTGAGTGGAGTGCTGGTTCCCAGGCAGAGTGGGATTGGAAGTTCCCAGGCTGAGTGGAGTGAATGTCCCCAGGCTGAGTGGATTGCAGGTTCCCAGGCAGAGTGGGATTGGAAGTGCCCAGGCTGAGTGGCTGAGTGGAGTGGAGGTGCCCAGGCTGAGTGGAGTGCAGGTTCCCAGGCAGAGTGGGATTGGAAGTGCCCAGGCTGAGTGGAGTGAATGTACCCAGGCTGAGTGGAGTGGAGGTGCCCAGGCTGAGTGGAGTGCAGGTTCCCAGGCAGAGTGGGATTGGAAGTGCCCAGGCTGAGTGGAGTGAATGTGCCCAGGCTGAGTGGAGTGAATGTGCCCAGGCTGAGTGGAGTGAATGTGCCCAGGCTGAGTGGAGTGAATGTGCCCAGGCTGACTGGAGAGAATGTGCCCAGGCTGAGTGGATTGGAGGTGCCCAGGCTGAGTGGAGTGCAGGTTCCCAGGCAGAGTGGGACTGGAAGTGCCCAGGCTGAGTGGAGTGAATGTGCCCAGGCTGAGTGGAGTGAATGTGCCCAGGCTGAATGGAGTGGAGGTGCCCAGGCTGAGTGGAGGTGCCCAGGCTGAGTGGAGTGCAGGTTCCGAGGCAGAGTGGGATTGGAAGTGCCCAGGCTGAGTGGAGTGAATGTGCCCAGGCTGAGTGGAGTGAATGTGCCCAGGCTGAGTGGAGTGAATGTGCCCAGGCTGAGTGGAGTGAATGTGCCCAGGCTGAGTGGAGTGAATGTGCCCAGGCTGACTGGAGAGAATGTGCCCAGGCTGAGTGGATTGGAGGTGCCCAGGCTGAGTGGAGTGCAGGTTCCCAGGCAGAGTGGGACTGGAAGTGCCCAGGCTGAGTGGAGTGAATGTGCCCAGGCTGAGTGGAGTGAATGTGCCCAGGCTGAATGGAGTGGAGGTGCCCAGGCTGAGTGGAGGTGCCCAGGCTGAGTAGAGTGCAGGTTCCGAGGCAGAGTGGGATTGGAAGTGCCCAGGCTGAGTGGAGTGAATGTGCCCAGGCTGAGTGGAGTGGAGGTGCCCAGGCTGAGTAGAGTGCAGGCACCCAGGCAGAGTGGGATTGGAAGTGCCCAGACTGAGTGGAGTGAATGTGCCCAGGCTGAGTGGAGTGGAGGTGCCCAGGCCGAGTGGAGTGCAGGTTCCCAGGCAGAGTGGGACTGGAAGTGCCCAGGCTGAGTGGAGTGAATGTGCCCAGGCTGAGTGGAGTGGAGGTGCCCAGGCTGAGTGGAGTTGGGGTTCCCTGGCAGAGTGGGACTGGAAGTGCCAAGGCTGAGTGGAGTGAATGTGCCCAGGCTGAGTGGAGTGGAGGTGCCCAGGCCGAGTGGAGTGCAGGTTCCCAGGCAGAGTGGGACTGAAAGTGCCCAGGCTGAGTGGAGTGAATGTGCCCAGGCTGAGTGGAGTGGAGGTGCCCAGGCTGAGTGGAGTTGGGGTTCCCTGGCAGAGTGGGACTGGAAGTGCCAAGGCTGAGTGGATTGAAGGTACCCAGGCTGAGTGGAGTGGAGGTGCCCAGGCTGAGTGGAGTGCAGGTTCCCAGCAGAGTGGGACTGGAAGTGCCCAGGCTGAGTGGAGTGAAGGTGCCCAGGCTGAATGGAGTGGAGGTGCCCAGGCTGAGTGGAGGTGCCCAGGCTGAGTGGAGTGCAGGTTCCCAGGCAGAGTGGGATTGGAAGTGCCCAGGCTGAGTGGAGTGAATGTACCCAGGCTGAGTGGAGTGGAGGGGCCCAGGCTGAGTCGAGTGCAGGTTCCCAGGCAGAGTGGGATTGGAAGTGCCCAGGCTGAGTGGAGTGAATGTGCCCAGGCTGAGTGGAGTGGAGGTGCCCAGGCTGAGTAGAGTTGGGGTTCCCTGGCAGAGTGGGACTGGAAGTGCCAACGGTGAGTGGAGTGAATGTGCCCAGGCTGAGTGGAGTGGAGGTGCCCAGGCTGAGTGGAGTTGGGGTTCCCTGGCAGAGTGGGACTGGAAGTGCCAACGCTGAGTGGAGTGAATGTGCCCAGGCTGAGTGGAGTGGAGGTGCCCAGGCTGAGTGGAGTGCAGGTTCCCAGGCAGAGTGGGATTGGAAGTGCCCAGGCTGAGTGGAGTAATGTACCCAGGCTGAGTGGAGTGCAGGTGCCCAGGCTGAGTGGAGTGCAGGTTCCCAGGCAGAGTGGGATTGGAAGTGCCCAGGCTGAGTGGAGTGAATGTGCCCAGGCTGAGTGGAGTGGAGGTGCCCAGGCTGAGTAGAGTTGGGGTTCCCTGGCAGAGTGGGACTGGAAGTGCCAACGGTGAGTGGAGTGAATGTGCCCAGGCTGAGTGGAGTGGAGGTGCCCAGGCCGAGTGGAGTTGGGGTTCCCTGGCAGAGTGGGACTGGAAGTGCCAACGCTGAGTGGAGTGAATGTGCCCAGGCTGAGTGGAGTGGAGGTGCCCAGGCTGAGTGGAGTGCAGGTTCCCAGGCAGAGTGGGATTGGAAGTGCCCAGGCTGAGTGGAGTAATGTACCCAGGCTGAGTGGAGTGCAGGTGCCCAGGCTGAGTGGAGTGCAGGTTCCCAGGCAGAGTGGGATTGGAAGTGCCCAGGCTGAGTGGAGTGAATGTGCCCAGGCTGAGTGGAGTGGAGGTGCCCAGGCCGAGTGGAGTGAAGGTTCCCAGGCAGAGTGGGACTGGAAGTGCCCAGGCGGAGTGGAGTGAATGTGCCCAGGCTGAATGGGATTCAATGTGCCTAGACAGAGTGGAGTGAATGTGCCCGGCCGCCGGAGCCCGAAACGTGCGTTTCCCCATTGCCTTGAATGGGCGCGGAGAGAGGGGGGCACTTTTTGGCTCGTGGCGCGGTCACCGTTGCGCCAAAGCGTCAAGTGTCACACCTCCCCGTGCTCGGGGCGGCCCCTTGGAGCTAACTGGCTGGGTCTGGAGGGGCTGCGAGGCCGCCCAGGAGAACGGGTCCAAACCGCGTTCCGATCGGACGAGAATTGAGGGCGGGACACAGTTCCGCGGTTCACTTTCCGCCCGGGCAAAGGGCCTATAACTTGCGGCGGGAGGGCTTAAGAGTGGGCCCCCGCGAGTCGGGTGGAGAGCCGGGTGTGGAGAGGAGTAGCGGAGGTTCCCAGTCAGAGTGGGAGTGGAGGTTCCTGGGCAGAGTGGGACTGGAAGTGCCCAGGCTGAGTGGAGTGAATGTGCCCTGGCTGAGTGGAGTGAATGTGGCCAGGCTGAGTGGAGTGGAGGTGCCCAGGCCGAGTGGAGTGCAGGTTCCCAGGCAGAGTGGGACTGGAAGTGCCCAGGCTGAGTGGAGTGGAGGTGCCCAGGCTGAGTGGAGTTGGGGGTCCCTGGCAGAGTGGGACTGGAAGTGCCCAGGCTGAGTGGAGGGAATGTACCCAGGCTGAGTGGAGTGGAGGTGCCCAGGCTGAGTGGAGTGCAGGTTCCCAGGCAGAGTGGGATTGGAAGTGCCCAGGCTGAGTGGAGTGAATGTGCCCAGGCTGAGTGGAGTGGAGGTGCCCAGGCTGAGTGGAGTTGGGGTTCCCTGGCAGAGTGGGACTGGAAGTGCCAAGGCTGAGTGGAGTGAATGTGCCCAGGCTGAGTGGAGTGGAGGTGCCCAGGCCGAGTGGAGTGCAGGTTCCCAGGCAGAGTGGGACTGGAAGTGCCCAGGCGGAGTGGAGTGAATGTGCCCAGGCTGAATGGGAGTCAATGTGCCTAGACAGAGTGGAGTGAATGTGCCCAGCCGCCGGAGCCCGAAACGTGCGTTTCCCCATTGCCTTGAATGGGCGCGGAGAGAGGGGGGCGCTTTTTGGCTCGTGGCGCGGGCACCGTTGCGCCGAAGCGTCAAGTGTCACCCCTCCCCGTGCTCGGGGCGGCCCCTTGGAGCTAACTGGCTGGGTCTGGAGGGGCTGCGAGGCCGCCCAGGAGAACGGGTCCAAACCGCGTTCCGATCGGACGAGAATTGAGGGCGGGACACAGTTCCGCGGTTCACTTTCCGCCCGGGCAAAGGGCCTATTACTTGCGGCGGGAGGGCTTAAGAGTGGGCCCCCGTGAGTCGGGTGGAGAGCCGGGTGTGGAGAGGAGTAGCGGAGGTTCCCAGTCAGAGTGGGAGTGGAGGTTCCTGGGCAGAGTGGGACTGGAAGTGCCCAGGCTGAGTGGAGTGAATGTGCCCTGGCTGAGTGGAGTGAATGTGGCCAGGCTGAGTGGAGTGGAGGTGCCCAGGCTGAGTGGAGTGAATGTGCCCAGGCTGAATGGAGTGGAGGTGCCCAGGCTGAGTGGAGTGCAGGTTCCCAGGCAGAGTGGGATTGGAAGTGCCCAGGCTGAGTGGAGTGAATGTGCCCAGGCTGTTTGAGTGGAGGTGCCCAGGCTGAATGGAGTTGGGGTTCCCTGGCAGAGTGGGACTGGAAGTGCCAACGGTGAGTGGAGTGAATGTGCCCAGGCTGAGTGGAGTGGAGGTGCCCAGGCTGAGTGGAGTTGGGGTTCCCTGGCAGAGTGGGACTGGAAGTGCCAACGCTGAGTGGAGTGAATGTGCCCAGGCTGAGTGGAGTGGAGGTGCCCAGGCTGAGTGGAGTGCTGGTTCCCAGGCAGAGTGGGATTGGAAGTGCCCAGGGTGAGTGGAGTAATGTACCCAGGCTGAGTGGAGTGCAGGTGCCCAGGCTGAGAGGAGTGCAGGTTCCCAGGCAGAGTGGGATTGGAAGTGCCCAGGCTGAGTGGAGTGAATGTGCCCAGGCTGAGTGGAGTGGAGGTGCCCAGGCCGAGTGGAGTGCAGGTTCCCAGGCAGAGTGGGACTGGAAGTGCCCAGGCGGAGTGGAGTGAATGTGCCCAGGCTGAATGGGAGTCAATGGGCCTAGACAGAGTGGAGTGAATGTGCCCGGCCGCCGGAGCCCGAAACGTGCGTTTCCCCATTGCCTTGAATGGGCGCGGAGAGAGGGGGGCGCTTTTTTGCTCGTGGCGTGGGCACCGTTGCGCCAAAGCGTCAAGTGTCACACCTCCCCGTGCTCGGGGCGGCCCCTTGGAGCTAACTAGCTGGGTCTGGAGGGGCTGCGAGGCCGCCCAGGAGAACGGGTCCAAACCGCGTTCCGATCGGACAAGAATTGAGGGCGGGACACAGTTCCGCGGTTCACTTTCCGCCCGGGCAAAGGGCCTATAACTTGCGGCGGGAGGGCTTAAGAGTGGGCCCCCGCGAGTCGGGTGGAGAGCCGGGTGTGGAGAGGAGTAGCGGAGGTTCCCAGTCAGAGTGGGAGTGGAGGTTCCTGGGCAGAGTGGGACTGGAAGTGCCCAGGCTGAGTGGAGTGAATGTGCCCTGGCTGAGTGGAGTGAATGTGCCTAGGCTGAGTGGAGTGGAGGTGCCCAGGCTGAGTGGAGTGCAGGCACCAAGGCAGAGTGGGATTGGAAGTGCCCAGGCTGAGTGGAGTGAATGTGCCCAGGCTGAGTGGAGTGGAGGTGCCCAGGCTGAGTGGAGTTGGGGTTCCCTGGCAGAGTGGGATTGGAAGTGCCCAGGCTGAGTGGAGTGAATGTGCCCAGGCTGTTTGAGTGGAGGTGCCCAGGCTGAGTGGAGTTGGGGTTCCCAGGCAGAGAGGGACTGGAAGTGCCCTGGCTGAGTGGAGTGAATGTGCCCAGGCTGCGTGGAGTGGAGGTTCCCAGGCTGAGTGGAGTGCAGGTTCCCAGCAGAGTGGGATTGGAAGTACCCAGGCTGAGTGGAGTGGAGGTGCCCAGGCTGAGTGGAGTGCTGGTTCCCAGGCAGAGTGGGATTGGAAGTTCCCAGGCTGAGTGGAGTGAATGTCCCCAGGCTGAGTGGATTGCATGTGCCCAGGCTGAGTGGAGTGCAGGTTCCCTGGCAGAGTGGGATTGGAAGTGCCCAGGCTGAGTGGAGTGAATGTGCCCAGGCTGACTGGAGTCGAGGTGCCCAGGCAGAGTGGAGTGCAGGTTCCCAGGCAGAGTGGGACTGGAAGTGCCCAGGCTGAGTGGAGTGAATGTGCCCAGGCTGAATGGGAGTCAATGTGCCTAGACAGAGTGGAGTGAATGTGCCCGGCCACCGGAGCCCGAAACGTGCGTTTCCCCATTGCCTTGAATGGGCGCGGAGAGAGGGGGGCGCTTTTTGGCTCGTGGCGCGGGCACCGTTGCGCCAAAGCGTCAAGTGTCACACCTCCCCGTGCTCGGGGCTACCCCTTGGAGCTAACTGGCTGGGTCTGGAGGGGCTGCGAGGCCGCCCAGGAGAACGGGTCCAAACCGCGTTCCGATCGGACGAGAATTGAGGGCGGGACACAGTTCCGCGGTTCACTTTCCGCCCGGGCAAAGGGCCTATTACTTGCGGCGGGAGGGCTTAAGAGTGGGCCCCCGTGAGTCGGGTGGAGAGCCGGGTGTGGAGAGGAGTAGCGGAGGTTCCCAGTCAGAGTGGGAGTGGAGGTTCCTGGGCAGAGTGGGACTGGAAGTGCCCAGGCTGAGTGGAGTGAATGTGCCCTGGCTGAGTGGAGTGAATGTGGCCAGGCTGAGTGGAGTGGAGGTGCCCAGGCTGAGTGGAGTGAATGTGCCCAGGCTGAATGGAGTGGAGGTGCCCAGGCTGAGTGGAGTGCAGGTTCCCAGGCAGAGTGGGATTGGAAGTGCCCAGGCTGAGTGGAGTGAATGTGCCCAGGCTGTTTGAGTGGAGGTGCCCAGGCTGAATGGAGTTGGGGTTCCCTGGCAGAGTGGGACTGGAAGTGCCAACGGTGAGTGGAGTGAATGTGCCCAGGCTGAGTGGAGTGGAGGTGCCCAGGCTGAGTGGAGTTGGGGTTCCCTGGCAGAGTGGGACTGGAAGTGCCAACGCTGAGTGGAGTGAATGTGCCCAGGCTGAGTGGAGTGGAGGTGCCCAGGCTGAGTGGAGTGCTGGTTCCCAGGCAGAGTGGGATTGGAAGTGCCCAGGGTGAGTGGAGTAATGTACCCAGGCTGAGTGGAGTGCAGGTGCCCAGGCTGAGAGGAGTGCAGGTTCCCAGGCAGAGTGGGATTGGAAGTGCCCAGGCTGAGTGGAGTGAATGTGCCCAGGCTGAGTGGAGTGGAGGTGCCCAGGCCGAGTGGAGTGCAGGTTCCCAGGCAGAGTGGGACTGGAAGTGCCCAGGCGGAGTGGAGTGAATGTGCCCAGGCTGAATGGGAGTCAATGGGCCTAGACAGAGTGGAGTGAATGTGCCCGGCCGCCGGAGCCCGAAACGTGCGTTTCCCCATTGCCTTGAATGGGCGCGGAGAGAGGGGGGCGCTTTTTTGCTCGTGGCGTGGGCACCGTTGCGCCAAAGCGTCAAGTGTCACACCTCCCCGTGCTCGGGGCGGCCCCTTGGAGCTAACTAGCTGGGTCTGGAGGGGCTGCGAGGCCGCCCAGGAGAACGGGTCCAAACCGCGTTCCGATCGGACAAGAATTGAGGGCGGGACACAGTTCCGCGGTTCACTTTCCGCCCGGGCAAAGGGCCTATAACTTGCGGCGGGAGGGCTTAAGAGTGGGCCCCCGCGAGTCGGGTGGAGAGCCGGGTGTGGAGAGGAGTAGCGGAGGTTCCCAGTCAGAGTGGGAGTGGAGGTTCCTGGGCAGAGTGGGACTGGAAGTGCCCAGGCTGAGTGGAGTGAATGTGCCCTGGCTGAGTGGAGTGAATGTGGCTAGGCTGAGTGGAGTGGAGGTGCCCAGGCTGAGTGGAGTGCAGGCACCAAGGCAGAGTGGGATTGGAAGTGCCCAGGCTGAGTGGAGTGAATGTGCCCAGGCTGAGTGGAGTGGAGGTGCCCAGGCTGAGTGGAGTTGGGGTTCCCTGGCAGAGTGGGATTGGAAGTGCCCAGGCTGAGTGGAGTGAATGTGCCCAGGCTGTTTGAGTGGAGGTGCCCAGGCTGAGTGGAGTTGGGGTTCCCAGGCAGAGAGGGACTGGAAGTGCCCTGGCTGAGTGGAGTGAATGTGCCCAGGCTGCGTGGAGTGGAGGTTCCCAGGCTGAGTGGAGTGCAGGTTCCCAGCAGAGTGGGATTGGAAGTACCCAGGCTGAGTGGAGTGGAGGTGCCCAGGCTGAGTGGAGTGCTGGTTCCCAGGCAGAGTGGGATTGGAAGTTCCCAGGCTGAGTGGAGTGAATGTCCCCAGGCTGAGTGGATTGCATGTGCCCAGGCTGAGTGGAGTGCAGGTTCCCTGGCAGAGTGGGATTGGAAGTGCCCAGGCTGAGTGGAGTGAATGTGCCCAGGCTGACTGGAGTCGAGGTGCCCAGGCAGAGTGGAGTGCAGGTTCCCAGGCAGAGTGGGACTGGAAGTGCCCAGGCTGAGTGGAGTGAATGTGCCCAGGCTGAATGGGAGTCAATGTGCCTAGACAGAGTGGAGTGAATGTGCCCGGCCGCCGGAGCCCGAAACGTGCGTTTCCCCATTGCCTTGAATGGGCGCGGAGAGAGGGGGGCACTTTTTGGCTCGTGGCGCGGGCACCGTTGCGCCAAAGCGTCAAGTGTCACACCTCCCCGTGCTCGGGGCTACCCCTTGGAGCTAACTGGCTGGGTCTGGAGGGGCTGCGAGGCCGCCCAGGAGAACGGGTCCAAACCGCGTTCCGATCGGACGAGAATTGAGGGCGGGACACAGTTCCGCGGTTCACGTTCCGCCCGGGCAAAGGGCCTATAACTTGCGGCGGGAGGGCTTAAGAGTGGGCCCCCGCGAGTCGGGTGGAGAGCCGGGTGTGGAGAGGAGTAGCGGAGGTTCCCAGTCAGAGTGGGAGTGGAGGTTCCTGGGCAGAGTGGGACTGGAAGTGCCCAGGCTGAGTGGAGTGAATGTGCCCTGGCTGAGTGGAGTGAATGTGCCCAGGCTGAGTGGAGTGGAGGTGCCCAGGCTGAGTAGAGTGCAGGCACCCAGGCAGAGTGGGATTGGAAGTGCCCAGGCTGAGTGGAGTGAATGTGCCCAGGCTGAGTGGAGTGGAGGTGCCCAGGCCGAGTGGAGTGCAGGTTCCCAGGCAGAGTGGGACTGGAAGTGCCCAGGCTGAGTGGAGTGAATGTGCCCAGGCTGAGTGGAGTGGAGGTGCCCAGGCTGAGTGGAGTTGGGGTTCCCTGGCAGAGTGGGACTGGAAGTGCCAAGGCTGAGTGGAGTGAATGTGCCCAGGCTGAGTGGAGTGGAGGTGCCCAGGCCGAGTGGAGTGCAGGTTCCCAGGCAGAGTGGGACTGAAAGTGCCCAGGCTGAGTGGAGTGAATGTGCCCAGGCTGAGTGGAGTGGAGGTGCCCAGGCTGAGTGGAGTTGGGGTTCCCTGGCAGAGTGGGACTGGAAGTGCCAAGGCTGAGTGGAGTGAAGGTACCCAGGCTGAGTGGAGTGGAGGTGCCCAGGCTGAGTGGAGTGCAGGTTCCCAGCAGAGTGGGACTGGAAGTGCCCAGGCTGAGTGGAGTGAATGTGCCCAGGCTGAATGGAGTGGAGGTGCCCAGGCTGAGTGGAGGTGCCCAGGCTGAGTGGAGTGCAGGTTCCCAGGCAGAGTGGGATTGGAAGTGCCCAGGCTGAGTGGAGTGAATGTACCCAGGCTGAGTGGAGTGGAGGGGCCCAGGCTGAGTCGAGTGCAGGTTCCCAGGCAGAGTGGGATTGGAAGTGCCCAGGCTGAGTGGAGTGAATGTGCCCAGGCTGAGTGGAGTGGAGGTGCCCAGGCTGAGTAGAGTTGGGGTTCCCTGGCAGAGTGGGACTGGAAGTGCCAACGGTGAGTGGAGTGAATGTGCCCAGGCTGAGTGGAGTGGAGGTGCCCAGGCTGAGTGGAGTTGGGGTTCCCTGGCAGAGTGGGACTGGAAGTGCCAACGCTGAGTGGAGTGAATGTGCCCAGGCTGAGTGGAGTGGAGGTGCCCAGGCTGAGTGGAGTGCAGGTTCCCAGGCAGAGTGGGATTGGAAGTGCCCAGGCTGAGTGGAGTAATGTACCCAGGCTGAGTGGAGTGCAGGTGCCCAGGCTGAGTGGAGTGCAGGTTCCCAGGCAGAGTGGGATTGGAAGTGCCCAGGCTGAGTGGAGTGAATGTGCCCAGGCTGAGTGGAGTGGAGGTTCCCAGGCTGAATGGAGTTGGGGTTCCCTGGCAGAGTGGAACTGGAAGTGCCAACGGTGAGTGGAGTGAATGTGCCCAGGCCGAGTGGAGTGCAGCTTCCCAGGCAGAGTGGGATTGGAAGTGCCCAGGCTGAGTGGAGTGAATTTACCCAGGCTGAGTGGAGTGGAGGTGCCCAGGCTGAGTGGAGTGCAGGTTCCCAGGCAGAGTGGGATTGGAAGTGCCCAGGCTGAGTGGAGTGAATGTGCCCAGGCAGAGTGGAGTGGAGGTGCCCAGGCTGAGTGGAGTTGGGGTTCCCTGGCAGAGTGGGACTGGAAGTCCCAAGGCTGAGTGGAGTGATTGTGCCCAGGCTGAGTGGAGTGGAGGTGCCCAGGCCGAGTGGAGTGCAGGTTCCCAGGCAGAGTGGGACTGGAAGTGCCCAGGCGGAATGGAGTGAATGTGCCCAGGCTGAATGGGAGTCAATGTGCCTAGACAGAGTGGAGTGAATGTGCCCAGCCGCCGGAGCCCGAAACGTGCGTTTCCCCATTGCCTTGAATTGGCGCGGAGAGAGGGGGGCGCTTTTTGGCTCGTGGCGCGGGCACCGTTGCGCCAAAGCGTCAAGTGTCACCCCTCCCCGTGCTCGGGGCGGCCCCTTGGAGCTAACTGGCTGGGTCTGGAGGGGCTGCGAGGCCGCCCAGGAGAACGGGTCCAAACCGCGTTCCGATCGGACGAGAATTGAGGGCGGGACACAGTTCCGCGGTTCACTTTCCGCCCGGGCAAAGGGCCTATTACTTGCGGCGGGAGGGCTTAAGAGTGGGCCCCCGTGAGTCGGGTGGAGAGCCGGGTGTGGAGAGGAGTAGCGGAGGTTCCCAGTCAGAGTGGGAGTGGAGGTTCCTGGGCAGAGTGGGACTGGAAGTGCCCAGGCTGAGTGGAGTGAATGTGCCCTGGCTGAGTGGAGTGAATGTGCCCAGGCTGAGTGGAGTGAATGTGCCCAGGCTGAGTGGAGTGGAGGTGCCCAGGCTGAGTAGAGTGCAGGCACCCAGGCAGAGTGGGATTGGAAGTGCCCAGGCTGAGTGGAGTGAATGTGCCCAGGCTGAGTGGAGTGGAGGTGCCCAAGCCGAGTGGAGTTGGGGTTCCCTGGCAGAGTGGGACTGGAAGTGCCAAGGCTGAGTGGAGTGAATGTGCCCAGGCTGAGTGGAGTGGAGGTGCCCAGGCCGAGTGGAGTGCAGGTTCCCAGGCAGAGTGGGACTGAAAGTGCCAACGCTGAGTGGAGTGAATGTGCCCCAGGCTGAATGGAGTGGAGGTGCCCAGACTGAGTGGAGTGCAGGTTCCCAGGCAGAGTGGGACTGGAAGTGCCCAGGCTGAGTGGAGTGAATGTGCCCAGGCTGAGTGGAGTGGAGGTGCCCAGGCTGAGTGGAGTTGGGGTTCCCTGGCAGAGTGGGACTGGAAGTGCCAAGGCTGAGTGGAGTGAAGGTACCCAGGCTGAGTGGAGTGGAGGTGCCCAGGCAGAGTGGAGTGCAGGTTCCCAGCAGAGTGGGACTGGAAGTGCCCAGGCTGAGTGGAGTGAATGTGCCCAGGCTGAATGGAGTGGAGGTGCCCAGGCTGAGTGGAGGTGCCCAGGCTGAGTGGAGTGCAGGTTCCCAGGCAGAGTGGGATTGGAAGTGCCCAGGCTGAGTGGAGTGAATGTACCCAGGCTGAGTGGAGTGGAGGGGCCCAGGCTGAGTCGAGTGCAGGTTCCCAGGCAGAGTGGGATTGGAAGTGCCCAGGCTGAGTGGAGTGAATGTTCCCAGGCTGAGTGGAGTGGAGGTGCCCAGGCTGAGTAGAGTTGGGGTTCCCTGACAGAGTGGGACTGGAAGTGCCAACGGTGAGTGGAGTGAATGTGCCCAGGCTGAGTGGAGTGGAGGTGCCCAGGCTGAGTGGAGTTGGGGTTCCCTGGCAGAGTGGGACTGGAAGTGCCAACGCTGAGTGGAGTGAATGTGCCCAGGCTGAGTGGAGTGGAGGTGCCCAGGCTGAGTGGAGTGCAGGTTCCCAGGCAGAGTGGGACTGGAAGTGCCCAGGCTGAGTGGAGTGAATGTGCCCAGGCTGAGTGGAGTTGGGGTTCCCTGGCAGAGTGGGACTGGAAGTGCCAAGGCTGAGTGGAGTGAATGTGCCCAGGCTGAGTGGAGTGGAGGTGCCCAGGCCGAGTGGAGTGCAGGTTCCCAGGCAGAGTGGGACTGAAAGTGCCCAGGCTGAGTGGAGTGAATGTGCCCCAGGCTGAATGGAGTGGAGGTGCCCAGACTGAGTGGAGTGCAGGCTCCCAGGCAGAGTGGGACTGGAAGTGCCCAGGCTGAGTGGAGTGAATGTGCCCAGGCTGAGTGGAGTGGAGGTGCCCAGGCTGAGTGGAGTTGGGGTTCCCTGGCAGAGTGGGACTGGAAGTGCCAAGGCTGAGTGGAGTGAAGGTACCCAGTCTGAGTGGAGTGGAGGTGCCCAGGCTGAGTGGAGTGCAGGTTCCCAGCAGAGTGGGACTGGAAGTGCCCAGGCTGAGTGGAGTGAATGTGCCCAGGCTGAATGGAGTGGAGGTGCCCAGGCTGAGTGGAGGTGCCCAGGCTGAGTGGAGTGCAGGTTCCCAGGCAGAGTGGGATTGGAAGTGCCCAGGCTGAGTGGAGTGAATGTACCCAGGCTGAGTGGAGTGGAGGGGCCCAGGCTGAGTCGAGTGCAGGTTCCCAGGCAGAGTGGGATTGGAAGTGCCCAGGCTGAGTGGAGTGAATGTTCCCAGGCTGAGTGGAGTGGAGGTGCCCAGGCTGAGTAGAGTTGGGGTTCCCTGACAGAGTGGGACTGGAAGTGCCAACGGTGAGTGGAGTGAATGTGCCCAGGCTGAGTGGAGTGGAGGTGCCCAGGCTGAGTGGAGTTGGGGTTCCCTGGCAGAGTGGGACTGGAAGTGCCAACGCTGAGTGGAGTGAATGTGCCCAGGCTGAGTGGAGTGGAGGTGCCCAGGCTGAGTGGAGTGCAGGTTCCCAGGCAGAGTGGGACTGGAAGTGCCCAGGCTGAGTGGAGTGAATGTGCCCAGGCTGAGTGGAGTTGGGGTTCCCTGGCAGAGTGGGACTGGAAGTGCCAAGGCTGAGTGGAGTGAATGTGCCCAGGCTGAGTGGAGTGGAGGTGCCCAGGCCGAGTGGAGTGCAGGTTCCCAGGCAGAGTGGGACTGAAAGTGCCCAGGCTGAGTGGAGTGAATGTGCCCCAGGCTGAATGGAGTGGAGGTGCCCAGACTGAGTGGAGTGCAGGCTCCCAGGCAGAGTGGGACTGGAAGTGCCCAGGCTGAGTGGAGTGAATGTGCCCAGGCTGAGTGGAGTGGAGGTGCCCAGGCTGAGTGGAGTTGGGGTTCCCTGGCAGAGTGGGACTGGAAGTGCCAAGGCTGAGTGGAGTGAAGGTACCCAGTCTGAGTGGAGTGGAGGTGCCCAGGCTGAGTGGAGTGCAGGTTCCCAGCAGAGTGGGACTGGAAGTGCCCAGGCTGAGTGGAGTGAATGTGCCCAGGCTGAATGGAGTGGAGGTGCCCAGGCTGAGTGGAGGTGCCCAGGCTGAGTGGAGTGCAGGTTCCCAGGCAGAGTGGGATTGGAAGTGCCCAGGCTGAGTGGAGTGAATGTACCCAGGCTGAGTGGAGTGGAGGGGCCCAGGCTGAGTCGAGTGCAGGTTCCCAGGCAGAGTGGGATTGGAAGTGCCCAGGCTGAGTGGAGTGAATGTGCCCAGGCTGAGTGGAGTGGAGGTGCCCAGGCTGAGAAGAGTTGGGGTTCCCTGACAGAGTGGGACTGGAAGTGCCAACGGTGAGTGGAGTGAATGTGCCCAGGCTGAGTGGAGTGGAGGTGCCCAGGCTGAGTGGAGTTGGGGTTCCCTGGCAGAGTGGGACTGGAAGTGCCAACGCTGAGTGGAGTGAATGTGCCCAGGCTGAGTGGAGTGGAGGTGCCCAGGCTGAGTGGAGTGCAGGTTCCCAGGCAGAGTGGGATTGGAAGTGCCCAGGCAGAGTGGAGTAATGTACCCAGGCTGAGTGGAGTGCAGGTGCCCAGGCTGAGTGGAGTGCAGGTTCCCAGGCAGAGTGGGATTGGAAGTGCCCAGGCTGAGTGGAGTGAATGTGCCCAGGCTGAGTGGAGTGGAGGTGCCCAGGCCGAGTGGAGTGCAGGTTCCCAGGCAGAGTGGGACTGGAAGTGCCCAGGCGGAGTGGAGTGAATGTGCCCAGGCTGAATGGGATTCAATGTGCCTAGACAGAGTGGAGTGAATGTGCCCGGCCGCCGAAGCCCGAAACGTGCGTTTCCCCATTGCCTTGAATGGGCGCGGAGAGAGGGGGGCACTTTTTGGCTCGTGGCGCGGTCACCGTTGTGCCAAAGCGTCAAGTGTCACACCTCCCCGTGCTCGGGGCGGCCCCTTGGAGCTAACTAACGGGGTTTGGAGGGGCTGCGAGGCCGCCCAGGAGAACGGGTCCAAACCGCGTTCCGATCGGACGAGAATTGAGGGCGGGACACAGTTCCGCGGTTCACTTTCCGCCGGGGCAAAGGGCCTATAACTTGCGGCGGGAGGGCTTAAGAGTGGGCCCCCGCGAGTCGGGTGGAGAGCCGGGTGTGGAGAGGAGTAGCGGAGGTTCCCAGTCAGAGTGGGAGTGGAAGTTCCTGGGCAGAGTGGGACTGGAAGTGCCCAGGCTGAGTGGAGTGAATGTGCCCTGGCTGAGTGGAGTGAATGTGGCC
This sequence comes from Conger conger, assembly GCF_963514075.1. Taxonomy (NCBI): domain Eukaryota; kingdom Metazoa; phylum Chordata; class Actinopteri; order Anguilliformes; family Congridae; genus Conger; species Conger conger. The sequence continues at coordinate 303,394 of NW_026890380.1, forward strand.
AGGCTGAGTGGAGTGGAGGTGCCCAGGCCGAGTGGAGTGCAGGTTCCCAGACAGAGTGGGACTGGAAGTGCCCAGGCTGAGTGGAGTGAATGTGCCCTGGCTGAGTGGAGTGAATGTGGCCAGGCTGAGTGGAGTGGAGGTGCCCAGGCTGAGTGGAGTGAATGTGCCCAGGCTGACTGGAGAGAATGTGCCCAGGCTGAGTGGATTGGAGGTGCCCAGGCTGAGTGGAGTGCAGGTTCCCAGGCAGAGTGGGACTGGAAGTGCCAAGGCTGAGTGGAGTGAATGTGCCCAGGCTGAGTGGAGTGGAGGTGCCCAGGCCGAGTGGAGTGCAGGTTCCCAGGCAGAGTGGGACTGGAAGTGCCCAGGCGGAGTGGAGTGAATGTGCCCAGGCTGAATGGGAGTCAATGTGCCTAGACAGAGTGGAGTGAATGTGCACGGCCGCCGGAGCCCGAAACGTGCGTTTCCCCATTGCCTTGAATGGGCGCGGAGAGAGGGGGGCGCTTTTTGGCTCGTGGCGCGGGCACCGTTGCGCCAAAGCGTCAAGTGTCACACCTCCCCGTGCTCGGGGCGGCCCCTTGGAGCTAACTGGCTGGGTCTGGAGGGGCTGCGAGGCCGCCCAGGACAACGGGTCCAAACCGCGTTCCGATCGGACGAGAATTGAGGGCGGGACACAGTTCCGCGGTTCACTTTCCGCCCGGGCAAAGGGCCTATAACTTGCGGCGGGAGGGCTTAAGAGTGGGCCCCCGCGAGTCGGGTGGAGAGCCGGGTGTGGAGAGGAGTAGCGGAGGTTCCCAGTCAGAGTGGGAGTGGAGGTTCCTCTGCAGAGTGAAACTGGAAGTGCCCAGGCTGAGTGGAGTGAATGTGCCCTGGCTGAGTGGAGTGAATGTGGACAGGCTGAGTGGAGTGAATGTGCCCAGGCTGAGTGGAGTGAATGTGCCCAGGCTGAGTGGATTGGAGGTGCCCAGGCTGAGTGGAGTGCAGGTTCCCAGGCAGAGTGGGACTGGAAGTGCCCAGGCTGAGTGGAGTGAATGTGCCCAGGCTGAGTGGAGTGAATGATCCCAGGCTGAATGGGAGTGAATGTGCCCAGGCAGAGTGGAGTGAATGTGCCCAGGCTGACTGGAGAGAATGTGCCCAGGCTGAGTGGATTGGAGGTGCCCAGGCTGAGTGGAGTGCAGGTTCCCAGGCAGAGTGGGACTGGAAGTGCCCAGGCTGAGTGGAGTGAATGTGCCCAGGCTTAGTGGAGTGAATGTTCCCAGGCTGAATGGGAGTCAATGTGCCTAGACAGAGTGGAGTGAATGTGCCCAGGCTGAGTGGAGTGGAGGTGCCCAGGCTGAGTGGAGTTGGGGTTCCCAGGCAGAGAGGGACTGGAAGTGCCCTGGCTGAGTGGAGTGAATGTGCCCAGACTGCGTGGAGTGGAGGTTCCCAGGCTGAGTGGAGTGCAGGTTCCCAGCAGAGTGGGATTGGAAGTACCCAGGCTGAGTGGAGTGGAGGTGCCCAGGCTGAGTGGAGTGCTGGTTCCCAGGCAGAGTGGGATTGGAAGTTCCCAGGCTGAGTGGAGTGAATGTCCCCAGGCTGAGTGGATTGCATGTGCCCAGGCTGAGTGGAGTGCAGGTTCCCTGGCAGAGTGGGATTGGAAGTGCCCAGGCTGAGTGGAGTGAATGTGCCAAGGCTGACTGGAGTGGAGGTGCCCAGGCCGAGTTGACTGCAGGTTCCCAGGCAGAGTGGGACTGGAAGTGCCCAGGCGGAGTGGAGTGAATGTGCCCAGGCTGAATGGGAGTCAATGTGCCTAGACAGAGTGGAGTGAATGTGCCCGGCCGCCGGAGCCCGAAACGTGCGTTTCCCCATTGCCTTGAATGGGCGCGGAGAGAGGGGGGCGCTTTTTGGCTCGTGGCGCGGGCACCGTTGCGCCAAAGCGTCAAGTGTCACACCTCCCCGTGCTCGGGGCAACCCCTTGGAGCTAACTGGCTGGGTCTGGAGGGGCTGCGAGGCCGCCCAGGAGAACGGGTCCAAACCGCGTTCCGATCGGACGAGAATTGAGGGCGGGACACAGTTCCGCGGTTCACTTTCCGCCCGGGCAAAGGGCCTATTACTTGCGGCGGGAGGGCTTAAGAGTGGGCCCCCGCGAGTCGGGTGGAGAGCCGGGTGTGGAGAGGAGTAGCGGAGGTTCCCAGTCAGAGTGGGAGTGGAGGTTCCTGGGCAGAGTGGGACTGGAAGTGCCCAGGCTGAGTGGAGTGAATGTGCCCTGGCTGAGTGGAGTGAATGTGCCCTGGCTGAGTGGAGTGAATGTGCCCAGGCTGAGTGGAGTGAATGTGCCCAGGCTGAGTGGAGTGAATGTGCCCAGGCTGACTGGAGAGAATGTGCCCAGGCTGAGTGGATTGGAGGTGCCCAGGCTGAGTGGAGTGCAGGTTCCCAGGCAGAGTGGGACTGGAAGTGCCCAGGCTGAGTGGAGTGAATGTGCCCAGGCTGAGTGGAGGGAATGATCCCAGGCTGAATGGGAGTCAATGTGCCTAGACAGAGTGGAGTGAATGTGCCCAGGCTGAGTGGAGTGGAGGTGCCCAGGCTGAGTGGAGTTGGGGTTCCCAGGCAGAGAGGGACTGGAAGTGCCCTGGCTGAGTGGAGTGAATGTGCCCAGGCTGCGTGGAGTGGAGGTTCCCAGGCAGAGTGGGATTGGAAGTGCCCAGGCTGAGTGGAGTGAATGTACCCAGGCTGAGTGGAGTGGAGGGGCCCAGGCTGAGTCGAGTGCAGGTTCCCAGGCAGAGTGGGATTGGAAGTGCCCAGGCTGAGTGGAGTGAATGTGCCCAGGCTGAGTGGAGTGGAGGTGCCCAGGCTGAGAAGAGTTGGGGTTCCCTGACAGAGTGGGACTGGAAGTGCCAACGGTGAGTGGAGTGAATGTGCCCAGGCTGAGTGGAGTGGAGGTGCCCAGGCTGAGTGGAGTTGGGGTTCCCTGGCAGAGTGGGACTGGAAGTGCCAACGCTGAGTGGAGTGAATGTGCCCAGGCTGAGTGGAGTGGAGGTGCCCAGGCTGAGTGGAGTGCAGGTTCCCAGGCAGAGTGGGATTGGAAGTGCCCAGGCAGAGTGGAGTAATGTACCCAGGCTGAGTGGAGTGCAGGTGCCCAGGCTGAGTGGAGTGAATGTGCCCAGGCTGAGTGGAGTGGAGGTGCCCAGGCTGAGTGGAGTTGGGGTTCCCTGGCAGAGTGGGACTGGAAGTGCCAAGGCTGAGTGGAGTGAAGGTACCCAGGCTGAGTGGAGTGGAGGTGCCCAGGCTGAGTGGAGTGCAGGTTCCCAGCAGAGTGGGACTGGAAGTGCCCAGGCTGAGTGGAGTGAATGTGCCCAGGCTGAATGGAGTGGAGGTGCCCAGGCTGAGTGGAGTGCAGGTTCCCAGGCAGAGTGGGACTGGAAGTGCCCAGGCGGAGTGGAGTGAATGTGCCCAGGCTGAATGGGAGTCAATGTGCCTAGACAGAGTGGAGTGAATGTGCCCGGCCGCCGGAGCCCGAAACGTGCGTTTCCCCATTGCCTTGAATGGGCGCGGAGAGAGGGGGGCGCTTTTTGGCTCGTGGCGCGGGCACCGTTGCGCCAAAGCGTCAAGTGTCACACCTCCCCGTGCTCGGGGCAACCCCTTGGAGCTAACTGGCTGGGTCTGGAGGGGCTGCGAGGCCGCCCAGGAGAACGGGTCCAAACCGCGTTCCGATCGGACGAGAATTGAGGGCGGGACACAGTTCCGCGGTTCACTTTCCGCCCGGGCAAAGAGCCTATAACTTGCGGCGGGAGGGCTTAAGAGTGGGCCCCCGTGAGTCGGGTGGAGAGCCGGGTGTGGAGAGGAGTAGCGGAGGTTCCCAGTCAGAGTGGGAGTGGAGGTTCCTGGGCAGAGTGGGACTGGAAGTGCCCAGGCTGAGTGGAGTGAATGTGCCCTGGCTGAGTGGAGTGAATGTGCCCAGGCTGAGTGGAGTGAATGTGCCCAGGCTGAGTGGAGTGAATGTGCCCAGGCTGACTGGAGAGAATGTGCCCAGGCTGAGTGGATTGGAGGTGCCCAGGCTGAGTGGAGTGCAGGTTCCCAGGCAGAGTGGGACTGGAAGTGCCCAGGCTGAGTGGAGTGAATGTGCCCAGGCTGAGTGGAGGGAATGATCCCAGGCTGAATGGGAGTCAATGTGCCTAGACAGAGTGGAGTGAATGTGCCCAGGCTGAGTGGAGTGGAGGTGCCCAGGCTGAGTGGAGTTGGGGTTCCCAGGCAGAGAGGGACTGGAAGTGCCCTGGCTGAGTGGAGTGAATGTGCCCAGGCTGCGTGGAGTGGAGGTTCCCAGGCAGAGTGGGATTGGAAGTGCCCAGGCTGAGTGGAGTGAATGTACCCAGGCTGAGTGGAGTGGAGGGGCCCAGGCTGAGTCGAGTGCAGGTTCCCAGGCAGAGTGGGATTGGAAGTGCCCAGGCTGAGTGGAGTGAATGTGCCCAGGCTGAGTGGAGTGGAGGTGCCCAGGCTGAGAAGAGTTGGGGTTCCCTGACAGAGTGGGACTGGAAGTGCCAACGGTGAGTGGAGTGAATGTGCCCAGGCTGAGTGGAGTGGAGGTGCCCAGGCTGAGTGGAGTTGGGGTTCCCTGGCAGAGTGGGACTGGAAGTGCCAACGCTGAGTGGAGTGAATGTGCCCAGGCTGAGTGGAGTGGAGGTGCCCAGGCTGAGTGGAGTGCAGGTTCCCAGGCAGAGTGGGATTGGAAGTGCCCAGGCAGAGTGGAGTAATGTACCCAGGCTGAGTGGAGTGCAGGTGCCCAGGCTGAGTGGAGTGCAGGTTCCCAGGCAGAGTGGGATTGGAAGTGCCCAGGCTGAGTGGAGTGAATGTGCCCAGGCTGAGTGGAGTGGAGGTGCCCAGGCCGAGTGGAGTGCAGGTTCCCAGGCAGAGTGGGACTGGAAGTGCCCAGGCGGAGTGGAGTGAATGTGCCCAGGCTGAATGGGATTCAATGTGCCTAGACAGAGTGGAGTGAATGTGCCCGGCCGCCGGAGCCCGAAACGTGCGTTTCCCCATTGCCTTGAATGGGCGCGGAGAGAGGGGGGCACTTTTTGGCTCGTGGCGCGGTCACCGTTGCGCCAAAGCGTCAAGTGTCACACCTCCCCGTGCTCGGGGCGGCCCCTTGGAGCTATCTAACGGGGTTTGGAGGGGCTGCGAGGCCGCCCAGGAGAACGGGTCCAAACCGCGTTCCGATCGGACGAGAATTGAGGGCGGGACACAGTTCCGCGGTTCACTTTCCGCCGGGGCAAAGGGCCTATAACTTGCGGCGGGAGGGCTTAAGAGTGGGCCCCCGCGAGTCGGGTGGAGAGCCGGGTGTGGAGAGGAGTAGCGGAGGTTCCCAGTCAGAGTGGGAGTGGAAGTTCCTGGGCAGAGTGGGACTGGAAGTGCCCAGGCTGAGTGGAGTGAATGTGCCCTGGCTGAGTGGAGTGAATGTGGCCAGGCTGAGTGGAGTGGAGGTGCCCAGGCCGAGTGGAGTGCAGGTTCCCAGACAGAGTGGGACTGGAAGTGCCCAGGCTGAGTGGAGTGAATGTGCCCTGGCTGAGTGGAGTGAATGTGGCCAGGCTGAGTGGAGTGGAGGTGCCCAGGCTGAGTGGAGTGAATGTGCCCAGGCTGACTGGAGAGAATGTGCCCAGGCTGAGTGGATTGGAGGTGCCTAGGCTGAGTGGAGTGCAGGTTCCCAGGCAGAGTGGGACTGGAAGTGCCAAGGCTGAGTGGAGTGAATGTGCCCAGGCTGAGTGGAGTGGAGGTGCCCAGGCCGAGTGGAGTGCAGGTTCCCAGGCAGAGTGGGACTGGAAGTGCCCAGGCGGAGTGGAGTGAATGTGCCCAGGCTGAATGGGAGTCAATGTGCCTAGACAGAGTGGAGTGAATGTGCACGGCCGCCGGAGCCCGAAACGTGCGTTTCCCCATTGCCTTGAATGGGCGCGGAGAGAGGGGGGCGCTTTTTGGCTCGTGGCGCGGGCACCGTTGCGCCAAAGCGTCAAGTGTCACACCTCCCCGTGCTCGGGGCGGCCCCTTGGAGCTAACTGGCTGGGTCTGGAGGGGCTGCGAGGCCGCCCAGGACAACGGGTCCAAACCGCGTTCCGATCGGACGAGAATTGAGGGCGGGACACAGTTCCGCGGTTCACTTTCCGCCCGGGCAAAGGGCCTATAACTTGCGGCGGGAGGGCTTAAGAGTGGGCCCCCGCGAGTCGGGTGGAGAGCCGGGTGTGGAGAGGAGTAGCGGAGGTTCCCAGTCAGAGTGGGAGTGGAGGTTCCTGGGCAGAGTGAAACTGGAAGTGCCCAGGCTGAGTGGAGTGAATGTGCCCTGGCTGAGTGGAGTGAATGTGGACAGGCTGAGTGGAGTGAATGTGCCCAGGCTGAGTGGAGTGAATGTGCCCAGGCTGAGTGGATTGGAGGTGCCCAGGCTGAGTGGAGTGCAGGTTCCCAGGCAGAGTGGGACTGGAAGTGCCCAGGCTGAGTGGAGTGAATGTGCCCAGGCTGAGTGGAGTGAATGATCCCAGGCTGAATGGGAGTGAATGTGCCCAGGCAGAGTGGAGTGAATGTGCCCAGGCTGACTGGAGAGAATGTGCCCAGGCTGAGTGGATTGGAGGTGCCCAGGCTGAGTGGAGTGCAGGTTCCCAGGCAGAGTGGGACTGGAAGTGCCCAGGCTGAGTGGAGTGAATGTGCCCAGGCTTAGTGGAGTGAATGTTCCCAGGCTGAATGGGAGTCAATGTGCCTAGACAGAGTGGAGTGAATGTGCCCAGGCTGAGTGGAGTGGAGGTGCCCAGGCTGAGTGGAGTTGGGGTTCCCAGGCAGAGAGGGACTGGAAGTGCCCTGGCTGAGTGGAGTGAATGTGCCCAGACTGCGTGGAGTGGAGGTTCCCAGGCTGAGTGGAGTGCAGGTTCCCAGCAGAGTGGGATTGGAAGTACCCAGGCTGAGTGGAGTGGAGGTGCCCAGGCTGAGTGGAGTGCTGGTTCCCAGGCAGAGTGGGATTGGAAGTTCCCAGGCTGAGTGGAGTGAATGTCCCCAGGCTGAGTGGATTGCATGTGCCCAGGCTGAGTGGAGTGCAGGTTCCCTGGCAGAGTGGGATTGGAAGTGCCCAGGCTGAGTGGAGTGAATGTGCCAAGGCTGACTGGAGTGGAGGTGCCCAGGCCGAGTGGACTGCAGGTTCCCAGGCAGAGTGGGACTGGAAGTGCCCAGGCGGAGTGGAGTGAATGTGCCCAGGCTGAATGGGAGTCAATGTGCCTAGACAAAGTGGAGTGAATGTGCCCGGCCGCCGGAGCCCGAAACGTGCGTTTCCCCATTGCCTTGAATGGGCGCGGAGAGAGGGGGGCGCTTTTTGGCTCGTGGCGCGGGCACCGTTGCGCCAAAGCGTCAAGTGTCACACCTCCCCGTGCTCGGGGCAACCCCTTGGAGCTAACTGGCTGGGTCTGGAGGGGCTGCGAGGCCGCCCAGGAGAACGGGTCCAAACCGCGTTCCGATCGGACGAGAATTGAGGGCGGGACACAGTTCCGCGGTTCACTATCCGCCCGGGCAAAGGGCCTATAACTTGCGGCGGGAGGGCTTAAGAGTGGGCCCCCGCGAGTCGGGTGGAGAGCCGGGTGTGGAGAGGAGTAGCGGAGGTTCCCAGTCAGAGTGGGAGTGGAGGTTCCTGGGCAGAGTGGGACTGGAAGTGCCCAGGCTGAGTGGAGTGAATGTGCCCTGGCTGAGTGGAGTGAATGTGCCCAGGCTGAGTGGAGTGGAGGTGCCCAGGCTGAGTAGAGTGCAGGCACCCAGGCAGAGTGGGATTGGAAGTGCCCAGGCTGAGTGGAGTGAATGTTCCCAGGCTGAGTGGAGTGGAGGTGCCCAGGCCGAGTGGAGTGCAGGTTCCCAGGCAGAGTGGGACTGGAAGTGCCCAGGCTGAGTGGAGTGAATGTGCCCAGGCTGAGTGGAGTGGAGGTGCCCAGGCTGAGTGGACTTGGGGTTCCCTGGCAGAGTGGGACTGGAAGTGCCAAGGCTTAGGGGAGTGAATGTGCCCAGGCTGAGTGGAGTGGAGGTGCCCAGGCCCAGTGGAGTGCAGGTTCCCAGGCAGAGTGGGACTGAAAGTGCCCAGGCTGAGTGGAGTGAATGTGCCCAGGCTGAGTGGAGTGGAGGTGCCCAGGCTGAGTGGAGTTGGGGTTCCCTGGCAGAGTGGGACTGGAAGTGCCAAGGCTGAGTGGAGTGAAGGTACCCAGGCTGAGTGGAGTGGAGGTGCCCAGGCTGAGTGGAGTGCAGGTTCCCAGCAGAGTGGGACTGGAAGTGCCCAGGCTGAGTGGAGTGAATGTGCCCAGGCTGAATGGAGTGGAGGTGCCCAGGCTGAGTGGAGTGCAGGTTCCCAGGCAGAGTGGGACTGGAAGTGCCCAGGCGGAGTGGAGTGAATGTGCCCAGGCTGAATGGGAGTCAATGTGCCTAGACAGAGTGGAGTGAATGTGCCCGGCCGCCGGAGCCCGAAACGTGCGTTTCCCCATTGCCTTGAATGGGCGCGGAGAGAGGGGGGCGCTTTTTGGCTCGTGGCGCGGGCACCGTTGCGCCAAAGCGTCAAGTGTCACACCTCCCCGTGCTCGGGGCAACCCCTTGGAGCTAACTGGCTGGGTCTGGAGGGGCTGCGAGGCCGCCCAGGAGAACGGGTCCAAACCGCGTTCCGATCGGACGAGAATTGAGGGCGGGACACAGTTCCGCGGTTCACTTTCCGCCCGGGCAAAGAGCCTATAACTTGCGGCGGGAGGGCTTAAGAGTGGGCCCCCGCGAGTCGGGTGGAGAGCCGGGTGTGGAGAGGAGTAGCGGAGGTTCCCAGTCAGAGTGGGAGTGGAGGTTCCTGGGCAGAGTGGGACTGGAAGTGCCCAGGCTGAGTGGAGTGAATGTGCCCTGGCTGAGTGGAGTGAATGTGCCCAGGCTGAGTGGAGTGAATGTGCCCAGGCTGAGTGGAGTGAATGTGCCCAGGCTGACTGGAGAGAATGTGCCCAGGCTGAGTGGATTGGAGGTGCCCAGGCTGAGTGGAGTGCAGGTTCCCAGGCAGAGTGGGACTGGAAGTGCCCAGGCTGAGTGGAGTGAATGTGCCCAGGCTGAGTGGAGGGAATGATCCCAGGCTGAATGGGAGTCAATGTGCCTAGACAGAGTGGAGTGAATGTGCCCAGGCTGAGTGGAGTGGAGGTGCCCAGGCTGAGTGGAGTTGGGGTTCCCAGGCAGAGAGGGACTGGAAGTGCCCTGGCTGAGTGGAGTGAATGTGCCCAGGCTGCGTGGAGTGGAGGTTCCCAGGCTGAGTGGAGTGCAGGCTCCCAGCAGAGTGGGACTGGAAGTGCCCAGGCTGAGTGGAGTGAATGTGCCCAGGCTGAGTGGAGTGAATGTGCCCAGGCAGAGTGGAGTGAATGTGCCCTGGCTGAGTGGAGTGGAGGTGCCCAGGCTGATTGGAGTGCAGGTTCCCAGGCAGAGTGGGACTGGAAGTGCCCAGGCTGAGTGGAGTGAATGTGCCCAGGCTGAATGGAGTGGAGGTGCCCAGGCTGAGTGGAGTGCAGGTTCCCAGGCAGAGTGGGATTGGAAGTGCCCAGGCTGAGTGGAGTGAATGTGCCCAGGCTGAGTGGAGTGGAGGTGCCCAGGCTGAATGGAGTTGGGGTTCCCAGGCAGAGTGGGACTGGAAGTCCCCAGGCTGAGTGGAGTGCAGGTTCCCAGGCAGAGTGGGATTGGAAGTGCCCAGGCTGAGTGGAGTGAATGTACCCAGGCTGAGTGGAGTGGAGGTGCCCAGGCTGAGTGGAGTGCAGGTTCCCAGGCAGAGTGGGATTGGAAGTGCACAGGCTGAGTGGAGTGAATGTGCCCAGGCTGAGTGGAGTGGAGGTGTCCAGGCTGAGTGGAGTTGGGGTTCCCAGGCAGAGTGGGACTGGAAGTGCCAAGGCTGAGTGGAGTGAATGTGCCCAGGCTGAATGGAGTGGAGGTGCCCAGGCTGAGTTGAGGTGCCCAGGCTGAGTGGAGTGCAGGTTCCCAGGCAGAGTGGGATTGGAAGTGCCCAGGCTGAGTGGAGTGAATGTGCCCAGGCTGAGTGGAGTGGAGGTGCCCAGGCTGAATGGAGTTGGGGTTCCCAGGCAGAGTGGGACTGGAAGTGCCCAGGCTGAGTGGAGTGAATGTGCCCTGGCTGAGTGGAGTGAATGTTCCCAGGCTGAGTGGAGGTGCCCAGGCTGAGTGGAGTGCAGGTTCCCAGGCAGAGTGGGATTGGAAGTGCCCAGGCTGAGTGGAGTGAATGTACCCAGGCTGAGTGGAGTGGAGGGGCCCAGGCTGAGTCGAGTGCAGGTTCCCAGGCAGAGTGGGATTGGAAGTGCCCAGGCTGAGTGAAGTGAATGTGCCCAGGCTGAGTGGAGTGGAGGTGCCCAGGCTGAGTAGAGTTGGGGTTCCCTGACAGAGTGGGACTGGAAGTGCCAACGGTGAGTGGAGTGAATGTGCCCAGGCTGAGTGGAGTGGAGGTGCCCAGGCTGAGTGGAGTTGGGGTTCCCTGGCAGAGTGGGACTGGAAGTGCCAACGCTGAGTGGAGTGAATGTGCCCAGGCTGAGTGGAGTGGAGGTGCCCAGGCTGAGTGGAGTGCAGGTTCCCAGGCAGAGTGGGATTGGAAGTGCCCAGGCTGAGTGGAGTAATGTACCCAGGCTGAGTGGAGTGCAGGTGCCCAGGCTGAGTGGAGTGCAGGTTCCCAGGCAGAGTGGGATTGGAAGTGCCCAGGCTGAGTGGAGTGAATGTGCCCAGGCTGAGTGGAGTGGAGGTGCCCAGGCCGAGTGGAGTGCAGGTTCCCAGGCAGAGTGGGACTGGAAGTGCCCAGGCGGAGTGGAGTGAATGTGCCCAGGCTGAATGGGATTCAATGTGCCTAGACAGAGTGGAGTGAATGTGCCCGGCCGCCGGAGCCCGAAACGTGCGTTTCCCCATTGCCTTGAATGGGCGCGGAGAGAGGGGGGCGCTTTTTGGCTCGTGGCGCGGTCACCGTTGCGCCAAAGCGTCAAGTGTCACACCTCCCCGTGCTCGGGGCGGCCCCTTGGAGCTAACTAACGGGGTTTGGAGGGGCTGCGAGGCCGCCCAGGAGAACGGGTCCAAACCGCGTTCCGATCGGACGAGAATTGAGGGCGGGACACAGTTCCGCGGTTCACTTTCCGCCCGGGCAAAGGGCCTATAACTTGCGGCGGGAGGGCTTAAGAGTGGGCCCCCGCGAGTCGGGTGGAGAGCCGGGTGTGGAGAGGAGTAGCGGAGGTTCCCAGTCAGAGTGGGAGTGGAAGTTCCTGGGCAGAGTGGGACTGGAAGTGCCCAGGCTGAGTGGAGTGAATGTGCCCTGGCTGAGTGGAGTGAATGTGGCCAGGCTGAGTGGAGTGGAGGTGCCCAGGCCGAGTGGAGTGCAGGTTCCCAGGCAGAGTGGGACTGGAAGTGCCCAGGCTGAGTGGAGTGAATGTGCCCAGGCTGAGTGGAGTGGAGGTGCCCAGGCTGAGTGGAGTTGGGGGTCCCTGGCAGAGTGGGACTGGAAGTGCCCAGGCTGAGTGGAGTGAATGTACCCAGGCTGAGTGGAGTGGAGGTGCCCAGGCTGAGTGGAGTGCAGGTTCCCAGGCAGAGTGGGATTGGAAGTGCCCAGGCTGAGTGGAGTGAATGTGGACAGGCTGAGTGGAGTGAATGTGCCCAGGCTGAGTGGAGTGAATGTGCCCAGGCTGAGTGGATTGGAGGTGCCCAGGCTGAGTGGAGTGCAGGTTCCCAGGCAGAGTGGGACTGGAAGTGCCCAGGCTGAGTGGAGTGAATGTGCCCAGGCTGAGTGGAGTGAATGATCCCAGGCTGAATGGGAGTGAATGTGCCCAGGCAGAGTGGAGTGAATGTGCCCAGGCTGAGTGGAGTGGAGGTGCCCAGGCTGAGTGGAGTGCAGGTTCCCAGGCAGAGTGGGACTGGAAGTGCCCAGGCTGAGTGGAGTGAATGTGCCCAGGCTGAATGGAGTGGAGGTGCCCAGGCTGAGTGGAGTGCAGGTTCCCAGGCAGAGTGGGATTGGAAGTGCCCAGGCTGAGTGGAGTGAATGTGCCCAGGCTGATTGAGTGGAGGTGCCCAGGCTGAATGGAGTTGGGGTTCCCTGGCAGAGTGGGACTGGAAGTGCCAACGGTGAGTGGAGTGAATGTGCCCAGGCTGAGTGGAGTGGAGGTGCCCAGGCCGAGTGGAGTGCAGGTTCCCAGGCAGAGTGGGACTGGAAGTGCCCAGGCGGAGTGGAGTGAATGTGCCCAGGCTGAATGGGAGTCAATGTGCCTAGACAGAGTGGAGTGAATGTGCCCGGCCGCCGGAGCCCGAAACGTGCGTTTCCCCATTGCCTTGAATGGGCGCGGAGAGAGGGGGGCGCTTTTTGGCTCGTGGCGTGGGCACCGTTGCGCCAAAGCGTCAAGTGTCACACCTCCCCGTGCTCGGGGCGGCCCCTTGGAGCTAACTAGCTGGGTCTGGAGGGGCTGCGAGGCCGCCCAGGAGAACGGGTCCAAACCGCGTTCCGATCGGACAAGAATTGAGGGCGGGACACAGTTCCGCGGTTCACTTTCCGCCCGGGAGAAGGGCCTATAACTTGCGGCGGGAGGGCTTAAGAGTTGGCCCCCGCGAGTCGGGTGGAGAGCCGGGTGTGGAGAGGAGTAGCGGAGGTTCCCAGTCAGAGTGGGAGTGGAGGTTCCTGGGCAGAGTGGGACTGGAAGTGCCCAGGCTGAGTGGAGTGAATGTGCCCTGGCTGAGTGGAGTGAATGTGGCTAGGCTGAGTGGAGTGGAGGTGCCCAGGCTGAGTGGAGTGAATGTGCCCAGGCTGAGTGGATTGGAGGTGCCCAAGCTGAGTGGAGTGCAGGTTCCCAGGCAGAGTGGGACTGGAAGTGCCCAGGCTGAGTGGAGTGAATGTGCCCAGGCTGAGTGGAGTGAATGATCCCAGGCTGAATGGGAGTGAATGTGCCCAGGCAGAGTGGAGTGAATGTGCCCAGGCTGAGTGGAGTGGACGTGCCCAGGCTGAGTGGAGTGCAGGTTCCCAGGCAGAGTGGGACTGGAAGTGCCCAGGCTGAGTGGAGTGAATGTGCCCAGGCTGAGTGGAGTGGAGGTGCCCAGGCTGAGTGGAGTGCAGGTTCCCAGGCAGAGTGGGATTGGAAGTGCCCAGGCTGAGTGGAGTGAATGTGCCCAGGCTGATTGAGTGGAGGTGCCCAGGCTGAATGGAGTTGGGGTTCCCTGGCAGAGTGGGACTGGAAGTGCCAAGGCTGAGTGGAGTGAATGTGCCCAGGCTGAGTGGAGTGGAGATGCGCAGGCCGAGTGGAGTGCAGGTTCCCAGGCTGAGTGTGACTGAAAGTGCCCAGGCTGAGTGGAGTGAATGTGCCCAGGCTGAATGGAGTGGAGGTGCCCAGGCTGAGTGGAGGTGCCCAGGCTGAGTGGAGTGCAGGTTCCCAGGCAGAGTGGGATTGGAAGTGCCCAGGCTGAGTGGAGTGAATGTGCCAAGGCTGACTGGAGTGGAGGTGCCCAGGCCGAGTGGAGTGCAGGTTCCCAGGCAGAGTGGGACTGGAAGTGCCCAGGCGGAGTGGAGTGAATGTGCCCAGGCTGAATGGGAGTCAATGTGCCTAGACAGAGTGGAGTGAATGTGCCCGGCCGCCGGAGCCCGAAACGTGCGTTTCCCCATTGCCTTGAATGGGCGCGGAGAGAGGGGGGCGCTTTTTGGCTCGTGGCGTGGGCACCGTTGCGCCAAAGCGTCAAGTGTCACACCTCCCCGTGCTCGGGGCGGCCCCTTGGAGCTAACTAGCTGGGTCTGGAGGGGCTGCGAGGCCGCCCAGGAGAACGGGTCCAAACCGCGTTCCGATCGGACAAGAATTGAGGGCGGGACACAGTTCCGCGGTTCACTTTCCGCCCGGGAGAAGGGCCTATAACTTGCGGCGGGAGGGCTTAAGAGTGGGCCCCCGCGAGTCGGGTGGAGAGCCGGGTGTGGAGAGGAGTAGCGGAGGTTCCCAGTCAGAGTGGGAGTGGAGGTTCCTGGGCAGAGTGGGACTGGAAGTGCCCAGGCTGAGTGGAGTGAATGTGCCCTGGCTGAGTGGAGTGAATGTGGCTAGGCTGAGTGGAGTGGAGGTGCCCAGGCTGAGTGGAGTGCAGGCACCAAGGCAGAGTGGGATTGGAAGTGCCCAGGCTGAGTGGAGTGAATGTGCCCAGGCTGAGTGGAGTGGAGGTGCCCAGGCCGAGTGGAGTGCAGGTTCCCAGGCAGAGTGGGACTGGAAGTGCCCAGGCTGAGTGGAGTGAATGTGCCCAGGCTGAGTGGAGTGGAGGTGCCCAGGCTGAGTGGAGTTGGGGTTCCCTGGCAGAGTGGGACTCGAAGTGCCAAGGCTGAGTGGAGTGAATGTGCCCAGGCTGAGTGGAGTGGAGATGCCCAGGCCGAGTGGAGTGCAGGTTCCCAGGCAGAGTGTGACTGAAAGTGCCCAGGCTGAGTGGAGTGAATGTGCCCAGGCTGAATGGAGTGGAGGTGCCCAGGCTGAGTGGAGGTGCCCAGGCTGAGTGGAGTGCAGGTTCCCAGGCAGAGTGGGATTGGAAGTTCCCAGGCTGAGTGGAGTGAATGTGCCAAGGCTGACTGGAGTGGAGGTGCCCAGGCCGAGTGGAGTGCAGGTTCCCAGGCAGAGTGGGACTGGAAGTGCCCAGGCGGAGTGGAGTGAATGTGCCAAGGCTGAATGGGAGTCAATGTGCCTAGACAGAGTGGAGTGAATGTGCCCGGCCGCCGGAGCCCGAAACGTGCGTTTCCCCATTGCTTTGAATGGGCGCGGAGAGAGGGGGGCGCTTTTTGGCTCGTGGCGCGGGCACCGTTGTGCCAAAGCGTCAAGTGTCACACCTCCCCGTGCTCGGGGCGGCCCCTTGGAGCTAACTAGCTGGGTCTGGAGGGGCTGCGAGGCCGCCCAGGAGAACGGGTCCAAACCGCGTTCCGATCGGACGAGAATTGAGGGCGGGACACAGTTCCGCGGTTCACTTTCCGCCCGGGCAAAGGGCCTATAACTTGCGGCGGGAGGGCTTAAGAGTGGGCCCCCGCGAGTCGGGTGGAGAGCCGGGTGTGGAGAGGAGTAGCGGAGGTTCCCAGTCAGAGTGGGAGTGGAGGTTCCTGGGCAGAGTGGGACTGGAAGTGCCCAGGCTGAGTGGAGTGAATGTGCCCTGGCTGAGTGGAGTGAATGTGCCCAGGCTGAGTGGAGTGAATGTGCCCAGGCTGAGTGGAGTGAATGTGCCCAGGCTGACTGGAGAGAATGTGCCCAGGCTGAGTGGATTGGAGGTGCCCAGGCTGAGTGGAGTGCAGGTTCCCAGGCAGAGTGGGACTGGAAGTGCCCAGGCTGAGTGGAGTGAATGTGCCCTGGCTGAGTGGAGTGAATGTGGCTAGGCTGAGTGGAGTGGAGGTGCCCAGGCTGAGTGGAGTGAATGTGCCCAGGCTGAGTGGATTGGAGGTGCCCAGGCTGAGTGGAGTGCAGGTTCCCAGGCAGAGTGGGACTGGAAGTGCCCAGGCTGAGTGGAGTGAATGTGCCCAGGCTGAGTGGAGTGAATGATCCCAGGCTGAGTGGAGTGCAGGTTCCCAGGCAGAGTGGGATTGGAAGTGCCCAGGCTGAGTGGAGTGAATGTGCCCAGGCTGATTGAGTGGAGGTGCCCAGGCTGAATGGAGTTGGGGTTCCCTGGCAGAGTGGGACTGGAAGTGCCAACGGTGAATGGAGTGAATGTGCCCAGGCTGAGTGGAGTGGAGGTGCCCAGGCTGAGTGGAGTTGGGGTTCCCTGGCAGAGTGGGACTGGAAGTGCCAACGCTGAGTGTTGTGAATGTGCCCAGGCTGACTGGAGTGGAGGTGCCCAGGCTGAGTGGAGTGCTGGTTCCCAGGCAGAGTGGGATTGGAAGTGCCCAGGCTGAGTGGAGTAATGTACCCAGGCTGAGTGGAGTGCAGGTGCCCAGGCTGAGAGGAGTGCAGGTTCCCTGGCAGAGTGGGATTGGAAGTGCCCAGGCTGAGTGGAGTGAATGTGCCCAGGCTGAGTGGAGTGGAGGTGCCCAGGCCGAGTGGAGTGCAGGTTCCCAGGCAGAGTGGGACTGGAAGTGCCCAGGCGGAGTGGAGTGAATGTGCCCAGGCTGAATGGGAGTCAATGTGCCTAGACAGAGTGGAGTGAATGTGCCCGGCCGCCGGAGCCCGAAACGTGCGTTTCCCCATTGCCTTGAATGGGCGCGGAGAGATGGGGGCGCTTTTTGGCTCGTGGCGTGGGCACCGTTGCGCCAAAGCGTCAAGTGTCACACCTCCCCGTGCTCGGGGCGGCCCCTTGGAGCTAACTAGCTGGGTCTGGAGGGGCTGCGAGGCCGCCCAGGAGAACGGGTCCAAACCGCGTTCCGATCGGACAAGAATTGAGGGCGGGACACAGTTCCGCGGTTCACTTTCCGCCCGGGAGAAGGGCCTATAACTTGCGGCGGGAGGGCTTAAGAGTGGGCCCCCGCGAGTCGGGTGGAGAGCCGGGTGTGGAGAGGAGTAGCGGAGGTTCCCAGTCAGAGTGGGAGTGGAGGTTCCTGGGCAGAGTGGGACTGGAAGTGCCCAGGCTGAGTGGAGTGAATGTGCCCTGGCTGAGTGGAGTGAATGTGGCTAGGCTGAGTGGAGTGGAGGTGCCCAGGCTGAGTGGAGTGCAGGCACCAAGGCAGAGTGGGATTGGAAGTGCCCAGGCTGAGTGGAGTGAATGTGCCCAGGCTGAGTGGAGTGGAGGTGCCCAGGCCGAGTGGAGTGCAGGTTCCCAGGCAGAGTGGGACTGGAAGTGCCCAGGCTGAGTGGAGTGAATGTGCCCAGGCTGAGTGGAGTGGAGGTGCCCAGGCTGAGTGGAGTTGGGGTTCCCTGGCAGAGTGGGACTGGAAGTGCCAAGGCTGAGTGGAGTGAATGTGCCCAGGCTGAGTGGAGTGGAGATGCCCAGGCCGAGTGGAGTGCAGGTTCCCAGGCAGAGTGTGACTGAAAGTGCCCAGGCTGAGTGGAGTGAATGTGCCCAGGCTGAATGGAGTGGAGGTGCCCAGGCTGAGTGGAGGTGCCCAGGCTGAGTGGAGTGCAGGTTCCCAGGCAGAGTGGGATTGGAAGTGCCCAGGCTGAGTGGAGTGAATGTGCCAAGGCTGACTGGAGTGGAGGTGCCCAGGCCGAGTGGAGTGCAGGTTCCCAGGCAGAGTGGGACTGGAAGTGCCCAGGCGGAGTGGAGTGAATGTGCCCAGGCTGAATGGGAGTCAATGTGCCTAGACAGAGTGGAGTGAATGTGCCCGGCCGCCGGAGCCCGAAACGTGCGTTTCCCCATTGCCTTGAATGGGCGCGGAGAGAGGGGGGCGCTTTTTGGCTCGTGGCGCGGGCACCGTTGCGCCAAAGCGTCAAGTGTCACACCTCCCCGTGCTCGGGGCGGCCCCTTGGAGCTAACTAGCTGGGTCTGGAGGGGCTGCGAGGCCGCCCAGGAGAACGGGTCCAAACCGCGTTCCGATCGGACGAGAATTGAGGGCGGGACACAGTTCCGCGGTTCACTTTCCGCCCGGGCAAAGGGCCTATAACTTGCGGCGGGAGGGCTTAAGAGTGGGCCCCCGCGAGTCGGGTGGAGAGCCGGGTGTGGAGAGGAGTAGCGGAGGTTCCCAGTCAGAGTGGGAGTGTAGGTTCCTGGGCAGAGTGGGACTGGAAGTGCCCAGGCTGAGTGGAGTGAATGTGCCCTGGCTGAGTGGAGTGAATGTGGCCAGGCTGAGTGGAGTGGAGGTGCCCAGGCTGAGTGGAGTGAATTTGCCCAGGCTGAGTGGAGTGGAGGTGCCCAGGCTGAATGGAGTGGAGGTGCCCAGGCTGAGTGGAGGTGCCCAGGCTGAGTGGAGTGCAGGTTCCCTGGCAGAGTGGGATTGGAAGTGCCCAGGCTGAGTGGAGTGAATGTGCCAAGGCTGACTGGAGTGGAGGTGCCCAGGCCGAGTGGAGTGCAGGTTCCCAGGCAGAGTGGGACTGGAAGTGCCCAGGCGGAGTGGAGTGAATGTGCCCAGGCTGAATGGGAGTCAATGTGCCTAGACAGAGTGGAGTGAATGTGCCCGGCCGCCGGAGCCCGAAACGTGCGTTTCCCCATTGCCTTGAATGGGCGCGGAGAGAGGGGGGCGCTTTTTGGCTCGTGGCGCGGGCACCGTTGCGCCAAAGCGTCAAGTGTCACACCTCCCCGTGCTCGGGGCGGCCCCTTGGAGCTAACTAGCTGGGTCTGGAGGGGCTGCGAGGCCGCCCAGGAGAACGGGTCCAAACCGCGTTCCGATCGGACAAGAATTGAGGGCGGGACACAGTTCCGCGGTTCACTTTCCGCCCGGGAGAAGGGCCTATAACTTGCGGCGGGAGGGCTTAAGAGTGGGCCCCCGCGAGTCGGGTGGAGAGCCGGGTGTGGAGAGGAGTAGCGGAGGTTCCCAGTCAGAGTGGGAGTGGAGGTTCCTGGGCAGAGTGGGACTGGAAGTGCCCAGGCTGAGTGGAGTGAATGTGCCCTGGCTGAGTGGAGTGAATGTGGCTAGGCTGAGTGGAGTGGAGGTGCCCAGGCTGAGTGGAGTGCAGGCACCAAGGCAGAGTGGGATTGGAAGTGCCCAGGCTGAGTGGAGTGAATGTGCCCAGGCTGAGTGGAGTGGAGGTGCCCAGGCCGAGTGGAGTGCAGGTTCCCAGGCAGAGTGGGACTGGAAGTGCCCAGGCTGAGTGGAGTGAATGTGCCCAGGCTGAGTGGAGTGGAGGTGCCCAGGCTGAGTGGAGTTGGGGTTCCCTGGCAGAGTGGGACTGCAAGTGCCAAGGCTGAGTGGAGTGAATGTGCCCAGGCTGAGTGGAGTGGAGATGCCCAGGCCGAGTGGAGTGCAGGTTCCCAGGCAGAGTGTGACTGAAAGTGCCCAGGCTGAGTGGAGTGAATGTGCCCAGGCTGAATGGAGTGGAGGTGCCCAGGCTGAGTGGAGGTGCCCAGGCTGAGTGGAGTGCAGGTTCCCAGGCAGAGTGGGATTGGAAGTGCCCAGGCTGAGTGGAGTGAATGTGCCAAGGCTGACTGGAGTGGAGGTGCCCAGGCCGAGTGGAGTGCAGGTT
Source organism: Conger conger (assembly GCF_963514075.1). Lineage (NCBI taxonomy): Eukaryota > Metazoa > Chordata > Actinopteri > Anguilliformes > Congridae > Conger > Conger conger. The sequence goes on from NW_026890380.1 coordinate 322,395, forward strand.
CCCAGGCAGAGTGGGACTGGAAGTGCCCAGGCGGAGTGGAGTGAATGTGCCCAGGCTGAATGGGAGTCAATGTGCCTAGACAGAGTGGAGTGAATGTGCCCGGCCGCCGGAGCCCGAAACGTGCGTTTCCCCATTGCCTTGAATGGGCGCGGAGAGAGGGGGGCGCTTTTTGGCTCGTGGCGCGGGCACCGTTGCGCCAAAGCGTCAAGTGTCACACCTCCCCGTGCTCGGGGCGGCCCCTTGGAGCTAACTAGCTGGGTCTGGAGGGGCTGCGAGGCCGCCCAGGAGAACGGGTCCAAACCGCGTTCCGATCGGACGAGAATTGAGGGCGGGACACAGTTCCGCGGTTCACTTTCCGCCCGGGCAAAGGGCCTATAACTTGCGGCGGGAGGGCTTAAGAGTGGGCCCCCGCGAGTCGGGTGGAGAGCCGGGTGTGGAGAGGAGTAGCGGAGGTTCCCAGTCAGAGTGGGAGTGTAGGTTCCTGGGCAGAGTGGGACTGGAAGTGCCCAGGCTGAGTGGAGTGAATGTGCCCTGGCTGAGTGGAGTGAATGTGGCCAGGCTGAGTGGAGTGGAGGTGCCCAGGCTGAGCGGAGTGCAAGCACCGAGGCAGAGTGGGATTGGAAGTGCCCAGGCTGAGTGGAGTGAATTTGCCCAGGCTGAGTGGAGTGGAGGTGCCCAGGCTGAATGGAGTGGAGGTGCCCAGGCTGAGTGGAGGTGCCCAGGCTGAGTGGAGGTGCCCAGGCTGAGTGGAGTGCAGGTTCCCAGGCAGAGTGGGATTGGAAGTGCCCAGGCTGAGTGGAGTGAATGTGCCCAGGCTGAGTGGAGTGGAGGTGCCCAGGCTGAATGGAGTTGGGGTTCCCAGGCAGAGTGGGACTGGAAGTGCCCAGGCTGAGTGGAGTGAATGTGCCCTGGCTGAGTGGAGTGAATGTTCCCAGGCTGAGTGGAGTGAATGTGCCCAGGCTGAGTGGAGTGAATGTGCCCTGGCTGAGTGGAGTGAATGTGCCCAGGCTGAGTGGAGTGGAGGTGCCCAGGCTGAGTAGAGTGCAGGCACCCAGGCAGAGTGGGATTGGAAGTGCCCAGGCTGAGTGGAGTGAATGTGCCCAGGCTGAGTGGAGTGGAGGTGCCCAAGCCGAGTGGAGTGCAGGTTCCCAGGCAGAGTGGGACTGGAAGTGCCCAGGCTGAGTGGAGTGAATGTGCCCAGGCTGAGTGGAGTGGAGGTGCCCAGGCTGAGTGGAGTTGGGGTTCCCTGGCAGAGTGGGACTGGAAGTGCCAAGGCTGAGTGGAGTGAATGTGCCCAGGCTGAGTGGAGTGGAGGTGCCCAGGCCGAGTGGAGTGCAGGTTCCCAGGCAGAGTGGGACTGAAAGTGCCCAGGCTGAGTGGAGTGAATGTGCCCAGGCTGAGTGGAGTGAATGTGCCCCATGCTGAATGGAGTGGAGGTGCCCAGACTGAGTGGAGTGCAGGTTCCCAGGCAGAGTGGGACTGGAAGTGCCCAGGCTGAGTGGAGTGAATGTGCCCAGGCTGAGTGGAGTGGAGGTGCCCAGGCTGAGTTGAGTTGGGGTTCCCTGGCAGAGTGGGACTGGAAGTGCCAAGGCTGAGTGGAGTGAAGGTACCCAGGCTGAGTGGAGTGGAGGTGCCCAGGCTGAGTGGAGTGCAGGTTCCCAGCAGAGTGGGACTGGAAGTGCCCAGGCTGAGTGGAGTGAATGTGCCCAGGCTGAATGGAGTGGAGGTGCCCAGGCTGAGTGGAGGTGCCCAGGCTGAGTGGAGTGCAGGTTCCCAGGCAGAGTGGGATTGGAAGTGCCCAGGCTGAGTGGAGTGAATGTACCCAGGCTGAGTGGAGTGGAGGGGCCCAGGCTGAGTCGAGTGCAGGTTCCCAGGCAGAGTGGGATTGGAAGTGCCCAGGCTGAGTGAAGTGAATGTGCCCAGGCTGAGTGGAGTGGAGGTGCCCAGGCTGAGTAGAGTTGGGGTTCCCTGACAGAGTGGGACTGGAAGTGCCAACGGTGAGTGGAGTGAATGTGCCCAGGCTGAGTGGAGTGGAGGTGCCCAGGCTGAGTGGAGTTGGGGTTCCCTGGCAGAGTGGGACTGGAAGTGCCAACGCTGAGTGGAGTGAATGTGCCCAGGCTGAGTGGAGTGGAGGTGCCCAGGCTGAGTGGAGTGCAGGTTCCCAGGCAGAGTGGGATTGGAAGTGCCCAGGCTGAGTGGAGTAATGTACCCAGGCTGAGTGGAGTGGAGGTGCCCAGGCTGAGTGGAGTGCATGTTCCCAGGCAGAGTGGGATTGGAAGTGCCAAGGCTGAGTGGAGTGAATGTGCCCAGGCTGAGTGGAGTGGAGGTGCCCAGGCCGAGTGGAGTGCAGGTTCCCAGGCAGAGTGGGACTGGAAGTGCCCAGGCGGAGTGGAGTGAATGTGCCCAGGCTGAATGGGATTCAATGTGCCTAGACAGAGTGGAGTGAATGTGCCCGGCCGCCGGAGCCCGAAACGTGCGTTTCCCCATTGCCTTGAATGGGCGCGGAGAGAGGGGGGCGCTTTTTGGCTCGTGGCGCGGTCACCGTTGCGCCAAAGCGTCAAGTGTCACACCTCCCCGTGCTCGGGGCGGCCCCTTGGAGCTAACTAACGGGGTTTGGAGGGGCTGCGAGGCCGCCCAGGAGAACGGGTCCAAACCGCGTTCCGATCGGACGAGAATTGAGGGCGGGACACAGTTCCGCGGTTCACTTTCCGCCCGGGCAAAGGGCCTATAACTTGCGGCGGGAGGGCTTAAGAGTGGGCCCCCGCGAGTCGGGTGGAGAGCCGGGTGTGGAGAGGAGTAGCGGAGGTTCCCAGTCAGAGTGGGAGTGGAGGTTCCTGGGCAGAGTGGGACTGGAAGTGCCCAGGCTGAGTGGAGTGAATGTGCCCTGGCTGAGTGGAGTGAATGTGGCCAGGCTGAGTGGAGTGGAGGTGCCCAGGCCGAGTGGAGTGCAGATTCCCAGGCAGAGTGGGACTGGAAGTGCCCAGGCTGAGTGGAGTGAATGTGCCCAGGCTGAGTGGAGTGGAGGTGCCCAGGCTGAGTGGAGTTGGGGGTCCCTGGCAGAGTGGGACTGGAAGTGCCCAGGCTGAGTGGAGTGAATGTACCCAGGCTGAGTGGAGTGGAGGTGCCCAGGCTGAGTGGAGTGCAGGTTCCCAGGCAGAGTGGGACTGGAAGTGCCCAGGCTGAGTGGAGTGAATGTGCCCAGGCTGAGTGGAGTGGAGGTGCCCAGGCTGAGTGGAGTTGGTGTTCCCTGGCAGAGTGGGACTGGAAGTGCCAAGGCTGAGTGGAGTGAATGTGCCCAGGCTGAGTGGAGTGGAGGTGCCCAGGCCGAGTGGAGTGCAGGTTCCCAGGCAGAGTGGGACTGGAAGTGCCCAGGCGAAGTGGAGTGAATGTGCCCAGGCTGAATGGGAGTCAATGTGCCTAGACAGAGTGGAGTGAATGTGCCCAGCCGCCGGAGCCCGAAACGTGCGTTTCCCCATTGCCTTGAATGGGCGCGGAGAGAGGGGGGCGCTTTTTGGCTCGTGGCGCGGGCACTGTTGCGCCAAAGCGTCAAGTGTCACCCCTCCCCGTGCTCGGGGCGGCCCCTTGGAGCTAACTGGCTGGGTCTGGAGGGGCTGCGAGGCCGCCCAGGAGAACGGGTCCAAACCGCGTTCCGATCGGACGAGAATTGAGGGCAAGACACAGTTCCGCGGTTCACTTTCCGCCCGGGCAAAGGGCCTATTACTTGCGGCGGGAGGGCTTAAGAGTGGGCCCCCGTGAGTCGGGTGGAGAGCCGGGTGTGGAGAGGAGTAGCGGAGGTTCCCAGTCAGAGTGGGAGTGGAGGTTCCTGGGCAGAGTGGGACTGGAAGTGCCCAGGCTGAGTGGAGTGAATGTGCCCTGGCTGAGTGGAGTGAATGTGGCCAGGCTGAGTGGAGTGGAGGTGCCCAGGCTGAGTGGAGTGAATGTGCCCAGGCTGACTGGAGAGAATGTGCCCAGGATGAGTGGATTGGAGGTGCCCAGGCTGAGTGGAGTGCAGGTTCCCAGGCAGAGTGGGACTGGAAGTGCCCAGGCTGAGTGGAGTGAATGTGCCCAGGCTGAGTGGAGTGGAGGTGCCCAGGCTGAGTGGAGTTGGGGTTCCCTGGCAGAGTGGGACTGGAAGTGCCAAGGCTGAGTGGAGTGAATGTGCCCAGGCTGAGTGGAGTGGAGGTGCCCAGGCCGAGTGGAGTGCGGGTTCCCAGGCAGAGTGGGACTGGAAGTGCCCAGGCGGAGTGGAGTGAATGTGCCCAGGCTGAATGGGAGTCAATGTGCCTAGACAGAGTGGAGTGAATGTGCCCGGCCGCCGGAGCCCGAAACGTGCGTTTCCCCATTGCCTTGAATGGGCGCGGAGAGAGTGGGGCGCTTTTTGGCTCGTGGCGCGGGCACCGTTGCGCCAAAGCGTCAAGTGTCACACCTCCCCGTGCTCGGGGCGGCCCCTTGGAGCTAACTGGCTGGGTCTGGAGGGGCTGCGAGGCCACCCAGGAGAACGGGTCCAAACCGCGTTCCGATCGGACGAGAATTGAGGGCAAGACACAGTTCCGCGGTTCACTTTCCGCCCGGGCAAAGGGCCTATTACTTGCGGCGGGAGGGCTTAAGAGTGGGCCCCCGTGAGTCGGGTGGAGAGCCGGGTGTGGAGAGGAGTAGCGGAGGTTCCCAGTCAGAGTGGGAGTGGAGGTTCCTGGGCAGAGTGGGACTGGAAGTGCCCAGGCTGAGTGGAGTGAATGTGCCCTGGCTGAGTGGAGTGAATGTGGCCAGGCTGAGTGGAGTGGAGGTGCCCAGGCTGAGTGGAGTGAATGTGCCCAGGCTGACTGGAGAGAATGTGCCCAGGCTGAGTGGAGTGGAGGTGCCCAGGCTGAGTGGAGTGAATGTGCCCAGGCTGACTGGAGAGAATGTGCCCAGGCTGAGTGGATTGGAGGTGCCCAGGCTGAGTGGAGTGCAGGTTCCCAGGCAGAGTGGGACTGGAAGTGCCCAGGCTGAGTGGAGTGAATGTGCCCAGGCTGAGTGGAGTGGAGGTGCCCAGGCTGAGTGGAGTTGGGGTTCCCTGGCAGAGTGGGACTGGAAGTGCCAAGGCTGAGTGGAGTGAATGTGCCCAGGCTGAGTGGAGTGGAGGTGCCCAGGCCGAGTGGAGTGCGGGTTCCCAGGCAGAGTGGGACTGGAAGTGCCCAGGCGGAGTGGAGTGAATGTGCCCAGGCTGAATGGGAGTCAATGTGCCTAGACAGAGTGGAGTGAATGTGCCCGGCCGCCGGAGCCCGAAACGTGCGTTTCCCCATTGCCTTGAATGGGCGCGGAGAGAGGGGGGCGCTTTTTGGCTCGTGGCGCGTGCACCGTTGCGCCAAAGCGTCAAGTGTCACACCTCCCCGTGCTCGGGGCGGCCCCTTGGAGCTAACTGGCTGGGTCATGAGGGGCTGCGAGGCCGCCCAGGAGAACGGGTCCAAACCGCGTTCCGATCGGACGAGAATTGAGGGCGGGACACAGTTCCGCGGTTCACTTTCCGCCCGGGCAAAGGGCCTATTACTTGCGGCGGGAGGGCTTAAGAGTGGGCCCCCGTGAGTCGGGTGGAGAGCCGGGTGTGGAGAGGAGTAGCGGAGGTTCCCAGTCAGAGTGGGAGTGGAGGTTCCTGGGCAGAGTGGGACTGGAAGTGCCCAGGCTGAGTGGAGTGAATGTGCCCTGGCTGAGTGGAGTGAATGTGGCCAGGCTGAGTGGAGTGGAGGTGCCCAGGCTGAGTGGAGTGAATGTGCCCAGGCTGACTGGAGAGAATGTGCCCAGGCTGAGTGGAATGGAGGTGCCCAGGCTGAGTGGAGTGCAGGTTCCCAGGCAGAGTGGGACTGGAAGTGCCCAGGCTGAGTGGAGTGAATGTGCCCAGGCTGAGTGGAGTGGAGGTGCCCAGGCTGAGTGGAGTTGGGGTTCCCTGGCAGAGTGGGACTGGAAGTGCCAAGGCTGAGTGGAGTGAATGTGCCCAGGCTGAGTGGAGTGGAGGTGCCCAGGCCGAGTGGAGTGCAGGTTCCCAGGCAGAGTGGGACTGGAAGTGCCCAGGCGGAGTGGAGTGAATGTGCCCAGGCTGAATGGGAGTCAATGTGCCTAGACAGAGTGGAGTGAATGTGCCCGGCCGCCGGAGCCCGAAACGTGCGTTTCCCCATTGCCTTGAATGGGCGCGGAGAGAGGGGGGCGCTTTTTGGCTCGTGGCGCGGGCACCGTTGCGCCAAAGCGTCAAGTGTCACACCTCCCCGTGCTCGGGGCGGCCCCTTGGAGCTAACTGGCTGGGTCTGGAGGGGCTGCGAGGCCGCCCAGGAGAACGGGTCCAAACCGCGTTCCGATCGGACGAGAATTGAGGGCGGGACACAGTTCCGCGGTTCACTTTCCGCCCGGGCGAAGGGCCTATAACTTGCGGCGGGAGGGCTTAAGAGTGGGCCCCCGCGAGTCGGGTGGAGAGCCGGGTGTGGAGAGGAGTAGCGGAGGTTCCCAGTCAGAGTGGGAGTGGAGGTTCCTGGGCAGAGTGGGACTGGAAGTGCCCAGGCTGAGTGGAGTGAATGTGCCCTGGCTGAGTGGAGTGAATGTGCCCAGGCTGAGTGGAGTGAATGTGCCCAGGCTGAGTGGAGTGAATGTGCCCAGGCTGACTGGAGTGGAGGTTCCTGGGCAGAGTGGGACTGGAAGTGCCCAGGCTGAGTGGAGTGAATGTGCCCTGGCTGAGTGGAGTGAATGTGGCCAGGCTGAGTGGAGTGGAGGTGCCCAGGCTGAGTGGAGTTGGGGGTCCCTGGCAGAGTGGGACTGGAAGTGCCAAGGCTGAGTGGAGTGAATGTGCCCAGGCTGAGTGGAGTGGAGGTGCCCAGGCTGAGTGGAGTGCAGGTTCCCAGGCAGAGTGGGATTGGAAGTGCCCAGGCTGAGTGGAGTGAATGTACCCAGGCTGAGTGGAGTGGAGGTGCCCAGGCTGAGTGGAGTGCAGGTTCCCAGGCAGAGTGGGATTGGAAGTGCCCAGGCTGAGTGGAGTGAATGTGCCCAGGCTGAGTGGAGTGGAGGTGCCCAGGCTGAGTGGACTTGGGGTTCCCTGGGAGAGTGGGACTGGAAGTGCCAAGGCTGAGTGGAGTGAATGTGCCCAGGCTGAGTGGAGTGGAGGTGCCCAGGCTGAGTGGAGTTGGGGTTCCCAGGCAGAGAGGGACTGGAAGTGCCCTGGCTGAGTGGAGTGAATGTGCCCAGGCTGCGTGGAGTGGAGGTTCCCAGGCTGAGTGGAGTGCAGGCTCCCAGCAGAGTGGGACTGGAAGTGCCCAGGCTGAGTGGAGTGAATGTGCCCAGGCTGAATGGAGTGGAGGTGCCCAGGCTGAGTGGAGTGCAGGTTCCCAGGCAGAGTGGGATTGGAAGTGCCCAGGCTAAGTGGAGTGAATGTGCCCAGGCTGAGTGGAGTGGAGGTTCCCAGGCTGAATGGAGTTGGGGTTCCCTGGCAGAGTGGAACTGGAAGTGCCAACGGTGAGTGGAGTGAATGTGCCCAGGCCGAGTGGAGTGCAGCTTCCCAGGCAGAGTGGGATTGGAAGTGCCCAGGCTGAGTGGAGTGAATGTACCCAGGCTGAGTGGAGTGGAGGTGCCCAGGCTGAGTGGAGTGCAGGTTCCCAGGCAGAGTGGGATTGGAAGTGCCCAGGCTGAGTGGAGTGAATGTGCCCAGGCTGAGTGGAGTGAATGCTCCCAGGCTGAATGGGAGTCAATGTGCCTAGACAGAGTGGAGTGAATGTGCCCAGGCTGAGTGGAGTGGAGGTGCCCAGGCTGAGTGGAGTTGGGGTTCCCAGGCAGAGAGGGACTGGAAGTGCCCTGGCTGAGTGGAGTGAATGTGCCCAGGCTGCGTGGAGTGGAGGTTCCCAGGCTGAGTGGAGTGCAGGTTCCCAGCAGAATGGGATTGGAAGTACCCAGGCTGAGTGGAGTGGAGGTGCCCAGGCTGAGTGGAGTGCTGGTTCCCAGGCAGAGTGGGATTGGAAGTTCCCAGGCTGAGTGGAGTGAATGTCCCCAGGCTGAGTGGATTGCATGTGCCCTGGCTGAGTGGAGTGCAGGTTCCCTGGCAGAGTGGGATTGGAAGTGCCCAGGCTGAATGGAGTGAATGTGCCAAGGCTGACTGGAGTGGAGGTGCCCAGGCCGAGTGGAGTGCAGGTTCCCAGGCAGAGTGGGACTGGAAGTGCCCAGGCGGAGTGGAGTGAATGTGCCCAGGCTGAATGGGAGTCAATGTGCCTAGACAGAGTGGAGTGAATGTGACCGGCCGCCGGAGCCCGAAACGTGCGTTTCCCCATTGCCTTGAATGGGCGCGGAGAGAGGGGGGCGCTTTTTGGCTCGTGGCGCGGGCACCGTTCCGCCAAAGCGTCAAGTGTCACACCTCCCCCTGCTCGGGGCGGCCCCTTGGAGCTAACTGGCTGGGTCTGGAGGGGCTGCGAGGCCGCCCAGGAGAACGGGTCCAAACCGCGTTCCGATCGGACGAGAATTGAGGGCGGGACACAGTTCCGCGGTTCACTTTCCGCCCGGGCAAAGGGCCTATAACTTGCGGCGGGAGGGCTTAAGAGTGGGCCCCCGCGAGTCGGGTGGAGAGCCGGGTGTGGAGAGGAGTAGCGGAGGTTCCCAGTCAGAGTGGGAGTGGAGGTTCCTGGGCAGAGTGGGACTGGAAGTGCCCAGGCTGAGTGGAGTGAATGTGCCCTGGCTGAGTGGAGTGAATGTGCCCAGGCTGAGTGGAGTGGAGGTGCCCAGGCTGAGTAGAGTGAAGGGCACCCAGGCAGAGTGGGATTGGAAGTGCCCAGGCTGAGTGGAGTGAATGTGCCCAGGCTGAGTGGAGTGGAGGTGCCCAAGCCGAGTGGAGTGCAGGTTCCCAGGCAGAGTGGGACTGGAAGTGCCCAGGCTGAGTGGAGTGAATGTGCCCAGGCTGAGTGGAGTGGAGGTGCCCAGGCTGAGTGGAGTTGGGGTTCCCAGGCAGAGTGGGACAGGAAGTGCCAAGGCTGAGTGGAGTGAATGTGCCCAGGCTGAGTGGAGTGGAGGTGCCCAGGCCGAGTGGAGTGCAGGTTCCCAGGCAGAGTGGGACTGAAAGTGCCCAGGCTGAGTGGAGTGAATGTGCCCCAGGCTGAATGGAGTGGAGGTGCCCAGACTGAGTGGAGTGCAGGTTCCCAGGCAGAGTGGGACTGGAAGTGCCCAGGCTGAGTGGAGTGAATGTGTCCAGGCTGATTGGAGTGCAGGTGCCCAGGCTGAGTGGAGTGCAGGTTCCCAGGCAGAGTGGGATTGGAAGTGCCCAGGCTGAGTGGAGTGAATGTGCCCAGGCTGAGTGGAGTGGAGGTGCCCAGGCCGAGTGGAGTGCAGGTTCCCAGGCAGAGTGGGACTGGAAGTGCCCAGGCTGAGTGGAGTGAATGTGCCCAGGCTGAGTGGAGTGAATGATCCCAGGCTGAATGGGAGTCAATGTGCCTAGACAGAGTGGAGTGAATGTGCCCAGGCTGAGTGGAGTGGAGGTGCCCAGGCTGAGTGGAGTTGGGGTTCCCAGGCAGAGAGGGACTGGAAGTGCCCTGGCTGAGTGGAGTGAATGTGCCCAGGCTGCGTGGAGTGGAGGTTCCCAGGCTGAGTGGAGTGCAGGCTCCCAGCAGAGTGGGACTGGAAGTGCCCAGGCTGAGTGGAGTGAATGTGCCCAGGCTGAGTGGAGTGAATGTGCCCAGGCAGAGTGGAGTGAATGTGCCCTGGCTGAGTGGAGTGGAGGTGCCCAGGCTGATTGGAGTGCAGGTTCCCAGGCAGAGTGGGACTGGAAGTGCCCAGGCTGAGTGGTGTGAATGTGCCCAGGCTGAATGGAGTGGAGGTGCCCAGGCTGAGTGGAGTGCAGGTTCCCAGGCAGAGTGGGATTGGAAGTGCCCAGGCTGAGTGGAGTGATGTACCCAGGCTGAGTGGAGTGGAGGGGCCCAGGCTGAGTCGAGTGCAGGTTCCCAGGCAGAGTGGGATTGGAAGTGCCCAGGCTGAGTGGAGTGAATGTGCCCAGGCTGAGTGGAGTGGAGGTGCCCAGGCTGAGTAGAGTTGGGGTTCCCTGACAGAGTGGGACTGGAAGTGCCAACGGTGAGTGGAGTGAATGTGCCCAGGCTGAGTGGAGTGGAGGTGCCCAGGCTGAGTGGAGTTGGGGTTCCCTGGCAGAGTGGGACTGGAAGTGCCAACGCTGAGTGGAGTGAATGTGCCCAGGCTGAGTGGAGTGGAGGTGCCAAGGCTGAGTGGAGTGCAGGTTCCCAGGCAGAGTGGGATTGGAAGTACCCAGGCTGAGTGGAGTAATGTACCCAGGCTGAGTGGAGTGCAGGTGCCCAGGCTGAGTGGAGTGCAGGTTCCCAGGCAGAGTGGGATTGGAAGTGCCCAGGCTGAGTGGAGTGAATGTGCCCTGGCTGAGTGGAGTGAATGTGCCCAGGCTGAGTGGAGTGAATGTGCCCAGGCTGACTGGAGAGAATGTGCGCAGGCTGAGTGGATTGGAGGTGCCCAGGCTGAGTGGAGTGGAGGTTCCCAGGCAGAGTGGGACTGGAAGTGCCCAGGCTGAGTGGAGTGAATGTGCCCTGGCTGAGTGGAGTGAATGTGGCCAGGCTGAGTGGAGTGGAGGTGCCCAGGCTGAGTGGAGTGAATGTGCCCAGGCTGAGTGGAGTGAATGTGCCCAGGCTGAGTGGAGTGGAGGTGCCCAGGCTGAGTGGAGTTGGGGGTCCCTGGCAGAGTGGGACTGGAAGTGCCCAAGCTGAGTGGAGTGAATGTACCCAGGCTGAGTGGAGTGGAGGTGCCCAGGCTGAGTGGAGTGCAGGTTCCCAGGCAGAGTGGGAGTGGAAGTGCCCAGGCTGAGTGGAGTGAATGTGCCCAGGCTGAGTGGAGTGGAGGTGCCCAGGCTGAGTGGAGTTGGTGTTCCCTGGCAGAGTGGGACTGGAAGTGCCAAGGCTGAGTGGAGTGAATGTGCCCAGGCTGAGTGGAGTGGAGGTGCCCAGGCCGAGTGGAGTGCAGGTTCCCAGGCAGAGTGGGACTGGAAGTGCCCAGGCGGAGTGGAGTGAATGTGCCCAGGCTGAATGGGAGTCAATGTGCCTAGACAGAGTGGAGTGAATGTGCCCAGCCGCCGGAGCCCGAAACGTGCGTTTCCCCATTGCCTTGAATGGGCGCGGAGAGAGGGGGGCGCTTTTTGGCTCGTGGCGCGGGCACCGTTGCGCCAAAGCGTCAAATGTCACCCCTCCCCGTGCTCGGGGCGGCCCCTTGGAGCTAACTGGCTGGGTCTGGAGGGGCTGCGAGGCCGCCCAGGAGAACGGGTCCAAACCGCGTTCCGATCGGACGAGAATTGAGGGCAAGACACAGTTCCGCGGTTCACTTTCCGCCCGGGCAAAGGGCCTATTACTTGCGGCGGGAGGGCTTAAGAGTGGGCCCCCGTGAGTCGGGTGGAGAGCCGGGTGTGGAGAGGAGTAGCGGAGGTTCCCAGTCAGAGTGGGAGTGGAGGTTCCTGGGCAGAGTGGGACTGGAAGTGCCCAGGCTGAGTGGAGTGAATGTGCCCTGGCTGAGTGGAGTGAATGTGGCCAGGCTGAGTGGAGTGGAGGTGCCCAGGCTGAGTGGAGTGAATGTGCCCAGGCTGACTGGAGAGAATGTGCCCAGGCTGAGTGGATTGGAGGTGCCCAGGCTGAGTGGAGTGCAGGTTCCCAGGCAGAGTGGGACTGGAAGTGCCCAGGCTGAGTGGAGTGAATGTGCCCAGGCTGAGTGGAGTGGAGGTGCCCAGGCTGAGTGGAGTTGGGGTTCCCTGGCAGAGTGGGACTGGAAGTGCCAAGGCTGAGTGGAGTGAATGTGCCCAGGCTGAGTGGAGTGGAGGTGCCCAGGCCGAGTGGAGTGCAGGTTCCCAGGCAGAGTGGGACTGGAAGTGCCCAGGCGGAGTGGAGTGAATGTGCCCAGGCTGAATGGGAGTCAATGTGCCTAGACAGAGTGGAGTGAATGTGCCCGGCCGCCGGAGCCCGAAACGTGCGTTTCCCCATTGCCTTGAATGGGCGCGGAGAGAGGGGGGCGCTTTTTGGCTCGTGGCGCGGGCACCGTTGCGCCAAAGCGTCAAGTGTCACACCTCCCCGTGCTCGGGGCGGCCCCTTGGAGCTAACTGGCTGGGTCTGGAGGGGCTGCGAGGCCGCCCAGGAGAACGGGTCCAAACCGCGTTCCGATCGGACGAGAATTGAGGGCGGGACACAGTTCCGCGGTTCACTTTCCGCCCGGGCAAAGGGCCTATAACTTGCGGCGGGAGGGCTTAAGAGTGGGCCCCCGCGAGTCGGGTGGAGAGCCGGGTGTGGAGAGGAGTAGCGGAGGTTCCCAGTCAGAGTGGGAGTGGAGGTTCCTGGGCAGAGTGGGACTGGAAGTGCCCAGGCTGAGTGGAGTGAATGTGCCCTGGCTGAGTGGAGTGAATGTGCCCAGGCTGAGTGGAGTGAATGTGCCCAGGCTGACTGGAGAGAATGTGCGCAGGCTGAGTGGATTGGAGGTGCCCAGGCTGAGTGGAGTGGAGGTTCCCAGGCAGAGTGGGACTGGAAGTGCCCAGGCTGAGTGGAGTGAATGTGCCCAGGCTGAGTGGAGTGGAGGTGCCCAGGCTGAGTGGAGTTGGGGTTCCCTGGCAGAGTGGGACTGGAAGTGCCAAGGCTGAGTGGAGTGAATGTGCCCAGGCTGAGTGGAGTGGAGGTGCCCAGGCCGAGTGGAGTGCAGGTTCCCAGTCAGAGTGGGACTGGAAGTGCCCAGGCGGAGTGGAGTGAATGTGCCCAGGCTGAATGGGAGTCAATGTGCCTAGACAGAGTGGAGTGAATGTGCCCGGCCGCCGGAGCCCGAAACGTGCGTTTCCCCATTGCCTTGAATGGGCGCGGAGAGAGGGGGGCGCTTTTTGGCTCGTGGCGCGGGCACCGTTGCGCCAAAGCGTCAAGTGTCACCCCTCCCCGTGCTCGGGGCGGCCCCTTGGAGCTAACTGGCTGGGTCTGGAGGGGCTGCGAGGCCGCCCAGGAGAACGGGTCCAAACCGCGTTCCGATCGGACGAGAATTGAGGGCGGGACACAGTTCCGCGGTTCACTTTCCGCCCGGGCAAAGGGCCTATAACTTGCGGCGGGAGGGCTTAAGAGTGGGCCCCCGCGAGTCGGGTGGAGAGCCGGGTGTGGAGAGGAGTAGCGGAGGTTCCCAGTCAGAGTGGGAGTGGAGGTTCCTGGGCAGAGTGGGACTGGAAGTGCTAAGGCTGAGTGGAGTGAATGTGCCCTGGCTGAGTGGAGTGAATGTGCCCAGGCTGAGTGGAGTGAATGTGCCCAGGCTGAGTGGAGTGAATGTGCCCAGGCTGACTGGAGAGGATGTGCCCAGGCTGAGTGGATTGGAGGTGCCCAGGCTGAGTGGAGTGCAGGTTCCTAGGCAGAGTGGGACTGGAAGTTCCCAGGCTGAGTGGAGTGAATGTGCCCAGGCTGAGTGGAGTGAATGATCCCAGGCTGAATGGGAGTCAATGTGCCTAGACAGAGTGGAGTGAATGTGCCCAGGCTGAGTGGAGTGGAGGTGCCCAGGCTGAGTGGAGTTGGGGTTCCCAGGCAGAGAGGGACTGGAAGTGCCCTGGCTGAGTGGAGTGAATGTGCCCAGGCTGCTTGGAGTGGAGGTTCCCAGGCTGAGTGGAGTGCAGGCTCCCAGCAGAGTGGGACTGGAAGTGCCCAGGCTGAGTGGAGTGAATGTGCCCAGGCTGAGTGGAGTGAATGTGCCCAGGCAGAGTGGAGTGAATGTGCCCAGGCTGAATGGAGTGGAGGTGCCCAGGCTGAGTGGAGGTGCCCAGGCTGAGTGGAGGGCAGGTTCCCAGGCAGAGTGGGATTGGAAGTGCCCAGGCTGAGTGGAGTGAATGTACCCAGGCTGAGTGGAGTGGAGGGGCCCAGGCTGAGTCGAGTGCAGGTTCCCAGGCAGAGTGGGATTGGAAGTGCCCAGGCTGAGTGGAGTGAATGTGCCCAGGCTGAGTGGAGTGGAGGTGCCCAGGCTGAGTAGAGTTGGGGTTCCCTGGCAGAGTGGGACTGGAAGTGCCAACGGTGAGTGGAGTGAATGTGCCCAGGCTGAGTGGAGTGGAGGTGCCCAGGCTGAGTGGAGTTGGGGTTCCCTGGCAGAGTGGGACTGGAAGTGCCAACGCTGAGTGGAGTGAATGTGCCCAGGCTGAGTGGAGTGGAGGTGCCCAGGCTGAGTGGAGTGCAGGTTCCCAGGCAGAGTGGGATTGGAAGTGCCCAGGCTGAGTGGAGTAATGTACCCAGGCTGAGTGGAGTGCAGGTGCCCAGGCTGAGTGGAGTGCAGGTTCCCAGGCAGAGTGGGATTGGAAGTGCCCAGGCTGAGTGGAGTGAATGTGCCCAGGCTGAGTGGAGTGGAGGTGCCCAGGCCGAGTGGAGTGCAGGTTCCCAGGCAGAGTGGGACTGGAAGTGCCCAGGCGGAGTGGAGTGAATGTGCCCAGGCTGAATGGGATTCAATGTGCCTAGACAGAGTGGAGTGAATGTGCCCGGCCGCCGGAGCCCGAAACGTGCGTTTCCCCATTGCCTTGAATGGGCGCGGAGAGAGGGGGGCACTTTTTGGCTCGTGGCGCGGTCACCGTTGCGCCAAAGCGTCAAGTGTCACACCTCCCCGTGCTCGGGGCGGCCCCTTGGAGCTAACTGGCTTGGTCTGGAGGGGCTGCGAGCCCGCCCAGGAGAACGGGTCCAAACCGCGTTCCGATCGGACGAGAATTGAGGGCGGGACACGGTTCCGCGGTTCACTTTCCGCCCGGGCAAAGGGCCTATTACTTGCGGCGGGAGGGCTTAAGAGTGGGCCCCCGTGAGTCGGGTGGAGAGCCGGGTGTGGAGAGGAGTAGCGGAGGTTCCCAGTCAGAGTGGGAGTGGAGGTTCCTGGGCAGAGTGGGACTGGAAGTGCCCAGGCTGAGTGGAGTGAATGTGCCCTGGCTGAGTGGAGTGAATGTGGCCTGGCTGAGTGGAGTGGAGGTGCCCAGGCTGAGTGGAGTGAATGTGCCCAGGCTGACTGGAGAGAATGTGCCCAGGCTGAGTGGATTGGAGGTGCCCAGGCTGAGTGGAGTGCAGGTTCCCAGGCAGAGTGGGACTGGAAGTGCCCAGGCTGAGTGGAGTGAATGTGCCCAGGCTGAGTGGAGTGGAGGTGCCCAGGCTGAGTGGAGTTGGGGTTCCCTGGCAGAGTGGGACTGGAAGTGCCAAGGCTGAGTGGAGTGAATGTGCCCAGGCTGAGTGGAGTGGAGGTGCCCAGGCCGAGTGGAGTGCAGGTTCCCAGGGAGAGTGGGACTGGAAGTGCCCAGGCGGAGTGGAGTGAATGTGCCCAGGCTGAATGGGAGTCAATGTGCCTAGACAGAGTGGAGTGAATGTGCCCGGCCGCCGGAGCCCGAAACGTGCGTTTCCCCATTGCCTTGAATGGGCGCGGAGAGAGGGGGGCGCTTTTTGGCTCGTGGCGCGGGCACCGTTGCGCCAAAGCGTCAAGTGTCACACCTCCCCGTGCTCGGGGCGGCCCCTTGGAGCTAACTGGCTGGGTCTGGAGGGGCTGCGAGGCCGCCCAGGAGAACGGGTCCAAACCGCGTTCCGATCGGACGAGAATTGAGGGCGGGACACAGTTCCGCGGTTCACTTTCCGCCCGGGCAAAGGGCCTATAACTTGCGGCGGGAGGGCTTAAGAGTGGGCCCCCGCGAGTCGGGTGGAGAGCCGGGTGTGGAGAGGAGTAGCGGAGGTTCCCAGTCAGAGTGGGAGTGGAGGTTCCTGGGCAGAGTGGGACTGGAAGTGCCCAGGCTGAGTGGAGTGAATGTGCCCTGGCTGAGTGGAGTGAATGTGGACAGGCTGAGTGGAGTGAATGTGCCCAGGCTGAGTGGAGTGAATGTGCCCAGGCTGAGTGGATTGGAGGTGCCCAGGCTGAGTGGAGTGCAGGTTCCCAGGCAGAGTGGGACTGGAAGTGCCCAGGCTGAGTGGAGTGAATGTGCCCAGTCTGAGTGGAGTGAATGATCCCAGGCTGAATGGGAGTGAATGTGCCCAGGCAGAGTGGAGTGAATGTGCCCAGGCTGAGTGGAGTGGAGGTGCCCAGGCTGAGTGGAGTGCAGGTTCCCAGGCAGAGTGGGACTGGAAGTGCCCAGGCTGAGTGGAGTGAATGTGCCCAGGCTGAGTGGAGTGGAGGTGCCCAGGCTGAGTGGAGTTGGGGTTCCCTGGCAGAGTGGGACTGGAAGTGCCAAGGCTGAGTGGAGTGAATGTGCCCAGGCTGAGTGGAGTGGAGATGCCCAGGCCGAGTGGAGTGCAGGTTCCCAGGCAGAGTGTGACTGAAAGTGCCCAGGCTGAGTGGAGTGAATGTGCCCAGGCTGAATGGAGTGGAGGTGCCCAGGCTGAGTGGAGGTGCCCAGGCTGAGTGGAGTGCAGGTTCCCAGGCAGAGTGGGATTGGAAGTGCCCAGGCTGAGTGGAGTGAATGTGCCAAGGCTGACTGGAGTGGAGGTGCCCAGGCCGAGTGGAGTGCAGGTTCCCAGGCAGAGTGGGACTGGAAGTGCCCAGGCGGAGTGGAGTGAATGTGCCCAGGCTGAATGGGAGTCAATGTGCCTAGACAGAGTGGAGTGAATGTGCCCGGCCGCCGGAGCCCGAAACGTGCGTTTCCCCATTGCCTTGAATGGGCGCGGAGAGAGGGGGGCGCTTTTTGGCTCGTGGCGCGGGCACCGTTGCGCCAAAGCGTCAAGTGTCACACCTCCCCGTGCTCGGGGCGGCCCCTTGGAGCTAACTAGCTGGGTCTGGAGGGGCTGCGAGGCCGCCCAGGAGAACGGGTCCACACCGCGTTCCGATCGGACGAGAATTGAGGGCGGGACACAGTTCCGCGGTTCACTTTCCGCCCGGGCAAAGGGCCTATAACTTGCGGCGGGAGGGCTTAAGAGTGGGCCCCCGCGAGTCGGGTGGAGAGCCGGGTGTGGAGAGGAGTAGCGGAGGTTCCCAGTCAGAGTGGGAGTGTAGGTTCCTGGGCAGAGTGGGACTGGAAGTGCCCAGGCTGAGTGGAGTGAATGTGCCCTGGCTGAGTGGAGTGAATGTGGCCAGGCTGAGTGGAGTGGAGGTGCCCAGGCTGAGTGGAGTGCAAGCACCCAGGCAGAGTGGGATTGGAAGTGCCCAGGCTGAGTGGAGTGAATGTGCCCAGGCTGAGTGGAGTGGAGGTGCCCAGGCTGAATGGAGTGGAGTTGCCCAGGCTGAGTGGAGGTGCCCAGGCTGAGTGGAGTGCAGGTTCCCTGGCAGAGTGGGATTGGAAGTGCCCAGGCTGAGTGGAGTGAATGTGCCCAGGCTGAGTGGAGTGGAGGTGCCCAGGCTGAGTGGAGTGCAAGCACCCAGGCAGAGTGGGATTGGAAGTGCCCAGGCTGAGTGGAGTGAATGTGCCCAGGCTGAGTAGAGTGCAGGCACCCAGGCAGAGTGGGATTGGAAGTGCCCAGGCTGAGTGGAGTGAATGTTCCCAGGCTGAGTGGAGTGGAGGTACCCAGGCCGAGTGGAGTGCAGGTTCCCAGGCAGAGTGGGACTGGAAGTGCCCAGGCTGAGTGGAGTGAATGTGCCCAGGCTGAGTGGAGTGGAGGTGCGCAGGCTGAGTGGAGTTGGGGTTCCCTGGCAGAGTGGGACTGGAAGTGCCAAGGCTGAGTGGAGTGAAGGTACCCAGGCTGAGTGGAGTGGAGGTGCCCAGGCCGAGTGGAGTGCAGGTTCCCAGTCAGAGTGGGACTGGAAGTGCCCAGGCTGAGTGGAGTGAATGTGCCCAGGCTGAGTGGAGTGGAGGTGCCCAGGCTGAGTGGAGTTGGGGTTCCCTGGCAGAGTGGGACTGGAAGTGCCAAGGCTTAGGGGAGTGAATGTGCCCTGGCTGAGTGGAGTGGAGGTGCCCAGGCCGAGTGGAGTGCAGGTTCCCAGGCAGAGTGGGACTGAAAGTGCCCAGGCTGAGTGGAGTGAATGTGCCCAGGCTGAGTGGAGTGGAGGTGCCCAGGCTGAGTGGAGTTGGGGTTCCCTGGCAGAGTGGGACTGGAAGTGCCAAGGCTGAGTGGAGTGAAGGTACCCAGGCTGAGTGGAGTGGAGGTGCCCAGGCTGAGTGGAGTGCAGGTTCCCAGCAGAGTGGGACTGGAAGTGCCCAGGCTGAGTGGAGTGAATGTGCCCAGACTGCGTGGAGTGGAGGTTCCCAGGCTGAGTGGAGTGAAGGTACCCAGGCTGAGTGGAGTGGAGGTGCCCAGGCTGAGTGGAGTGCAGGTTCCCAGCAGAGTGGGACTGGAAGTGCCCAGGCTGAGTGGAGTGAATGTGCCCAGGCTGAATGGAGTGGAGGTGCCCAGGCTGAGTGGAGGTGCCCAGGCTGAGTGGAGTGCAGGTTCCCAGGCAGAGTGGGACTGGAAGTGCCCAGGCGGAGTGGAGTGAATGTGCCCAGGCTGAATGGGAGTCAATGTGCCTAGACAGAGTGGAGTGAATGTGCCCGGCCGCCGGAGCCCGAAACGTGCGTTTCCCCATTGCCTTGAATGGGCGCGGAGAGAGGGGGGCGCTTTTTGGCTCGTGGCGCGGGCACCGTTGCGCCAAAGCGTCAAGTGTCACACCTCCCCGTGCTCGGGGCGGCCCCTTGGAGCTAACTGGCTGGGTCTGGAGGGGCTGCGAGGCCGCCCAGGAGAACGGGTCCAAACCGCGTTCCGATCGGACGAGAATTGAGGGCGGGACACAGTTCCGCGGTTCACTTTCCGCCCGGGCAAAGCGCCTATAACTTGCGGCGGGAGGGCTTAAGAGTGGGCCCCCGCGAGTCGGGTGGAGAGCCGGGTGTGGAGAGGAGTAGCGGAGGTTCCCAGTCAGAGTGGGAGTGGAGGTTCCTGGGCAGAGTGGGACTGGAAGTGCCCAGGCTGAGTGGAGTGAATGTGCCCTGGCTGAGTGGAGTGAATGTGCCCAGGCTGAGTGGAGTGAATGTGCCCAGGCTGAGTGGAGTGAATGTGCCCAGGCTGACTGGAGAGAATGTGCCCAGGCTGAGTGGATTGGAGGTGCCCAGGCTGAGTGGAGTGCAGGTTCCCAGGCAGAGTGGGACTGGAAGTGCCCAGGCTGAGTGGAGTGAATGTGCCCAGGCTGAGTGGAGTGAATGATCCCAGGCTGAATGGGAGTCAATGTGCCTAGACAGAGTGGAGTGAATGTGCCCAGGGTGAGTGGAGTGGAGGTGCCCAGGCTGAGTGGAGTTGGGGTTCCCAGGCAGAGAGGGACTGGAAGTGCCCTGGCTGAGTGGAGTGAATGTGCCCAGGCTGCGTGGAGTGGAGGTTCCCAGGCTGAGTGGAGTGCAGGCTCCCAGCAGAGTGGGACTGGAAGTGCCCAGGCTGAGTGGAGTGAATGTGCCCAGGCTGAGTGGAGTGAATGTGCCCAGGCAGAGTGGAGTGAATGTGCCCTGGCTGAGTGGAGTGGAGGTGCCCAGGCTGATTGGAGTGCA
Source organism: Conger conger (assembly GCF_963514075.1). Classification (NCBI taxonomy): domain Eukaryota; kingdom Metazoa; phylum Chordata; class Actinopteri; order Anguilliformes; family Congridae; genus Conger; species Conger conger. The sequence continues at coordinate 341,782 of NW_026890380.1, forward strand.
GGTTCCCAGGCAGAGTGGGATTGGAAGTGCCCAGGCTGAGTGGAGTGAATGTGCCCAGGCTGAGTGGAGTGGAGGTGCCCAGGCTGAATGGAGTTGGGGTTCCCAGGCAGAGTGGGACTGGAAGTGCCCAGGCTGAGTGGAGTGCAGGTTCCCAGGCAGAGTGGGATTGGAAGTGCCCAGGCTGAGTGGAGTGAATGTACCCAGGCTGAGTGGAGTGGAGGTGCCCAGGCTGAGTGGAGTGCAGGTTCCCAGGCAGAGTGGGATTGGAAGTGCCCAGGCTGAGTGGAGTGAATGTGCCCAGGCTGAGTGGAGTGGAGGTGTCCAGGCTGAGTGGAGTTGGGGTTCCCAGGCAGAGTGGGACTGGAAGTGCCAAGGCTGAGTGGAGTGAATGTGCCCAGGCTGAATGGAGTGGAGGTGCCGAGGCTGAGTGGAGGTGCCCAGGCTGAGTGGAGTGCAGGTTCCCAGGCAGAGTGGGATTGGAAGTGCCCAGGCTGAGTGGAGTGAATGTGCCCAGGCTGAGTGGAGTGGAGGTGCCCAGGCTGAGTGGAGTGCAGTTTCCCAGGCAGAGTGGGATTGGAAGTGCCCAGGCTGAGTGGAGTGAATGTACCCAGGCTGAGTGGAGTGGAGGGGCCCAGGCTGAGTCGAGTGCAGGTTCCCAGGCAGAGTGGGATTGGAAGTGCCCAGGCTGAGTGAAGTGAATGTGCCCAGGCTGAGTGGAGTGGAGGTGCCCAGGCTGAGTAGAGTTGGGGTTCCCTGACAGAGTGGGACTGGAAGTGCCAACGGTGAGTGGAGTGAATGTGCCCAGGCTGAGTGGAGTGGAGGTGCCCAGGCTGAGTGGAGTTGGGGTTCCCTGGCAGAGTGGGACTGGAAGTGCCAACGCTGAGTGGAGTGAATGTGCCCAGGCTGAGTGGAGTGGAGGTGCCCAGGCTGAGTGGAGTGCAGGTTCCCAGGCAGAGTGGGATTGGAAGTGCCCAGGCTGAGTGGAGTAATGTACCCAGGCTGAGTGGAGTGCAGGTGCCCAGGCTGAGTGGAGTGCAGGTTCCCAGGCAGAGTGGGATTGGAAGTGCCCAGGCTGAGTGGAGTGAATGTGCCCAGGCTGAGTGGAGTGGAGGTGCCCAGGTCGAGTGGAGTGCAGGTTCCCAGGCAGAGTGGGACTGGAAGTGCCCAGGCGGAGTGGAGTGAATGTGCCCAGGCTGAATGGGATTCAATGTGCCTAGACAGAGTGGAGTGAATGTGCCCGGCCGCCGGAGCCCGAAACGTGCGTTTCCCCATTGCCTTGAATGGGCGCGGAGAGAGGGGGGCACTTTTTGGCTCGTGGTGCGGTCACCGTTGCGCCAAAGCGTCAAGTGTCACACCTCCCCGTGCTCGGGGCGGCCCCTTGGAGCTAACTAACGGGGTTTGGAGGGGCTGCGAGGCCGCCCAGGAGAACGGGTCCAAACCGCGTTCCGATCGGACGAGAATTGAGGGCGGGACACAGTTCCGCGGTTCACTTTCCGCCCGGGCAAAGGGCCTATAACTTGCGGCGGGAGGGCTTAAGAGTGGGCCCCCGCGAGTCGGGTGGAGAGCCGGGTGTGGAGAGGAGTAGCGGAGGTTCCCAGTCAGAGTGGGAGTGGAGGTTCCTGGGCAGAGTGGGACTGGAAGTGCCCAGGCTGAGTGGAGTGAATGTGCCCAGGCTGACTGGAGAGAATGTGCCCAGGCTGAGTGGATTGGAGGTGCCCAGGCTGAGTGGAGTGCAGGTTCCCAGGCAGAGTGGGACTGGAAGTGCCCAGGCTGAGTGGAGTGAATGTGCCCAGGCTGCATGGAGTGGAGGTTCCCAGGCTGAGTGGAGTGCAGGCTCCCAGCAGAGTGGGACTGGAAGTGCCCAGGCTGAGTGGAGTGAATGTGCCCAGGCTGAGTGGAGTGAATGTGCCCAGGCAGAGTGGAGTGAATGTGCCCAGGCTGAGTGGAGTGGAGGTGCCCAGGCTGATTGGAGTGCAGGTTCCCAGGCAGAGTGGGACTGGAAGTGCCCAGGCTGAGTGGAGTGAATGTGCCCAGTCTGAGTGGAATGAATGATCCCAGGCTGAATGGGAATCAATGTGCCTAGACAGAGTGGAGTGAATGTGCCCAGGCTGAGTGGAGTGGAGGTGCCCAGGCTGATTGGAGTGCAGGTTCCCAGGCAGAGTGGGACTGGAAGTGCCCAGGCTGAGTGGAGTGAATGTGCCCAGGCTGAGTGGAATGAATGATCCCAGGCTGAATGGGAGTCAATGTGCCTAGACAGAGTGGAGTGAATGTGCCCAGGCTGAGTGGAGTGGAGGTGCCCAGGCTGAGTGGAGTGCAGGTTCCCAGGCAGAGTGGGATTGGAAGTGCCCGGGCTGAGTGGAGTAATGTACCCAGGCTGAGTGGAGTGCAGGTGCCCAGGCTGAGTGGAGTGCAGGTTCCCAGGCAGAGTGGGACTGGAAGTGCCCAGGCGGAGTGGAGTGAATGTGCCCAGGCTGAATGGGATTCAATGTGCCTAGACAGACTGGAGTGAATGTGCCCGGCCGCCGGAGCCCGAAACGTGCGTTTCCCCATTGCCTTGAATGGGCGCGGAGAGAGGGGGGCGCTTTTTGGCTCGTGGCGCGGTCACCGTTGCGCCAAAGCGTCAAGTGTCACACCTCCCCGTGCTCGGGGCGGCCCCTTGGAGCTAACTAACGGGGTTTGGATGGGCTGCGAGGCCGCCCAGGAGAACGGGTCCAAACCGCGTTCCGATCGGACGAGAATTGAGGGCGGGACACAGTTCCGCGGTTCACTTTCCGCCCGGGCAAAGGGCCTATAACTTGCGGCGGGAGGGCTTAAGAGTGGGCCCCCGCGAGTCGGGTGGAGAGCCGGGTGTGGAGAGGAGTAGCGGAGGTTCCCAGTCAGACTGGGAGTGGAGGTTCCTGGGCAGAGTGGGACTGGAAGTGCCCAGGCTGAGTGGAGTGAATGTGCCCTGGCTGAGTGGAGTGAATGTGGCCAGGCTGAGTGGAGTGGAGGTGCCCAGGCCGAGTGGAGTGCAGGTTCCCAGGCAGAGTGGGACTGGAAGTGCCCAGGCTGAGTGGAGTGAATGTGCCCAGGCTGAGTGGAGTGGAGGTGCCCAGGCTGAGTGGAGTTGGGGGTCCCTGGCAGAGTGGGACTGGAAGTGCCCAGGCTGAGTGGAGTGAATGTACCCAGGCTGAGTGGAGTGGAGGTGCCCAGGCTGAGTGGAGTGCAGGTTCCCAGGCAGAGTGGGATTGGAAGTGCCCAGGCTGAGTGGAGTGAATGTGCCCAGGCTGAGTGGAGTTGGGGTTCCCTGGCAGAGTGGGACTGGAAGTGCCCAGGCTGAGTGGAGTGAATGTACCCAGGCTGAGTGGAGTGGAGGTGCCCAGGCTGAGTGGAGTGCAGGTTCCCAGGCAGAGTGGGACTGGAAGTGCCCAGGCTGAGTGGAGTGAATGTGCCCAGGCTGAATGGAGTGGAGGTTCCCAGGCTGAGTGGAGTGCAGGCTCCCAGCAGAGTGGGACTGGAAGTGCCCAGGCTGAGTGGAGTGAATGTGCCCAGGCTGAGTGGAGTGAATGTGCCCAGGCAGAGTGGAGTGAATGTGCCCAGGCTGAGTGGAGTGGAGGTGCCCAGGCTGAATGGGAGTCAATGTGCCTAGACAGAGTGGAGTGAATGTGCCCAGGCTGAATGGAGTGGAGGTGCCCAGGCTGAGTGGAGGTGCCCAGGCTGAGTGGAGTGCAGGTTCCCAGGCAGAGTGGGATTGGAAGTGCCCAGGCTGAGTGGAGTGAATGTGCCCAGGCTGAGTGGAGTGGAGGTGCCCAGGCTGAATGGAGTTGGGGTTCCCAGGCAGAGTGGGACTGGAAGTGCCCAGGCTGAGTGGAGTGCAGGTTCCCAGGCAGAGTGGGATTGGAAGTGCCCAGGCTGAGTGGAGTGAATGTGCCCAGGCTGAGTGGAGTGGAGGTGCCCAGGCAGAGTGGAGTGCAGGTTCCCAGGCAGAGTGGGACTGGAAGTGCCCAGGCTGAGTGGAGTGAATGTGCCCAGGCTGAATGGGAGTCAATGTGCCTAGACAGAGTGGAGTGAATGTGCCCAGCCGCCGGAGCCCGAAACGTGCGTTTCCCCATTGCCTTGAATGGGCGCGGAGAGAGGGGGGCGCTTTTTGGCTCGTGGCGCGGGCACCGTTGCGCCAAAGCGTCAAGTGTCACCCCTCCCCGTGCTCGGGGCGGCCCCTTGGAGCTAACTGGCTGGGTCTGGAGGGGCTGCGAGGCCGCCCAGGAGAACGGGTCCAAACCGCGTTCCGATCGGACGAGAATTGAGGGCGGGACACAGTTCCGCGGTTCACTTTCCGCCCGGGCAAAGGGCCTATTACTTGCGGCGGGAGGGCTTAAGAGTGGGCCCCCGTGAGTCGGGTGGAGAGCCGGGTGTGGAGAGGAGTAGCGGAGGTTCCCAGTCAGAGTGGGAGTGGAGGTTCCTGGGCAGAGTGGGACTGGAAGTGCCCAGGCTGAGTGGAGTGAATGTGCCCTGGCTGAGTGGAGTGAATGTGGCCAGGCTGAGTGGAGTGGAGGTGCCCAGGCTGAGTGGAGTGAATGTGCCCAGGCTGACTGGAGAGAATGTGCCCAGGCTGAGTGGATTGGAGGTGCCCAGGCTGAGTGGAGTGCAGGTTACCAGGCAGAGTGGGACTGGAAGTGCCCAGGCTGAGTGGAGTGAATGTGCCCAGGCTGAATGGAGTGGAGGTTCCCAGGCTGAGTGGAGTGCAGGCTCCCAGCAGAGTGGGACTGGAAGTGCCCAGGCTGAGTGGAGTGAATGTGCCCAGGCTGAGTGGAGTGAATGTGCCCAGGCAGAGTGGAGTGAATGTGCCCAGGCTGAGTGGAGTGGAGGTGCCCAGGCTGATTGGAGTGCAGGTTCCCAGGCAGAGTGGGACTGGAAGTGCCCAGGCTGAGTGGAGTGAATGTGCCCAGGCTGAGTGGAATGAATGATCCCAGGCTGAATGGGAGTCAATGTGCCTAGACAGAGTGGAGTGAATGTGCCCAGGCTGAGTGGAGTGGAGGTGCCCAGGCTGAGTGGAGTTGGGGTTCCCAGGCAGAGAGGGACTGGAAGTGCCCTGGCTGAGTGGAGTGAATGTGCCCAGGCTGCGTGGAGTGGAGGTTCCCAGGCTGAGTGGAGTGCAGGCTCCCAGCAGAGTGGGACTGGAAGTGCCCAGGCTGAGTGGAGTGAATGTGCCCAGGCTGAATGGAGTGGAGGTGCCCAGGCTGAGTGGAGTGCAGGTTCCCAGGCAGAGTGGGATTGGAAGTGCCCAGGCTGAGTGGAGTGAATGTGCCCAGGCTGAGTGGAGTGGAGGTGCCCAGGCTGAATGGAGTTGGGGTTCCCTGGCAGAGTGGAACTGGAAGTGCCAACGGTGAGTGGAGTGAATGTGCCCAGGCCGAGTGGAGTGCAGCTTCCCAGGCAGAGTGGGATTGGAAGTGCCCAGGCTGAGTGGAGTGAATGTGCCCAGGCTGAGTGGAGTGGAGGTGCCCAGGCTGAGTGGAGTTGGGGTTCCCAGGCAGAGAGGGACTGGAAGTGCCCTGGCTGAGTGGAGTGAATGTGCCCAGGCTGAGTGGAGTGGAGGTGCCCAGGCTGAATGGAGTTGGGGTTCCCAGGCAGAGTGGGACTGGAAGTGCCCAGGCTGAGTGGAGTGCAGGTTCCCAGGCAGAGTGGGATTGGAAGTGCCCAGGCTGAGTGGAGTGAATGTGCCCAGGCTGACTGGAGTGGAGGTGCCCAGGCCGAGTGGAGTGCAGGTTCCCAGGCAGAGTGGGACTGGAAGTGCCCAGGCGGAGTGGAGTGAATGTGCCCAGGCTGAATGGGAGTCAATGTGCCTAGACAGAGTGGAGTGAATGTGCCCAGGCTGAGTGGAGTGGAGGTGCCCAGGCTGATTGGAGTGCAGGTTCCCAGGCAGAGTGGGACTGGAAGTGCCCAGGCTGAGTGGAGTGAATGTGCCCAGGCTGAGTGGAGTGAATGATCCCAGGCTGAATGGGAGTCAATGTGCCTAGACAGAGTGGAGTGAATGTGCCCAGGCTGAGTGGAGTGGAGGTGCCCAGGCTGAGTGGAGTTGGGGTTCCCAGGCAGAGAGGGACTGGAAGTGCCCTGGCTGAGTGGAGTGAATGTGCTCAGGCTGCGTGGAGTGGAGGTTCCCAGGCTGAGTGGAGTGCAGGCTCCCAGCAGAGTGGGACTGGAAGTGCCCAGGCTGAGTGGAGTGAATGTGCCCAGGCTGAATGGAGTGGAGGTGCCCAGGCTGAGTGGAGTGCAGGTTCCCAGGCAGAGTGGGATTGGAAGTGCCCAGGCTGAGTGGAGTGAATGTGCCCAGGCTGAGTGGAGTGGAGGTGCCCAGGCTGAATGGAGTTGGGGTTCCCTGGCAGAGTGGAACTGGAAGTGCCAACGGTGAGTGGAGTGAATGTGCCCTGGCTGAGTGGAGTGAATGTGGCCAGGCTGAGTGGAGTGGAGGTGCCCAGGCTGAGTGGAGTTGGGGGTCCCTGGCAGAGTGGGACTGGAAGTGCCAAGGCTGAGTGGAGTGAATGTGCCCAGGCTGAGTGGAGTGGAGGTTCCCAGGCTGAGTGGAGTGCAGGTTCCCAGCAGAATGGGATTGGAAGTACCCAGGCTGAGTGGAGTGGAGGTGCCCAGGCTGAGTGGAGTGCTGGTTCCCAGGCAGAGTGGGATTGGAAGTGCCCAGGCTGAGTGGAGTGAATGTCCCCAGGCTGAGTGGATTGCATGTGCCCTGGCTGAGTGGAGTGCAGGTTCCCTGGCAGAGTGGGATTGGAAGTGCCCAGGCTGAATGGAGTGAATGTGCCAAGGCTGACTGGAGTGGAGGTGCCCAGGCCGAGTGGAGTGCAGGTTCCCAGGCAGAATGGGACTGGAAGTGCCCAGGCGGAGTGGAGTGAATGTGCCCAGGCTGAATGGGAGTCAATGTGCCTAGACAGAGTGGAGTGAATGTGACCGGCCGCCGGAGCCCGAAACGTGCGTTTCCCCATTGCCTTGAATGGGCGCGGAGAGAGGGGGGCGCTTTTTGGCTCGTGGCGCGGGCACCGTTCCGCCAAAGCGTCAAGTGTCACACCTCCCCCTGCTCGGGGCGGCCCCTTGGAGCTAACTGGCTGGGTCTGGAGGGGCTGCGAGGCCGCCCAGGAGAACGGGTCCAAACCGCGTTCCGATCGGACGAGAATTGAGGGCGGGACACAGTTCCGCGGTTCACTTTCCGCCCGGGCAAAGGGCCTATTACTTGCGGCGGGAGGGCTTAAGAGTGGGCCCCCGTGAGTCGGGTGGAGAGCCGGGTGTGGAGAGGAGTAGCGGAGGTTCCCAGTCAGAGTGGGAGTGGAGGTTCCTGGGCAGAGTGGGACTGGAAGTGCCCAGGCTGAGTGGAGTGAATGTGCCCTGGCTGAGTGGAGTGAATGTGGCCAGGCTGAGTGGAGTGGAGGTGCCCAGGCTGAGTGGAGTGAATGTGCCCAGGCTGACTGGAGAGAATGTGCCCAGGCTGAGTGGATTGGAGGTGCCCAGGCTGAGTGGAGTGCAGGTTCCCAGGCAGAGTGGGACTGGAAGTGCCCAGGCTGAGTGGAGTGAATGTGCCCAGGCTGAATGGAGTGGAGGTTCCCAGGCTGAGTGGAGTGCAGGCTCCCAGCAGAGTGGGACTGGAAGTGCCCAGGCTGAGTGGAGTGAATGTGCCCAGGCTGAGTGGAGTGAATGTGCCCAGGCAGAGTGGAGTGAATGTGCCCAGGCTGAGTGGAGTGGAGGTGCCCAGGCTGATTGGAGTGCAGGTTCCCAGGCAGAGTGGGACTGGAAGTGCCCAGGCTGAGTGGAGTGAATGTGCCCAGTCTGAGTGGAATGAATGATCCCAGGCTGAATGGGAATCAATGTGCCTAGACAGAGTGGAGTGAATGTGCCCAGGCTGAGTGGAGTGGAGGTGCCCAGGCTGATTGGAGTGCAGGTTCCCAGGCAGAGTGGGACTGGAAGTGCCCAGGCTGAGTGGAGTGAATGTGCCCAGGCTGAGTGGAATGAATGATCCCAGGCTGAATGGGAGTCAATGTGCCTAGACAGAGTGGAGTGAATGTGCCCAGGCTGAGTGGAGTGGAGGTGCCCAGGCTGAGTGGAGTGCAGGTTCCCAGGCAGAGTGGGATTGGAAGTGCCCAGGCTGAGTGGAGTAATGTACCCAGGCTGAGTGGAGTGCAGGTGCCCAGGCTGAGTGGAGTGCAGGTTCCCAGGCAGAGTGGGATTGGAAGTGCCCAGGCTTAGTGGAGTGAATGTGCCCAGGCTGAGTGGAGTGGAGGTGCCCAGGCCGAGTGGAGTGCAGGTTCCCAGGCAGAGTGGGACTGGAAGTGCCCAGGCGGAGTGGAGTGAATGTGCCCAGGCTGAATGGGATTCAATGTGCCTAGACAGAGTGGAGTGAATGTGCCCGGCCGCCGGAGCCCGAAACGTGCGTTTCCCCATTGCCTTGAATGGGCGCGGAGAGAGGGGGGCGCTTTTTGGCTCGTGGCGCGGTCACCGTTGCGCCAAAGCGTCAAGTCTCACACCTCCCCGTGCTCGGGGCGGCCCCTTGGAGCTAACTAACGGGGTTTGGATGGGCTGCGAGGCCGCCCAGGAGAACGGGTCCAAACCGCGTTCCGATCGGACGAGAATTGAGGGCGGGACACAGTTCCGCGGTTCACTTTCCGCCCGGGCAAAGGGCCTATAACTTGCGGCGGGAGGGCTTAAGAGTGGGCCCCCGCGAGTCGGGTGGAGAGCCGGGTGTGGAGAGGAGTAGCGGAGGTTCCCAGTCAGAGTGGGAGTGGAGGTTCCTGGGCAGAGTGGGACTGGAAGTGCCCAGGCTGAGTGGAGTGAATGTGCCCTGGCTGAGTGGAGTGAATGTGGCCAGGCTGAGTGGAGTGGAGGTGCCCAGGCCGAGTGGAGTGCAGGTTCCCAGGCAGAGTGGGACTGGAAGTGCCCAGGCTGAGTGGAGTGAATGTGCCCAGGCTGAGTGGAGTGGAGGTGCCCAGGCTGAGTGGAGTTGGGGGTCCCTGGCAGAGTGGGACTGGAAGTGCCCAGGCTGAGTGGAGTGAATGTACCCAGGCTGAGTGGAGTGGAGGTGCCCAGGCTGAGTGGAGTGCAGGTTCCCAGGCAGAGTGGGATTGGAAGTGCCCAGGCTGAGTGGAGTGAATGTGCCCAGGCTGAGTGGAGTTGGGGTTCCCTGGCAGAGTGGGACTGGAAGTGCCAAGGCTGAGTGGAGTGAATGTGCCCAGGCTGAGTGGAGTGGAGGTGCCCAGGCCGAGTGGAGTGCAGGTTCCCAGGCAGAGTGGGACTGAAAGTGCCCAGGCTGAGTGGAGTGAATGTGCCCCAGGCTGAATGGAGTGGAGGTGCCCAGACTGAGTGGAGTGCAGGTTCCCAGGCAGAGTGGGACTGGAAGTGCCCAGGCTGAGTGGAGTGAATGTGCCCAGGCTGAGTGGAGTGGAGGTGCCCAGGCTGAGTGGAGTTGGGGTTCCCTGGCAGAGTGGGACTGGAAGTGCCAAGGCTGAGTGGAGTGAAGGTACCCAGGCTGAGTGGAGTGGAGGTGCCCAGGCTGAGTGGAGTGCAGGTTCCCAGCAGAGTGGGACTGGAAGTGCCCAGGCTGAGTGGAGTGAATGTGCCCAGGCTGAATGGAGTGGAGGTGCCCAGGCTGAGTGGAGGTGCCCAGGCTGAGTGGAGTGCAGGTTCCCAGGCAGAGTGGGATTGGAAGTGCCCAGGCTGAGTGGAGTGAATGTACCCAGGCTGAGTGGAGTGGAGGGGCCCAGTCTGAGTCGAGTGCAGGTTCCCAGGCAGAGTGGGATTGGAAGTGCCCAGGCTGAGTGGAGTGAATGTGCCCAGGCTGAGTGGAGTGGAGGTGCCCAGGCCGAGTGGAGTGCAGGTTCCCAGGCAGAGTGGGACTGGAAGTGCCCAGGCGGAGTGGAGTGAATGTGACCAGGCTGAATGGGAGTCAATGTGCCTAGACAGAGTGGAGTGAATGTGCCCAGCCGCCGGAGCCCGAAACGTGCGTTTCCCCATTGCCTTGAATGGGCGCGGAGAGAGGGGGGCGCTTTTTGGCTCGTGGCGCGGGCACCGTTGCGGCAAAGCGTCAAGTGTCACACCTCCCCGTGCTCGGGGCGGCCCCTTGGAGCTAACTGGCTGGGTCTGGAGGGGCTGCGAGGCCGCCCAGGAGAACGGGTGCAAACCGCGTTCCGATCGGACGAGAATTGAGGGCGGGACACAGTTCCGCGGTTCACTTTCCGCCCCGGCAAAGGGCCTATAACTTGCGGCGGGAGGGCTTAAGAGTGGGCCCCCGCGAGTCGGGTGGAGAGCCGGGTGTGGAGAGGAGTAGCGGAGGTTCCCAGTCAGAGTGGGAGTGGAGGTTCCTGGGCAGAGTGGGACTGGAAGTGCCCAGGCTGAGTGGAGTGAATGTGCCCTGGCTGAGTGGAGTGAATGTGCCCAGGCTGAGTGGAGTGAATGTGCCCAGGCTGAGTGGAGTGAATGTGCCCAGGCTGACTGGAGAGAATGTGCGCAGGCTGAGTGGATTGGAGGTGCCCAGGCTGAGTGGAGTGGAGGTTCCCAGGCAGAGTGGGACTGGAAGTGCCCAGGCTGAGTGGAGTGAATGTGCCCAGGCTGAGTGGAGTGGAGGTGCCCAGGCTGAGTGGAGTTGGGGTTCCCTGGCAGAGTGGGACTGGAAGTGCCAAGGCTGAGTGGAGTGAATGTGCCCAGGCTGAGTGGAGTGGAGGTGCCCAGGCCGAGTGGAGTGCAGGTTCCCAGGCAGAGTGGGACTGGAAGTGCCCAGGCGGAGTGGAGTGAATGTGCCCAGGCTGAATGGGAGTCAATGTGCCTAGACAGAGTGGAGTGAATGTGCCCAGCCGCCGGAGCCCGAAACGTGCGTTTCCCCATTGCCTTGAATGCGCGCGGAGAGAGGGGGGCGCTTTTTGGCTCGTGGCGCGGGCACCGTTGCGCCAAAGCGTCAAGTGTCACACCTCCCCGTGCTCGGGGCGGCCCCTTGGAGCTAACTGGCTGGGTCTGGAGGAGCTGCGAGGCCGCCCAGGAGAACGGGTCCAAACCGCGTTCCGATCGGACGAGAATTGAGGGCGGGACACAGTTCCGCGGTTCACTTTCCGCCCGGGCAAAGGGCCTATAACTTACGGCGGGAGGGCTTAAGAGTGGGCCCCCGCGAGTCGGGTGGAGAGCCGGGTGTGGAGAGGAGTAGCGGAGGTTCCCAGTCAGAGTGGGAGTGGAGGTTCCTGGGCAGAGTGGGACTGGAAGTGCCCAGGCTGAGTGGAGTGAATGTGCCCTGGCTGAGTGGAGTGAATGTGGCCAGGCTGAGTGGAGTGAATGTGCCCAGGCTGAGTGGAGTGAATGTGCCCAGGCTGACTGGAGAGAATGTGCCCAGGCTGAGTGGATTGGAGGTGCCCAGGCTGAGTGGAGTGCAGGTTCCCAGGCAGAGTGGGACTGGAAGTGCCCAGGCTGAGTGGAGTGAATGTGCCCAGGCTGAGTGGAGTGAATGATCCCAGGCTGAATGGGAGTCAACGTGCCTAGACAGAGTGGAGTGAATGTGCCCAGGCTGAGTGCAGTGGAGGTGCCCAGGCTGAGTGGAGTTGGGGTTCCCAGGCAGAGAGGGACTGGAAGTGCCCTGGCTGAGTGGAGTGAATGTGCCCAGGCTGAGTGGAGTGGAGGTGCCCAGGCTGAATGGAGTTGGGGTTCCCAGGCAGAGTGGGACTGGAAGTGCCCAGGCTGAGTGGAGTGCAGGTTCCCAGGCAGAGTGGGATTGGAAGTGCCCAGGCTGAGTGGAGTGAATGTGCCCAGGCTGACTGGAGTGGAGGTGCCCAGTCCGAGTGGAGTGCAGGTTCCCAGGCAGAGTGGGACTGGAAGTGCCCAGGCGGAGTGGAGTGAATGTGCCCAGGCTGAATGGGAGTCAATGTGCCTAGACAGAGTGGAGTGAATGTGCCCAGCCGCCGGAGCCCGAAACGTGCGTTTCCCCATTGCCTTGAATGGGCGCGGAGAGAGGGGGGCGCTTTTTGGCTCGTGGCGCGGGCACCGTTGCGCCAAAGCGTCAAGTGTCACCCCTCCCCGTGCTCGGGGTGGCCCCTTGGAGCTAACTGGCTGGGTCTGGAGGGGCTGCGAGGCCGCCCAGGAGAACGGGTCCAAACCGCGTTCCGATCGGACGAGAATTGAGGGCGGGACACAGTTCCACGGTTCACTTTCCGCCCGGGCAAAGGGCCTATTACTTGCGGCGGGAGGGCTTAAGAGTGGGACCCCGTGAGTCGGGTGGAGAGCCGGGTGTGGAGAGGAGTAGCGGAGGTTCCCAGTCAGAGTGGGAGTGGAGGTTCCTGGGCAGAGTGGGACTGGAAGTGCCCAGGCTGAGTGGAGTGAATGTGCCCTGGCTGAGTGGAGTGAATGTGGCCAGGCTGAGTGGAGTGGAGGTGCCCAGGCTGAGTGGAGTGAATGTGCCCAGGCTGACTGGAGAGAATGTGCCCAGGCTGAGTGGATTGGAGGTGCCCAGGCTGAGTGGAGTGCAGGTTCCCAGGCAGAGTGGGACTGGAAGTGCCCAGGCTGAGTGGAGTGAATGTGCCCAGGCTGAGTGGAGTGGAGGTGCCCAGGCTGAGTGGAGTTGGGGTTCCCTGGCAGAGTGGGACTGGAAGTGCCAAGGCTGAGTGGAGTGAATGTGCCCAGGCTGAGTGGAGTGGAGGTGCCCAGGCCGAGTGGAGTTGGGGTTCCCAGGCAGAGTGGGACTGGAAGTGCCCAGGCGGAGTGGAGTGAATGTGCCCAGGCTGAATGGGAGTCAATGTGCCTAGACAGAGTGGAGTGAATGTGCCCGGCCGCCGGAGCCCGAAACGTGCGTTTCCCCATTGCCTTGAATGGGCGCGGAGAGAGGGGGGCGCTTTTTGGCTCGTGGCGCGGGCACCGTTGCGCCAAAGCGTCAAGTGTCACACCTCCCCGTGCTCGGGGCGGCCCCATGGAGCTAACAGGCTGGGTCTGGAGGGGCTGCGAGGCCGCCCAGGAGAACGGGTCCAAACCGTGTTCCGATCGGACGAGAATTGAGGGCGGGACACAGTTCCGCGGTTCACTTTCCGCCCGGGCAAAGGGCCTATAACTTGCGGCGGGAGGGCTTAAGAGTGGGCCCCCGCGAGTCGGGTGGAGAGCCGGGTGTGGAGAGGAGTAGCGGAGGTTCCCAGTCAGAGTGGGAGTGGAGGTTCCTGGGCAGAGTGGGACTGGAAGTGCCCAGGCTGAGTGGAGTGAATGTGCCCTGGCTGAGTGGAGTGAATGTGGCAAGGCTGAGTGGAGTGGAGGTGCCCAGGCTGAGTGGAGTGAATGTGCCCAGGCTGACTGGAGAGAATGTGCCCAGGCTGAGTGGATTGGAGGTGCCCAGGCTGAGTGGAGTGCAGGTTCCCAGGCAGAGTGGGACTGGAAGTGCCCAGGCTGAGTGGAGTGAATGTGCCCAGGCTGAGTGGAGTGGAGGTGCCCAGGCTGAGTGGAGTTGGGGTTCCCTGGCAGAGTGGGACTGGAAGTGCCAAGGCTGAGTGGAGTGAATGTGCCCAGGCTGAGTGGAGTGGAGGTGCCCAGGCCGAGTGGAGTTGGGGTTCCCAGGCAGAGTGGGACTGGAAGTGCCCAGGCGGAGTGGAGTGAATGTGCCCAGGCTGAATGGGAGTCAATGTGCCTAGACAGAGTGGAGTGAATGTGCCCGGCCGCCGGAGCCCGAAACGTGCGTTTCCCCATTGCCTTGAATGGGCGCGGAGAGAGGGGGGCGCTTTTTGGCTCGTGGCGCGGGCACCGTTGCGCCAAAGCCTCAAGTGTCACACCTCCCCGTGCTCGGGGCGGCCCCTTGGAGCTAACTGGCTGGGTCTGGAGGGGCTGCGAGGCCGCCCAGGAGAACGGGTCCAAACCGCGTTCCGATCGGACGAGAATTGAGGGCGGGACACAGTTCCGCGGTTCACTTTCCGCCCGGGCAAAGGGCCTATAACTTGCGGCGGGAGGGCTTAAGAGTGGGCCCCCGCGAGTCGGGTGGAGAGCCGGGTGTGGAGAGGAGTAGCGGAGGTTCCCAGTCAGAGTGGGAGTGGAGGTTCCTGGGCAGAGTGGGACTGGAAGTGCCCAGGCTGAGTGGAGTGAATGTGCCCTGGCTGAGTGGAGTGAATGTGGCCAGGCTGAGTGGAGTGGAGGAGCCCAGGCTGAGAGGAGTGCAGGCACCCAGGCAGAGTGGGATTGGAAGTGCCCAGGCTGAGTGGAGTGAATGTGCCCAGGCTGAGTGGAGTGGAGGTGCCCAGGCCGAGTGGAGTGCAGGTTCCCAGGCAGAGTGGGACTGGAAGTGCCCAGGCTGAGTGGAGTGAATGTGCCCAGGCTGAGTGGAGTGGAGTTGCCCAGGCTGAGTGGAGTTGGGGTTCCCTGGCAGAGTGGGACTGGAAGTGCCAAGGCTGAGTGGAGTGAATGTGCCCAGGCTGAGTGGAGTGGAGGTGCCCAGGCCGAGTGGAGTGCAGGTTCCCAGGCAGAGTGGGACTGAAAGTGCCCAGGCTGAGTGGAGTGAATGTGCCCAGGCTGAGTGGAGTGGAGGTGCCCCAGCTGAGTGGAGTTGGGGTTCCCTGGCAGAGTGGGACTGGAAGTGCCAAGGCTGAGTGGAGTGAAGGTACCCAGGCTGAGTGGAGTGGAGGTGCCCAGGCTGAGTGGAGTGCAGGTTCCCAGGCAGAGTGGGATTGGAAGTGCCAAGGCTGAGTGGAGTGAATGTGCCCAGGCTGAGTGGAGTGGAGGTGCCCAGGCTGAGTGGAGTTGGGGTTCCCTGGCAGAGTGGGATTGGAAGTGCCCAGGCTGAGTGGAGTGAACGTGCCCAGGCTGAGTGGAGTGGAGGTGCCCAGGCTGAGTGGAGTTGGGGTTCCCTGGCAGAGTGGGACTGGAAGTGCCAAGGCTGAGTGGAGTGAAGGTACCCAGGCTGAGTGGAGGGGAGGTGCCCAGGCTGAGTGGAGTGCAGGTTCCCAGCAGAGTGGGACTGGAAGTGCCCAGGCTGAGTGGAGTGAATGTGCCCAGGCTGAATGGAGTGGAGGTGCCCAGGCTGAGTGGAGGTGCCCAGGCTGAGTGGAGTGCAGGTTCCCAGGCAGAGTGGGATTGGAAGTGCCCAGGCTGAGTGGAGTGAATGTGCCCAGGCTGAGTGGAGTGGAGGTGCCCAGGCTGAATGGAGTAGGGGTTCCCAGGCAGAGTGGGACTGGAAGTGCCCAGGCTGAGTGGAGTGAATGTGCCCAGGCTGAGTGGAGTGGAGGTGCCCAGGCTGAGTGGAGTTGGGGTTCCCTGGCAGAGTGGGACTGGAAGTGCCAACGCTGAGTGGAGTGAATGTGCCCAGGCTGAGTGGAGTGGAGGTGCCCAGGCTGAGTGGAGTGCAGGTTCCCAGGCAGAGTGGGATTGGAAGTGCCCAGGCTGAGTGGAGTGAATGTGCCCAGGCTGAATGGGAGTCAATGTGCCTAGACAGAGTGGAGTGAATGTGCCCGGCCGCCGGAGCCCGAAACGTGCGTTTCCCCATTGCCTTGAATGGGCGCGGAGAGAGGGGGGCGCTTTTTGGCTCGTGGCGCGGGCACCGTTGCGCCAAAGCGTCAAGTGTCACACCTCCCCGTGCTCGGGGCGGCCCCTTGGAGCTAACTGGCTGGGTCTGGAGGGGCTGCGAGGCCGCCCAGGAGAACGGGTCCAAACCGCGTTCCGATCGGACGAGAATTGAGGGCGGGACACAGTTCCGCGGTTCACTTTCCGCCCGGGCAAAGGGCCTATAACTTGCGGCGGGAGGGCTTAAGAGTGGGCCCCCGCGAGTCGGGTGGAGAGCCGGGTGTGGAGAGGAGTAGCGGAGGTTCCCAGTCAGAGTGGGAGTGGAGGTTCCTGGGCAGAGTGGGACTGGAAGTGCCCAGGCTGAGTGGAGTGAATGTGCCCTGGCTGAGTGGAGTGAATGTGGCCAGGCTGAGTGGAGTGGAGGAGCCCAGGCTGAGAGGAGTGCAGGCACCCAGGCAGAGTGGGATTGGAAGTGCCCAGGCTGAGTGGAGTGAATGTGCCCAGGCTGAGTGGAGTGGAGGTGCCCAGGCCGAGTGGAGTGCAGGTTCCCAGGCAGAGTGGGACTGGAAGTGCCCAGGCTGAGTGGAGTGAATGTGCCCAGGCTGAGTGGAGTGGAGTTGCCCAGGCTGAGTGGAGTTGGGGTTCCCTGGCAGAGTGGGACTGGAATTGCCAAGGCTGAGTGGAGTGAATGTGCCCAGGCTGAGTGGAGTGGAGGTGCCCAGGCCGAGTGGAGTGCAGGTTCCCAGGCAGAGTGGGACTGAAAGTGCCCAGGCTGAGTGGAGTGAATGTGCCCAGGCTGAGTGGAGTGGAGGTGCCCCAGCTGAGTGGAGTTGGGGTTCCCTGGCAGAGTGGGACTGGAAGTGCCAAGGCTGAGTGGAGTGAAGGTACCCAGGCTGAGTGGAGTGGAGGTGCCCAGGCTGAGTGGAGTGCAGGTTCCCAGGCAGAGTGGGATTGGAAGTGCCAAGGCTGAGTGGAGTGAATGTGCCCAGGCTGAGTGGAGTGGAGGTGCCCAGGCTGAGTGGAGTGCAGGTTCCCAGGCAGAGTGGGATTGGAAGTGCCCAGGCTGAGTGGAGTAATTTACCCAGGCTGAGTGGAGTGCAGGTGCCCAGGCTGAGTGGAGTGCAGGTTCCCAGGCAGAGTGGGATTGGAAGTGCCCAGGCTGAGTGGAGTGAATGTGCCCAGGCTGAGTGGAGTGGAGGTGCCCAGGCCGAGTGGAGTGCAGGTTCCCAGGCAGAGTGGGACTGGAAGTGCCTAGACGGAGTGGAGTGAATGTGCCCAGCCGCCGGAGCCCGAAACGTGCGTTTCCCCATTGCCTTGAATGGGCGCGGAGAGAGGGGGGCGCTTTTTGGCTCGTGGCGCGGGCACCGTTGCGCCAAAGCGTCAAGTGTCACCCCTCCCCGTGCTCGGGGCGGCCCCTTGGAGCTAACTGGCTGGGTCTGGAGGGGCTGCGAGGCCGCCCAGGAGAACGGGTCCAAACCGCGTTCCGATCGGACGAGAATTGAGGGCAAGACACAGTTCCGCGGTTCACTTTCCGCCCGGGCAAAGGGCCTATTACTTGCGGCGGGAGGGCTTAAGAGTGGGCCCCCGTGAGTCGGGTGGAGAGCCGGGTGTGGAGAGGAGTAGCGGAGGTTCCCAGTCAGAGTGGGAGTGGAGGTTCCTGGGCAGAGTGGGACTGGAAGTGCCCAGGCTGAGTGGAGTGAATGTGCCCTGGCTGAGTGGAGTGAATGTGGCCAGGCTGAGTGGAGTGGAGGTGCCCAGGCTGAGTGGAGTGAATGTGCCCAGGCTGACTGGAGAGAATGTGCCCAGGCTGAGTGGATTGGAGGTGCCCAGGCTGAGTGGAGTGCAGGTTCCCAGGCAGAGTGGGACTGGAAGTGCCCAGGCTGAGTGGAGTGAATGTGCCCAGGCTGAGTGGAGTGGAGGTGCCCAGGCTGAGTGGAGTTGGGGTTCCCTGGCAGAGTGGGACTGGAAGTGCCAAGGCTGAGTGGAGTGAATGTGCCCAGGCTGAGTGGAGTGGAGGTGCCCAGGCCGAGTGGAGTGCAGGTTCCCAGGCAGAGTGGGACTGGAAGTGCCCAGGCGGAGTGGAGTGAATGTGCCCAGGCTGAATGGGAGTCAATGTGCCTAGACAGAGTGGAGTGAATGTGCCCGGCCGCCGGAGCCCGAAACGTGCGTTTCCCCATTGCCTTGAATGGGCGCGGAGAGAGGGGGGCGCTTTTTGGCTCGTGGCGCGGGCACCGTTGCGCCAAAGCGTCAAGTGTCACACCTCCCCGTGCTCGGGGCGGCCCCTTGGAGCTAACTGGCTGGGTCTGGAGGGGCTGCGAGGCCGCCCAGGAGAACGGGTCCAAACCGCGTTCCGATCGGACGAGAATTGAGGGCGGGACACAGTTCCGCGGTTCACTTTCCGCCCGGGCAAAGGGCCTATAACTTGCGGCGGGAGGGCTTAAGAGTGGGCCCCCGCGAGTCGGGTGGAGAGCCGGGTGTGGAGAGGAGTAGCGGAGGTTCCCAGTCAGAGTGGGAGTGGAGGTTCCTGGGCAGAGTGGGACTGGAAGTGCCCAGGCTGAGTGGAGTGAATGTGCCCAGGCTGAGTGGAGTGGAGGTGCCCAGGCTGAGTGGAGTTGGGGTTCCCTGGCAGAGTGGGATTGGAAGTGCCCAGGCTGAGTGGAGTGAATGTGCCCAGGCTGAGTGGAGTGGAGGTTCCCAGGCTGAATGGAGTTGGGGTTCCCAGGCAGAGTGGGACTGGAAGTGCCCAGGCTGAGTGGAGTGAATGTACCCAGGCTGAGTGGAGTGGAGGTGCCCAGGCTGAGTGGAGTGCAGGTTCCCAGGCAGAGTGGGACTGGAAGTGCCCAGGCTGAGTGGAGTGAATGTGCCCAGGCTGAATGGAGTGGAGGTTCCCAGGCTGAGTGGAGTGAATGTGCCCAGGCTGACTGGAGTGGAGGTGCCCAGGCCGAGTGGAGTGCAGGTTCCCAGGCAGAGTGGGACTGGAAGTGCCCAGGCGGAGTGGAGTGAATGTGCCCAGGCTGAATGGGAGTCAATGTGCCTAGACAGAGTGGAGTGAATGTGGCCAGCCGCCGGAGCCCGAAACGTGCGTTTCCCCATTGCCTTGAATGGGCGCGGAGAGAGGGGGGCGCTTTTTGGCTCGTGGCGCGGGCACCGTTGCGCCAAAGCGTCAAGTGTCACCCCTCCCCGTGCTCGGGGCGGCCCCTTGGAGCTAACTGGCTGGGTCTGGAGGGGCTGCGAGGCCGCCCAGGAGAACGGGTCCAAACCGCGTTCCGATCGGACGAGAATTGAGGGTGGGCCCGCGCGAGTCGGGTGGAGAGCCGGGAGTGGAGTGGAGTAGCGGAGGTTCCCAGTCAGAGTGGGAGTGGAGGTTCCTGGGCAGAGTGGGACTGGAAGTGCCCAGGCTGAGTGGAGTGAATGTGCCCTGGCTGAGTGGAGTGAATGTGCCCAGGCTGAGTGGAGTGAATGTGCCCAGGCTTAGTGGAGTGAATGTGCCCAGGCTGACTGGAGAGAATGTGCGCAGGCTGAGTGGATTGGAGGTGCCAAGGCTGAGTGGAGTGGAGGTTCCCAGGCAGAGTGGGACTGGAAGTGCCCAGGCTGAGTGGAGTGAATGTGCCCAGGCTGAGTGGAGTGGAGGTGCCCAGGCTGAGTGGAGTTGGGGTTCCCTGGCAGAGTGGGACTGGAAGTGCCAAGGCTGAGTGGAGTGAATGTGCCCAGGCTGAGTGGAGTGGAGGTGCCCAGGCTGATTGGAGTGCAGGTTCCCAGGCAGAGTGGGACTGGAAGTGCCCAGGCTGAGTGGAGTGAATGTGCCCAGGCTGAATGGAGTGGAGGTGCCCAGGCTGAGTGGAGTGCAGGTTCCCAGGCAGAGTGGGATTGGAAGTGCCCAGGCTGAGTGGAGTGAATGTGCCCAGGCTGAGTGGAGTGGAGGTGCCCAGGCTGAGTGGAGTGCAGGTTCCCAGGCAGAGTGGGATCGGAAGTGCCCAGGCGGAGTGGAGTGAATGTGCCCAGGCTGAATGGGAGTCAATGTGCCTAGACAGAGTGGAGTGAATGTGCCCAGCCGCCGGAGCCCGAAACGTGCGTTTCCCCATTGCCTTGAATCGGTGCGGAGAGAGGGGGGCGCTTTTTGGCTCGTGGCGCGGGCACCGTTGCGCCAAAGCGTCAAGTGTCACACCTCCCCGTGCTCGGGGCGGCCCCTTGGAGCTAACTGGCTGGGTCTGGAGGGGCTGCGAGGCCGCCCAGGACAACGGGTCCAAACCGCGTTCCGATCGGACGAGAATTGAGGGCGGGACACAGTTCCGCGGTTCACTTTCCGCCCGGGCAAAGGGCCTATAACTTGCGGCGGGAGGGCTTAAGAGTGGGCCCCCGCGAGTCGGGTGGAGAGCCGGGTGTGGAGAGGAGTAGCGGAGGTTCCCAGTCAGAGTGGGAGTGGAGGTTCCTGGGCAGAGTGGGACTGGAAGTGCACAGGCTGAGTGGAGTGAATGTGCCCTGGCTGAGTGGAGTGAATGTGCCCAGGCTGAGTGGAGTGAATGTGCCCAGGCTGAGTGGAGTGAATGTGCCCAGGCTGACTGGAGAGAATGTGCCCAGGCTGAGTGGATTGGAGGTGCCCAGGCTGAGTGGAGTGCAGGTTCCCAGGCAGAGTGGGACTGGAAGTGCCCAGGCTGAGTGGAGTGAATGTGCCCAGGCTGAGTGGAGTGAATGATCCCAGGCTGAATGGGAGTCAATGTGCCTAGACAGAGTGGAGTGAATGTGCCCAGGCTGAGTGGAGTGGAGGTGCCCAGGCTGAGTGGAGTTGGGGTTCCCAGGCAGAGAGGGACTGGAAGTGCCCTGGCTGAGTGGAGTGAATGTGCCCAGGCTGAGTGGAGTGGAGGTGCCCAGGCTGAATGGAGTTGGGGTTCCCAGGCAGAGTGGGACTGGAAGTGCCCAGGCTGAGTGGAGTGCAGGTTCCCAGGCAGAGTGGGATTGGAAGTGCCCAGGCTGAGTGGAGTGAATGTGCCCAGGCTGACTGGAGTGGAGGTGCCCAGGCCGAGTGGAGTGCAGGTTCCCAGGCAGAGTGGGACTGGAAGTGCCCAGGCTGCGTGGAGTGGAGGTTCCCAGGCTGAGTGGAGTGCAGGCTCCCAGCAGAGTGGGACTGGAAGTGCCCAGGCTGAGTGGAGTGAATGTGCCCAGGTTGAGTGGAGTGAATGTGCCCAGGCAGAGTGGAGTGAATGTGCCCAGGCTGAGTGGAGTGGAGGTGCCCAGGCTGATTGGAGTGCAGGTTCCCAGGCAGAGTGGGACTGGAAGTGCCCAGGCTGAGTGGAATGAATGTGCCCAGGCTGAGTGGAGTGAATGATCCCAGGCTGAATGGGAGTCAATGTGCCTAGACAGAGTGGAGTGAATGTGCCCAGGCTGAGTGGAGTGGAGGTGCCCAGGCTGAGTGGAGTTGGGGTTCCCAGGCAGAGAGGGACTGGAAGTGCCCTGGCTGAGTGGAGTGAATGTGCTCAGGCTCCGTGGAGTGGAGGTTCCCAGGCTGAGTGGAGTGCAGGCTCCCAGCAGAGTGGGACTGGAAGTGCCCAGGCTGAGTGGAGTGAATGTGCCCAGGCTGAATGGAGTGGAGGTGCCCAGGCTGAGTGGAGTGCAGGTTCCCAGGCAGAGTGGGATTGGAAGTGCCCAGGCTGAGTGGAGTGGAGGTGCCCAGGCTGAATGGAGTTGGGGTTCCCTGGCAGAGTGGAACTGGAAGTGCCAACGGTGAGTGGAGTGAATGTGCCCTGGCTGAGTGGAGTGAATGTGGCCAGGCTGAGTGGAGTGGAGGTGCCCAGGCTGAGTGGAGTTGGGGGTCCCTGGCAGAGTGGGACTGGAAGTGCCAAGGCTGAGTGGAGTGAATGTGCCCAGGCTGAGTGGAGTGGAGGTTCCCAGGCTGAGTGGAGTGCAGGTTCCCAGCAGAATGGGATTGGAAGTACCCAGGCTGAGTGGAGTGGAGGTGCCCAGGCTGAGTGGAGTGCTGGTTCCCAGGCAGAGTGGGATTGGAAGTTCCCAGGCTGAGTGGAGTGAATGTCCCCAGGCTGAGTGGATTGCATGTGCCCTGGCTGAGTGGAGTGCAGGTTCCCTGGCAGAGTGGGATTGGAAGTGCCCAGGCTGAATGGAGTGAATGTGCCAAGGCTGACTGGAGTGGAGGTGCCCAGGCCGAGTGGAGTGCAGGTTCCCAGGCAGAGTGGGACTGGAAGTGCCCAGGCGGAGTGGAGTGAATGTGCCCAGGCTGAATGGGAGTCAATGTGCCTAGACAGAGTGGAGTGAATGTGACCGGCCGCCGGAGCCCGAAACGTGCGTTTCCCCATTGCCTTGAATGGGCGCGGAGAGAGGGGGGCGCTTTTTGGCTCGTGGCGCGGGCACCGTTCCGCCAAAGCGTCAAGTGTCACACCTCCCCCTGCTCGGGGCGGCCCCTTGGAGCTAACTGGCTGGGTCTGGAGGGGCTGCGAGGCCGCCCAGGAGAACGGGTCCAAACCGCGTTCCGATCGGACGAGAATTGAGGGCGGGACACAGTTCCGCGGTTCAATTTCCGCCCGGGCAAAGGGCCTATTACTTGCGGCGGGAGGGCTTAAGAGTGGGCCCCCGTGAGTCGGGTGGAGAGCCGGGTGTGGAGAGGAGTAGCGGAGGTTCCCAGTCAGAGTGGGAGTGGAGGTTCCTGGGCAGAGTGGGACTGGAAGTGCCCAGGCTGAGTGGAGTGAATGTGCCCTGGCTGAGTGGAGTGAATGTGGCCAGGCTGAGTGGAGTGGAGGTGCCCAGGCTGAGTGGAGTGAATGTGCCCAGGCTGACTGGAGAGAATGTGCCCAGGCTGAGTGGATTGGAGGTGCCCAGGCTGAGTGGAGTGCAGGTTCCCAGGCAGAGTGGGACTGGAAGTGCCCAGGCTGAGTGGAGTGAATGTGCCCAGGCTGCATGGAGTGGAGGTTCCCAGGCTGAGTGGAGTGCAGGCTCCCAGCAGAGTGGGACTGGAAGTGCCCAGGCTGAGTGGAGTGAATGTGCCCAGGCTGAGTGGAGTGAATGTGCCCAGGCAGAGTGGAGTGAATGTGCCCAGGCTGAGTGGAGTGGAGGTGCCCAGGCTGATTGGAGTGCAGGTTCCCAGGCAGAGTGGGACTGGAAGTGCCCAGGCTGAGTGGAGTGAATGTGCCCAGTCTGAGTGGAATGAATGATCCCAGGCTGAATGGGAATCAATGTGCCTAGACAGAGTGGAGTGAATGTGCCCAGGCTGAGTGGAGTGGAGGTGCCCAGGCTGATTGGAGTGCAGGTTCCCAGGCAGAGTGGGACTGGAAGTGCCCAGGCTGAGTGGAGTGAATGTGCCCAGGCTGAGTGGAATGAATGATCCCAGGCTGAATGGGAGTCAATGTGCCTAGACAGAGTGGAGTGAATGTGCCCAGGCTGAGTGGAGTGGAGGTGCCCAGGCTGAGTGGAGTGCAGGTTCCCAGGCAGAGTGGGATTGGAAGTGCCCGGGCTGAGTGGAGTAATGTACCCAGGCTGAGTGGAGTGCAGGTGCCCAGGCTGAGTGGAGTGCAGGTTCCCAGGCAGAGTGGGACTGGAAGTGCCCAGGCGGAGTGGAGTGAATGTGCCCAGGCTGAATGGGATTCAATGTGCCTAGACAGACTGGAGTGAATGTGCCCGGCCGCCGGAGCCCGAAACGTGCGTTTCCCCATTGCCTTGAATGGGCGCGGAGAGAGGGGGGCGCTTTTTGGCTCGTGGCGCGGTCACCGTTGCGCCAAAGCGTCAAGTGTCACACCTCCCCGTGCTCGGGGCGGCCCCTTGGAGCTAACTAACGGGGTTTGGATGGGCTGCGAGGCCGCCCAGGAGAACGGGTCCAAACCGCGTTCCGATCGGACGAGAATTGAGGGCGGGACACAGTTCCGCGGTTCACTTTCCGCCCGGGCAAAGGGCCTATAACTTGCGGCGGGAGGGCTTAAGAGTGGGCCCCCGCGAGTCGGGTGGAGAGCCGGGTGTGGAGAGGAGTAGCGGAGGTTCCCAGTCAGACTGGGAGTGGAGGTTCCTGGGCAGAGTGGGACTGGAAGTGCCCAGGCTGAGTGGAGTGAATGTGCCCTGGCTGAGTGGAGTGAATGTGGCCAGGCTGAGTGGAGTGGAGGTGCCCAGGCCGAGTGGAGTGCAGGTTCCCAGGCAGAGTGGGACTGGAAGTGCCCAGGCTGAGTGGAGTGAATGTGCCCAGGCTGAGTGGAGTGGAGGTGCCCAGGCTGAGTGGAGTTGGGGGTCCCTGGCAGAGTGGGACTGGAAGTGCCCAGGCTGAGTGGAGTGAATGTACCCAGGCTGAGTGGAGTGGAGGTGCCCAGGCTGAGTGGAGTGCAGGTTCCCAGGCAGAGTGGGATTGGAAGTGCCCAGGCTGAGTGGAGTGAATGTGCCCAGGCTGAGTGGAGTTGGGGTTCCCTGGCAGAGTGGGACTGGAAGTGCCCAGGCTGAGTGGAGTGAATGTACCCAGGCTGAGTGGAGTGGAGGTGCCCAGGCTGAGTGGAGTGCAGGTTCCCAGGCAGAGTGGGACTGGAAGTGCCCAGGCTGAGTGGAGTGAATGTGCCCAGGCTGAATGGAGTGGAGGTTCCCAGGCTGAGTGGAGTGCAGGCTCCCAGCAGAGTGGGACTGGAAGTGCCCAGGCTGAGTGGAGTGAATGTGCCCAGGCTGAGTGGAGTGAATGTGCCCAGGCAGAGTGGAGTGAATGTGCCCAGGCTGAGTGGAGTGGAGGTGCCCAGGCTGAATGGGAGTCAATGTGCCTAGACAGAGTGGAGTGAATGTGCCCAGGCTGAATGGAGTGGAGGTGCCCAGGCTGAGTGGAGGTGCCCAGGCTGAGTGGAGTGCAGGTTCCCAGGCAGAGTGGGATTGGAAGTGCCCAGGCTGAGTGGAGTGAATGTGCCCAGGCTGAGTGGAGTGGAGGTGCCCAGGCTGAATGGAGTTGGGGTTCCCAGGCAGAGTGGGACTGGAAGTGCCCAGGCTGAGTGGAGTGCAGGTTCCCAGGCAGAGTGGGATTGGAAGTGCCCAGGCTGAGTGGAGTGAATGTGCCCAGGCTGAGTGGAGTGGAGGTGCCCAGGCAGAGTGGAGTGCAGGTTCCCAGGCAGAGTGGGACTGGAAGTGCCCAGGCTGAGTGGAGTGAATGTGCCCAGGCTGAATGGGAGTCAATGTGCCTAGACAGAGTGGAGTGAATGTGCCCAGCCGCCGGAGCCCGAAACGTGCGTTTCCCCATTGCCTTGAATGGGCGCGGAGAGAGGGGGGCGCTTTTTGGCTCGTGGCGCGGGCACCGTTGCGCCAAAGCGTCAAGTGTCACCCCTCCCCGTGCTCGGGGCGGCCCCTTGGAGCTAACTGGCTGGGTCTGGAGGGGCTGCGAGGCCGCCCAGGAGAACGGGTCCAAACCGCGTTCCGATCGGACGAGAATTGAGGGCGGGACACAGTTCCGCGGTTCACTTTCCGCCCGGGCAAAGGGCCTATTACTTGCGGCGGGAGGGCTTAAGAGTGGGCCCCCGTGAGTCGGGTGGAGAGCCGGGTGTGGAGAGGAGTAGCGGAGGTTCCCAGTCAGAGTGGGAGTGGAGGTTCCTGGGCAGAGTGGGACTGGAAGTGCCCAGGCTGAGTGGAGTGAATGTGCCCTGGCTGAGTGGAGTGAATGTGGCCAGGCTGAGTGGAGTGGAGGTGCCCAGGCTGAGTGGAGTGAATGTGCCCAGGCTGACTGGAGAGAATGTGCCCAGGCTGAGTGGATTGGAGGTGCCCAGGCTGAGTGGAGTGCAGGTTACCAGGCAGAGTGGGACTGGAAGTGCCCAGGCTGAGTGGAGTGAATGTGCCCAGGCTGAATGGAGTGGAGGTTCCCAGGCTGAGTGGAGTGCAGGCTCCCAGCAGAGTGGGACTGGAAGTGCCCAGGCTGAGTGGAGTGAATGTGCCCAGGCTGAGTGGAGTGAATGTGCCCAGGCAGAGTGGAGTGAATGTGCCCAGGCTGAGTGGAGTGGAGGTGCCCAGGCTGATTGGAGTGCAGGTTCCCAGGCAGAGTGGGACTGGAAGTGCCCAGGCTGAGTGGAGTGAATGTGCCCAGGCTGAGTGGAATGAATGATCCCAGGCTGAATGGGAGTCAATGTGCCTAGACAGAGTGGAGTGAATGTGCCCAGGCTGAGTGGAGTGGAGGTGCCCAGGCTGAGTGGAGTTGGGGTTCCCAGGCAGAGAGGGACTGGAAGTGCCCTGGCTGAGTGGAGTGAATGTGCCCAGGCTGCGTGGAGTGGAGGTTCCCAGGCTGAGTGGAGTGCAGGCTCCCAGCAGAGTGGGACTGGAAGTGCCCAGGCTGAGTGGAGTGAATGTGCCCAGGCTGAATGGAGTGGAGGTGCCCAGGCTGAGTGGAGTGCAGGTTCCCAGGCAGAGTGGGATTGGAAGTGCCCAGGCTGAGTGGAGTGAATGTGCCCAGGCTGAGTGGAGTGGAGGTGCCCAGGCTGAATGGAGTTGGGGTTCCCTGGCAGAGTGGAACTGGAAGTGCCAACGGTGAGTGGAGTGAATGTGCCCAGGCCGAGTGGAGTGCAGCTTCCCAGGCAGAGTGGGACTGGAAGTGCCCAGGCTGAGTGGAGTGAATGTGCCCAGGCTGAGTGGAGTGGAGGTGCCCAGGCTGAGTGGAGTTGGGGTTCCCAGGCAGAGAGGGACTGGAAGTGCCCTGGCTGAGTGGAGTGAATGTGCCCAGGCTGAGTGGAGTGGAGGTGCCCAGGCTGAATGGAGTTGGGGTTCCCAGGCAGAGTGGGACTGGAAGTGCCCAGGCTGAGTGGAGTGCAGGTTCCCAGGCAGAGTGGGATTGGAAGTGCCCAGGCTGAGTGGAGTGAATGTGCCCAGGCTGACTGGAGTGGAGGTGCCCAGGCCGAGTGGAGTGCAGGTTCCCAGGCAGAGTGGGACTGGAAGTGCCCAGGCTGAGTGGAGTGAATGTGCCCAGGCTGAGTGGAGTGGAGGTGCCCAGGCTGAGTGGAGTTGGGGTTCCCAGGCAGAGAGGGACTGGAAGTGCCCTGGCTGAGTGGAGTGAATGTGCCCAGGCTGAGTGGAGTGGAGGTGCCCAGGCTGAATGGAGTTGGGGTTCCCAGGCAGAGTGGGACTGGAAGTGCCCTGGCTGAGTGGAGTGAATGTGGCCAGGCTGAGTGGAGTGGAGGTGCCCAGGCTGAGTGGAGTGAATGTGCCCAGGCTGACTGGAGAGAATGTGCCCAGGCTGAGTGGATTGGAGGTGCCCAGGCTGAGTGGAGTGCAGGTTCCCAGGCAGTGTGGGACTGGAAGTGCCCAGGCTGAGTGGAGTGAATGTGCCCAGGCTGAGTGGAGTGGAGGTGCCCAGGCTGAGTGGAGTTGGGGTTCCCTGGCAGAGTGGGACTGGAAGTGCCAAGGCTGAGTGGAGTGAATGTGCCCAGGCTGAGTGGAGTGGAGGTGCCCAGGCTGAGTGGACTGCAGGTTCCCAGGCAGAGTGGGACTGGAAGTGCCCAGGCGGAGTGGAGTGAATGTGCCCAGGCTGAATGGGAGTCAATGTGCCTAGACAGAGTGGAGTGAATGTGCCCGGCCGCCGGAGCCCGAAACGTGCGTTTCCCCATTGCCTTGAATGGGCGCGGAGAGAGGGGGGCGCATTTTGGCTCGTGGCGCGGGCACCGTTGCGCCAAAGCGTCAAGTGTCACACCTCCCCGTGCTCGGGGCGGCCCCTTGGAGCTAACTGGCTGGGTCTGGAGGGGCTGCGAGGCCGCCCAGGAGAACGGGTCCAAACCGCGTTCCGATCGGACGAGAATTGAGGGCGGGACACAGTTCCGCGGTTCACTTTCCGCCCGGGCAAAGGGCCTATAACTTGCGGCGGGAGGGCTTAAGAGTGGGCCCCCGTGAGTCGGGTGGAGAGCCGGGTGTGGAGAGGAGTAGCGGAGGTTCCCAGTCAGAGTGGGAGTGGAGGTTCCTGGGCAGAGTGGGACTGGAAGTGCCCAGGCTGAGTGGAGTGAATGTGCCCTGGCTGAGTGGAGTGAATGTGCCCAGGCTGAGTGGAGTGAATGTGCCCAGGCTTAGTGGAGTGAATGTGCCCAGGCTGACTGGAGAGAATGTGCGCAGGCTGAGTGGATTGGAGGTGCCAAGGCTGAGTGGAGTGGAGGTTCCCAGGCAGAGTGGGAATGGAAGTGCCCAGGCTGAGTGGAGTGAATGTGCCCAGGCTGAGTGGAGTGGAGGTGCCCAGGCTGAGTGGAGTTGGGGTTCCCTGGCAGAGTGGGACTGGAAGTGCCAAGGCTGAGTGGAGTGAATGTGCCCAGGCTGAGTGGAGTGGAGGTGCCCAGGCTGATTGGAGTGCAGGTTCCCAGGCAGAGTGGGACTGGAAGTGCCAAGGCTGAGTGGAGTGAATGTGCCCAGGCTGAATGGAGTGGAGGTGCCCAGGCTGAGTGGAGTGCAGGTTCCCAGGCAGAGTGGGATTGGAAGTGCCCAGGCTGAGTGGAGTGAATGTGCCCAGGCTGAGTGGAGTGGAGGTGCCCAGGCTGAATGGAGTAGGGGTTCCCAGGCAGAGTGGGACTGGAAGTGCCCAGGCTGAGTGGAGTGCAGGTTCCCAGGCAGAGTGGGATTGGAAGTGCCCAGGCTGAGTGGAGTGAATGTACCCAGGCTGAGTGGAGTGGAGGTGCCCAGGCTGAGTGGAGTGCAGGTTTCCAGGCAGAGTGGGATTGGAAGTGCCCAGGCTGAGTGGAGTGAATGTGCCCAGGCTGAGTGGAGTGGAGGTGCCCAGGCTGAGTGGAGTTGGGGTTCCCTGGCAGAGTGGGACTGGAAGTGCCAAGGCTGAGTGGAGTGAATGTGCCCAGGCTGAATGGAGTGAATGTGCCCAGGCTGAATGGGAGTCAATGTGCCTAGACAGAGTGGAGTGAATGTGCCCAGCCGCCGGAGCCCGAAACGTGCGTTTCCCCATTGCCTTGAATGGGCGCGGAGAGAGGGGGGCGCTTTTTGGCTCGTGGCGCGGGCACCGTTGCGGCAAAGCGTCAAGTGTCACACCTCCCCGTGCTCGGGGCGGCCCCTTGGAGCTAACTGGCTGGGTCTGGAGGGGCTGCGAGGCCGCCCAGGAGAACGGGTCCAAACCGCGTTCCGATCGGACGAGAATTGAGGGCGGGACACAGTTCCGCGGTTCACTTTCCGCCCGGGCAAAGGGCCTATAACTTGCGGCGGGAGGGCTTAAGAGTGGGCCCCCGCGAGTCGGGTGGAGAGCCGGGTGTGGAGAGGAGTAGCGGAGGTTCCCAGTCAGAGTGGGAGTGGAGGTTCCTGGGCAGAGTGGGACTGGAAGTGCCCAGGCTGAGTGGAGTGAATGTGCCCTGGCTGAGTGGAGTGAATGTGCCCAGGCTGAGTGGAGTGAATGTGCCCCGGCTGAGTGGAGTGAATGTGCCCAGGCTGACTGGAGAGAATGTGCGCAGGCTGAGTGGATTGGAGGTGCCCAGGCTGAGTGGAGTGGAGGTTCCCAGGCAGAGTGGGACAGGAAGTGCCCAGGCTGAGTGGAGTGAATGTGCCCAGGCTGAGTGGAGTGGAGGTGCCCAGGCTGAGTGGAGTTGGGGTTCCCTGGCAGAGTGGGACTGGAAGTGCCAAGGCTGAGTGGAGTGAATGTGCCCAGGCTGAGTGGAGTGGAGGTGCCCAGGCCGAGTGGAGTGCAGGTTCCCAGGCAGAGTGGGACTGGAAGTGCCCAGGCGGAGTGGAGTGAATGTGCCCAGGCTGAATGGGAGTCAATGTGCCTAGACAGAGTGGAGTGAATGTGCCCAGCCGCCGGAGCCCGAAACGTGCGTTTCCCCATTGCCTTGAATGCGCGCGGAGAGAGGGGGGCGCTTTTTGGCTCGTGGCGCGGGCACCGTTGCGCCAAAGCGTCAAGTGTCACACCTCCCCGTGCTCGGGGCGGCCCCTTGGAGCTAACTGGCTGGGTCTGGAGGGGCTGCGAGGCCGCCCAGGAGAACGGGTCCAAACCGCGTTCCGATCGGACGAGAATTGAGGGCGGGACACAGTTCCGCGGTTCACTTTCCGCCCGGGCAAAGGGCCTATAACTTGCGGCGGGAGGGCTTAAGAGTGGGCCCCCGCGAGTCGGGTGGAGAGCCGGGTGTGGAGAGGAGTAGCGGAGGTTCCCAGTCAGAGTGGGAGTGGAGGTTCCTGGGCAGAGTGGGACTGGAAGTGCCCAGGCTGAGTGGAGTGAATGTGCCCTGGCTGAGTGGAGTGAATGTGGCCAGGCTGAGTGGAGTGGAGGTGCCCAGGCCGAGTGGAGTGCAGGTTCCCAGGCAGAGTGGGACTGGAAGTGCCCAGGCTGAGTGGAGTGAATGTGCCCAGGCTGAGTGGAGTGGAGGTGCCCAGGCTGAGTGGAGTTGGGGGTCCCTGGCAGAGTGGGACTGGAAGTGCCCAGGCTGAGTGGAGTGAATGTACCCAGGCTGAGTGGAGTGGAGGTGCCCAGGCTGAGTGGAGTGCAGGTTCCCAGGCAGAGTGGGACTGGAAGTGCCCAGGCTGAGTGGAGTGAATGTGCCCAGGCTGAATGGAGTGGAGGTTCCCAGGCTGAGTGGAGTGCAGGCTCCCAGCAGAGTGGGACTGGAAGTGCCCAGGCTGAGTGGAGTGAATGTGCCCAGGCTGAGTGGAGTGAATGTGCCCAGGCAGAGTGGAGTGAATGTGCCCAGGCTGAGTGGAGTGGAGGTGCCCAGGCTGAATGGGAGTCAATGTGCCTAGACAGAGTGGAGTGAATGTGCCCAGGCTGAATGGAGTGGAGGTGCCCAGGCTGAGTGGAGGTGCCCAGGCTGAGTGGAGTGCAGGTTCCCAGGCAGAGTGGGATTGGAAGTGCCCAGGCTGAGTGGAGTGAATGTGCCCAGGCTGAGTGGAGTGGAGGTGCCCAGGCTGAATGGAGTTGGGGTTCCCAGGCAGAGTGGGACTGGAAGTGCCCAGGCTGAGTGGAGTGCAGGTTCCCAGGCAGAGTGGGATTGGAAGTGCCCAGGCTGAGTGGAGTGAATGTGCCCAGGCTGAGTGGAGTGGAGGTGCCCAGGCAGAGTGGAGTGCAGGTTCCCAGGCAGAGTGGGACTGGAAGTGCCCAGGCTGAGTGGAGTGAATGTGCCCAGGCTGAATGGGAGTCAATGTGCCTAGACAGAGTGGAGTGAATGTGCCCAGCCGCCGGAGCCCGAAACGTGCGTTTCCCCATTGCCTTGAATGGGCGCGGAGAGAGGGGGGCGCTTTTTGGCTCGTGGCGCGGGCACCGTTGCGCCAAAGCGTCAAGTGTCACCCCTCCCCGTGCTCGGGGCGGCCCCTTGGAGCTAACTGGCTGGGTCTGGAGGGGCTGCGAGGCCGCCCAGGAGAACGGGTCCAAACCGCGTTCCGATCGGACGAGAATTGAGGGCGGGACACAGTTCCGCGGTTCACTTTCCGCCCGGGCAAAGGGCCTATTACTTGCGGCGGGAGGGCTTAAGAGTGGGCCCCCGTGAGTCGGGTGGAGAGCCGGGTGTGGAGAGGAGTAGCGGAGGTTCCCAGTCAGAGTGGGAGTGGAGGTTCCTGGGCAGAGTGGGACTGGAAGTGCCCAGGCTGAGTGGAGTGAATGTGCCCTGGCTGAGTGGAGTGAATGTGGCCAGGCTGAGTGGAGTGGAGGTGCCCAGGCTGAGTGGAGTGAATGTGCCCAGGCTGACTGGAGAGAATGTGCCCAGGCTGAGTGGATTGGAGGTGCCCAGGCTGAGTGGAGTGCAGGTTACCAGGCAGAGTGGGACTGGAAGTGCCCAGGCTGAGTGGAGTGAATGTGCCCAGGCTGAATGGAGTGGAGGTTCCCAGGCTGAGTGGAGTGCAGGCTCCCAGCAGAGTGGGACTGGAAGTGCCCAGGCTGAGTGGAGTGAATGTGCCCAGGCTGAGTGGAGTGAATGTGCCCAGGCAGAGTGGAGTGAATGTGCCCAGGCTGAGTGGAGTGGAGGTGCCCAGGCTGATTGGAGTGCAGGTTCCCAGGCAGAGTGGGACTGGAAGTGCCCAGGCTGAGTGGAGTGAATGTGCCCAGGCTGAGTGGAATGAATGATCCCAGGCTGAATGGGAGTCAATGTGCCTAGACAGAGTGGAGTGAATGTGCCCAGGCTGAGTGGAGTGGAGGTGCCCAGGCTGAGTGGAGTTGGGGTTCCCAGGCAGAGAGGGACTGGAAGTGCCCTGGCTGAGTGGAGTGAATGTGCCCAGGCTGCGTGGAGTGGAGGTTCCCAGGCTGAGTGGAGTGCAGGCTCCCAGCAGAGTGGGACTGGAAGTGCCCAGGCTGAGTGGAGTGAATGTGCCCAGGCTGAATGGAGTGGAGGTGCCCAGGCTGAGTGGAGTGCAGGTTCCCAGGCAGAGTGGGATTGGAAGTGCCCAGGCTGAGTGGAGTGAATGTGCCCAGGCTGAGTGGAGTGGAGGTGCCCAGGCTGAATGGAGTTGGGGTTCCCTGGCAGAGTGGAACTGGAAGTGCCAACGGTGAGTGGAGTGAATGTGCCCAGGCCGAGTGGAGTGCAGCTTCCCAGGCAGAGTGGGACTGGAAGTGCCCAGGCTGAGTGGAGTGAATGTGCCCAGGCTGAGTGGAGTGGAGGTGCCCAGGCTGAGTGGAGTTGGGGTTCCCAGGCAGAGAGGGACTGGAAGTGCCCTGGCTGAGTGGAGTGAATGTGCCCAGGCTGAGTGGAGTGGAGGTGCCCAGGCTGAATGGAGTTGGGGTTCCCAGGCAGAGTGGGACTGGAAGTGCCCAGGCTGAGTGGAGTGCAGGTTCCCAGGCAGAGTGGGATTGGAAGTGCCCAGGCTGAGTGGAGTGAATGTGCCCAGGCTGACTGGAGTGGAGGTGCCCAGGCCGAGTGGAGTGCAGGTTCCCAGGCAGAGTGGGACTGGAAGTGCCCAGGCGGAGTGGAGTGAATGTGCCCAGGCTGAATGGGAGTCAATGTGCCTAGACAGAGTGGAGTGAATGTGCCCAGGCTGAGTGGAGTGGAGGTGCCCAGGCTGATTGGAGTGCAGGTTCCCAGGCAGAGTGGGACTGGAAGTGCCCAGGCTGAGTGGAGTGAATGTGCCCAGGCTGAGTGGAGTGAATGATCCCAGGCTGAATGGGAGTCAATGTGCCTAGACAGAGTGGAGTGAATGTGCCCAGGCTGAGTGGAGTGGAGGTGCCCAGGCTGAGTGGAGTTGGGGTTCCCAGGCAGAGAGGGACTGGAAGTGCCCTGGCTGAGTGGAGTGAATGTGCTCAGGCTGCGTGGAGTGGAGGTTCCCAGGCTGAGTGGAGTGCAGGCTCCCAGCAGAGTGGGACTGGAAGTGCCCAGGCTGAGTGGAGTGAATGTGCCCAGGCTGAATGGAGTGGAGGTGCCCAGGCTGAGTGGAGTGCAGGTTCCCAGGCAGAGTGGGATTGGAAGTGCCCAGGCTGAGTGGAGTGAATGTGCCCAGGCTGAGTGGAGTGGAGGTGCCCAGGCTGAATGGAGTTGGGGTTCCCTGGCAGAGTGGAACTGGAAGTGCCAACGGTGAGTGGAGTGAATGTGCCCTGGCTGAGTGGAGTGAATGTGGCCAGGCTGAGTGGAGTGGAGGTGCCCAGGCTGAGTGGAGTTGGGGGTCCCTGGCAGAGTGGGACTGGAAGTGCCAAGGCTGAGTGGAGTGAATGTGCCCAGGCTGAGTGGAGTGGAGGTTCCCAGGCTGAGTGGAGTGCAGGTTCCCAGCAGAATGGGATTGGAAGTACCCAGGCTGAGTGGAGTGGAGGTGCCCAGGCTGAGTGGAGTGCTGGTTCCCAGGCAGAGTGGGATTGGAAGTGCCCAGGCTGAGTGGAGTGAATGTCCCCAGGCTGAGTGGATTGCATGTGCCCTGGCTGAGTGGAGTGCAGGTTCCCTGGCAGAGTGGGATTGGAAGTGCCCAGGCTGAATGGAGTGAATGTGCCAAGGCTGACTGGAGTGGAGGTGCCCAGGCCGAGTGGAGTGCAGGTTCCCAGGCAGAATGGGACTGGAAGTGCCCAGGCGGAGTGGAGTGAATGTGCCCAGGCTGAATGGGAGTCAATGTGCCTAGACAGAGTGGAGTGAATGTGACCGGCCGCCGGAGCCCGAAACGTGCGTTTCCCCATTGCCTTGAATGGGCGCGGAGAGAGGGGGGCGCTTTTTGGCTCGTGGCGCGGGCACCGTTCCGCCAAAGCGTCAAGTGTCACACCTCCCCCTGCTCGGGGCGGCCCCTTGGAGCTAACTGGCTGGGTCTGGAGGGGCTGCGAGGCCGCCCAGGAGAACGGGTCCAAACCGCGTTCCGATCGGACGAGAATTGAGGGCGGGACACAGTTCCGCGGTTCACTTTCCGCCCGGGCAAAGGGCCTATTACTTGCGGCGGGAGGGCTTAAGAGTGGGCCCCCGTGAGTCGGGTGGAGAGCCGGGTGTGGAGAGGAGTAGCGGAGGTTCCCAGTCAGAGTGGGAGTGGAGGTTCCTGGGCAGAGTGGGACTGGAAGTGCCCAGGCTGAGTGGAGTGAATGTGCCCTGGCTGAGTGGAGTGAATGTGGCCAGGCTGAGTGGAGTGGAGGTGCCCAGGCTGAGTGGAGTGAATGTGCCCAGGCTGACTGGAGAGAATGTGCCCAGGCTGAGTGGATTGGAGGTGCCCAGGCTGAGTGGAGTGCAGGTTCCCAGGCAGAGTGGGACTGGAAGTGCCCAGGCTGAGTGGAGTGAATGTGCCCAGGCTGAATGGAGTGGAGGTTCCCAGGCTGAGTGGAGTGCAGGCTCCCAGCAGAGTGGGACTGGAAGTGCCCAGGCTGAGTGGAGTGAATGTGCCCAGGCTGAGTGGAGTGAATGTGCCCAGGCAGAGTGGAGTGAATGTGCCCAGGCTGAGTGGAGTGGAGGTGCCCAGGCTGATTGGAGTGCAGGTTCCCAGGCAGAGTGGGACTGGAAGTGCCCAGGCTGAGTGGAGTGAATGTGCCCAGTCTGAGTGGAATGAATGATCCCAGGCTGAATGGGAATCAATGTGCCTAGACAGAGTGGAGTGAATGTGCCCAGGCTGAGTGGAGTGGAGGTGCCCAGGCTGATTGGAGTGCAGGTTCCCAGGCAGAGTGGGACTGGAAGTGCCCAGGCTGAGTGGAGCGAATGTGCCCAGGCTGAGTGGAATGAATGATCCCAGGCTGAATGGGAGTCAATGTGCCTAGACAGAGTGGAGTGAATGTGCCCAGGCTGAGTGGAGTGGAGGTGCCCAGGCTGAGTGGAGTGCAGGTTCCCAGGCAGAGTGGGATTGGAAGTGCCCAGGCTGAGTGGAGTAATGTACCCAGGCTGAGTGGAGTGCAGGTGCCCAGGCTGAGTGGAGTGCAGGTTCCCAGGCAGAGTGGGATTGGAAGTGCCCAGGCTTAGTGGAGTGAATGTGCCCAGGCTGAGTGGAGTGGAGGTGCCCAGGCCGAGTGGAGTGCAGGTTCCCAGGCAGAGTGGGACTGGAAGTGCCCAGGCGGAGTGGAGTGAATGTGCCCAGGCTGAATGGGATTCAATGTGCCTAGACAGAGTGGAGTGAATGTGCCCGGCCGCCGGAGCCCGAAACGTGCGTTTCCCCATTGCCTTGAATGGGCGCGGAGAGAGGGGGGCGCTTTTTGGCTCGTGGCGCGGTCACCGTTGCGCCAAAGCGTCAAGTGTCACACCTCCCCGTGCTCGGGGCGGCCCCTTGGAGCTAACTAACGGGGTTTGGATGGGCTGCGAGGCCGCCCAGGAGAACGGGTCCAAACCGCGTTCCGATCGGACGAGAATTGAGGGCGGGACACAGTTCCGCGGTTCACTTTCCGCCCGGGCAAAGGGCCTATAACTTGCGGCGGGAGGGCTGAAGAGTGGGCCCCCGCGAGTCGGGTGGAGAGCCGGGTGTGGAGAGGAGTAGCGGAGGTTCCCAGTCAGAGTGGGAGTGGAGGTTCCTGGGCAGAGTGGGACTGGAAGTGCCCAGGCTGAGTGGAGTGAATGTGCCCTGGCTGAGTGGAGTGAATGTGGCCAGGCTGAGTGGAGTGGAGGTGCCCAGGCCGAGTGGAGTGCAGGTTCCCAGGCAGAGTGGGACTGGAAGTGCCCAGGCTGAGTGGAGTGAATGTGCCCAGGCTGAGTGGAGTGGAGGTGCCCAGGCTGAGTGGAGTTGGGGGTCCCTGGCAGAGTGGGACTGGAAGTGCCCAGGCTGAGTGGAGTGAATGTACCCAGGCTGAGTGGAGTGGAGGTGCCCAGGCTGAGTGGAGTGCAGGTTCCCAGGCAGAGTGGGATTGGAAGTGCCCAGGCTGAGTGGAGTGAATGTGCCCAGGCTGAGTGGAGTTGGGGTTCCCTGGCAGAGTGGGACTGGAAGTGCCAAGGCTGAGTGGAGTGAATGTGCCCAGGCTGAGTGGAGTGGAGGTGCCCAGGCCGAGTGGAGTGCAGGTTCCCAGGCAGAGTGGGACTGAAAGTGCCCAGGCTGAGTGGAGTGAATGTGCCCCAGGCTGAATGGAGTGGAGGTGCCCAGACTGAGTGGAGTGCAGGTTCCCAGGCAGAGTGGGACTGGAAGTGCCCAGGCTGAGTGGAGTGAATGTGCCCAGGCTGAGTGGAGTGGAGGTGCCCAGGCTGAGTGGAGTTGGGGTTCCCTGGCAGAGTGGGACTGGAAGTGCCAAGGCTGAGTGGAGTGAAGGTACCCAGGCTGAGTGGAGTGGAGGTGCCCAGGCTGAGTGGAGTGCAGGTTCCCAGCAGAGTGGGACTGGAAGTGCCCAGGCTGAGTGGAGTGAATGTGCCCAGGCTGAATGGAGTGGAGGTGCCCAGGCTGAGTGGAGGTGCCCAGGCTGAGTGGAGTGCAGGTTCCCAGGCAGAGTGGGATTGGAAGTGCCCAGGCTGAGTGGAGTGAATGTACCCAGGCTGAGTGGAGTGGAGGGGCCCAGTCTGAGTCGAGTGCAGGTTCCCAGGCAGAGTGGGATTGGAAGTGCCCAGGCTGAGTGGAGTGAATGTGCCCAGGCTGAGTGGAGTGGAGGTGCCCAGGCCGAGTGGAGTGCAGGTTCCCAGGCAGAGTGGGACTGGAAGTGCCCAGGCGGAGTGGAGTGAATGTGACCAGGCTGAATGGGAGTCAATGTGCCTAGACAGAGTGGAGTGAATGTGCCCAGCCGCCGGAGCCCGAAACGTGCGTTTCCCCATTGCCTTGAATGGGCGCGGAGAGAGGGGGGCGCTTTTTGGCTCGTGGCGCGGGCACCGTTGCGGCAAAGCGTCAAGTGTCACACCTCCCCGTGCTCGGGGCGGCCCCTTGGAGCTAACTGGCTGGGTCTGGAGGGGCTGCGAGGCCGCCCAGGAGAACGGGTGCAAACCGCGTTCCGATCGGACGAGAATTGAGGGCGGGACACAGTTCCGCGGTTCACTTTCCGCCCCGGCAAAGGGCCTATAACTTGCGGCGGGAGGGCTTAAGAGTGGGCCCCCGCGAGTCGGGTGGAGAGCCGGGTGTGGAGAGGAGTAGCGGAGGTTCCCAGTCAGAGTGGGAGTGGAGGTTCCTGGGCAGAGTGGGACTGGAAGTGCCCAGGCTGAGTGGAGTGAATGTGCCCTGGCTGAGTGGAGTGAATGTGCCCAGGCTGAGTGGAGTGAATGTGCCCAGGCTGAGTGGAGTGAATGTGCCCAGGCTGACTGGAGAGAATGTGCGCAGGCTGAGTGGATTGGAGGTGCCCAGGCTGAGTGGAGTGGAGGTTCCCAGGCAGAGTGGGACTGGAAGTGCCCAGGCTGAGTGGAGTGAATGTGCCCAGGCTGAGTGGAGTGGAGGTGCCCAGGCTGAGTGGAGTTGGGGTTCCCTGGCAGAGTGGGACTGGAAGTGCCAAGGCTGAGTGGAGTGAATGTGCCCAGGCTGAGTGGAGTGGAGGTGCCCAGGCCGAGTGGAGTGCAGGTTCCCAGGCAGAGTGGGACTGGAAGTGCCCAGGCGGAGTGGAGTGAATGTGCCCAGGCTGAATGGGAGTCAATGTGCCTAGACAGAGTGGAGTGAATGTGCCCAGCCGCCGGAGCCCGAAACGTGCGTTTCCCCATTGCCTTGAATGCGCGCGGAGAGAGGGGGGCGCTTTTTGGCTCGTGGCGCGGGCACCGTTGCGCCAAAGCGTCAAGTGTCACACCTCCCCGTGCTCGGGGCGGCCCCTTGGAGCTAACTGGCTGGGTCTGGAGGAGCTGCGAGGCCGCCCAGGAGAACGGGTCCAAACCGCGTTCCGATCGGACGAGAATTGAGGGCGGGACACAGTTCCGCGGTTCACTTTCCGCCCGGGCAAAGGGCCTATAACTTACGGCGGGAGGGCTTAAGAGTGGGCCCCCGCGAGTCGGGTGGAGAGCCGGGTGTGGAGAGGAGTAGCGGAGGTTCCCAGTCAGAGTGGGAGTGGAGGTTCCTGGGCAGAGTGGGACTGGAAGTGCCCAGGCTGAGTGGAGTGAATGTGCCCTGGCTGAGTGGAGTGAATGTGGCCAGGCTGAGTGGAGTGAATGTGCCCAGGCTGAGTGGAGTGAATGTGCCCAGGCTGACTGGAGAGAATGTGCCCAGGCTGAGTGGATTGGAGGTGCCCAGGCTGAGTGGAGTGCAGGTTCCCAGGCAGAGTGGGACTGGAAGTGCCCAGGCTGAGTGGAGTGAATGTGCCCAGGCTGAGTGGAGTGAATGATCCCAGGCTGAATGGGAGTCAATGTGCCTAGACAGAGTGGAGTGAATGTGCCCAGGCTGAGTGCAGTGGAGGTGCCCAGGCTGAGTGGAGTTGGGGTTCCCAGGCAGAGAGGGACTGGAAGTGCCCTGGCTGAGTGGAGTGAATGTGCCCAGGCTGAGTGGAGTGGAGGTGCCCAGGCTGAATGGAGTTGGGGTTCCCAGGCAGAGTGGGACTGGAAGTGCCCAGGCTGAGTGGAGTGCAGGTTCCCAGGCAGAGTGGGATTGGAAGTGCCCAGGCTGAGTGGAGTGAATGTGCCCAGGCTGACTGGAGTGGAGGTGCCCATTCCGAGTGGAGTGCAGGTTCCCAGGCAGAGTGGGACTGGAAGTGCCCAGGCGGAGTGGAGTGAATGTGCCCAGGCTGAATGGGAGTCAATGTGCCTAGACAGAGTGGAGTGAATGTGCCCAGCCGCCGGAGCCCGAAACGTGCGTTTCCCCATTGCCTTGAATGGGCGCGGAGAGAGGGGGGCGCTTTTTGGCTCGTGGCGCGGGCACCGTTGCGCCAAAGCGTCAAGTGTCACCCCTCCCCGTGCTCGGGGTGGCCCCTTGGAGCTAACTGGCTGGGTCTGGAGGGGCTGCGAGGCCGCCCAGGAGAACGGGTCCAAACCGCGTTCCGATCGGACGAGAATTGAGGGCGGGACACAGTTCCACGGTTCACTTTCCGCCCGGGCAAAGGGCCTATTACTTGCGGCGGGAGGGCTTAAGAGTGGGACCCCGTGAGTCGGGTGGAGAGCCGGGTGTGGAGAGGAGTAGCGGAGGTTCCCAGTCAGAGTGGGAGTGGAGGTTCCTGGGCAGAGTGGGACTGGAAGTGCCCAGGCTGAGTGGAGTGAATGTGCCCTGGCTGAGTGGAGTGAATGTGGCCAGGCTGAGTGGAGTGGAGGTGCCCAGGCTGAGTGGAGTGAATGTGCCCAGGCTGACTGGAGAGAATGTGCCCAGGCTGAGTGGATTGGAGGTGCCCAGGCTGAGTGGAGTGCAGGTTCCCAGGCAGAGTGGGACTGGAAGTGCCCAGGCTGAGTGGAGTGAATGTGCCCAGGCTGAGTGGAGTGGAGGTGCCCAGGCTGAGTGGAGTTGGGGTTCCCTGGCAGAGTGGGACTGGAAGTGCCAAGGCTGAGTGGAGTGAATGTGCCCAGGCTGAGTGGAGTGGAGGTGCCCAGGCCGAGTGGAGTTGGGGTTCCCAGGCAGAGTGGGACTGGAAGTGCCCAGGCGGAGTGGAGTGAATGTGCCCAGGCTGAATGGGAGTCAATGTGCCTAGACAGAGTGGAGTGAATGTGCCCGGCCGCCGGAGCCCGAAACGTGCGTTTCCCCATTGCCTTGAATGGGCGCGGAGAGAGGGGGGCGCTTTTTGGCTCGTGGCGCGGGCACCGTTGCGCCAAAGCGTCAAGTGTCACACCTCCCCGTGCTCGGGGCGGCCCCATGGAGCTAACAGGCTGGGTCTGGAGGGGCTGCGAGGCCGCCCAGGAGAACGGGTCCAAACCGTGTTCCGATCGGACGAGAATTGAGGGCGGGACACAGTTCCGCGGTTCACTTTCCGCCCGGGCAAAGGGCCTATAACTTGCGGCGGGAGGGCTTAAGAGTGGGCCCCCGCGAGTCGGGTGGAGAGCCGGGTGTGGAGAGGAGTAGCGGAGGTTCCCAGTCAGAGTGGGAGTGGAGGTTCCTGGGCAGAGTGGGACTGGAAGTGCCCAGGCTGAGTGGAGTGAATGTGCCCTGGCTGAGTGGAGTGAATGTGGCAAGGCTGAGTGGAGTGGAGGTGCCCAGGCTGAGTGGAGTGAATGTGCCCAGGCTGACTGGAGAGAATGTGCCCAGGCTGAGTGGATTGGAGGTGCCCAGGCTGAGTGGAGTGCAGGTTCCCAGGCAGAGTGGGACTGGAAGTGCCCAGGCTGAGTGGAGTGAATGTGCCCAGGCTGAGTGGAGTGGAGGTGCCCAGGCTGAGTGGAGTTGGGGTTCCCTGGCAGAGTGGGACTGGAAGTGCCAAGGCTGAGTGGAGTGAATGTGCCCAGGCTGAGTGGAGTGGAGGTGCCCAGGCCGAGTGGAGTTGGGGTTCCCAGGCAGAGTGGGACTGGAAGTGCCCAGGCGGAGTGGAGTGAATGTGCCCAGGCTGAATGGGAGTCAATGTGCCTAGACAGAGTGGAGTGAATGTGCCCGGCCGCCGGAGCCCGAAACGTGCGTTTCCCCATTGCCTTGAATGGGCGCGGAGAGAGGGGGGCGCTTTTTGGCTCGTGGCGCGGGCACCGTTGCGCCAAAGCCTCAAGTGTCACACCTCCCCGTGCTCGGGGCGGCCCCTTGGAGCTAACTGGCTGGGTCTGGAGGGGCTGCGAGGCCGCCCAGGAGAACGGGTCCAAACCGCGTTCCGATCGGACGAGAATTGAGGGCGGGACACAGTTCCGCGGTTCACTTTCCGCCCGGGCAAAGGGCCTATAACTTGCGGCGGGAGGGCTTAAGAGTGGGCCCCCGCGAGTCGGGTGGAGAGCCGGGTGTGGAGAGGAGTAGCGGAGGTTCCCAGTCAGAGTGGGAGTGGAGGTTCCTGGGCAGAGTGGGACTGGAAGTGCCCAGGCTGAGTGGAGTGAATGTGCCCTGGCTGAGTGGAGTGAATGTGGCCAGGCTGAGTGGAGTGGAGGAGCCCAGGCTGAGAGGAGTGCAGGCACCCAGGCAGAGTGGGATTGGAAGTGCCCAGGCTGAGTGGAGTGAATGTGCCCAGGCTGAGTGGAGTGGAGGTGCCCAGGCCGAGTGGAGTGCAGGTTCCCAGGCAGAGTGGGACTGGAAGTGCCCAGGCTGAGTGGAGTGAATGTGCCCAGGCTGAGTGGAGTGGAGTTGCCCAGGCTGAGTGGAGTTGGGGTTCCCTGGCAGAGTGGGACTGGAAGTGCCAAGGCTGAGTGGAGTGAATGTGCCCAGGCTGAGTGGAGTGGAGGTGCCCAGGCCGAGTGGAGTGCAGGTTCCCAGGCAGAGTGGGACTGAAAGTGCCCAGGCTGAGTGGAGTGAATGTGCCCAGGCTGAGTGGAGTGGAGGTGCCCCAGCTGAGTGGAGTTGGGGTTCCCTGGCAGAGTGGGACTGGAAGTGCCAAGGCTGAGTGGAGTGAAGGTACCCAGGCTGAGTGGAGTGGAGGTGCCCAGGCTGAGTGGAGTGCAGGTTCCCAGGCAGAGTGGGATTGGAAGTGCCAAGGCTGAGTGGAGTGAATGTGCCCAGGCTGAGTGGAGTGGAGGTGCCCAGGCTGAGTGGAGTTGGGGTTCCCTGGCAGAGTGGGATTGGAAGTGCCCAGGCTGAGTGGAGTGAACGTGCCCAGGCTGAGTGGAGTGGAGGTGCCCAGGCTGAGTGGAGTTGGGGTTCCCTGGCAGAGTGGGACTGGAAGTGCCAAGGCTGAGTGGAGTGAAGGTACCCAGGCTGAGTGGAGGGGAGGTGCCCAGGCTGAGTGGAGTGCAGGTTCCCAGCAGAGTGGGACTGGAAGTGCCCAGGCTGAGTGGAGTGAATGTGCCCAGGCTGAATGGAGTGGAGGTGCCCAGGCTGAGTGGAGGTGCCCAGGCTGAGTGGAGTGCAGGTTCCCAGGCAGAGTGGGATTGGAAGTGCCCAGGCTGAGTGGAGTGAATGTGCCCAGGCTGAGTGGAGTGGAGGTGCCCAGGCTGAATGGAGTAGGGGTTCCCAGGCAGAGTGGGACTGGAAGTGCCCAGGCTGAGTGGAGTGAATGTGCCCAGGCTGAGTGGAGTGGAGGTGCCCAGGCTGAGTGGAGTTGGGGTTCCCTGGCAGAGTGGGACTGGAAGTGCCAACGCTGAGTGGAGTGAATGTGCCCAGGCTGAGTGGAGTGGAGGTGCCCAGGCTGAGTGGAGTGCAGGTTCCCAGGCAGAGTGGGATTGGAAGTGCCCAGGCTGAGTGGAGTGAATGTGCCCAGGCTGAATGGGAGTCAATGTGCCTAGACAGAGTGGAGTGAATGTGCCCGGCCGCCGGAGCCCGAAACGTGCGTTTCCCCATTGCCTTGAATGGGCGCGGAGAGAGGGGGGCGCTTTTTGGCTCGTGGCGCGGGCACCGTTGCGCCAAAGCGTCAAGTGTCACACCTCCCCGTGCTCGGGGCGGCCCCTTGGAGCTAACTGGCTGGGTCTGGAGGGGCTGCGAGGCCGCCCAGGAGAACGGGTCCAAACCGCGTTCCGATCGGACGAGAATTGAGGGCGGGACACAGTTCCGCGGTTCACTTTCCGCCCGGGCAAAGGGCCTATAACTTGCGGCGGGAGGGCTTAAGAGTGGGCCCCCGCGAGTCGGGTGGAGAGCCGGGTGTGGAGAGGAGTAGCGGAGGTTCCCAGTCAGAGTGGGAGTGGAGGTTCCTGGGCAGAGTGGGACTGGAAGTGCCCAGGCTGAGTGGAGTGAATGTGCCCTGGCTGAGTGGAGTGAATGTGGCCAGGCTGAGTGGAGTGGAGGAGCCCAGGCTGAGAGGAGTGCAGGCACCCAGGCAGAGTGGGATTGGAAGTGCCCAGGCTGAGTGGAGTGAATGTGCCCAGGCTGAGTGGAGTGGAGGTGCCCAGGCCGAGTGGAGTGCAGGTTCCCAGGCAGAGTGGGACTGGAAGTGCCCAGGCTGAGTGGAGTGAATGTGCCCAGGCTGAGTGGAGTGGAGTTGCCCAGGCTGAGTGGAGTTGGGGTTCCCTGGCAGAGTGGGACTGGAATTGCCAAGGCTGAGTGGAGTGAATGTGCCCAGGCTGAGTGGAGTGGAGGTGCCCAGGCCGAGTGGAGTGCAGGTTCCCAGGCAGAGTGGGACTGAAAGTGCCCAGGCTGAGTGGAGTGAATGTGCCCAGGCTGAGTGGAGTGGAGGTGCCCCAGCTGAGTGGAGTTGGGGTTCCCTGGCAGAGTGGGACTGGAAGTGCCAAGGCTGAGTGGAGTGAAGGTACCCAGGCTGAGTGGAGTGGAGGTGCCCAGGCTGAGTGGAGTGCAGGTTCCCAGGCAGAGTGGGATTGGAAGTGCCAAGGCTGAGTGGAGTGAATGTGCCCAGGCTGAGTGGAGTGGAGGTGCCCAGGCTGAGTGGAGTGCAGGTTCCCAGGCAGAGTGGGATTGGAAGTGCCCAGGCTGAGTGGAGTAATTTACCCAGGCTGAGTGGAGTGCAGGTGCCCAGGCTGAGTGGAGTGCAGGTTCCCAGGCAGAGTGGGATTGGAAGTGCCCAGGCTGAGTGGAGTGAATGTGCCCAGGCTGAGTGGAGTGGAGGTGCCCAGGCCGAGTGGAGTGCAGGTTCCCAGGCAGAGTGGGACTGGAAGTGCCTAGACGGAGTGGAGTGAATGTGCCCAGCCGCCGGAGCCCGAAACGTGCGTTTCCCCATTGCCTTGAATGGGCGCGGAGAGAGGGGGGCGCTTTTTGGCTCGTGGCGCGGGCACCGTTGCGCCAAAGCGTCAAGTGTCACCCCTCCCCGTGCTCGGGGCGGCCCCTTGGAGCTAACTGGCTGGGTCTGGAGGGGCTGCGAGGCCGCCCAGGAGAACGGGTCCAAACCGCGTTCCGATCGGACGAGAATTGAGGGCAAGACACAGTTCCGCGGTTCACTTTCCGCCCGGGCAAAAGGGCCTATTACTTGCGGCGGGAGGGCTTAAGAGTGGGCCCCCGTGAGTCGGGTGGAGAGCCGGGTGTGGAGAGGAGTAGCGGAGGTTCCCAGTCAGAGTGGGAGTGGAGGTTCCTGGGCAGAGTGGGACTGGAAGTGCCCAGGCTGAGTGGAGTGAATGTGCCCTGGCTGAGTGGAGTGAATGTGGCCAGGCTGAGTGGAGTGGAGGTGCCCAGGCTGAGTGGAGTGAATGTGCCCAGGCTGACTGGAGAGAATGTGCCCAGGCTGAGTGGATTGGAGGTGCCCAGGCTGAGTGGAGTGCAGGTTCCCAGGCAGAGTGGGACTGGAAGTGCCCAGGCTGAGTGGAGTGAATGTGCCCAGGCTGAGTGGAGTGGAGGTGCCCAGGCTGAGTGGAGTTGGGGTTCCCTGGCAGAGTGGGACTGGAAGTGCCAAGGCTGAGTGGAGTGAATGTGCCCAGGCTGAGTGGAGTGGAGGTGCCCAGGCCGAGTGGAGTGCAGGTTCCCAGGCAGAGTGGGACTGGAAGTGCCCAGGCGGAGTGGAGTGAATGTGCCCAGGCTGAATGGGAGTCAATGTGCCTAGACAGAGTGGAGTGAATGTGCCCGGCCGCCGGAGCCCGAAACGTGCGTTTCCCCATTGCCTTGAATGGGCGCGGAGAGAGGGGGGCGCTTTTTGGCTCGTGGCGCGGGCACCGTTGCGCCAAAGCGTCAAGTGTCACAGCTCCCCGTGCTCGGGGCGGCCCCTTGGAGCTAACTGGCTGGGTCTGGAGGGGCTGCGAGGCCGCCCAGGAGAACGGGTCCAAACCGCGTTCCGATCGGACGAGAATTGAGGGCGGGACACAGTTCCGCGGTTCACTTTCCGCCCGGGCAAAGGGCCTATAACTTGCGGCGGGAGGGCTTAAGAGTGGGCCCCCGCGAGTCGGGTGGAGAGCCGGGTGTGGAGAGGAGTAGCGGAGGTTCCCAGTCAGAGTGGGAGTGGAGGTTCCTGGGCAGAGTGGGACTGGAAGTGCCCAGGCTGAGTGGAGTGAATGTGCCCAGGCTGAGTGGAGTGGAGGTGCCCAGGCTGAGTGGAGTTGGGGTTCCCTGGCAGAGTGGGATTGGAAGTGCCCAGGCTGAGTGGAGTGAATGTGCCCAGGCTGAGTGGAGTGGAGGTTCCCAGGCTGAATGGAGTTGGGGTTCCCAGGCAGAGT
The DNA here is from genome assembly GCF_963514075.1 of Conger conger. Lineage (NCBI taxonomy): Eukaryota > Metazoa > Chordata > Actinopteri > Anguilliformes > Congridae > Conger > Conger conger. The sequence continues at coordinate 386,463 of NW_026890380.1, forward strand.
GGGACTGGAAGTGCCCAGGCTGAGTGGAGTGCAGGTTCCCAGGCAGAGTGGGATTGGAAGTGCCCAGGCTGAGTGGAGTGAATGTGCCCAGGCTGACTGGAGTGGAGGTGCCCAGGCCGAGTGGAGTGCAGGTTCCCAGGCAGAGTGGGACTGGAAGTGCCCAGGCGGAGTGGAGTGAATGTGCCGAGGCTGAATGGGAGTCAATGTGCCTAGACAGAGTGGAGTGAATGTGCCCAGCCGCCGGAGCCCGAAACGTGCGTTTCCCCATTGCCTTGAATGGGCGCGGAGAAAGGGGGCGCTTTTTGGCTCGTGGCGCGGGCACCGTTGCGGCAAAGCGTCAAGTGTCACACCTCCCCGTGCTCGGGGCGGCCCCTTGGAGCTAACTGGCTGGGTCTGGAGGGGCTACGAGGCCGCCCAGGAGAACGGGTCCAAACCGCGTTCCGATCGGACGAGAATTGAGGGCGGGACACAGTTCCGCGGTTCACTTTCCGCCCGGGCAAAGGGCCTATAACTTGCGGCGGGAGGGCTTAAGAGTGGGCCCCCGCGAGTCGGGTGGAGAGCCGGGTGTGGAGAGGAGTAGCGGAGGTTCCCAGTCAGAGTGGGAGTGGAGGTTCCTGGGCAGAGTGGGACTGGAAGTGCCCAGGCTGAGTGGAGTGAATGTGCCCTGGCTGAGTGGAGTGAATGTGCCCAGGCTGAGTGGAGTGAATGTGCCCAGGCTGAGTGGAGTGAATGTGCCCAGGCTGACTGGAGAGAATGTGCGCAGGCTGAGTGGATTGGAGGTGCCCAGGCTGAGTGGAGTGGAGGTTCCCAGGCAGAGTGGGACTGGAAGTGCCCAGGCTGAGTGGAGTGAATGTGCCCAGGCTGAGTGGAGTGGAGGTGCCCAGGCTGAGTGGAGTTTGGGTTCCCTGGCAGAGTGGGACTGGAAGTGCCAAGGCTGAGTGGAGTGAATGTGCCCAGGCTGAGTGGAGTGGAGGTGCCCAGGCCGAGTGGAGTGCAGGTTCCCAGGCAGAGTGGGACTGGAAGTGCCCAGGCGGAGTGGAGTGAATGTGCCCAGGCTGAATGGGAGTCAATGTGCCTAGACAGAGTGGAGTGAATGTGCCCGGCCGCCGGAGCCCGAAACGTGCGTTTCCCCATTGCCTTGAATGGGCGCGGAGAGAGGGGGGCGCTTTTTGGCTCGTGGCGCGGGCACCGTTGCGCCAAAGCGTCAAGTGTCACGCCTCCCCGTGCTCGGGGCGGCCCCTTGGAACTAACTGGCTGGGTCTGGAGGGGCTGCGAGGCCGCCCAGGAGAACGGGTCCAAACCGCGTTCCGATCGGACGAGAATTGAGGGCGGGACACAGTTCCGCGGTTCACTTTCCGCCCGGGCAAAGGGCCTATAACTTGCGGCGGGAGGGCTTAAGAGTGGGCCCCCGCGAGTCGGGTGGAGAGCCGGGTGTGGAGAGGAGTAGCGGAGGTTCCCAGTCAGAGTGGGAGTGGAGGTTCCTGGGCAGAGTGGGACTGGAAGTGCCCAGGCTGAGTGGAGTGAATGTGCCCTGGCTGAGTGGAGTGAATGTGGCCAGGCTGAGTGGAGTGGAGGAGCCCAGGCTGAGAGGAGTGCAGGCACCCAGGCAGAGTGGGATTGGAAGTGCCCAGGCTGAGTGGAGTGAATGTGCCCAGGCTGAGTGGAGTGGAGGTGCCCAGGCCGAGTGGAGTGCAGGTTCCCAGGCAGAGTGGGACTGGAAGTGCCCAGGCTGAGTGGAGTGAATGTGCCCAGGCTGAGTGGAGTGGAGTTGCCCAGGCTGAGTGGAGTTGGGGTTCCCTGGCAGAGTGGGACTGGAAGTGCCAAGGCTGAGTGGAGTGAATGTGCCCAGGCTGAGTGGAGTGGAGGTGCCCAGGCCGAGTGGAGTGCAGGTTCCCAGGCAGAGTGGGACTGAAAGTGCCCAGGCTGAGTGGAGTGAATGTGCCCAGGCTGAGTGGAGTGGAGGTGCCCCAGCTGAGTGGAGTTGGGGTTCCCTGGCAGAGTGGGACTGGAAGTGCCAAGGCTGAGTGGAGTGAAGGTACCCAGGCTGAGTGGAGTGGAGGTGCCCAGGCTGAGTGGAGTGCAGGTTCCCAGGCAGAGTGGGATTGGAAGTGCCAAGGCTGAGTGGAGTGAATGTGCCCAGGCTGAGTGGAGTGGAGGTGCCCAGGCTGAGTGGAGTTGGGGTTCCCTGGCAGAGTGGGATTGGAAGTGCCCAGGCTGAGTGGAGTGAACGTGCCCAGGCTGAGTGGAGTGGAGGTGCCCAGGCTGAGTGGAGTTGGGGTTCCCTGGCAGAGTGGGACTGGAAGTGCCAAGGCTGAGTGGAGTGAAGGTACCCAGGCTGAGTGGAGGGGAGGTGCCCAGGCTGAGTGGAGTGCAGGTTCCCAGCAGAGTGGGACTGGAAGTGCCCAGGCTGAGTGGAGTGAATGTGCCCAGGCTGAATGGAGTGGAGGTGCCCAGGCTGAGTGGAGGTGCCCAGGCTGAGTGGAGTGCAGGTTCCCAGGCAGAGTGGGATTGGAAGTGCCCAGGCTGAGTGGAGTGAATGTGCCCAGGCTGAGTGGAGTGGAGGTGCCCAGGCTGAATGGAGTAGGGGTTCCCAGGCAGAGTGGGACTGGAAGTGCCCAGGCTGAATGGAGTGAATGTGCCCAGGCTGAGTGGAGTGAATGTGCCCAGGCTGACTGGAGAGAATGTGCGCAGGCTGAGTGGATTGGAGGTGCCCAGGCTGAGTGGAGTGGAGGTTCCCAGGCAGAGTGGGACTGGAAGTGCCCAGGCTGAGTGGAGTGAATGTGCCCAGGCTGAGTGGAGTGGAGGTGCCCAGGCTGAGTGGAGTTGGGTTTCCCTGGCAGAGTGGGACTGGAAGTGCCAAGGCTGAGTGGAGTGAATGTGCCCAGGCTGAGTGGAGTGGAGGTGCCCAGGCCGAGTGGAGTGCAGGTTCCCAGGCAGAGTGGGACTGGAAGTGCCCAGGCGGAGTGGAGTGAATGTGCCCAGGCTGACTGGAGAGAATGTGCCCAGGCTGAGTGGATTGGAGGTGCCCAGGCTGAGTGGAGTGCAGGTTCCCAGGCAGAGTGGGACTGGAAGTGCCCAGGCTGCGTGGAGTGGAGGTTCCCAGGCTGAGTGGAGTGCAGGCTCCCAGCAGAGTGGGACTGGAAGTGCCCAGGCTGAGTGGAGTGAATGTGCCCAGGCTGAGTGGAGTGGAGGTGCCCAGGCTGAGTGGAGTGCAGGTTCCCAGGCAGAGTGGGATTGGAAGTGCCCAGGCTGAGTGGAGTAATGTACCCAGGCTGAGTGGAGTGCAGGTGCCAAGGCTGAGTGGAGTGCAGGTTCCCAGGCAGAGTGGGATTGGAAGTGCCCAGGCTGAGTGGAGTGAATGTGCCCAGGCTGAGTGGAGTTGGGGTTCCCTGGCAGAGTGGGACTGGAAGTGCCAAGGCTGAGTGGAGTGAATGTGCCCAGGCTGAGTGGAGTGGAGGTGCCCAGGCCGAGTGGAGTGCAGGTTCCCAGGCAGAGTGGGACTGAAAGTGCCCAGGCTGAGTGGAGTGAATGTGCCCCAGCCTGAATGGAGTGGAGGTGCCCAGACTGAGTGGAGTGCAGGTTCCCAGGCAGAGTGGGACTGGAAGTGCCCAGGCTGAGTGGAGTGAATGTGCCCAGGCTGAGTGGAGTGGAGGTGCCCAGGCTGAGTGGAGTTGGGGTTCCCTGGCAGAGTGGGACTGGAAGTGCCAAGGCTGAGTGGAGTGAAGGTACCCAGGCTGAGTGGAGTGGAGGTGCCCAGGCTGAGTGGAGTGCAGGTTCCCAGCAGAGTGGGACTGGAAGTGTCCAGGCTGAGTGGAGTGAATGTGCCCAGGCTGAATGGAGTGGAGGTGCCCAGGCTGAGTGGAGGTGCCCAGGCTGAGTGGAGTGCAGGTTCCCAGGCAGAGTGGGATTGGAAGTGCCCAGGCTGAGTGGAGTGAATGTACCCAGGCTGAGTGGAGTGGAGGGGCCCAGGCTGAGTCGAGTGCAGGTTCCCAGGCAGAGTGGGATTGGAAGTGCCCAGGCTGAGTGGAGTGAATGTGCCCAGGCTGAGTGGAGTGGAGGTGCCCAGGCCGAGTGGAGTGCAGGTTCCCAGGCAGAGTGGGACTGGAAGTGCCCAGGCGGAGTGGAGTGAATGTGCCCAGGCTGAATGGGAGTCAATGTGCCTAGACAGAGTGGAGTGAATGTGCCCAGCCGCCGGAGCCCGAAACGTGCGTTTCCCCATTGCCTTGAATGGGCGCGGAGAGAGGGGGGCGCTTTTTGGCTCGTGGCGCGGGCACCGTTGCGCCAAAGCGTCAAGTGTCACCCCTCCCCGTGCTCGGGGCGGCCCCTTGGAGCTAACTGGCTGGGTCTGGAGGGGCTGCGAGGCCGCCCAGGAGAACGTGTCCAAACCGCGTTCCGATCGGACGAGAATTGAGGGCAAGACACAGTTCCGCGGTTCACTTTCCGCCCGGGCAAAGGGCCTATTACTTGCGGCGGGAGGGCTTAAGAGTGGGCCCCCGTGAGTCGGGTGGAGAGCCGGGTGTGGAGAGGAGTAGCGGAGGTTCCCAGTCAGAGTGGGAGTGGAGGTTCCTGGGCAGAGTGGGACTGGAAGTGCCCAGGCTGAGTGGAGTGAATGTGCCCTGGCTGAGTGGAGTGAATGTGGCCAGGCTGAGTGGAGTGGAGGTGCCCAGGCTGAGTGGAGTGAATGTGCCCAGGCTGACTGGAGAGAATGTGCCCAGGCTGAGTGGATTGGAGGTGCCCAGGCTGAGTGGAGTGCAGGTTCCCAGGCAGTGTGGGACTGGAAGTGCCCAGGCTGAGTGGAGTGAATGTGCCCAGGCTGAGTGGAGTGGAGGTGCCCAGGCTTAGTGGAGTTGGGGTTCCCTGGCAGAGTGGGACTGGAAGTGCCAAGGCTGAGTGGAGTGAATGTGCCCAGGCTGAGTGGAGTGGAGGTGCCCAGGCTGAGTGGACTGCAGGTTCCCAGGCAGAGTGGGACTGGAAGTGCCCAGGCGGAGTGGAGTGAATGTGCCCAGGCTGAATGGGAGTCAATGTGCCTAGACAGAGTGGAGTGAATGTGCCCGGCCGCCGGAGCCCGAAACGTGCGTTTCCCCATTGCCTTGAATGGGCGCGGAGAGAGGGGGGCGCATTTTGGCTCGTGGCGCGGGCACCGTTGCGCCAAAGCGTCAAGTGTCACACCTCCCCGTGCTCGGGGCGGCCCCTTGGAGCTAACTGGCTGGGTCTGGAGGGGCTGCGAGGCCGCCCAGGAGAACGGGTCCAAACCGCGTTCCGATCGGACGAGAATTGAGGGCGGGACACAGTTCCGCGGTTCACTTTCCGCCCGGGCAAAGGGCCTATAACTTGCGGCGGGAGGGCTTAAGAGTGGGCCCCCGCGAGTCGGGTGGAGAGCCGGGTGTGGAGAGGAGTAGCGGAGGTTCCCAGTCAGAGTGGGAGTGGAGGTTCCTGGGCAGAGTGGGACTGGAAGTGCCCAGGCTGAGTGGAGTGAATGTGCCCTGGCTGAGTGGAGTGAATGTGCCCAGGCTGAGTGGAGTGAATGTGCCCAGGCTTAGTGGAGTGAATGTGCCCAGGCTGACTGGAGAGAATGTGCGCAGGCTGAGTGGATTGGAGGTGCCAAGGCTGAGTGGAGTGGAGGTTCCCAGGCAGAGTGGGACTGGAAGTGCCCAGGCTGAGTGGAGTGAATGTGCCCAGGCTGAGTGGAGTGGAGGTGCCCAGGCTGAGTGGAGTTGGGGTTCCCTGGCAGAGTGGGACTGGAAGTGCCAAGGCTGAGTGGAGTGAATGTGCCCAGGCTGAGTGGAGTGGAGGTGCCCAGGCTGATTGGAGTGCAGGTTCCCAGGCAGAGTGGGACTGGAAGTGCCAAGGCTGAGTGGAGTGAATGTGCCCAGGCTGAATGGAGTGGAGGTGCCCAGGCTGAGTGGAGTGCAGGTTCCCAGGCAGAGTGGGATTGAAAGTGCCCAGGCTTAGTGGAGTGAATGTGCCCAGGCTGAGTGGAGTGGAGGTGCCCAGGCTGAATGGAGTAGGGGTTCCCAGGCAGAGTGGGACTGGAAGTGCCCAGGCTGAGTGGAGTGCAGGTTCCCAGGCAGAGTGGGATTGGAAGTGCCCAGGCTGAGTGGAGTGAATGTACCCAGGCTGAGTGGAGTGGAGGTGCCCAGGCTGAGTGGAGTGCAGGTTTCCAGGCAGAGTGGAGTGGAGGTGCCCAGGCTGAGTGGAGTGCAGGTTCCCAGCAGAGTGGGACTGGAAGTGCCCAGGCTGAGTGGAGTGAAGGTGCCCAGGCTGAATGGAGTGGAGGTGCCCAGGCTGAGTGGAGGTGCCCAGGCTGAGTGGAGTGCAGGTTCCCAGGCAGAGTGGGATTGGAAGTGCCCAGGCTGAGTGGAGTGAATGTACCCAGGCTGAGTGGAGTGGAGGGGCCCAGGCTGAGTCGAGTGCAGGTTCCCAGGCAGAGTGGGATTGGAAGTGCCCAGGCTGAGTGGAGTGAATGTGCCCAGGCTGAGTGGAGTGGAGGTGCCCAGGCTGAGTAGAGTTGGGGTTCCCTGGCAGAGTGGGACTGGAAGTGCCAACGGTGAGTGGAGTGAATGTGCCCAGGCTGAGTGGAGTGGAGGTGCCCAGGCTGAGTGGAGTTGGGGTTCCCTGGCAGAGTGGGACTGGAAGTGCCAACGCTGAGTGGAGTGAATGTGCCCAGGCTGAGTGGAGTGGAGGTGCCCAGGCTGAGTGGAGTGCAGGTTCCCAGGCAGAGTGGGATTGGAAGTGCCCAGGCTGAGTGGAGTAATGTACCCAGGCTGAGTGGAGTGCAGGTGCCCAGGCTGAGTGGAGTGCAGGTTCCCAGGCAGAGTGGGATTGGAAGTGCCCAGGCTGAGTGGAGTGAATGTGCCCAGGCTGAGTGGAGTGGAGGTGCCCAGGCTGAGTAGAGTTGGGGTTCCCTGGCAGAGTGGGACTGGAAGTGCCAACGGTGAGTGGAGTGAATGTGCCCAGGCTGAGTGGAGTGGAGGTGCCCAGGCCGAGTGGAGTTGGGGTTCCCTGGCAGAGTGGGACTGGAAGTGCCAACGCTGAGTGGAGTGAATGTGCCCAGGCTGAGTGGAGTGGAGGTGCCCAGGCTGAGTGGAGTGCAGGTTCCCAGGCAGAGTGGGATTGGAAGTGCCCAGGCTGAGTGGAGTAATGTACCCAGGCTGAGTGGAGTGCAGGTGCCCAGGCTGAGTGGAGTGCAGGTTCCCAGGCAGAGTGGGATTGGAAGTGCCCAGGCTGAGTGGAGTGAATGTGCCCAGGCTGAGTGGAGTGGAGGTGCCCAGGCCGAGTGGAGTGAAGGTTCCCAGGCAGAGTGGGATTGGAAGTGCCCAGGCGGAGTGGAGTGAATGTGCCCAGGCTGAATGGGATTCAATGTGCCTAGACAGAGTGGAGTGAATGTGCCCGGCCGCCGGAGCCCGAAACGTGCGTTTCCCCATTGCCTTGAATGGGCGCGGAGAGAGGGGGGCACTTTTTGGCTCGTGGCGCGGTCACCGTTGCGCCAAAGCGTCAAGTGTCACACCTCCCCGTGCTCGGGGCGGCCCCTTGGAGCTAACTAACGGGGTTTGGAGGGGCTGCGAGGCCGCCCAGGAGAACGGGTCCAAACCGCGTTCCGATCGGACGAGAATTGAGGGCGGGACACAGTTCCGCGGTTCACTTTCCGCCCGGGCAAAGGGCCTATAACTTGCGGCGGGAGGGCTTAAGAGTGGGCCCCCGCGAGTCGGGTGGAGAGCCGGGTGTGGAGAGGAGTAGCGGAGGTTCCCAGTCAGAGTGGGAGTGGAGGTTCCTGGGCAGAGTGGGACTGGAAGTGCCCAGGCTGAGTGGAGTGAATGTGCCCTGGCTGAGTGGAGTGAATGTGGCCAGGCTGAGTGGAGTGGAGGTGCCCAGGCCGAGTGGAGTGCAGGTTCCCAGGCAGAGTGGGACTGGAAGTGCCCAGGCTGAGTGGAGTGGAGGTGCCCAGGCTGAGTGGAGTTGGGGGTCCCTGGCAGAGTGGGACTGGAAGTGCCCAGGCTGAGTGGAGGGAATGTACCCAGGCTGAGTGGAGTGGAGGTGCCCAGGCTGAGTGGAGTGCAGGTTCCCAGGCAGAGTGGGATTGGAAGTGCCCAGGCTGAGTGGAGTGAATGTGCCCAGGCTGAGTGGAGTGGAGGTGCCCAGGCTGAGTGGAGTTGGGGTTCCCTGGCAGAGTGGGACTGGAAGTGCCAAGGCTGAGTGGAGTGAATGTGCCCAGGCTGAGTGGAGTGGAGGTGCCCAGGCCGAGTGGAGTGCAGGTTCCCAGGCAGAGTGGGATTGGAAGTGCCCAGGCTGAGTGGAGTGAATGTACCCAGGCTGAGTGGAGTGGAGGGGCCCAGGCTGAGTCGAGTGCAGGTTCCCAGGCAGAGTGGGATTGGAAGTGCCCAGGCTGAGTGGAGTGAATGTGCCCAGGCTGAGTGGAGTGGAGGTGCCCAGGCTGAGTAGAGTTGGGGTTCCCTGGCAGAGTGGGACTGGAAGTGCCAACGGTGAGTGGAGTGAATGTGCCCAGGCTGAGTGGAGTGGAGGTGCCCAGGCTGAGTGGAGTTGGGGTTCCCTGGCAGAGTGGGACTGGAAGTGCCAACGCTGAGTGGAGTGAATGTGCCCAGGCTGAGTGGAGTGGAGGTGCCCAGGCTGAGTGGAGTGCAGGTTCCCAGGCAGAGTGGGATTGGAAGTGCCCAGGCTGAGTGGAGTAATGTACCCAGGCTGAGTGGAGTGCAGGTGCCCAGGCTGAGTGGAGTGCAGGTTCCCAGGCAGAGTGGGATTGGAAGTGCCCAGGCTGAGTGGAGTGAATGTGCCCAGGCTGAGTGGAGTGGAGGTGCCCAGGCTGAGTAGAGTTGGGGTTCCCTGGCAGAGTGGGACTGGAAGTGCCAACGGTGAGTGGAGTGAATGTGCCCAGGCTGAGTGGAGTGGAGGTGCCCAGGCCGAGTGGAGTTGGGGTTCCCTGGCAGAGTGGGACTGGAAGTGCCAACGCTGAGTGGAGTGAATGTGCCCAGGCTGAGTGGAGTGGAGGTGCCCAGGCTGAGTGGAGTGCAGGTTCCCAGGCAGAGTGGGATTGGAAGTGCCCAGGCTGAGTGGAGTAATGTACCCAGGCTGAGTGGAGTGCAGGTGCCCAGGCTGAGTGGAGTGCAGGTTCCCAGGCAGAGTGGGATTGGAAGTGCCCAGGCTGAGTGGAGTGAATGTGCCCAGGCTGAGTGGAGTGGAGGTGCCCAGGCCGAGTGGAGTGAAGGTTCCCAGGCAGAGTGGGACTGGAAGTGCCCAGGCGGAGTGGAGTGAATGTGCCCAGGCTGAATGGGATTCAATGTGCCTAGACAGAGTGGAGTGAATGTGCCCGGCCGCCGGAGCCCGAAACGTGCGTTTCCCCATTGCCTTGAATGGGCGCGGAGAGAGGGGGGCACTTTTTGGCTCGTGGCGCGGTCACCGTTGCGCCAAAGCGTCAAGTGTCACACCTCCCCGTGCTCGGGGCGGCCCCTTGGAGCTAACTAACGGGGTTTGGAGGGGCTGCGAGGCCGCCCAGGAGAACGGGTCCAAACCGCGTTCCGATCGGACGAGAATTGAGGGCGGGACACAGTTCCGCGGTTCACTTTCCGCCCGGGCAAAGGGCCTATAACTTGCGGCGGGAGGGCTTAAGAGTGGGCCCCCGCGAGTCGGGTGGAGAGCCGGGTGTGGAGAGGAGTAGCGGAGGTTCCCAGTCAGAGTGGGAGTGGAGGTTCCTGGGCAGAGTGGGACTGGAAGTGCCCAGGCTGAGTGGAGTGAATGTGCCCTGGCTGAGTGGAGTGAATGTGGCCAGGCTGAGTGGAGTGGAGGGGCCCAGGCTGAGTCGAGTGCAGGTTCCCAGGCAGAGTGGGATTGGAAGTGCCCAGGCTGAGTGGAGTGAATGTGCCCAGGCTGAGTGGAGTGGAGGTGCCCAGGCTGAGTAGAGTGAATGTGCCCAGGCTGAGTGGAGTGGAGGTGCCCAGGCTGAGTGGAGTTGGGGTTCCCTGGCAGAGTGGGACTGGAAGTGCCAAGGCTGAGTGGAGTGAAGGTACCCAGGCTGAGTGGAGTGGAGGTGCCCAGGCTGAGTGGAGTGCAGGTTCCCAGCAGAGTGGGACTGGAAGTGCCCAGGCTGAGTGGAGTGAATGTGCCCAGGCTGAATGGAGTGGAGGTGCCCAGGCTGAGTGGAGGTGCCCAGGCTGAGTGGAGTGCAGGTTCCCAGGCAGAGTGGGATTGGAAGTGCCCAGGCTGAGTGGAGTGAATGTACCCAGGCTGAGTGGAGTGGAGGGGCCCAGGCTGAGTCGAGTGCAGGTTCCCAGGCAGAGTGGGATTGGAAGTGCCCAGGCTGAGTGGAGTGAATGTGCCCAGGCTGAGTGGAGTGGAGGTGCCCAGGCTGAGTAGAGTTGGGGTTCCCTGGCAGAGTGGGACTGGAAGTGCCAACGGTGAGTGGAGTGAATGTGCCCAGGCTGAGTGGAGTGGAGGTGCCCAGGCTGAGTGGAGTTGGGGTTCCCTGGCAGAGTGGGACTGGAAGTGCCAACGCTGAGTGGAGTGAATGTGCCCAGGCTGAGTGGAGTGGAGGTGCCCAGGCTGAGTGGAGTGCAGGTTCCCAGGCAGAGTGGGATTGGAAGTGCCCAGGCTGAGTGGAGTAATGTACCCAGGCTGAGTGGAGTGCAGGTGCCCAGGCTGAGTGGAGTGCAGGTTCCCAGGCAGAGTGGGATTGGAAGTGCCCAGGCTGAGTGGAGTGAATGTGCCCAGGCTGAGTGGAGTGGAGGTTCCCAGGCTGAATGGAGTTGGGGTTCCCTGGCAGAGTGGAACTGGAAGTGCCAACGGTGAGTGGAGTGAATGTGCCCAGGCCGAGTGGAGTGCAGCTTCCCAGGCAGAGTGGGATTGGAAGTGCCCAGGCTGAGTGGAGTGAATTTACCCAGGCTGAGTGGAGTGGAGGTGCCCAGGCTGAGTGGAGTGCAGGTTCCCAGGCAGAGTGGGATTGGAAGTGCCCAGGCTGAGTGGAGTGAATGTGCCCAGGCAGAGTGGAGTGGAGGTGCCCAGGCTGAGTGGAGTTGGGGTTCCCTGGCAGAGTGGGACTGGAAGTCCCAAGGCTGAGTGGAGTGATTGTGCCCAGGCTGAGTGGAGTGGAGGTGCCCAGGCCGAGTGGAGTGCAGGTTCCCAGGCAGAGTGGGACTGGAAGTGCCCAGGCGGAATGGAGTGAATGTGCCCAGGCTGAATGGGAGTCAATGTGCCTAGACAGAGTGGAGTGAATGTGCCCAGCCGCCGGAGCCCGAAACGTGCGTTTCCCCATTGCCTTGAATTGGCGCGGAGAGAGGGGGGCGCTTTTTGGCTCGTGGCGCGGGCACCGTTGCGCCAAAGCGTCAAGTGTCACCCCTCCCCGTGCTCGGGGCGGCCCCTTGGAGCTAACTGGCTGGGTCTGGAGGGGCTGCGAGGCCGCCCAGGAGAACGGGTCCAAACCGCGTTCCGATCGGACGAGAATTGAGGGCGGGACACAGTTCCGCGGTTCACTTTCCGCCCGGGCAAAGGGCCTATTACTTGCGGCGGGAGGGCTTAAGAGTGGGCCCCCGTGAGTCGGGTGGAGAGCCGGGTGTGGAGAGGAGTAGCGGAGGTTCCCAGTCAGAGTGGGAGTGGAGGTTCCTGGGCAGAGTGGGACTGGAAGTGCCCAGGCTGAGTGGAGTGAATGTGCCCTGGCTGAGTGGAGTGAATGTGCCCAGGCTGAGTGGAGTGAATGTGCCCAGGCTGAGTGGAGTGGAGGTGCCCAGGCTGAGTAGAGTGCAGGCACCCAGGCAGAGTGGGATTGGAAGTGCCCAGGCTGAGTGGAGTGAATGTGCCCAGGCTGAGTGGAGTGGAGGTGCCCAAGCCGAGTGGAGTTGGGGTTCCCTGGCAGAGTGGGACTGGAAGTGCCAAGGCTGAGTGGAGTGAATGTGCCCAGGCTGAGTGGAGTGGAGGTGCCCAGGCCGAGTGGAGTGCAGGTTCCCAGGCAGAGTGGGACTGAAAGTGCCCAGGCTGAGTGGAGTGAATGTGCCCCAGGCTGAATGGAGTGGAGGTGCCCAGACTGAGTGGAGTGCAGGTTCCCAGGCAGAGTGGGACTGGAAGTGCCCAGGCTGAGTGGAGTGAATGTGCCCAGGCTGAGTGGAGTGGAGGTGCCCAGGCTGAGTGGAGTTGGGGTTCCCTGGCAGAGTGGGACTGGAAGTGCCAAGGCTGAGTGGAGTGAAGGTACCCAGGCTGAGTGGAGTGGAGGTGCCCAGGCAGAGTGGAGTGCAGGTTCCCAGCAGAGTGGGACTGGAAGTGCCCAGGCTGAGTGGAGTGAATGTGCCCAGGCTGAATGGAGTGGAGGTGCCCAGGCTGAGTGGAGGTGCCCAGGCTGAGTGGAGTGCAGGTTCCCAGGCAGAGTGGGATTGGAAGTGCCCAGGCTGAGTGGAGTGAATGTACCCAGGCTGAGTGGAGTGGAGGGGCCCAGGCTGAGTCGAGTGCAGGTTCCCAGGCAGAGTGGGATTGGAAGTGCCCAGGCTGAGTGGAGTGAATGTTCCCAGGCTGAGTGGAGTGGAGGTGCCCAGGCTGAGTAGAGTTGGGGTTCCCTGACAGAGTGGGACTGGAAGTGCCAACGGTGAGTGGAGTGAATGTGCCCAGGCTGAGTGGAGTGGAGGTGCCCAGGCTGAGTGGAGTTGGGGTTCCCTGGCAGAGTGGGACTGGAAGTGCCAACGCTGAGTGGAGTGAATGTGCCCAGGCTGAGTGGAGTGGAGGTGCCCAGGCTGAGTGGAGTGCAGGTTCCCAGGCAGAGTGGGACTGGAAGTGCCCAGGCTGAGTGGAGTGAATGTGCCCAGGCTGAGTGGAGTTGGGGTTCCCTGGCAGAGTGGGACTGGAAGTGCCAAGGCTGAGTGGAGTGAATGTGCCCAGGCTGAGTGGAGTGGAGGTGCCCAGGCCGAGTGGAGTGCAGGTTCCCAGGCAGAGTGGGACTGAAAGTGCCCAGGCTGAGTGGAGTGAATGTGCCCCAGGCTGAATGGAGTGGAGGTGCCCAGACTGAGTGGAGTGCAGGCTCCCAGGCAGAGTGGGACTGGAAGTGCCCAGGCTGAGTGGAGTGAATGTGCCCAGGCTGAGTGGAGTGGAGGTGCCCAGGCTGAGTGGAGTTGGGGTTCCCTGGCAGAGTGGGACTGGAAGTGCCAAGGCTGAGTGGAGTGAAGGTACCCAGTCTGAGTGGAGTGGAGGTGCCCAGGCTGAGTGGAGTGCAGGTTCCCAGCAGAGTGGGACTGGAAGTGCCCAGGCTGAGTGGAGTGAATGTGCCCAGGCTGAATGGAGTGGAGGTGCCCAGGCTGAGTGGAGGTGCCCAGGCTGAGTGGAGTGCAGGTTCCCAGGCAGAGTGGGATTGGAAGTGCCCAGGCTGAGTGGAGTGAATGTACCCAGGCTGAGTGGAGTGGAGGGGCCCAGGCTGAGTCGAGTGCAGGTTCCCAGGCAGAGTGGGATTGGAAGTGCCCAGGCTGAGTGGAGTGAATGTGCCCAGGCTGAGTGGAGTGGAGGTGCCCAGGCTGAGAAGAGTTGGGGTTCCCTGACAGAGTGGGACTGGAAGTGCCAACGGTGAGTGGAGTGAATGTGCCCAGGCTGAGTGGAGTGGAGGTGCCCAGGCTGAGTGGAGTTGGGGTTCCCTGGCAGAGTGGGACTGGAAGTGCCAACGCTGAGTGGAGTGAATGTGCCCAGGCTGAGTGGAGTGGAGGTGCCCAGGCTGAGTGGAGTGCAGGTTCCCAGGCAGAGTGGGATTGGAAGTGCCCAGGCAGAGTGGAGTAATGTACCCAGGCTGAGTGGAGTGCAGGTGCCCAGGCTGAGTGGAGTGCAGGTTCCCAGGCAGAGTGGGATTGGAAGTGCCCAGGCTGAGTGGAGTGAATGTGCCCAGGCTGAGTGGAGTGGAGGTGCCCAGGCCGAGTGGAGTGCAGGTTCCCAGGCAGAGTGGGACTGGAAGTGCCCAGGCGGAGTGGAGTGAATGTGCCCAGGCTGAATGGGATTCAATGTGCCTAGACAGAGTGGAGTGAATGTGCCCGGCCGCCGAAGCCCGAAACGTGCGTTTCCCCATTGCCTTGAATGGGCGCGGAGAGAGGGGGGCACTTTTTGGCTCGTGGCGCGGTCACCGTTGTGCCAAAGCGTCAAGTGTCACACCTCCCCGTGCTCGGGGCGGCCCCTTGGAGCTAACTAACGGGGTTTGGAGGGGCTGCGAGGCCGCCCAGGAGAACGGGTCCAAACCGCGTTCCGATCGGACGAGAATTGAGGGCGGGACACAGTTCCGCGGTTCACTTTCCGCCGGGGCAAAGGGCCTATAACTTGCGGCGGGAGGGCTTAAGAGTGGGCCCCCGCGAGTCGGGTGGAGAGCCGGGTGTGGAGAGGAGTAGCGGAGGTTCCCAGTCAGAGTGGGAGTGGAAGTTCCTGGGCAGAGTGGGACTGGAAGTGCCCAGGCTGAGTGGAGTGAATGTGCCCTGGCTGAGTGGAGTGAATGTGGCCAGGCTGAGTGGAGTGGAGGTGCCCAGGCCGAGTGGAGTGCAGGTTCCCAGACAGAGTGGGACTGGAAGTGCCCAGGCTGAGTGGAGTGAATGTGCCCTGGCTGAGTGGAGTGAATGTGGCCAGGCTGAGTGGAGTGGAGGTGCCCAGGCTGAGTGGAGTGAATGTGCCCAGGCTGACTGGAGAGAATGTGCCCAGGCTGAGTGGATTGGAGGTGCCCAGGCTGAGTGGAGTGCAGGTTCCCAGGCAGAGTGGGACTGGAAGTGCCAAGGCTGAGTGGAGTGAATGTGCCCAGGCTGAGTGGAGTGGAGGTGCCCAGGCCGAGTGGAGTGCAGGTTCCCAGGCAGAGTGGGACTGGAAGTGCCCAGGCGGAGTGGAGTGAATGTGCCCAGGCTGAATGGGAGTCAATGTGCCTAGACAGAGTGGAGTGAATGTGCACGGCCGCCGGAGCCCGAAACGTGCGTTTCCCCATTGCCTTGAATGGGCGCGGAGAGAGGGGGGCGCTTTTTGGCTCGTGGCGCGGGCACCGTTGCGCCAAAGCGTCAAGTGTCACACCTCCCCGTGCTCGGGGCGGCCCCTTGGAGCTAACTGGCTGGGTCTGGAGGGGCTGCGAGGCCGCCCAGGACAACGGGTCCAAACCGCGTTCCGATCGGACGAGAATTGAGGGCGGGACACAGTTCCGCGGTTCACTTTCCGCCCGGGCAAAGGGCCTATAACTTGCGGCGGGAGGGCTTAAGAGTGGGCCCCCGCGAGTCGGGTGGAGAGCCGGGTGTGGAGAGGAGTAGCGGAGGTTCCCAGTCAGAGTGGGAGTGGAGGTTCCTCTGCAGAGTGAAACTGGAAGTGCCCAGGCTGAGTGGAGTGAATGGGCCCTGGCTGAGTGGAGTGAATGTGGACAGGCTGAGTGGAGTGAATGTGCCCAGGCTGAGTGGAGTGAATGTGCCCAGGCTGAGTGGATTGGAGGTGCCCAGGCTGAGTGGAGTGCAGGTTCCCAGGCAGAGTGGGACTGGAAGTGCCCAGGCTGAGTGGAGTGAATGTGCCCAGGCTGAGTGGAGTGAATGATCCCAGGCTGAATGGGAGTGAATGTGCCCAGGCAGAGTGGAGTGAATGTGCCCAGGCTGACTGGAGAGAATGTGCCCAGGCTGAGTGGATTGGAGGTGCCCAGGCTGAGTGGAGTGCAGGTTCCCAGGCAGAGTGGGACTGGAAGTGCCCAGGCTGAGTGGAGTGAATGTGCCCAGGCTTAGTGGAGTGAATGTTCCCAGGCTGAATGGGAGTCAATGTGCCTAGACAGAGTGGAGTGAATGTGCCCAGGCTGAGTGGAGTGGAGGTGCCCAGGCTGAGTGGAGTTGGGGTTCCCAGGCAGAGAGGGACTGGAAGTGCCCTGGCTGAGTGGAGTGAATGTGCCCAGACTGCGTGGAGTGGAGGTTCCCAGGCTGAGTGGAGTGCAGGTTCCCAGCAGAGTGGGATTGGAAGTACCCAGGCTGAGTGGAGTGGAGGTGCCCAGGCTGAGTGGAGTGCTGGTTCCCAGGCAGAGTGGGATTGGAAGTTCCCAGGCTGAGTGGAGTGAATGTCCCCAGGCTGAGTGGATTGCATGTGCCCAGGCTGAGTGGAGTGCAGGTTCCCTGGCAGAGTGGGATTGGAAGTGCCCAGGCTGAGTGGAGTGAATGTGCCAAGGCTGACTGGAGTGGAGGTGCCCAGGCCGAGTGGACTGCAGGTTCCCAGGCAGAGTGGGACTGGAAGTGCCCAGGCGGAGTGGAGTGAATGTGCCCAGGCTGAATGGGAGTCAATGTGCCTAGACAGAGTGGAGTGAATGTGCCCGGCCGCCGGAGCCCGAAACGTGCGTTTCCCCATTGCCTTGAATGGGCGCGGAGAGAGGGGGGCGCTTTTTGGCTCGTGGCGCGGGCACCGTTGCGCCAAAGCGTCAAGTGTCACACCTCCCCGTGCTCGGGGCAACCCCTTGGAGCTAACTGGCTGGGTCTGGAGGGGCTGCGAGGCCGCCCAGGAGAACGGGTCCAAACCGCGTTCCGATCGGACGAGAATTGAGGGCGGGACACAGTTCCGCGGTTCACTATCCGCCCGGGCAAAGGGCCTATAACTTGCGGCGGGAGGGCTTAAGAGTGGGCCCCCGCGAGTCGGGTGGAGAGCCGGGTGTGGAGAGGAGTAGCGGAGGTTCCCAGTCAGAGTGGGAGTGGAGGTTCCTGGGCAGAGTGGGACTGGAAGTGCCCAGGCTGAGTGGAGTGAATGTGCCCTGGCTGAGTGGAGTGAATGTGCCCAGGCTGAGTGGAGTGGAGGTGCCCAGGCTGAGTAGAGTGCAGGCACCCAGGCAGAGTGGGATTGGAAGTGCCCAGGCTGAGTGGAGTGAATGTTCCCAGGCTGAGTGGAGTGGAGGTGCCCAGGCCGAGTGGAGTGCAGGTTCCCAGGCAGAGTGGGACTGGAAGTGCCCAGGCTGAGTGGAGTGAATGTGCCCAGGCTGAGTGGAGTGGAGGTGCCCAGGCTGAGTGGACTTGGGGTTCCCTGGCAGAGTGGGACTGGAAGTGCCAAGGCTTAGGGGAGTGAATGTGCCCAGGCTGAGTGGAGTGGAGGTGCCCAGGCCCAGTGGAGTGCAGGTTCCCAGGCAGAGTGGGACTGAAAGTGCCCAGGCTGAGTGGAGTGAATGTGCCCAGGCTGAGTGGAGTGGAGGTGCCCAGGCTGAGTGGAGTTGGGGTTCCCTGGCAGAGTGGGACTGGAAGTGCCAAGGCTGAGTGGAGTGAAGGTACCCAGGCTGAGTGGAGTGGAGGTGCCCAGGCTGAGTGGAGTGCAGGTTCCCAGCAGAGTGGGACTGGAAGTGCCCAGGCTGAGTGGAGTGAATGTGCCCAGGCTGAATGGAGTGGAGGTGCCCAGGCTGAGTGGAGTGCAGGTTCCCAGGCAGAGTGGGACTGGAAGTGCCCAGGCGGAGTGGAGTGAATGTGCCCAGGCTGAATGGGAGTCAATGTGCCTAGACAGAGTGGAGTGAATGTGCCCGGCCGCCGGAGCCCGAAACGTGCGTTTCCCCATTGCCTTGAATGGGCGCGGAGAGAGGGGGGCGCTTTTTGGCTCGTGGCGCGGGCACCGTTGCGCCAAAGCGTCAAGTGTCACACCTCCCCGTGCTCGGGGCAACCCCTTGGAGCTAACTGGCTGGGTCTGGAGGGGCTGCGAGGCCGCCCAGGAGAACGGGTCCAAACCGCGTTCCGATCGGACGAGAATTGAGGGCGGGACACAGTTCCGCGGTTCACTTTCCGCCCGGGCAAAGAGCCTATAACATGCGGCGGGAGGGCTTAAGAGTGGGCCCCCGTGAGTCGGGTGGAGAGCCGGGTGTGGAGAGGAGTAGCGGAGGTTCCCAGTCAGAGTGGGAGTGGAGGTTCCTGGGCAGAGTGGGACTGGAAGTGCCCAGGCTGAGTGGAGTGAATGTGCCCTGGCTGAGTGGAGTGAATGTGCCCAGGCTGAGTGGAGTGAATGTGCCCAGGCTGAGTGGAGTGAATGTGCCCAGGCTGACTGGAGAGAATGTGCCCAGGCTGAGTGGATTGGAGGTGCCCAGGCTGAGTGGAGTGCAGGTTCCCAGGCAGAGTGGGACTGGAAGTGCCCAGGCTGAGTGGAGTGAATGTGCCCAGGCTGAGTGGAGGGAATGATCCCAGGCTGAATGGGAGTCAATGTGCCTAGACAGAGTGGAGTGAATGTGCCCAGGCTGAGTGGAGTGGAGGTGCCCAGGCTGAGTGGAGTTGGGGTTCCCAGGCAGAGAGGGACTGGAAGTGCCCTGGCTGAGTGGAGTGAATGTGCCCAGGCTGCGTGGAGTGGAGGTTCCCAGGCAGAGTGGGATTGGAAGTGCCCAGGCTGAGTGGAGTGAATGTACCCAGGCTGAGTGGAGTGGAGGGGCCCAGGCTGAGTCGAGTGCAGGTTCCCAGGCAGAGTGGGATTGGAAGTGCCCAGGCTGAGTGGAGTGAATGTGCCCAGGCTGAGTGGAGTGGAGGTGCCCAGGCTGAGAAGAGTTGGGGTTCCCTGACAGAGTGGGACTGGAAGTGCCAACGGTGAGTGGAGTGAATGTGCCCAGGCTGAGTGGAGTGGAGGTGCCCAGGCTGAGTGGAGTTGGGGTTCCCTGGCAGAGTGGGACTGGAAGTGCCAACGCTGAGTGGAGTGAATGTGCCCAGGCTGAGTGGAGTGGAGGTGCCCAGGCTGAGTGGAGTGCAGGTTCCCAGGCAGAGTGGGATTGGAAGTGCCCAGGCAGAGTGGAGTAATGTACCCAGGCTGAGTGGAGTGCAGGTGCCCAGGCTGAGTGGAGTGAATGTGCCCAGGCTGAGTGGAGTGGAGGTGCCCAGGCTGAGTGGAGTTGGGGTTCCCTGGCAGAGTGGGACTGGAAGTGCCAAGGCTGAGTGGAGTGAAGGTACCCAGGCTGAGTGGAGTGGAGGTGCCCAGGCTGAGTGGAGTGCAGGTTCCCAGCAGAGTGGGACTGGAAGTGCCCAGGCTGAGTGGAGTGAATGTGCCCAGGCTGAATGGAGTGGAGGTGCCCAGGCTGAGTGGAGTGCAGGTTCCCAGGCAGAGTGGGACTGGAAGTGCCCAGGCGGAGTGGAGTGAATGTGCCCAGGCTGAATGGGAGTCAATGTGCCTAGACAGAGTGGAGTGAATGTGCCCGGCCGCCGGAGCCCGAAACGTGCGTTTCCCCATTGCCTTGAATGGGCGCGGAGAGAGGGGGGCGCTTTTTGGCTCGTGGCGCGGGCACCGTTGCGCCAAAGCGTCAAGTGTCACACCTCCCCGTGCTCGGGGCAACCCCTTGGAGCTAACTGGCTGGGTCTGGAGGGGCTGCGAGGCCGCCCAGGAGAACGGGTCCAAACCGCGTTCCGATCGGACGAGAATTGAGGGCGGGACACAGTTCCGCGGTTCACTTTCCGCCCGGGCAAAGAGCCTATAACTTGCGGCGGGAGGGCTTAAGAGTGGGCCCCCGTGAGTCGGGTGGAGAGCCGGGTGTGGAGAGGAGTAGCGGAGGTTCCCAGTCAGAGTGGGAGTGGAGGTTCCTGGGCAGAGTGGGACTGGAAGTGCCCAGGCTGAGTGGAGTGAATGTGCCCTGGCTGAGTGGAGTGAATGTGCCCAGGCTGAGTGGAGTGAATGTGCCCAGGCTGAGTGGAGTGAATGTGCCCAGGCTGACTGGAGAGAATGTGCCCAGGCTGAGTGGATTGGAGGTGCCCAGGCTGAGTGGAGTGCAGGTTCCCAGGCAGAGTGGGACTGGAAGTGCCCAGGCTGAGTGGAGTGAATGTGCCCAGGCTGAGTGGAGGGAATGATCCCAGGCTGAATGGGAGTCAATGTGCCTAGACAGAGTGGAGTGAATGTGCCCAGGCTGAGTGGAGTGGAGGTGCCCAGGCTGAGTGGAGTTGGGGTTCCCAGGCAGAGAGGGACTGGAAGTGCCCTGGCTGAGTGGAGTGAATGTGCCCAGGCTGCGTGGAGTGGAGGTTCCCAGGCAGAGTGGGATTGGAAGTGC
Organism: Conger conger; assembly: GCF_963514075.1. Taxonomy (NCBI): domain Eukaryota; kingdom Metazoa; phylum Chordata; class Actinopteri; order Anguilliformes; family Congridae; genus Conger; species Conger conger. The sequence continues at coordinate 406,393 of NW_026890380.1, forward strand.
CCAGGCTGAGTGGAGTGAATGTACCCAGGCTGAGTGGAGTGGAGGGGCCCAGGCTGAGTCGAGTGCAGGTTCCCAGGCAGAGTGGGATTGGAAGTGCCCAGGCTGAGTGGAGTGAATGTGCCCAGGCTGAGTGGAGTGGAGGTGCCCAGGCTGAGAAGAGTTGGGGTTCCCTGACAGAGTGGGACTGGAAGTGCCAACGGTGAGTGGAGTGAATGTGCCCAGGCTGAGTGGAGTGGAGGTGCCCAGGCTGAGTGGAGTTGGGGTTCCCTGGCAGAGTGGGACTGGAAGTGCCAACGCTGAGTGGAGTGAATGTGCCCAGGCTGAGTGGAGTGGAGGTGCCCAGGCTGAGTGGAGTGCAGGTTCCCAGGCAGAGTGGGATTGGAAGTGCCCAGGCAGAGTGGAGTAATGTACCCAGGCTGAGTGGAGTGCAGGTGCCCAGGCTGAGTGGAGTGCAGGTTCCCAGGCAGAGTGGGATTGGAAGTGCCCAGGCTGAGTGGAGTGAATGTGCCCAGGCTGAGTGGAGTGGAGGTGCCCAGGCCGAGTGGAGTGCAGGTTCCCAGGCAGAGTGGGACTGGAAGTGCCCAGGCGGAGTGGAGTGAATGTGCCCAGGCTGAATGGGATTCAATGTGCCTAGACAGAGTGGAGTGAATGTGCCCGGCCGCCGGAGCCCGAAACGTGCGTTTCCCCATTGCCTTGAATGGGCGCGGAGAGAGGGGGGCACTTTTTGGCTCGTGGCGCGGTCACCGTTGCGCCAAAGCGTCAAGTGTCACACCTCCCCGTGCTCGGGGCGGCCCCTTGGAGCTAACTAACGGGGTTTGGAGGGGCTGCGAGGCCGCCCAGGAGAACGGGTCCAAACCGCGTTCCGATCGGACGAGAATTGAGGGCGGGACACAGTTCCGCGGTTCACTTTCCGCCGGGGCAAAGGGCCTATAACTTGCGGCGGGAGGGCTTAAGAGTGGGCCCCCGCGAGTCGGGTGGAGAGCCGGGTGTGGAGAGGAGTAGCGGAGGTTCCCAGTCAGAGTGGGAGTGGAAGTTCCTGGGCAGAGTGGGACTGGAAGTGCCCAGGCTGAGTGGAGTGAATGTGCCCTGGCTGAGTGGAGTGAATGTGGCCAGGCTGAGTGGAGTGGAGGTGCCCAGGCCGAGTGGAGTGCAGGTTCCCAGACAGAGTGGGACTGGAAGTGCCCAGGCTGAGTGGAGTGAATGTGCCCTGGCTGAGTGGAGTGAATGTGGCCAGGCTGAGTGGAGTGGAGGTGCCCAGGCTGAGTGGAGTGAATGTGCCCAGGCTGACTGGAGAGAATGTGCCCAGGCTGAGTGGATTGGAGGTGCCTAGGCTGAGTGGAGTGCAGGTTCCCAGGCAGAGTGGGACTGGAAGTGCCAAGGCTGAGTGGAGTGAATGTGCCCAGGCTGAGTGGAGTGGAGGTGCCCAGGCCGAGTGGAGTGCAGGTTCCAAGGCAGAGTGGGACTGGAAGTGCCCAGGCGGAGTGGAGTGAATGTGCCCAGGCTGAATGGGAGTCAATGTGCCTAGACAGAGTGGAGTGAATGTGCACGGCCGCCGGAGCCCGAAACGTGCGTTTCCCCATTGCCTTGAATGGGCGCGGAGAGAGGGGGGCGCTTTTTGGCTCGTGGCGCGGGCACCGTTGCGCCAAAGCGTCAAGTGTCACACCTCCCCGTGCTCGGGGCGGCCCCTTGGAGCTAACTGGCTGGGTCTGGAGGGGCTGCGAGGCCGCCCAGGACAACGGGTCCAAACCGCGTTCCGATCGGACGAGAATTGAGGGCGGGACACAGTTCCGCGGTTCACTTTCCGCCCGGGCAAAGGGCCTATAACTTGCGGCGGGAGGGCTTAAGAGTGGGCCCCCGCGAGTCGGGTGGAGAGCCGGGTGTGGAGAGGAGTAGCGGAGGTTCCCAGTCAGAGTGGGAGTGGAGGTTCCTGGGCAGAGTGAAACTGGAAGTGCCCAGGCTGAGTGGAGTGAATGTGCCCTGGCTGAGTGGAGTGAATGTGGACAGGCTGAGTGGAGTGAATGTGCCCAGGCTGAGTGGAGTGAATGTGCCCAGGCTGAGTGGATTGGAGGTGCCCAGGCTGAGTGGAGTGCAGGTTCCCAGGCAGAGTGGGACTGGAAGTGCCCAGGCTGAGTGGAGTGAATGTGCCCAGGCTGAGTGGAGTGAATGATCCCAGGCTGAATGGGAGTGAATGTGCCCAGGCAGAGTGGAGTGAATGTGCCCAGGCTGACTGGAGAGAATGTGCCCAGGCTGAGTGGATTGGAGGTGCCCAGGCTGAGTGGAGTGCAGGTTCCCAGGCAGAGTGGGACTGGAAGTGCCCAGGCTGAGTGGAGTGAATGTGCCAAGGCTTAGTGGAGTGAATGTTCCCAGGCTGAATGGGAGTCAATGTGCCTAGACAGAGTGGAGTGAATGTGCCCAGGCTGAGTGGAGTGGAGGTGCCCAGGCTGAGTGGAGTTGGGGTTCCCAGGCAGAGAGGGACTGGAAGTGCCCTGGCTGAGTGGAGTGAATGTGCCCAGACTGCGTGGAGTGGAGGTTCCCAGGCTGAGTGGAGTGCAGGTTCCCAGCAGAGTGGGATTGGAAGTACCCAGGCTGAGTGGAGTGGAGGTGCCCAGGCTGAGTGGAGTGCTGGTTCCCAGGCAGAGTGGGATTGGAAGTTCCCAGGCTGAGTGGAGTGAATGTCCCCAGGCTGAGTGGATTGCATGTGCCCAGGCTGAGTGGAGTGCAGGTTCCCTGGCAGAGTGGGATTGGAAGTGCCCAGGCTGAGTGGAGTGAATGTGCCAAGGCTGACTGGAGTGGAGGTGCCCAGGCCGAGTGGACTGCAGGTTCCCAGGCAGAGTGGGACTGGAAGTGCCCAGGCGGAGTGGAGTGAATGTGCCCAGGCTGAATGGGAGTCAATGTGCCTAGACAGAGTGGAGTGAATGTGCCCGGCCGCCGGAGCCCGAAACGTGCGTTTCCCCATTGCCTTGAATGGGCGCGGAGAGAGGGGGGCGCTTTTTGGCTCGTGGCGCGGGCACCGTTGCGCCAAAGCGTCAAGTGTCACACCTCCCCGTGCTCGGGGCAACCCCTTGGAGCTAACTGGCTGGGTCTGGAGGGGCTGCGAGGCCGCCCAGGAGAACGGGTCCAAACCGCGTTCCGATCGGACGAGAATTGAGGGCGGGACACAGTTCCGCGGTTCACTATCCGCCCGGGCAAAGGGCCTATAACTTGCGGCGGGAGGGCTTAAGAGTGGGCCCCCGCGAGTCGGGTGGAGAGCCGGGTGTGGAGAGGAGTAGCGGAGGTTCCCAGTCAGAGTGGGAGTGGAGGTTCCTGGGCAGAGTGGGACTGGAAGTGCCCAGGCTGAGTGGAGTGAATGTGCCCTGGCTGAGTGGAGTGAATGTGCCCAGGCTGAGTGGAGTGGAGGTGCCCAGGCTGAGTGGAGTTGGGGTTCCCAGGCAGAGAGGGACTGGAAGTGCCCTGGCTGAGTGGAGTGAATGTGCCCAGGCTGCGTGGAGTGGAGGTTCCCAGGCTGAGTGGAGTGCAGGCTCCCAGCAGAGTGGGACTGGAAGTGCCCAGGCTGAGTGGAGTGAATGTGCCCAGGCTGAGTGGAGTGAATGTGCCCAGGCAGAGTGGAGTGAATGTGCCCTGGCTGAGTGGAGTGGAGGTGCCCAGGCTGATTGGAGTGCAGGTTCCCAGGCAGAGTGGGTCTGGAAGTGCCAAGGCTGAGTGGAGTGAATGTGCCCAGGCTGAATGGAGTGGAGGTGCCCAGGCTGAGTGGAGTGCAGGTTCCCAGGCAGAGTGGGATTGGAAGTGCCCAGGCTGAGTGGAGTGAATGTGCCCAGGCTGAGTGGAGTGGAGGTGCCCAGGCTGAATGGAGTTGGGGTTCCCAGGCAGAGTGGGACTGGAAGTCCCCAGGCTGAGTGGAGTGCAGGTTCCCAGGCAGAGTGGGATTGGAAGTGCCCAGGCTGAGTGGAGTGAATGTACCCAGGCTGAGTGGAGTGGAGGTGCCCAGGCTGAGTGGAGTGCAGGTTCCCAGGCAGAGTGGGATTGGAAGTGCACAGGCTGAGTGGAGTGAATGTGCCCAGGCTGAGTGGAGTGGAGGTGTCCAGGCTGAGTGGAGTTGGGGTTCCCAGGCAGAGTGGGACTGGAAGTGCCAAGGCTGAGTGGAGTGAATGTGCCCAGGCTGAATGGAGTGGAGGTGCCCAGGCTGAGTTGAGGTGCCCAGGCTGAGTGGAGTGCAGGTTCCCAGGCAGAGTGGGATTGGAAGTGCCCAGGCTGAGTGGAGTGAATGTGCCCAGGCTGAGTGGAGTGGAGGTGCCCAGGCTGAATGGAGTTGGGGTTCCCAGGCAGAGTGGGACTGGAAGTGCCCAGGCTGAGTGGAGTGAATGTGCCCTGGCTGAGTGGAGTGAATGTTCCCAGGCTGAGTGGAGGTGCCCAGGCTGAGTGGAGTGCAGGTTCCCAGGCAGAGTGGGATTGGAAGTGCCCAGGCTGAGTGGAGTGAATGTACCCAGGCTGAGTGGAGTGGAGGGGCCCAGGCTGAGTCGAGTGCAGGTTCCCAGGCAGAGTGGGATTGGAAGTGCCCAGGCTGAGTGAAGTGAATGTGCCCAGGCTGAGTGGAGTGGAGGTGCCCAGGCTGAGTAGAGTTGGGGTTCCCTGACAGAGTGGGACTGGAAGTGCCAACGGTGAGTGGAGTGAATGTGCCCAGGCTGAGTGGAGTGGAGGTGCCCAGGCTGAGTGGAGTTGGGGTTCCCTGGCAGAGTGGGACTGGAAGTGCCAACGCTGAGTGGAGTGAATGTGCCCAGGCTGAGTGGAGTGGAGGTGCCCAGGCTGAGTGGAGTGCAGGTTCCCAGGCAGAGTGGGATTGGAAGTGCCCAGGCTGAGTGGAGTAATGTACCCAGGCTGAGTGGAGTGCAGGTGCCCAGGCTGAGTGGAGTGCAGGTTCCCAGGCAGAGTGGGATTGGAAGTGCCCAGGCTGAGTGGAGTGAATGTGCCCAGGCTGAGTGGAGTGGAGGTGCCCAGGCCGAGTGGAGTGCAGGTTCCCAGGCAGAGTGGGACTGGAAGTGCCCAGGCGGAGTGGAGTGAATGTGCCCAGGCTGAATGGGATTCAATGTGCCTAGACAGAGTGGAGTGAATGTGCCCGGCCGCCGGAGCCCGAAACGTGCGTTTCCCCATTGCCTTGAATGGGCGCGGAGAGAGGGGGGCGCTTTTTGGCTCGTGGCGCGGTCACCGTTGCGCCAAAGCGTCAAGTGTCACACCTCCCCGTGCTCGGGGCGGCCCCTTGGAGCTAACTAACGGGGTTTGGAGGGGCTGCGAGGCCGCCCAGGAGAACGGGTCCAAACCGCGTTCCGATCGGACGAGAATTGAGGGCGGGACACAGTTCCGCGGTTCACTTTCCGCCCGGGCAAAGGGCCTATAACTTGCGGCGGGAGGGCTTAAGAGTGGGCCCCCGCGAGTCGGGTGGAGAGCCGGGTGTGGAGAGGAGTAGCGGAGGTTCCCAGTCAGAGTGGGAGTGGAAGTTCCTGGGCAGAGTGGGACTGGAAGTGCCCAGGCTGAGTGGAGTGAATGTGCCCTGGCTGAGTGGAGTGAATGTGGCCAGGCTGAGTGGAGTGGAGGTGCCCAGGCCGAGTGGAGTGCAGGTTCCCAGGCAGAGTGGGACTGGAAGTGCCCAGGCTGAGTGGAGTGAATGTGCCCAGGCTGAGTGGAGTGGAGGTGCCCAGGCTGAGTGGAGTTGGGGGTCCCTGGCAGAGTGGGACTGGAAGTGCCCAGGCTGAGTGGAGTGAATGTACCCAGGCTGAGTGGAGTGGAGGTGCCCAGGCTGAGTGGAGTGCAGGTTCCCAGGCAGAGTGGGATTGGAAGTGCCCAGGCTGAGTGGAGTGAATGTGGACAGGCTGAGTGGAGTGAATGTGCCCAGGCTGAGTGGAGTGAATGTGCCCAGGCTGAGTGGATTGGAGGTTCCCAGGCTGAGTGGAGTGCAGGTTCCCAGGCAGAGTGGGACTGGAAGTGCCCAGGCTGAGTGGAGTGAATGTGCCCAGGCTGAGTGGAGTGAATGATCCCAGGCTGAATGGGAGTGAATGTGCCCAGGCAGAGTGGAGTGAATGTGCCCAGGCTGAGTGGAGTGGAGGTGCCCAGGCTGAGTGGAGTGCAGGTTCCCAGGCAGAGTGGGACTGGAAGTGCCCAGGCTGAGTGGAGTGAATGTGCCCAGGCTGAATGGAGTGGAGGTGCCCAGGCTGAGTGGAGTGCAGGTTCCCAGGCAGAGTGGGATTGGAAGTGCCCAGGCTGAGTGGAGTGAATGTGCCCAGGCTGATTGAGTGGAGGTGCCCAGGCTGAATGGAGTTGGGGTTCCCTGGCAGAGTGGGACTGGAAGTGCCAACGGTGAGTGGAGTGAATGTGCCCAGGCTGAGTGGAGTGGAGGTGCCCAGGCCGAGTGGAGTGCAGGTTCCCAGGCAGAGTGGGACTGGAAGTGCCCAGGCGGAGTGGAGTGAATGTGCCCAGGCTGAATGGGAGTCAATGTGCCTAGACAGAGTGGAGTGAATGTGCCCGGCCGCCGGAGCCCGAAACGTGCGTTTCCCCATTGCCTTGAATGGGCGCGGAGAGAGGGGGGCGCTTTTTGGCTCGTGGCGTGGGCACCGTTGCGCCAAAGCGTCAAGTGTCACACCTCCCCGTGCTCGGGGCGGCCCCTTGGAGCTAACTAGCTGGGTCTGGAGGGGCTGCGAGGCCGCCCAGGAGAACGGGTCCAAACCGCGTTCCGATCGGACAAGAATTGAGGGCGGGACACAGTTCCGCGGTTCACTTTCCGCCCGGGAGAAGGGCCTATAACTTGCGGCGGGAGGGCTTAAGAGTTGGCCCCCGCGAGTCGGGTGGAGAGCCGGGTGTGGAGAGGAGTAGCGGAGGTTCCCAGTCAGAGTGGGAGTGGAGGTTCCTGGGCAGAGTGGGACTGGAAGTGCCCAGGCTGAGTGGAGTGAATGTGCCCTGGCTGAGTGGAGTGAATGTGGCTAGGCTGAGTGGAGTGGAGGTGCCCAGGCTGAGTGGAGTGAATGTGCCCAGGCTGAGTGGATTGGAGGTGCCCAAGCTGAGTGGAGTGCAGGTTCCCAGGCAGAGTGGGACTGGAAGTGCCCAGGCTGAGTGGAGTGAATGTGCCCAGGCTGAGTGGAGTGAATGATCCCAGGCTGAATGGGAGTGAATGTGCCCAGGCAGAGTGGAGTGAATGTGCCCAGGCTGAGTGGAGTGGACGTGCCCAGGCTGAGTGGAGTGCAGGTTCCCAGGCAGAGTGGGACTGGAAGTGCCCAGGCTGAGTGGAGTGAATGTGCCCAGGCTGAGTGGAGTGGAGGTGCCCAGGCTGAGTGGAGTGCAGGTTCCCAGGCAGAGTGGGATTGGAAGTGCCCAGGCTGAGTGGAGTGAATGTGCCCAGGCTGATTGAGTGGAGGTGCCCAGGCTGAATGGAGTTGGGGTTCCCTGGCAGAGTGGGACTGGAAGTGCCAAGGCTGAGTGGAGTGAATGTGCCCAGGCTGAGTGGAGTGGAGATGCGCAGGCCGAGTGGAGTGCAGGTTCCCAGGCTGAGTGTGACTGAAAGGGCCCAGGCTGAGTGGAGTGAATGTGCCCAGGCTGAATGGAGTGGAGGTGCCCAGGCTGAGTGGAGGTGCCCAGGCTGAGTGGAGTGCAGGTTCCCAGGCAGAGTGGGATTGGAAGTGCCCAGGCTGAGTGGAGTGAATGTGCCAAGGCTGACTGGAGTGGAGGTGCCCAGGCCGAGTGGAGTGCAGGTTCCCAGGCAGAGTGGGACTGGAAGTGCCCAGGCGGAGTGGAGTGAATGTGCCCAGGCTGAATGGGAGTCAATGTGCCTAGACAGAGTGGAGTGAATGTGCCCGGCCGCCGGAGCCCGAAACGTGCGTTTCCCCATTGCCTTGAATGGGCGCGGAGAGAGGGGGGCGCTTTTTGGCTCGTGGCGTGGGCACCGTTGCGCCAAAGCGTCAAGTGTCACACCTCCCCGTGCTCGGGGCGGCCCCTTGGAGCTAACTAGCTGGGTCTGGAGGGGCTGCGAGGCCGCCCAGGAGAACGGGTCCAAACCGCGTTCCGATCGGACAAGAATTGAGGGCGGGACACAGTTCCGCGGTTCACTTTCCGCCCGGGAGAAGGGCCTATAACTTGCGGCGGGAGGGCTTAAGAGTGGGCCCCCGCGAGTCGGGTGGAGAGCCGGGTGTGGAGAGGAGTAGCGGAGGTTCCCAGTCAGAGTGGGAGTGGAGGTTCCTGGGCAGAGTGGGACTGGAAGTGCCCAGGCTGAGTGGAGTGAATGTGCCCTGGCTGAGTGGAGTGAATGTGGCTAGGCTGAGTGGAGTGGAGGTGCCCAGGCTGAGTGGAGTGCAGGCAACAAGGCAGAGTGGGATTGGAAGTGCCCAGGCTGAGTGGAGTGAATGTGCCCAGGCTGAGTGGAGTGGAGGTGCCCAGGCCGAGTGGAGTGCAGGTTCCCAGGCAGAGTGGGACTGGAAGTGCCCAGGCTGAGTGGAGTGAATGTGCCCAGGCTGAGTGGAGTGGAGGTGCCCAGGCTGAGTGGAGTTGGGGTTCCCTGGCAGAGTGGGACTCGAAGTGCCAAGGCTGAGTGGAGTGAATGTGCCCAGGCTGAGTGGAGTGGAGATGCCCAGGCCGAGTGGAGTGCAGGTTCCCAGGCAGAGTGTGACTGAAAGTGCCCAGGCTGAGTGGAGTGAATGTGCCCAGGCTGAATGGAGTGGAGGTGCCCAGGCTGAGTGGAGGTGCCCAGGCTGAGTGGAGTGCAGGTTCCCAGGCAGAGTGGGATTGGAAGTTCCCAGGCTGAGTGGAGTGAATGTGCCAAGGCTGACTGGAGTGGAGGTGCCCAGGCCGAGTGGAGTGCAGGTTCCCAGGCAGAGTGGGACTGGAAGTGCCCAGGCGGAGTGGAGTGAATGTGCCAAGGCTGAATGGGAGTCAATGTGCCTAGACAGAGTGGAGTGAATGTGCCCGGCCGCCGGAGCCCGAAACGTGCGTTTCCCCATTGCCTTGAATGGGCGCGGAGAGAGGGGGGCGCTTTTTGGCTCGTGGCGCGGGCACCGTTGTGCCAAAGCGTCAAGTGTCACACCTCCCCGTGCTCGGGGCGGCCCCTTGGAGCTAACTAGCTGGGTCTGGAGGGGCTGCGAGGCCGCCCAGGAGAACGGGTCCAAACCGCGTTCCGATCGGACGAGAATTGAGGGCGGGACACAGTTCCGCGGTTCACTTTCCGCCCGGGCAAAGGGCCTATAACTTGCGGCGGGAGGGCTTAAGAGTGGGCCCCCGCGAGTCGGGTGGAGAGCCGGGTGTGGAGAGGAGTAGCGGAGGTTCCCAGTCAGAGTGGGAGTGGAGGTTCCTGGGCAGAGTGGGACTGGAAGTGCCCAGGCTGAGTGGAGTGAATGTGCCCTGGCTGAGTGGAGTGAATGTGCCCAGGCTGAGTGGAGTGAATGTGCCCAGGCTGAGTGGAGTGAATGTGCCCAGGCTGACTGGAGAGAATGTGCCCAGGCTGAGTGGATTGGAGGTGCCCAGGCTGAGTGGAGTGCAGGTTCCCAGGCAGAGTGGGACTGGAAGTGCCCAGGCTGAGTGGAGTGAATGTGCCCTGGCTGAGTGGAGTGAATGTGGCTAGGCTGAGTGGAGTGGAGGTGCCCAGGCTGAGTGGAGTGAATGTGCCCAGGCTGAGTGGATTGGAGGTGCCCAGGCTGAGTGGAGTGCAGGTTCCCAGGCAGAGTGGGACTGGAAGTGCCCAGGCTGAGTGGAGTGAATGTGCCCAGGCTGAGTGGAGTGAATGATCCCAGGCTGAGTGGAGTGCAGGTTCCCAGGCAGAGTGGGATTGGAAGTGCCCAGGCTGAGTGGAGTGAATGTGCCCAGGCTGATTGAGTGGAGGTGCCCAGGCTGAATGGAGTTGGGGTTCCCTGGCAGAGTGGGACTGGAAGTGCCAACGGTGAATGGAGTGAATGTGCCCAGGCTGAGTGGAGTGGAGGTGCCCAGGCTGAGTGGAGTTGGGGTTCCCTGGCAGAGTGGGACTGGAAGTGCCAACGCTGAGTGTTGTGAATGTGCCCAGGCTGACTGGAGTGGAGGTGCCCAGGCTGAGTGGAGTGCTGGTTCCCAGGCAGAGTGGGATTGGAAGTGCCCAGGCTGAGTGGAGTAATGTACCCAGGCTGAGTGGAGTGCAGGTGCCCAGGCTGAGAGGAGTGCAGGTTCCCTGGCAGAGTGGGATTGGAAGTGCCCAGGCTGAGTGGAGTGAATGTGCCCTGGCTGAGTGGAGTGAATGTGGCTAGGCTGAGTGGAGTGGAGGTGCCCAGGCTGAGTGGAGTGCAGGCACCAAGGCAGAGTGGGATTGGAAGTGCCCAGGCTGAGTGGAGTGAATGTGCCCAGGCTGAGTGGATTGGAGGTGCCCAGGCCGAGTGGAGTGCAGGTTCCCAGGCAGAGTGGGACTGGAAGTGCCCAGGCTGAGTGGAGTGAATGTGCCCAGGCTGAGTGGAGTGGAGGTGCCCAGGCTGAGTGGAGTTGGGGTTCCCTGGCAGAGTGGGACTGGAAGTGCCAAGGCTGAGTGGAGTGAATGTGCCCAGGCTGAGTGGAGTGGAGATGCCCAGGCCGAGTGGAGTGCAGGTTCCCAGGCAGAGTGTGACTGAAAGTGCCCAGGCTGAGTGGAGTGAATGTGCCCAGGCTGAATGGAGTGGAGGTGCCCAGGCTGAGTGGAGGTGCCCAGGCTGAGTGGAGTGCAGGTTCCCAGGCAGAGTGGGATTGGAAGTGCCCAGGCTGAGTGGAGTGAATGTGCCAAGGCTGACTGGAGTGGAGGTGCCCAGGCCGAGTGGAGTGCAGGTTCCCAGGCAGAGTGGGACTGGAAGTGCCCAGGCGGAGTGGAGTGAATGTGCCCAGGCTGAATGGTAGTCAATGTGCCTAGACAGAGTGGAGTGAATGTGCCCGGCCGCCGGAGCCCGAAACGTGCGTTTCCCCATTGCCTTGAATGGGCGCGGAGAGAGGGGGGCGCTTTTTGGCTCGTGGCGCGGGCACCGTTGCGCCAAAGCGTCAAGTGTCACACCTCCCCGTGCTCGGGGCGGCCCCTTGGAGCTAACTAGCTGGGTCTGGAGGGGCTGCGAGGCCGCCCAGGAGAACGGGTCCAAACCGCGTTCCGATCGGACGAGAATTGAGGGCGGGACACAGTTCCGCGGTTCACTTTCCGCCCGGGCAAAGGGCCTATAACTTGCGGCGGGAGGGCTTAAGAGTGGGCCCCCGCGAGTCGGGTGGAGAGCCGGGTGTGGAGAGGAGTAGCGGAGGTTCCCAGTCAGAGTGGGAGTGTAGGTTCCTGGGCAGAGTGGGACTGGAAGTGCCCAGGCTGAGTGGAGTGAATGTGCCCTGGCTGAGTGGAGTGAATGTGGCCAGGCTGAGTGGAGTGGAGGTGCCCAGGCTGAGTGGAGTGAATGTGCCCAGGCTGACTGGAGAGAATGTGCCCAGGCTGAGTGGATTGGAGGTGCCTAGGCTGAGTGGAGTGCAGGTTCCCAGGCAGAGTGGGACTGGAAGTGCCAAGGCTGAGTGGAGTGAATGTGCCCAGGCTGAGTGGAGTGGAGGTGCCCAGGCCGAGTGGAGTGCAGGTTCCAAGGCAGAGTGGGACTGGAAGTGCCCAGGCGGAGTGGAGTGAATGTGCCCAGGCTGAATGGGAGTCAATGTGCCTAGACAGAGTGGAGTGAATGTGCACGGCCGCCGGAGCCCGAAACGTGCGTTTCCCCATTGCCTTGAATGGGCGCGGAGAGAGGGGGGCGCTTTTTGGCTCGTGGCGCGGGCACCGTTGCGCCAAAGCGTCAAGTGTCACACCTCCCCGTGCTCGGGGCGGCCCCTTGGAGCTAACTGGCTGGGTCTGGAGGGGCTGCGAGGCCGCCCAGGACAACGGGTCCAAACCGCGTTCCGATCGGACGAGAATTGAGGGCGGGACACAGTTCCGCGGTTCACTTTCCGCCCGGGCAAAGGGCCTATAACTTGCGGCGGGAGGGCTTAAGAGTGGGCCCCCGCGAGTCGGGTGGAGAGCCGGGTGTGGAGAGGAGTAGCGGAGGTTCCCAGTCAGAGTGGGAGTGGAGGTTCCTGGGCAGAGTGAAACTGGAAGTGCCCAGGCTGAGTGGAGTGAATGTGCCCTGGCTGAGTGGAGTGAATGTGGACAGGCTGAGTGGAGTGAATGTGCCCAGGCTGAGTGGAGTGAATGTGCCCAGGCTGAGTGGATTGGAGGTGCCCAGGCTGAGTGGAGTGCAGGTTCCCAGGCAGAGTGGGACTGGAAGTGCCCAGGCTGAGTGGAGTGAATGTGCCCAGGCTGAGTGGAGTGAATGATCCCAGGCTGAATGGGAGTGAATGTGCCCAGGCAGAGTGGAGTGAATGTGCCCAGGCTGACTGGAGAGAATGTGCCCAGGCTGAGTGGATTGGAGGTGCCCAGGCTGAGTGGAGTGCAGGTTCCCAGGCAGAGTGGGACTGGAAGTGCCCAGGCTGAGTGGAGTGAATGTGCCAAGGCTTAGTGGAGTGAATGTTCCCAGGCTGAATGGGAGTCAATGTGCCTAGACAGAGTGGAGTGAATGTGCCCAGGCTGAGTGGAGTGGAGGTGCCCAGGCTGAGTGGAGTTGGGGTTCCCAGGCAGAGAGGGACTGGAAGTGCCCTGGCTGAGTGGAGTGAATGTGCCCAGACTGCGTGGAGTGGAGGTTCCCAGGCTGAGTGGAGTGCAGGTTCCCAGCAGAGTGGGATTGGAAGTACCCAGGCTGAGTGGAGTGGAGGTGCCCAGGCTGAGTGGAGTGCTGGTTCCCAGGCAGAGTGGGATTGGAAGTTCCCAGGCTGAGTGGAGTGAATGTCCCCAGGCTGAGTGGATTGCATGTGCCCAGGCTGAGTGGAGTGCAGGTTCCCTGGCAGAGTGGGATTGGAAGTGCCCAGGCTGAGTGGAGTGAATGTGCCAAGGCTGACTGGAGTGGAGGTGCCCAGGCCGAGTGGACTGCAGGTTCCCAGGCAGAGTGGGACTGGAAGTGCCCAGGCGGAGTGGAGTGAATGTGCCCAGGCTGAATGGGAGTCAATGTGCCTAGACAGAGTGGAGTGAATGTGCCCGGCCGCCGGAGCCCGAAACGTGCGTTTCCCCATTGCCTTGAATGGGCGCGGAGAGAGGGGGGCGCTTTTTGGCTCGTGGCGCGGGCACCGTTGCGCCAAAGCGTCAAGTGTCACACCTCCCCGTGCTCGGGGCAACCCCTTGGAGCTAACTGGCTGGGTCTGGAGGGGCTGCGAGGCCGCCCAGGAGAACGGGTCCAAACCGCGTTCCGATCGGACGAGAATTGAGGGCGGGACACAGTTCCGCGGTTCACTATCCGCCCGGGCAAAGGGCCTATAACTTGCGGCGGGAGGGCTTAAGAGTGGGCCCCCGCGAGTCGGGTGGAGAGCCGGGTGTGGAGAGGAGTAGCGGAGGTTCCCAGTCAGAGTGGGAGTGGAGGTTCCTGGGCAGAGTGGGACTGGAAGTGCCCAGGCTGAGTGGAGTGAATGTGCCCTGGCTGAGTGGAGTGAATGTGCCCAGGCTGAGTGGAGTGGAGGTGCCCAGGCTGAGTGGAGTTGGGGTTCCCAGGCAGAGAGGGACTGGAAGTGCCCTGGCTGAGTGGAGTGAATGTGCCCAGGCTGCGTGGAGTGGAGGTTCCCAGGCTGAGTGGAGTGCAGGCTCCCAGCAGAGTGGGACTGGAAGTGCCCAGGCTGAGTGGAGTGAATGTGCCCAGGCTGAGTGGAGTGAATGTGCCCAGGCAGAGTGGAGTGAATGTGCCCTGGCTGAGTGGAGTGGAGGTGCCCAGGCTGATTGGAGTGCAGGTTCCCAGGCAGAGTGGGTCTGGAAGTGCCAAGGCTGAGTGGAGTGAATGTGCCCAGGCTGAATGGAGTGGAGGTGCCCAGGCTGAGTGGAGTGCAGGTTCCCAGGCAGAGTGGGATTGGAAGTGCCCAGGCTGAGTGGAGTGAATGTGCCCAGGCTGAGTGGAGTGGAGGTGCCCAGGCTGAATGGAGTTGGGGTTCCCAGGCAGAGTGGGACTGGAAGTCCCCAGGCTGAGTGGAGTGCAGGTTCCCAGGCAGAGTGGGATTGGAAGTGCCCAGGCTGAGTGGAGTGAATGTACCCAGGCTGAGTGGAGTGGAGGTGCCCAGGCTGAGTGGAGTGCAGGTTCCCAGGCAGAGTGGGATTGGAAGTGCACAGGCTGAGTGGAGTGAATGTGCCCAGGCTGAGTGGAGTGGAGGTGTCCAGGCTGAGTGGAGTTGGGGTTCCCAGGCAGAGTGGGACTGGAAGTGCCAAGGCTGAGTGGAGTGAATGTGCCCAGGCTGAATGGAGTGGAGGTGCCCAGGCTGAGTTGAGGTGCCCAGGCTGAGTGGAGTGCAGGTTCCCAGGCAGAGTGGGATTGGAAGTGCCCAGGCTGAGTGGAGTGAATGTGCCCAGGCTGAGTGGAGTGGAGGTGCCCAGGCTGAATGGAGTTGGGGTTCCCAGGCAGAGTGGGACTGGAAGTGCCCAGGCTGAGTGGAGTGAATGTGCCCTGGCTGAGTGGAGTGAATGTTCCCAGGCTGAGTGGAGGTGCCCAGGCTGAGTGGAGTGCAGGTTCCCAGGCAGAGTGGGATTGGAAGTGCCCAGGCTGAGTGGAGTGAATGTACCCAGGCTGAGTGGAGTGGAGGGGCCCAGGCTGAGTCGAGTGCAGGTTCCCAGGCAGAGTGGGATTGGAAGTGCCCAGGCTGAGTGAAGTGAATGTGCCCAGGCTGAGTGGAGTGGAGGTGCCCAGGCTGAGTAGAGTTGGGGTTCCCTGACAGAGTGGGACTGGAAGTGCCAACGGTGAGTGGAGTGAATGTGCCCAGGCTGAGTGGAGTGGAGGTGCCCAGGCTGAGTGGAGTTGGGGTTCCCTGGCAGAGTGGGACTGGAAGTGCCAACGCTGAGTGGAGTGAATGTGCCCAGGCTGAGTGGAGTGGAGGTGCCCAGGCTGAGTGGAGTGCAGGTTCCCAGGCAGAGTGGGATTGGAAGTGCCCAGGCTGAGTGGAGTAATGTACCCAGGCTGAGTGGAGTGCAGGTGCCCAGGCTGAGTGGAGTGCAGGTTCCCAGGCAGAGTGGGATTGGAAGTGCCCAGGCTGAGTGGAGTGAATGTGCCCAGGCTGAGTGGAGTGGAGGTGCCCAGGCCGAGTGGAGTGCAGGTTCCCAGGCAGAGTGGGACTGGAAGTGCCCAGGCGGAGTGGAGTGAATGTGCCCAGGCTGAATGGGATTCAATGTGCCTAGACAGAGTGGAGTGAATGTGCCCGGCCGCCGGAGCCCGAAACGTGCGTTTCCCCATTGCCTTGAATGGGCGCGGAGAGAGGGGGGCGCTTTTTGGCTCGTGGCGCGGTCACCGTTGCGCCAAAGCGTCAAGTGTCACACCTCCCCGTGCTCGGGGCGGCCCCTTGGAGCTAACTAACGGGGTTTGGAGGGGCTGCGAGGCCGCCCAGGAGAACGGGTCCAAACCGCGTTCCGATCGGACGAGAATTGAGGGCGGGACACAGTTCCGCGGTTCACTTTCCGCCCGGGCAAAGGGCCTATAACTTGCGGCGGGAGGGCTTAAGAGTGGGCCCCCGCGAGTCGGGTGGAGAGCCGGGTGTGGAGAGGAGTAGCGGAGGTTCCCAGTCAGAGTGGGAGTGGAAGTTCCTGGGCAGAGTGGGACTGGAAGTGCCCAGGCTGAGTGGAGTGAATGTGCCCTGGCTGAGTGGAGTGAATGTGGCCAGGCTGAGTGGAGTGGAGGTGCCCAGGCCGAGTGGAGTGCAGGTTCCCAGGCAGAGTGGGACTGGAAGTGCCCAGGCTGAGTGGAGTGAATGTGCCCAGGCTGAGTGGAGTGGAGGTGCCCAGGCTGAGTGGAGTTGGGGGTCCCTGGCAGAGTGGGACTGGAAGTGCCCAGGCTGAGTGGAGTGAATGTACCCAGGCTGAGTGGAGTGGAGGTGCCCAGGCTGAGTGGAGTGCAGGTTCCCAGGCAGAGTGGGATTGGAAGTGCCCAGGCTGAGTGGAGTGAATGTGGACAGGCTGAGTGGAGTGAATGTGCCCAGGCTGAGTGGAGTGAATGTGCCCAGGCTGAGTGGATTGGAGGTTCCCAGGCTGAGTGGAGTGCAGGTTCCCAGGCAGAGTGGGACTGGAAGTGCCCAGGCTGAGTGGAGTGAATGTGCCCAGGCTGAGTGGAGTGAATGATCCCAGGCTGAATGGGAGTGAATGTGCCCAGGCAGAGTGGAGTGAATGTGCCCAGGCTGAGTGGAGTGGAGGTGCCCAGGCTGAGTGGAGTGCAGGTTCCCAGGCAGAGTGGGACTGGAAGTGCCCAGGCTGAGTGGAGTGAATGTGCCCAGGCTGAATGGAGTGGAGGTGCCCAGGCTGAGTGGAGTGCAGGTTCCCAGGCAGAGTGGGATTGGAAGTGCCCAGGCTGAGTGGAGTGAATGTGCCCAGGCTGATTGAGTGGAGGTGCCCAGGCTGAATGGAGTTGGGGTTCCCTGGCAGAGTGGGACTGGAAGTGCCAACGGTGAGTGGAGTGAATGTGCCCAGGCTGAGTGGAGTGGAGGTGCCCAGGCCGAGTGGAGTGCAGGTTCCCAGGCAGAGTGGGACTGGAAGTGCCCAGGCGGAGTGGAGTGAATGTGCCCAGGCTGAATGGGAGTCAATGTGCCTAGACAGAGTGGAGTGAATGTGCCCGGCCGCCGGAGCCCGAAACGTGCGTTTCCCCATTGCCTTGAATGGGCGCGGAGAGAGGGGGGCGCTTTTTGGCTCGTGGCGTGGGCACCGTTGCGCCAAAGCGTCAAGTGTCACACCTCCCCGTGCTCGGGGCGGCCCCTTGGAGCTAACTAGCTGGGTCTGGAGGGGCTGCGAGGCCGCCCAGGAGAACGGGTCCAAACCGCGTTCCGATCGGACAAGAATTGAGGGCGGGACACAGTTCCGCGGTTCACTTTCCGCCCGGGAGAAGGGCCTATAACTTGCGGCGGGAGGGCTTAAGAGTTGGCCCCCGCGAGTCGGGTGGAGAGCCGGGTGTGGAGAGGAGTAGCGGAGGTTCCCAGTCAGAGTGGGAGTGGAGGTTCCTGGGCAGAGTGGGACTGGAAGTGCCCAGGCTGAGTGGAGTGAATGTGCCCTGGCTGAGTGGAGTGAATGTGGCTAGGCTGAGTGGAGTGGAGGTGCCCAGGCTGAGTGGAGTGAATGTGCCCAGGCTGAGTGGATTGGAGGTGCCCAAGCTGAGTGGAGTGCAGGTTCCCAGGCAGAGTGGGACTGGAAGTGCCCAGGCTGAGTGGAGTGAATGTGCCCAGGCTGAGTGGAGTGAATGATCCCAGGCTGAATGGGAGTGAATGTGCCCAGGCAGAGTGGAGTGAATGTGCCCAGGCTGAGTGGAGTGGACGTGCCCAGGCTGAGTGGAGTGCAGGTTCCCAGGCAGAGTGGGACTGGAAGTGCCCAGGCTGAGTGGAGTGAATGTGCCCAGGCTGAGTGGAGTGGAGGTGCCCAGGCTGAGTGGAGTGCAGGTTCCCAGGCAGAGTGGGATTGGAAGTGCCCAGGCTGAGTGGAGTGAATGTGCCCAGGCTGATTGAGTGGAGGTGCCCAGGCTGAATGGAGTTGGGGTTCCCTGGCAGAGTGGGACTGGAAGTGCCAAGGCTGAGTGGAGTGAATGTGCCCAGGCTGAGTGGAGTGGAGATGCGCAGGCCGAGTGGAGTGCAGGTTCCCAGGCTGAGTGTGACTGAAAGGGCCCAGGCTGAGTGGAGTGAATGTGCCCAGGCTGAATGGAGTGGAGGTGCCCAGGCTGAGTGGAGGTGCCCAGGCTGAGTGGAGTGCAGGTTCCCAGGCAGAGTGGGATTGGAAGTGCCCAGGCTGAGTGGAGTGAATGTGCCAAGGCTGACTGGAGTGGAGGTGCCCAGGCCGAGTGGAGTGCAGGTTCCCAGGCAGAGTGGGACTGGAAGTGCCCAGGCGGAGTGGAGTGAATGTGCCCAGGCTGAATGGGAGTCAATGTGCCTAGACAGAGTGGAGTGAATGTGCCCGGCCGCCGGAGCCCGAAACGTGCGTTTCCCCATTGCCTTGAATGGGCGCGGAGAGAGGGGGGCGCTTTTTGGCTCGTGGCGTGGGCACCGTTGCGCCAAAGCGTCAAGTGTCACACCTCCCCGTGCTCGGGGCGGCCCCTTGGAGCTAACTAGCTGGGTCTGGAGGGGCTGCGAGGCCGCCCAGGAGAACGGGTCCAAACCGCGTTCCGATCGGACAAGAATTGAGGGCGGGACACAGTTCCGCGGTTCACTTTCCGCCCGGGAGAAGGGCCTATAACTTGCGGCGGGAGGGCTTAAGAGTGGGCCCCCGCGAGTCGGGTGGAGAGCCGGGTGTGGAGAGGAGTAGCGGAGGTTCCCAGTCAGAGTGGGAGTGGAGGTTCCTGGGCAGAGTGGGACTGGAAGTGCCCAGGCTGAGTGGAGTGAATGTGCCCTGGCTGAGTGGAGTGAATGTGGCTAGGCTGAGTGGAGTGGAGGTGCCCAGGCTGAGTGGAGTGCAGGCAACAAGGCAGAGTGGGATTGGAAGTGCCCAGGCTGAGTGGAGTGAATGTGCCCAGGCTGAGTGGAGTGGAGGTGCCCAGGCCGAGTGGAGTGCAGGTTCCCAGGCAGAGTGGGACTGGAAGTGCCCAGGCTGAGTGGAGTGAATGTGCCCAGGCTGAGTGGAGTGGAGGTGCCCAGGCTGAGTGGAGTTGGGGTTCCCTGGCAGAGTGGGACTCGAAGTGCCAAGGCTGAGTGGAGTGAATGTGCCCAGGCTGAGTGGAGTGGAGATGCCCAGGCCGAGTGGAGTGCAGGTTCCCAGGCAGAGTGTGACTGAAAGTGCCCAGGCTGAGTGGAGTGAATGTGCCCAGGCTGAATGGAGTGGAGGTGCCCAGGCTGAGTGGAGGTGCCCAGGCTGAGTGGAGTGCAGGTTCCCAGGCAGAGTGGGATTGGAAGTTCCCAGGCTGAGTGGAGTGAATGTGCCAAGGCTGACTGGAGTGGAGGTGCCCAGGCCGAGTGGAGTGCAGGTTCCCAGGCAGAGTGGGACTGGAAGTGCCCAGGCGGAGTGGAGTGAATGTGCCAAGGCTGAATGGGAGTCAATGTGCCTAGACAGAGTGGAGTGAATGTGCCCGGCCGCCGGAGCCCGAAACGTGCGTTTCCCCATTGCCTTGAATGGGCGCGGAGAGAGGGGGGCGCTTTTTGGCTCGTGGCGCGGGCACCGTTGTGCCAAAGCGTCAAGTGTCACACCTCCCCGTGCTCGGGGCGGCCCCTTGGAGCTAACTAGCTGGGTCTGGAGGGGCTGCGAGGCCGCCCAGGAGAACGGGTCCAAACCGCGTTCCGATCGGACGAGAATTGAGGGCGGGACACAGTTCCGCGGTTCACTTTCCGCCCGGGCAAAGGGCCTATAACTTGCGGCGGGAGGGCTTAAGAGTGGGCCCCCGCGAGTCGGGTGGAGAGCCGGGTGTGGAGAGGAGTAGCGGAGGTTCCCAGTCAGAGTGGGAGTGGAGGTTCCTGGGCAGAGTGGGACTGGAAGTGCCCAGGCTGAGTGGAGTGAATGTGCCCTGGCTGAGTGGAGTGAATGTGCCCAGGCTGAGTGGAGTGAATGTGCCCAGGCTGAGTGGAGTGAATGTGCCCAGGCTGACTGGAGAGAATGTGCCCAGGCTGAGTGGATTGGAGGTGCCCAGGCTGAGTGGAGTGCAGGTTCCCAGGCAGAGTGGGACTGGAAGTGCCCAGGCTGAGTGGAGTGAATGTGCCCTGGCTGAGTGGAGTGAATGTGGCTAGGCTGAGTGGAGTGGAGGTGCCCAGGCTGAGTGGAGTGAATGTGCCCAGGCTGAGTGGATTGGAGGTGCCCAGGCTGAGTGGAGTGCAGGTTCCCAGGCAGAGTGGGACTGGAAGTGCCCAGGCTGAGTGGAGTGAATGTGCCCAGGCTGAGTGGAGTGAATGATCCCAGGCTGAGTGGAGTGCAGGTTCCCAGGCAGAGTGGGATTGGAAGTGCCCAGGCTGAGTGGAGTGAATGTGCCCAGGCTGATTGAGTGGAGGTGCCCAGGCTGAATGGAGTTGGGGTTCCCTGGCAGAGTGGGACTGGAAGTGCCAACGGTGAATGGAGTGAATGTGCCCAGGCTGAGTGGAGTGGAGGTGCCCAGGCTGAGTGGAGTTGGGGTTCCCTGGCAGAGTGGGACTGGAAGTGCCAACGCTGAGTGTTGTGAATGTGCCCAGGCTGACTGGAGTGGAGGTGCCCAGGCTGAGTGGAGTGCTGGTTCCCAGGCAGAGTGGGATTGGAAGTGCCCAGGCTGAGTGGAGTAATGTACCCAGGCTGAGTGGAGTGCAGGTGCCCAGGCTGAGAGGAGTGCAGGTTCCCTGGCAGAGTGGGATTGGAAGTGCCCAGGCTGAGTGGAGTGAATGTGCCCTGGCTGAGTGGAGTGAATGTGGCTAGGCTGAGTGGAGTGGAGGTGCCCAGGCTGAGTGGAGTGCAGGCACCAAGGCAGAGTGGGATTGGAAGTGCCCAGGCTGAGTGGAGTGAATGTGCCCAGGCTGAGTGGATTGGAGGTGCCCAGGCCGAGTGGAGTGCAGGTTCCCAGGCAGAGTGGGACTGGAAGTGCCCAGGCTGAGTGGAGTGAATGTGCCCAGGCTGAGTGGAGTGGAGGTGCCCAGGCTGAGTGGAGTTGGGGTTCCCTGGCAGAGTGGGACTGGAAGTGCCAAGGCTGAGTGGAGTGAATGTGCCCAGGCTGAGTGGAGTGGAGATGCCCAGGCCGAGTGGAGTGCAGGTTCCCAGGCAGAGTGTGACTGAAAGTGCCCAGGCTGAGTGGAGTGAATGTGCCCAGGCTGAATGGAGTGGAGGTGCCCAGGCTGAGTGGAGGTGCCCAGGCTGAGTGGAGTGCAGGTTCCCAGGCAGAGTGGGATTGGAAGTGCCCAGGCTGAGTGGAGTGAATGTGCCAAGGCTGACTGGAGTGGAGGTGCCCAGGCCGAGTGGAGTGCAGGTTCCCAGGCAGAGTGGGACTGGAAGTGCCCAGGCGGAGTGGAGTGAATGTGCCCAGGCTGAATGGTAGTCAATGTGCCTAGACAGAGTGGAGTGAATGTGCCCGGCCGCCGGAGCCCGAAACGTGCGTTTCCCCATTGCCTTGAATGGGCGCGGAGAGAGGGGGGCGCTTTTTGGCTCGTGGCGCGGGCACCGTTGCGCCAAAGCGTCAAGTGTCACACCTCCCCGTGCTCGGGGCGGCCCCTTGGAGCTAACTAGCTGGGTCTGGAGGGGCTGCGAGGCCGCCCAGGAGAACGGGTCCAAACCGCGTTCCGATCGGACGAGAATTGAGGGCGGGACACAGTTCCGCGGTTCACTTTCCGCCCGGGCAAAGGGCCTATAACTTGCGGCGGGAGGGCTTAAGAGTGGGCCCCCGCGAGTCGGGTGGAGAGCCGGGTGTGGAGAGGAGTAGCGGAGGTTCCCAGTCAGAGTGGGAGTGTAGGTTCCTGGGCAGAGTGGGACTGGAAGTGCCCAGGCTGAGTGGAGTGAATGTGCCCTGGCTGAGTGGAGTGAATGTGGCCAGGCTGAGTGGAGTGGAGGTGCCCAGGCTGAGCGGAGTGCAAGCACCGAGGCAGAGTGGGATTGGAAGTGCCCAGGCTGAGTGGAGTGAATTTGCCCAGGCTGAGTGGAGTGGAGGTGCCCAGGCTGAATGGAGTGGAGGTGCCCAGGCTGAGTGGAGGTGCCCAGGCTGAGTCGAGTGCAGGTTCCCTGGCAGAGTGGGATTGGAAGTGCCCAGGCTGAGTGGAGTGAATGTGCCAAGGCTGACTGGAGTGGAGGTGCCCAGGCCGAGTGGAGTGCAGGTTCCCAGGCAGAGTGGGACTGGAAGTGCCCAGGCGGAGTGGAGTGAATGTGCCCAGGCTGAATGGGAGTCAATGTGCCTAGACAGAGTGGAGTGAATGTGCCCGGCCGCCGGAGCCCGAAACGTGCGTTTCCCCATTGCCTTGAATGGGCGCGGAGAGAGGGGGGCGCTTTTTGGCTCGTGGCGCGGGCACCGTTGCGCCAAAGCGTCAAGTGTCACACCTCCCCGTGCTCGGGGCGGCCCCTTGGAGCTAACTAGCTGGGTCTGGAGGGGCTGCGAGGCCGCCCAGGAGAACGGGTCCAAACCGCGTTCCGATTGGACAAGAATTGAGGGCGGGACACAGTTCCGCGGTTCACTTTCCGCCCGGGAGAAGGGCCTATAACTTGCGGCGGGAGGGCTTAAGAGTGGGCCCCCGCGAGTCGGGTGGAGAGCCGGGTGTGGAGAGGAGTAGCGGAGGTTCCCAGTCAGAGTGGGAGTGGAGGTTCCTGGGCAGAGTGGGACTGGAAGTGCCCAGGCTGAGTGGAGTGAATGTGCCCTGGCTGAGTGGAGTGAATGTGGCTAGGCTGAGTGGAGTGGAGGTGCCCAGGCTGAGTGGAGTGCAGGCACCAAGGCAGAGTGGGATTGGAAGTGCCCAGGCTGAGTGGAGTGAATGTGCCCAGGCTGAGTGGAGTGGAGGTGCCCAGGCCGAGTGGAGTGCAGGTTCCCAGGCAGAGTGGGACTGGAAGTGCCCAGGCTGAGTGGAGTGAATGTGCCCAGGCTGAGTGGAGTGGAGGTGCCCAGGCTGAGTGGAGTTGGGGTTCCCTGGCAGAGTGGGACTGGAAGTGCCAAGGCTGAGTGGAGTGAATGTGCCCAGGCTGAGTGGAGTGGAGATGCCCAGGCCGAGTGGAGTGCAGGTTCCCAGGCAGAGTGTGACTGAAAGTGCCCAGGCTGAGTGGAGTGAATGTGCCCAGGCTGAATGGAGTGGAGGTGCCCAGGCTGAGTGGAGGTGCCCAGGCTGAGTGGAGTGCAGGTTCCCAGGCAGAGTGGGATTGGAAGTGCCCAGGCTGAGTGGAGTGAATGTGCTAAGGCTGACTGGAGTGGAGGTGCCCAGGCCGAGTGGAGTGCAGGTTCCCAGGCAGAGTGGGACTGGAAGTGCCCAGGCGGAGTGGAGTGAATGTGCCCAGGCTGAATGGGAGTCAATGTGCCTAGACAGAGTGGAGTGAATGTGCCCGGCCGCCGGAGCCCGAAACGTGCGTTTCCCCATTGCCTTGAATGGGCGCGGAGAGAGGGGGGCGCTTTTTGGCTCGTGGCGCGGGCACCGTTGCGCCAAAGCGTCAAGTGTCACACCTCCCCGTGCTCGGGGCGGCCCCTTGGAGCTAACTAGCTGGGTCTGGAGGGGCTGCGAGGCCGCCCAGGAGAACGGGTCCAAACCGCGTTCCGATCGGACGAGAATTGAGGGCGGGACACAGTTCCGCGGTTCACTTTCCGCCCGGGCAAAGGGCCTATAACTTGCGGCGGGAGGGCTTAAGAGTGGGCCCCCGCGAGTCGGGTGGAGAGCCGGGTGTGGAGAGGAGTAGCGGAGGTTCCCAGTCAGAGTGGGAGTGTAGGTTCCTGGGCAGAGTGGGACTGGAAGTGCCCAGGCTGAGTGGAGTGAATGTGCCCTGGCTGAGTGGAGTGAATGTGGCCAGGCTGAGTGGAGTGGAGGTGCCCAGGCTGAGCGGAGTGCAAGCACCGAGGCAGAGTGGGATTGGAAGTGCCCAGGCTGAGTGGAGTGAATTTGCCCAGGCTGAGTGGAGTGGAGGTGCCCAGGCTGAATGGAGTGGAGGTGCCCAGGCTGAGTGGAGGTGCCCAGGCTGAGTGGAGGTGCCCAGGCTGAGTGGAGTGCAGGTTCCCAGGCAGAGTGGGATTGGAAGTGCCCAGGCTGAGTGGAGTGAATGTGCCCAGGCTGAGTGGAGTGGAGGTGCCCAGGCTGAATGGAGTTGGGGTTCCCAGGCAGAGTGGGACTGGAAGTGCCCAGGCTGAGTGGAGTGAATGTGCCCTGGCTGAGTGGAGTGAATGTTCCCAGGCTGAGTGGAGTGAATGTGCCCAGGCTGAGTGGAGTGAATGTGCCCTGGCTGAGTGGAGTGAATGTGCCCAGGCTGAGTGGAGTGGAGGTGCCCAGGCTGAGTAGAGTGCAGGCACCCAGGCAGAGTGGGATTGGAAGTGCCCAGGCTGAGTGGAGTGAATGTGCCCAGGCTGAGTGGAGTGGAGGTGCCCAAGCCGAGTGGAGTGCAGGTTCCCAGGCAGAGTGGGACTGGAAGTGCCCAGGCTGAGTGGAGTGAATGTGCCCAGGCTGAGTGGAGTGGAGGTGCCCAGGCTGAGTGGAGTTGGGGTTCCCTGGCAGAGTGGGACTGGAAGTGCCAAGGCTGAGTGGAGTGAATGTGCCCAGGCTGAGTGGAGTGGAGGTGCCCAGGCCGAGTGGAGTGCAGGTTCCCAGGCAGAGTGGGACTGAAAGTGCCCAGGCTGAGTGGAGTGAATGTGCCCAGGCTGAGTGGAGTGAATGTGCCCCATGCTGAATGGAGTGGAGGTGCCCAGACTGAGTGGAGTGCAGGTTCCCAGGCAGAGTGGGACTGGAAGTGCCCAGGCTGAGTGGAGTGAATGTGCCCAGGCTGAGTGGAGTGGAGGTGCCCAGGCTGAGTTGAGTTGGGGTTCCCTGGCAGAGTGGGACTGGAAGTGCCAAGGCTGAGTGGAGTGAAGGTACCCAGGCTGAGTGGAGTGGAGGTGCCCAGGCTGAGTGGAGTGCAGGTTCCCAGCAGAGTGGGACTGGAAGTGCCCAGGCTGAGTGGAGTGAATGTGCCCAGGCTGAATGGAGTGGAGGTGCCCAGGCTGAGTGGAGGTGCCCAGGCTGAGTGGAGTGCAGGTTCCCAGGCAGAGTGGGATTGGAAGTGCCCAGGCTGAGTGGAGTGAATGTACCCAGGCTGAGTGGAGTGGAGGGGCCCAGGCTGAGTCGAGTGCAGGTTCCCAGGCAGAGTGGGATTGGAAGTGCCCAGGCTGAGTGAAGTGAATGTGCCCAGGCTGAGTGGAGTGGAGGTGCCCAGGCTGAGTAGAGTTGGGGTTCCCTGACAGAGTGGGACTGGAAGTGCCAACGGTGAGTGGAGTGAATGTGCCCAGGCTGAGTGGAGTGGAGGTGCCCAGGCTGAGTGGAGTTGGGGTTCCCTGGCAGAGTGGGACTGGAAGTGCCAACGCTGAGTGGAGTGAATGTGCCCAGGCTGAGTGGAGTGGAGGTGCCCAGGCTGAGTGGAGTGCAGGTTCCCAGGCAGAGTGGGATTGGAAGTGCCCAGGCTGAGTGGAGTAATGTACCCAGGCTGAGTGGAGTGCAGGTGCCCAGGCTGAGTGGAGTGCATGTTCCCAGGCAGAGTGGGATTGGAAGTGCCAAGGCTGAGTGGAGTGAATGTGCCCAGGCTGAGTGGAGTGGAGGTGCCCAGGCCGAGTGGAGTGCAGGTTCCCAGGCAGAGTGGGACTGGAAGTGCCCAGGCGGAGTGGAGTGAATGTGCCCAGGCTGAATGGGATTCAATGTGCCTAGACAGAGTGGAGTGAATGTGCCCGGCCGCCGGAGCCCGAAACGTGCGTTTCCCCATTGCCTTGAATGGGCGCGGAGAGAGGGGGGCGCTTTTTGGCTCGTGGCGCGGTCACCGTTGCGCCGAAGCGTCAAGTGTCACACCTCCCCGTGCTCGGGGCGGCCCCTTGGAGCTAACTAACGGGGTTTGGAGGGGCTGCGAGGCCGCCCAGGAGAACGGGTCCAAACCGCGTTCCGATCGGACGAGAATTGAGGGCGGGACACAGTTCCGCGGTTCACTTTCCGCCCGGGCAAAGGGCCTATAACTTGCGGCGGGAGGGCTTAAGAGTGGGCCCCCGCGAGTCGGGTGGAGAGCCGGGTGTGGAGAGGAGTAGCGGAGGTTCCCAGTCAGAGTGGGAGTGGAGGTTCCTGGGCAGAGTGGGACTGGAAGTGCCCAGGCTGAGTGGAGTGAATGTGCCCTGGCTGAGTGGAGTGAATGTGGCCAGGCTGAGTGGAGTGGAGGTGCCCAGGCCGAGTGGAGTGCAGATTCCCAGGCAGAGTGGGACTGGAAGTGCCCAGGCTGAGTGGAGTGAATGTGCCCAGGCTGAGTGGAGTGGAGGTGCCCAGGCTGAGTGGAGTTGGGGGTCCCTGGCAGAGTGGGACTGGAAGTGCCCAGGCTGAGTGGAGTGAATGTACCCAGGCTGAGTGGAGTGGAGGTGCCCAGGCTGAGTGGAGTGCAGGTTCCCAGGCAGAGTGGGACTGGAAGTGCCCAGGCTGAGTGGAGTGAATGTGCCCAGGCTGAGTGGAGTGGAGGTGCCCAGGCTGAGTGGAGTTGGTGTTCCCTGGCAGAGTGGGACTGGAAGTGCCAAGGCTGAGTGGAGTGAATGTGCCCAGGCTGAGTGGAGTGGAGGTGCCCAGGCCGAGTGGAGTGCAGGTTCCCAGGCAGAGTGGGACTGGAAGTGCCCAGGCGAAGTGGAGTGAATGTGCCCAGGCTGAATGGGAGTCAATGTGCCTAGACAGAGTGGAGTGAATGTGCCCAGCCGCCGGAGCCCGAAACGTGCGTTTCCCCATTGCCTTGAATGGGCGCGGAGAGAGGGGGGCGCTTTTTGGCTCGTGGCGCGGGCACTGTTGCGCCAAAGCGTCAAGTGTCACCCCTCCCCGTGCTCGGGGCGGCCCCTTGGAGCTAACTGGCTGGGTCTGGAGGGGCTGCGAGGCCGCCCAGGAGAACGGGTCCAAACCGCGTTCCGATCGGACGAGAATTGAGGGCAAGACACAGTTCCGCGGTTCACTTTCCGCCCGGGCAAAGGGCCTATTACTTGCGGCGGGAGGGCTTAAGAGTGGGCCCCCGTGAGTCGGGTGGAGAGCCGGGTGTGGAGAGGAGTAGCGGAGGTTCCCAGTCAGAGTGGGAGTGGAGGTTCCTGGGCAGAGTGGGACTGGAAGTGCCCAGGCTGAGTGGAGTGAATGTGCCCTGGCTGAGTGGAGTGAATGTGGCCAGGCTGAGTGGAGTGGAGGTGCCCAGGCTGAGTGGAGTGAATGTGCCCAGGCTGACTGGAGAGAATGTGCCCAGGCTGAGTGGATTGGAGGTGCCCAGGCTGAGTGGAGTGCAGGTTCCCAGGCAGAGTGGGACTGGAAGTGCCCAGGCTGAGTGGAGTGAATGTGCCCAGGCTGAGTGGAGTGGAGGTGCCCAGGCTGAGTGGAGTTGGGGTTCCCTGGCAGAGTGGGACTGGAAGTGCCAAGGCTGAGTGGAGTGAATGTGCCCAGGCTGAGTGGAGTGGAGGTGCCCAGGCCGAGTGGAGTGCGGGTTCCCAGGCAGAGTGGGACTGGAAGTGCCCAGGCGGAGTGGAGTGAATGTGCCCAGGCTGAATGGGAGTCAATGTGCCTAGACAGAGTGGAGTGAATGTGCCCGGCCGCCGGAGCCCGAAACGTGCGTTTCCCCATTGCCTTGAATGGGCGCGGAGAGAGTGGGGCGCTTTTTGGCTCGTGGCGCGGGCACCGTTGCGCCAAAGCGTCAAGTGTCACACCTCCCCGTGCTCGGGGCGGCCCCTTGGAGCTAACTGGCTGGGTCTGGAGGGGCTGCGAGGCCACCCAGGAGAACGGGTCCAAACCGCGTTCCGATCGGACGAGAATTGAGGGCAAGACACAGTTCCGCGGTTCACTTTCCGCCCGGGCAAAGGGCCTATTACTTGCGGCGGGAGGGCTTAAGAGTGGGCCCCCGTGAGTCGGGTGGAGAGCCGGGTGTGGAGAGGAGTAGCGGAGGTTCCCAGTCAGAGTGGGAGTGGAGGTTCCTGGGCAGAGTGGGACTGGAAGTGCCCAGGCTGAGTGGAGTGAATGTGCCCTGGCTGAGTGGAGTGAATGTGGCCAGGCTGAGTGGAGTGGAGGTGCCCAGGCTGAGTGGAGTGAATGTGCCCAGGCTGACTGGAGAGAATGTGCCCAGGCTGAGTGGAGTGGAGGTGCCCAGGCTGAGTGGAGTGAATGTGCCCAGGCTGACTGGAGAGAATGTGCCCAGGCTGAGTGGATTGGAGGTGCCCAGGCTGAGTGGAGTGCAGGTTCCCAGGCAGAGTGGGACTGGAAGTGCCCAGGCTGAGTGGAGTGAATGTGCCCAGGCTGAGTGGAGTGGAGGTGCCCAGGCTGAGTGGAGTTGGGGTTCCCTGGCAGAGTGGGACTGGAAGTGCCAAGGCTGAGTGGAGTGAATGTGCCCAGGCTGAGTGGAGTGGAGGTGCCCAGGCCGAGTGGAGTGCGGGTTCCCAGGCAGAGTGGGACTGGAAGTGCCCAGGCGGAGTGGAGTGAATGTGCCCAGGCTGAATGGGAGTCAATGTGCCTAGACAGAGTGGAGTGAATGTGCCCGGCCGCCGGAGCCCGAAACGTGCGTTTCCCCATTGCCTTGAATGGGCGCGGAGAGAGGGGGGCGCTTTTTGGCTCGTGGCGCGTGCACCGTTGCGCCAAAGCGTCAAGTGTCACACCTCCCCGTGCTCGGGGCGGCCCCTTGGAGCTAACTGGCTGGGTCATGAGGGGCTGCGAGGCCGCCCAGGAGAACGGGTCCAAACCGCGTTCCGATCGGACGAGAATTGAGGGCGGGACACAGTTCCGCGGTTCACTTTCCGCCCGGGCAAAGGGCCTATTACTTGCGGCGGGAGGGCTTAAGAGTGGGCCCCCGTGAGTCGGGTGGAGAGCCGGGTGTGGAGAGGAGTAGCGGAGGTTCCCAGTCAGAGTGGGAGTGGAGGTTCCTGGGCAGAGTGGGACTGGAAGTGCCCAGGCTGAGTGGAGTGAATGTGCCCTGGCTGAGTGGAGTGAATGTGGCCAGGCTGAGTGGAGTGGAGGTGCCCAGGCTGAGTGGAGTGAATGTGCCCAGGCTGACTGGAGAGAATGTGCCCAGGCTGAGTGGAATGGAGGTGCCCAGGCTGAGTGGAGTGCAGGTTCCCAGGCAGAGTGGGACTGGAAGTGCCCAGGCTGAGTGGAGTGAATGTGCCCAGGCTGAGTGGAGTGGAGGTGCCCAGGCTGAGTGGAGTTGGGGTTCCCTGGCAGAGTGGGACTGGAAGTGCCAAGGCTGAGTGGAGTGAATGTGCCCAGGCTGAGTGGAGTGGAGGTGCCCAGGCCGAGTGGAGTGCAGGTTCCCAGGCAGAGTGGGACTGGAAGTGCCCAGGCGGAGTGGAGTGAATGTGCCCAGGCTGAATGGGAGTCAATGTGCCTAGACAGAGTGGAGTGAATGTGCCCGGCCGCCGGAGCCCGAAACGTGCGTTTCCCCATTGCCTTGAATGGGCGCGGAGAGAGGGGGGCGCTTTTTGGCTCGTGGCGCGGGCACCGTTGCGCCAAAGCGTCAAGTGTCACACCTCCCCGTGCTCGGGGCGGCCCCTTGGAGCTAACTGGCTGGGTCTGGAGGGGCTGCGAGGCCGCCCAGGAGAACGGGTCCAAACCGCGTTCCGATCGGACGAGAATTGAGGGCGGGACACAGTTCCGCGGTTCACTTTCCGCCCGGGCGAAGGGCCTATAACTTGCGGCGGGAGGGCTTAAGAGTGGGCCCCCGCGAGTCGGGTGGAGAGCCGGGTGTGGAGAGGAGTAGCGGAGGTTCCCAGTCAGAGTGGGAGTGGAAGTTCCTGGGCAGAGTGGGACTGGAAGTGCCCAGGCTGAGTGGAGTGAATGTGCCCTGGCTGAGTGGAGTGAATGTGCCCAGGCTGAGTGGAGTGAATGTGCCCAGGCTGAGTGGAGTGAATGTGCCCAGGCTGACTGGAGTGGAGGTTCCTGGGCAGAGTGGGACTGGAAGTGCCCAGGCTGAGTGGAGTGAATGTGCCCTGGCTGAGTGGAGTGAATGTGGCCAGGCTGAGTGGAGTGGAGGTGCCCAGGCTGAGTGGAGTTGGGGGTCCCTGGCAGAGTGGGACTGGAAGTGCCAAGGCTGAGTGGAGTGAATGTGCCCAGGCTGAGTGGAGTGGAGGTGCCCAGGCTGAGTGGAGTGCAGGTTCCCAGGCAGAGTGGGATTGGAAGTGCCCAGGCTGAGTGGAGTGAATGTACCCAGGCTGAGTGGAGTGGAGGTGCCCAGGCTGAGTGGAGTGCAGGTTCCCAGGCAGAGTGGGATTGGAAGTGCCCAGGCTGAGTGGAGTGAATGTGCCCAGGCTGAGTGGAGTGGAGGTGCCCAGGCTGAGTGGACTTGGGGTTCCCTGGGAGAGTGGGACTGGAAGTGCCAAGGCTGAGTGGAGTGAATGTGCCCAGGCTGAGTGGAGTGGAGGTGCCCAGGCTGAGTGGAGTTGGGGTTCCCAGGCAGAGAGGGACTGGAAGTGCCCTGGCTGAGTGGAGTGAATGTGCCCAGGCTGCGTGGAGTGGAGGTTCCCAGGCTGAGTGGAGTGCAGGCTCCCAGCAGAGTGGGACTGGAAGTGCCCAGGCTGAGTGGAGTGAATGTGCCCAGGCTGAATGGAGTGGAGGTGCCCAGGCTGAGTGGAGTGCAGGTTCCCAGGCAGAGTGGGATTGGAAGTGCCCAGGCTAAGTGGAGTGAATGTGCCCAGGCTGAGTGGAGTGGAGGTTCCCAGGCTGAATGGAGTTGGGGTTCCCTGGCAGAGTGGAACTGGAAGTGCCAACGGTGAGTGGAGTGAATGTGCCCAGGCCGAGTGGAGTGCAGCTTCCCAGGCAGAGTGGGATTGGAAGTGCCCAGGCTGAGTGGAGTGAATGTACCCAGGCTGAGTGGAGTGGAGGTGCCCAGGCTGAGTGGAGTGCAGGTTCCCAGGCAGAGTGGGATTGGAAGTGCCCAGGCTGAGTGGAGTGAATGTGCCCAGGCTGAGTGGAGTGAATGCTCCCAGGCTGAATGGGAGTCAATGTGCCTAGACAGAGTGGAGTGAATGTGCCCAGGCTGAGTGGAGTGGAGGTGCCCAGGCTGAGTGGAGTTGGGGTTCCCAGGCAGAGAGGGACTGGAAGTGCCCTGGCTGAGTGGAGTGAATGTGCCCAGGCTGCGTGGAGTGGAGGTTCCCAGGCTGAGTGGAGTGCAGGTTCCCAGCAGAATGGGATTGGAAGTACCCAGGCTGAGTGGAGTGGAGGTGCCCAGGCTGAGTGGAGTGCTGGTTCCCAGGCAGAGTGGGATTGGAAGTTCCCAGGCTGAGTGGAGTGAATGTCCCCAGGCTGAGTGGATTGCATGTGCCCTGGCTGAGTGGAGTGCAGGTTCCCTGGCAGAGTGGGATTGGAAGTGCCCAGGCTGAATGGAGTGAATGTGCCAAGGCTGACTGGAGTGGAGGTGCCCAGGCCGAGTGGAGTGCAGGTTCCCAGGCAGAGTGGGACTGGAAGTGCCCAGGCGGAGTGGAGTGAATGTGCCCAGGCTGAATGGGAGTCAATGTGCCTAGACAGAGTGGAGTGAATGTGACCGGCCGCCGGAGCCCGAAACGTGCGTTTCCCCATTGCCTTGAATGGGCGCGGAGAGAGGGGGGCGCTTTTTGGCTCGTGGCGCGGGCACCGTTCCGCCAAAGCGTCAAGTGTCACACCTCCCCCTGCTCGGGGCGGCCCCTTGGAGCTAACTGGCTGGGTCTGGAGGGGCTGCGAGGCCGCCCAGGAGAACGGGTCCAAACCGCGTTCCGATCGGACGAGAATTGAGGGCGGGACACAGTTCCGCGGTTCACTTTCCGCCCGGGCAAAGGGCCTATAACTTGCGGCGGGAGGGCTTAAGAGTGGGCCCCCGCGAGTCGGGTGGAGAGCCGGGTGTGGAGAGGAGTAGCGGAGGTTCCCAGTCAGAGTGGGAGTGGAGGTTCCTGGGCAGAGTGGGACTGGAAGTGCCCAGGCTGAGTGGAGTGAATGTGCCCTGGCTGAGTGGAGTGAATGTGCCCAGGCTGAGTGGAGTGGAGGTGCCCAGGCTGAGTAGAGTGAAGGGCACCCAGGCAGAGTGGGATTGGAAGTGCCCAGGCTGAGTGGAGTGAATGTGCCCAGGCTGAGTGGAGTGGAGGTGCCCAAGCCGAGTGGAGTGCAGGTTCCCAGGCAGAGTGGGACTGGAAGTGCCCAGGCTGAGTGGAGTGAATGTGCCCAGGCTGAGTGGAGTGGAGGTGCCCAGGCTGAGTGGAGTTGGGGTTCCCAGGCAGAGTGGGACTGGAAGTGCCAAGGCTGAGTGGAGTGAATGTGCCCAGGCTGAGTGGAGTGGAGGTGCCCAGGCCGAGTGGAGTGCAGGTTCCCAGGCAGAGTGGGACTGAAAGTGCCCAGGCTGAGTGGAGTGAATGTGCCCCAGGCTGAATGGAGTGGAGGTGCCCAGACTGAGTGGAGTGCAGGTTCCCAGGCAGAGTGGGACTGGAAGTGCCCAGGCTGAGTGGAGTGAATGTGTCCAGGCTGATTGGAGTGCAGGTGCCCAGGCTGAGTGGAGTGCAGGTTCCCAGGCAGAGTGGGATTGGAAGTGCCCAGGCTGAGTGGAGTGAATGTGCCCAGGCTGAGTGGAGTGGAGGTGCCCAGGCCGAGTGGAGTGCAGGTTCCCAGGCAGAGTGGGACTGGAAGTGCCCAGGCTGAGTGGAGTGAATGTGCCCAGGCTGAGTGGAGTGAATGATCCCAGGCTGAATGGGAGTCAATGTGCCTAGACAGAGTGGAGTGAATGTGCCCAGGCTGAGTGGAGTGGAGGTGCCCAGGCTGAGTGGAGTTGGGGTTCCCAGGCAGAGAGGGACTGGAAGTGCCCTGGCTGAGTGGAGTGAATGTGCCCAGGCTGCGTGGAGTGGAGGTTCCCAGGCTGAGTGGAGTGCAGGCTCCCAGCAGAGTGGGACTGGAAGTGCCCAGGCTGAGTGGAGTGAATGTGCCCAGGCTGAGTGGAGTGAATGTGCCCAGGCAGAGTGGAGTGAATGTGCCCTGGCTGAGTGGAGTGGAGGTGCCCAGGCTGATTGGAGTGCAGGTTCCCAGGCAGAGTGGGACTGGAAGTGCCCAGGCTGAGTGGTGTGAATGTGCCCAGGCTGAATGGAGTGGAGGTGCCCAGGCTGAGTGGAGTGCAGGTTCCCAGGCAGAGTGGGATTGGAAGTGCCCAGGCTGAGTGGAGTGATGTACCCAGGCTGAGTGGAGTGGAGGGGCCCAGGCTGAGTCGAGTGCAGGTTCCCAGGCAGAGTGGGATTGGAAGTGCCCAGGCTGAGTGGAGTGAATGTGCCCAGGCTGAGTGGAGTGGAGGTGCCCAGGCTGAGTAGAGTTGGGGTTCCCTGACAGAGTGGGACTGGAAGTGCCAACGGTGAGTGGAGTGAATGTGCCCAGGCTGAGTGGAGTGGAGGTGCCCAGGCTGAGTGGAGTTGGGGTTCCCTGGCAGAGTGGGACTGGAAGTGCCAACGCTGAGTGGAGTGAATGTGCCCAGGCTGAGTGGAGTGGAGGTGCCAAGGCTGAGTGGAGTGCAGGTTCCCAGGCAGAGTGGGATTGGAAGTACCCAGGCTGAGTGGAGTAATGTACCCAGGCTGAGTGGAGTGCAGGTGCCCAGGCTGAGTGGAGTGCAGGTTCCCAGGCAGAGTGGGATTGGAAGTGCCCAGGCTGAGTGGAGTGAATGTGCCCTGGCTGAGTGGAGTGAATGTGCCCAGGCTGAGTGGAGTGAATGTGCCCAGGCTGACTGGAGAGAATGTGCGCAGGCTGAGTGGATTGGAGGTGCCCAGGCTGAGTGGAGTGGAGGTTCCCAGGCAGAGTGGGACTGGAAGTGCCCAGGCTGAGTGGAGTGAATGTGCCCTGGCTGAGTGGAGTGAATGTGGCCAGGCTGAGTGGAGTGGAGGTGCCCAGGCTGAGTGGAGTGAATGTGCCCAGGCTGAGTGGAGTGAATGTGCCCAGGCTGAGTGGAGTGGAGGTGCCCAGGCTGAGTGGAGTTGGGGGTCCCTGGCAGAGTGGGACTGGAAGTGCCCAAGCTGAGTGGAGTGAATGTACCCAGGCTGAGTGGAGTGGAGGTGCCCAGGCTGAGTGGAGTGCAGGTTCCCAGGCAGAGTGGGAGTGGAAGTGCCCAGGCTGAGTGGAGTGAATGTGCCCAGGCTGAGTGGAGTGGAGGTGCCCAGGCTGAGTGGAGTTGGTGTTCCCTGGCAGAGTGGGACTGGAAGTGCCAAGGCTGAGTGGAGTGAATGTGCCCAGGCTGAGTGGAGTGGAGGTGCCCAGGCCGAGTGGAGTGCAGGTTCCCAGGCAGAGTGGGACTGGAAGTGCCCAGGCGGAGTGGAGTGAATGTGCCCAGGCTGAATGGGAGTCAATGTGCCTAGACAGAGTGGAGTGAATGTGCCCAGCCGCCGGAGCCCGAAACGTGCGTTTCCCCATTGCCTTGAATGGGCGCGGAGAGAGGGGGGCGCTTTTTGGCTCGTGGCGCGGGCACCGTTGCGCCAAAGCGTCAAATGTCACCCCTCCCCGTGCTCGGGGCGGCCCCTTGGAGCTAACTGGCTGGGTCTGGAGGGGCTGCGAGGCCGCCCAGGAGAACGGGTCCAAACCGCGTTCCGATCGGACGAGAATTGAGGGCAAGACACAGTTCCGCGGTTCACTTTCCGCCCGGGCAAAGGGCCTATTACTTGCGGCGGGAGGGCTTAAGAGTGGGCCCCCGTGAGTCGGGTGGAGAGCCGGGTGTGGAGAGGAGTAGCGGAGGTTCCCAGTCAGAGTGGGAGTGGAGGTTCCTGGGCAGAGTGGGACTGGAAGTGCCCAGGCTGAGTGGAGTGAATGTGCCCTGGCTGAGTGGAGTGAATGTGGCCAGGCTGAGTGGAGTGGAGGTGCCCAGGCTGAGTGGAGTGAATGTGCCCAGGCTGACTGGAGAGAATGTGCCCAGGCTGAGTGGATTGGAGGTGCCCAGGCTGAGTGGAGTGCAGGTTCCCAGGCAGAGTGGGACTGGAAGTGCCCAGGCTGAGTGGAGTGAATGTGCCCAGGCTGAGTGGAGTGGAGGTGCCCAGGCTGAGTGGAGTTGGGGTTCCCTGGCAGAGTGGGACTGGAAGTGCCAAGGCTGAGTGGAGTGAATGTGCCCAGGCTGAGTGGAGTGGAGGTGCCCAGGCCGAGTGGAGTGCAGGTTCCCAGGCAGAGTGGGACTGGAAGTGCCCAGGCGGAGTGGAGTGAATGTGCCCAGGCTGAATGGGAGTCAATGTGCCTAGACAGAGTGGAGTGAATGTGCCCGGCCGCCGGAGCCCGAAACGTGCGTTTCCCCATTGCCTTGAATGGGCGCGGAGAGAGGGGGGCGCTTTTTGGCTCGTGGCGCGGGCACCGTTGCGCCAAAGCGTCAAGTGTCACACCTCCCCGTGCTCGGGGCGGCCCCTTGGAGCTAACTGGCTGGGTCTGGAGGGGCTGCGAGGCCGCCCAGGAGAACGGGTCCAAACCGCGTTCCGATCGGACGAGAATTGAGGGCGGGACACAGTTCCGCGGTTCACTTTCCGCCCGGGCAAAGGGCCTATAACTTGCGGCGGGAGGGCTTAAGAGTGGGCCCCCGCGAGTCGGGTGGAGAGCCGGGTGTGGAGAGGAGTAGCGGAGGTTCCCAGTCAGAGTGGGAGTGGAGGTTCCTGGGCAGAGTGGGACTGGAAGTGCCCAGGCTGAGTGGAGTGAATGTGCCCTGGCTGAGTGGAGTGAATG
Organism: Conger conger; assembly: GCF_963514075.1. NCBI lineage: Eukaryota > Metazoa > Chordata > Actinopteri > Anguilliformes > Congridae > Conger > Conger conger. The sequence continues at coordinate 441,625 of NW_026890380.1, forward strand.
TGCCCAGGCTGAGTGGAGTGAATGTGCCCAGGCTGACTGGAGAGAATGTGCGCAGGCTGAGTGGATTGGAGGTGCCCAGGCTGAGTGGAGTGGAGGTTCCCAGGCAGAGTGGGACTGGAAGTGCCCAGGCTGAGTGGAGTGAATGTGCCCAGGCTGAGTGGAGTGGAGGTGCCCAGGCTGAGTGGAGTTGGGGTTCCCTGGCAGAGTGGGACTGGAAGTGCCAAGGCTGAGTGGAGTGAATGTGCCCAGGCTGAGTGGAGTGGAGGTGCCCAGGCCGAGTGGAGTGCAGGTTCCCAGTCAGAGTGGGACTGGAAGTGCCCAGGCGGAGTGGAGTGAATGTGCCCAGGCTGAATGGGAGTCAATGTGCCTAGACAGAGTGGAGTGAATGTGCCCGGCCGCCGGAGCCCGAAACGTGCGTTTCCCCATTGCCTTGAATGGGCGCGGAGAGAGGGGGGCGCTTTTTGGCTCGTGGCGCGGGCACCGTTGCGCCAAAGCGTCAAGTGTCACCCCTCCCCGTGCTCGGGGCGGCCCCTTGGAGCTAACTGGCTGGGTCTGGAGGGGCTGCGAGGCCGCCCAGGAGAACGGGTCCAAACCGCGTTCCGATCGGACGAGAATTGAGGGCGGGACACAGTTCCGCGGTTCACTTTCCGCCCGGGCAAAGGGCCTATAACTTGCGGCGGGAGGGCTTAAGAGTGGGCCCCCGCGAGTCGGGTGGAGAGCCGGGTGTGGAGAGGAGTAGCGGAGGTTCCCAGTCAGAGTGGGAGTGGAGGTTCCTGGGCAGAGTGGGACTGGAAGTGCTAAGGCTGAGTGGAGTGAATGTGCCCTGGCTGAGTGGAGTGAATGTGCCCAGGCTGAGTGGAGTGAATGTGCCCAGGCTGAGTGGAGTGAATGTGCCCAGGCTGACTGGAGAGGATGTGCCCAGGCTGAGTGGATTGGAGGTGCCCAGGCTGAGTGGAGTGCAGGTTCCTAGGCAGAGTGGGACTGGAAGTTCCCAGGCTGAGTGGAGTGAATGTGCCCAGGCTGAGTGGAGTGAATGATCCCAGGCTGAATGGGAGTCAATGTGCCTAGACAGAGTGGAGTGAATGTGCCCAGGCTGAGTGGAGTGGAGGTGCCCAGGCTGAGTGGAGTTGGGGTTCCCAGGCAGAGAGGGACTGGAAGTGCCCTGGCTGAGTGGAGTGAATGTGCCCAGGCTGCTTGGAGTGGAGGTTCCCAGGCTGAGTGGAGTGCAGGCTCCCAGCAGAGTGGGACTGGAAGTGCCCAGGCTGAGTGGAGTGAATGTGCCCAGGCTGAGTGGAGTGAATGTGCCCAGGCAGAGTGGAGTGAATGTGCCCAGGCTGAATGGAGTGGAGGTGCCCAGGCTGAGTGGAGGTGCCCAGGCTGAGTGGAGGGCAGGTTCCCAGGCAGAGTGGGATTGGAAGTGCCCAGGCTGAGTGGAGTGAATGTACCCAGGCTGAGTGGAGTGGAGGGGCCCAGGCTGAGTCGAGTGCAGGTTCCCAGGCAGAGTGGGATTGGAAGTGCCCAGGCTGAGTGGAGTGAATGTGCCCAGGCTGAGTGGAGTGGAGGTGCCCAGGCTGAGTAGAGTTGGGGTTCCCTGGCAGAGTGGGACTGGAAGTGCCAACGGTGAGTGGAGTGAATGTGCCCAGGCTGAGTGGAGTGGAGGTGCCCAGGCTGAGTGGAGTTGGGGTTCCCTGGCAGAGTGGGACTGGAAGTGCCAACGCTGAGTGGAGTGAATGTGCCCAGGCTGAGTGGAGTGGAGGTGCCCAGGCTGAGTGGAGTGCAGGTTCCCAGGCAGAGTGGGATTGGAAGTGCCCAGGCTGAGTGGAGTAATGTACCCAGGCTGAGTGGAGTGCAGGTGCCCAGGCTGAGTGGAGTGCAGGTTCCCAGGCAGAGTGGGATTGGAAGTGCCCAGGCTGAGTGGAGTGAATGTGCCCAGGCTGAGTGGAGTGGAGGTGCCCAGGCCGAGTGGAGTGCAGGTTCCCAGGCAGAGTGGGACTGGAAGTGCCCAGGCGGAGTGGAGTGAATGTGCCCAGGCTGAATGGGATTCAATGTGCCTAGACAGAGTGGAGTGAATGTGCCCGGCCGCCGGAGCCCGAAACGTGCGTTTCCCCATTGCCTTGAATGGGCGCGGAGAGAGGGGGGCACTTTTTGGCTCGTGGCGCGGTCACCGTTGCGCCAAAGCGTCAAGTGTCACACCTCCCCGTGCTCGGGGCGGCCCCTTGGAGCTAACTGGCTTGGTCTGGAGGGGCTGCGAGCCCGCCCAGGAGAACGGGTCCAAACCGCGTTCCGATCGGACGAGAATTGAGGGCGGGACACAGTTCCGCGGTTCACTTTCCGCCCGGGCAAAGGGCCTATTACTTGCGGCGGGAGGGCTTAAGAGTGGGCCCCCGTGAGTCGGGTGGAGAGCCGGGTGTGGAGAGGAGTAGCGGAGGTTCCCAGTCAGAGTGGGAGTGGAGGTTCCTGGGCAGAGTGGGACTGGAAGTGCCCAGGCTGAGTGGAGTGAATGTGCCCTGGCTGAGTGGAGTGAATGTGGCCTGGCTGAGTGGAGTGGAGGTGCCCAGGCTGAGTGGAGTGAATGTGCCCAGGCTGACTGGAGAGAATGTGCCCAGGCTGAGTGGATTGGAGGTGCCCAGGCTGAGTGGAGTGCAGGTTCCCAGGCAGAGTGGGACTGGAAGTGCCCAGGCTGAGTGGAGTGAATGTGCCCAGGCTGAGTGGAGTGGAGGTGCCCAGGCTGAGTGGAGTTGGGGTTCCCTGGCAGAGTGGGACTGGAAGTGCCAAGGCTGAGTGGAGTGAATGTGCCCAGGCTGAGTGGAGTGGAGGTGCCCAGGCCGAGTGGAGTGCAGGTTCCCAGGGAGAGTGGGACTGGAAGTGCCCAGGCGGAGTGGAGTGAATGTGCCCAGGCTGAATGGGAGTCAATGTGCCTAGACAGAGTGGAGTGAATGTGCCCGGCCGCCGGAGCCCGAAACGTGCGTTTCCCCATTGCCTTGAATGGGCGCGGAGAGAGGGGGGCGCTTTTTGGCTCGTGGCGCGGGCACCGTTGCGCCAAAGCGTCAAGTGTCACACCTCCCCGTGCTCGGGGCGGCCCCTTGGAGCTAACTGGCTGGGTCTGGAGGGGCTGCGAGGCCGCCCAGGAGAACGGGTCCAAACCGCGTTCCGATCGGACGAGAATTGAGGGCGGGACACAGTTCCGCGGTTCACTTTCCGCCCGGGCAAAGGGCCTATAACTTGCGGCGGGAGGGCTTAAGAGTGGGCCCCCGCGAGTCGGGTGGAGAGCCGGGTGTGGAGAGGAGTAGCGGAGGTTCCCAGTCAGAGTGGGAGTGGAGGTTCCTGGGCAGAGTGGGACTGGAAGTGCCCAGGCTGAGTGGAGTGAATGTGCCCTGGCTGAGTGGAGTGAATGTGGACAGGCTGAGTGGAGTGAATGTGCCCAGGCTGAGTGGAGTGAATGTGCCCAGGCTGAGTGGATTGGAGGTGCCCAGGCTGAGTGGAGTGCAGGTTCCCAGGCAGAGTGGGACTGGAAGTGCCCAGGCTGAGTGGAGTGAATGTGCCCAGTCTGAGTGGAGTGAATGATCCCAGGCTGAATGGGAGTGAATGTGCCCAGGCAGAGTGGAGTGAATGTGCCCAGGCTGAGTGGAGTGGAGGTGCCCAGGCTGAGTGGAGTGCAGGTTCCCAGGCTGAGTGGGACTGGAAGTGCCCAGGCTGAGTGGAGTGAATGTGCCCAGGCTGAGTGGAGTGGAGGTGCCCAGGCTGAGTGGAGTTGGGGTTCCCTGGCAGAGTGGGACTGGAAGTGCCAAGGCTGAGTGGAGTGAATGTGCCCAGGCTGAGTGGAGTGGAGATGCCCAGGCCGAGTGGAGTGCAGGTTCCCAGGCAGAGTGTGACTGAAAGTGCCCAGGCTGAGTGGAGTGAATGTGCCCAGGCTGAATGGAGTGGAGGTGCCCAGGCTGAGTGGAGGTGCCCAGGCTGAGTGGAGTGCAGGTTCCCAGGCAGAGTGGGATTGGAAGTGCCCAGGCTGAGTGGAGTGAATGTGCCAAGGCTGACTGGAGTGGAGGTGCCCAGGCCGAGTGGAGTGCAGGTTCCCAGGCAGAGTGGGACTGGAAGTGCCCAGGCGGAGTGGAGTGAATGTGCCCAGGCTGAATGGGAGTCAATGTGCCTAGACAGAGTGGAGTGAATGTGCCCGGCCGCCGGAGCCCGAAACGTGCGTTTCCCCATTGCCTTGAATGGGCGCGGAGAGAGGGGGGCGCTTTTTGGCTCGTGGCGCGGGCACCGTTGCGCCAAAGCGTCAAGTGTCACACCTCCCCGTGCTCGGGGCGGCCCCTTGGAGCTAACTAGCTGGGTCTGGAGGGGCTGCGAGGCCGCCCAGGAGAACGGGTCCACACCGCGTTCCGATCGGACGAGAATTGAGGGCGGGACACAGTTCCGCGGTTCACTTTCCGCCCGGGCAAAGGGCCTATAACTTGCGGCGGGAGGGCTTAAGAGTGGGCCCCCGCGAGTCGGGTGGAGAGCCGGGTGTGGAGAGGAGTAGCGGAGGTTCCCAGTCAGAGTGGGAGTGTAGGTTCCTGGGCAGAGTGGGACTGGAAGTGCCCAGGCTGAGTGGAGTGAATGTGCCCTGGCTGAGTGGAGTGAATGTGGCCAGGCTGAGTGGAGTGGAGGTGCCCAGGCTGAGTGGAGTGCAAGCACCCAGGCAGAGTGGGATTGGAAGTGCCCAGGCTGAGTGGAGTGAATGTGCCCAGGCTGAGTGGAGTGGAGGTGCCCAGGCTGAATGGAGTGGAGTTGCCCAGGCTGAGTGGAGGTGCCCAGGCTGAGTGGAGTGCAGGTTCCCTGGCAGAGTGGGATTGGAAGTGCCCAGGCTGAGTGGAGTGAATGTGCCCAGGCTGAGTGGAGTGGAGGTGCCCAGGCTGAGTGGAGTGCAAGCACCCAGGCAGAGTGGGATTGGAAGTGCCCAGGCTGAGTGGAGTGAATGTGCCCAGGCTGAGTAGAGTGCAGGCACCCAGGCAGAGTGGGATTGGAAGTGCCCAGGCTGAGTGGAGTGAATGTTCCCAGGCTGAGTGGAGTGGAGGTACCCAGGCCGAGTGGAGTGCAGGTTCCCAGGCAGAGTGGGACTGGAAGTGCCCAGGCTGAGTGGAGTGAATGTGCCCAGGCTGAGTGGAGTGGAGGTGCGCAGGCTGAGTGGAGTTGGGGTTCCCTGGCAGAGTGGGACTGGAAGTGCCAAGGCTGAGTGGAGTGAAGGTACCCAGGCTGAGTGGAGTGGAGGTGCCCAGGCCGAGTGGAGTGCAGGTTCCCAGTCAGAGTGGGACTGGAAGTGCCCAGGCTGAGTGGAGTGAATGTGCCCAGGCTGAGTGGAGTGGAGGTGCCCAGGCTGAGTGGAGTTGGGGTTCCCTGGCAGAGTGGGACTGGAAGTGCCAAGGCTTAGGGGAGTGAATGTGCCCAGGCTGAGTGGAGTGGAGGTGCCCAGGCCGAGTGGAGTGCAGGTTCCCAGGCAGAGTGGGACTGAAAGTGCCCAGGCTGAGTGGAGTGAATGTGCCCAGGCTGAGTGGAGTGGAGGTGCCCAGGCTGAGTGGAGTTGGGGTTCCCTGGCAGAGTGGGACTGGAAGTGCCAAGGCTGAGTGGAGTGAAGGTACCCAGGCTGAGTGGAGTGGAGGTGCCCAGGCTGAGTGGAGTGCAGGTTCCCAGCAGAGTGGGACTGGAAGTGCCCAGGCTGAGTGGAGTGAATGTGCCCAGACTGCGTGGAGTGGAGGTTCCCAGGCTGAGTGGAGTGAAGGTACCCAGGCTGAGTGGAGTGGAGGTGCCCAGGCTGAGTGGAGTGCAGGTTCCCAGCAGAGTGGGACTGGAAGTGCCCAGGCTGAGTGGAGTGAATGTGCCCAGGCTGAATGGAGTGGAGGTGCCCAGGCTGAGTGGAGGTGCCCAGGCTGAGTGGAGTGCAGGTTCCCAGGCAGAGTGGGACTGGAAGTGCCCAGGCGGAGTGGAGTGAATGTGCCCAGGCTGAATGGGAGTCAATGTGCCTAGACAGAGTGGAGTGAATGTGCCCGGCCGCCGGAGCCCGAAACGTGCGTTTCCCCATTGCCTTGAATGGGCGCGGAGAGAGGGGGGCGCTTTTTGGCTCGTGGCGCGGGCACCGTTGCGCCAAAGCGTCAAGTGTCACACCTCCCCGTGCTCGGGGCGGCCCCTTGGAGCTAACTGGCTGGGTCTGGAGGGGCTGCGAGGCCGCCCAGGAGAACGGGTCCAAACCGCGTTCCGATCGGACGAGAATTGAGGGCGGGACACAGTTCCGCGGTTCACTTTCCGCCCGGGCAAAGCGCCTATAACTTGCGGCGGGAGGGCTTAAGAGTGGGCCCCCGCGAGTCGGGTGGAGAGCCGGGTGTGGAGAGGAGTAGCGGAGGTTCCCAGTCAGAGTGGGAGTGGAGGTTCCTGGGCAGAGTGGGACTGGAAGTGCCCAGGCTGAGTGGAGTGAATGTGCCCTGGCTGAGTGGAGTGAATGTGCCCAGGCTGAGTGGAGTGAATGTGCCCAGGCTGAGTGGAGTGAATGTGCCCAGGCTGACTGGAGAGAATGTGCCCAGGCTGAGTGGATTGGAGGTGCCCAGGCTGAGTGGAGTGCAGGTTCCCAGGCAGAGTGGGACTGGAAGTGCCCAGGCTGAGTGGAGTGAATGTGCCCAGGCTGAGTGGAGTGAATGATCCCAGGCTGAATGGGAGTCAATGTGCCTAGACAGAGTGGAGTGAATGTGCCCAGGGTGAGTGGAGTGGAGGTGCCCAGGCTGAGTGGAGTTGGGGTTCCCAGGCAGAGAGGGACTGGAAGTGCCCTGGCTGAGTGGAGTGAATGTGCCCAGGCTGCGTGGAGTGGAGGTTCCCAGGCTGAGTGGAGTGCAGGCTCCCAGCAGAGTGGGACTGGAAGTGCCCAGGCTGAGTGGAGTGAATGTGCCCAGGCTGAGTGGAGTGAATGTGCCCAGGCAGAGTGGAGTGAATGTGCCCTGGCTGAGTGGAGTGGAGGTGCCCAGGCTGATTGGAGTGCAGGTTCCCAGGCAGAGTGGGACTGGAAGTGCCCAGGCTGAGTGGAGTGAATGTGCCCAGGCTGAATGGAGTGGAGGTGCCCAGGCTGAGTGGAGTGCAGGTTCCCAGGCAGAGTGGGATTGGAAGTGCCCAGGCTGAGTGGAGTGAATGTGCCCAGGCTGAGTGGAGTGGAGGTGCCCAGGCTGAATGGAGTTGGGGTTCCCAGGCAGAGTGGGACTGGAAGTGCCCAGGCTGAGTGGAGTGCAGGTTCCCAGGCAGAGTGGGATTGGAAGTGCCCAGGCTGAGTGGAGTGAATGTACCCAGGCTGAGTGGAGTGGAGGTGCCCAGGCTGAGTGGAGTGCAGGTTCCCAGGCAGAGTGGGATTGGAAGTGCCCAGGCTGAGTGGAGTGAATGTGCCCAGGCTGAGTGGAGTGGAGGTGTCCAGGCTGAGTGGAGTTGGGGTTCCCAGGCAGAGTGGGACTGGAAGTGCCAAGGCTGAGTGGAGTGAATGTGCCCAGGCTGAATGGAGTGGAGGTGCCGAGGCTGAGTGGAGGTGCCCAGGCTGAGTGGAGTGCAGGTTCCCAGGCAGAGTGGGATTGGAAGTGCCCAGGCTGAGTGGAGTGAATGTGCCCAGGCTGAGTGGAGTGGAGGTGCCCAGGCTGAGTGGAGTGCAGTTTCCCAGGCAGAGTGGGATTGGAAGTGCCCAGGCTGAGTGGAGTGAATGTACCCAGGCTGAGTGGAGTGGAGGGGCCCAGGCTGAGTCGAGTGCAGGTTCCCAGGCAGAGTGGGATTGGAAGTGCCCAGGCTGAGTGAAGTGAATGTGCCCAGGCTGAGTGGAGTGGAGGTGCCCAGGCTGAGTAGAGTTGGGGTTCCCTGACAGAGTGGGACTGGAAGTGCCAACGGTGAGTGGAGTGAATGTGCCCAGGCTGAGTGGAGTGGAGGTGCCCAGGCTGAGTGGAGTTGGGGTTCCCTGGCAGAGTGGGACTGGAAGTGCCAACGCTGAGTGGAGTGAATGTGCCCAGGCTGAGTGGAGTGGAGGTGCCCAGGCTGAGTGGAGTGCAGGTTCCCAGGCAGAGTGGGATTGGAAGTGCCCAGGCTGAGTGGAGTAATGTACCCAGGCTGAGTGGAGTGCAGGTGCCCAGGCTGAGTGGAGTGCAGGTTCCCAGGCAGAGTGGGATTGGAAGTGCCCAGGCTGAGTGGAGTGAATGTGCCCAGGCTGAGTGGAGTGGAGGTGCCCAGGTCGAGTGGAGTGCAGGTTCCCAGGCAGAGTGGGACTGGAAGTGCCCAGGCGGAGTGGAGTGAATGTGCCCAGGCTGAATGGGATTCAATGTGCCTAGACAGAGTGGAGTGAATGTGCCCGGCCGCCGGAGCCCGAAACGTGCGTTTCCCCATTGCCTTGAATGGGCGCGGAGAGAGGGGGGCACTTTTTGGCTCGTGGTGCGGTCACCGTTGCGCCAAAGCGTCAAGTGTCACACCTCCCCGTGCTCGGGGCGGCCCCTTGGAGCTAACTAACGGGGTTTGGAGGGGCTGCGAGGCCGCCCAGGAGAACGGGTCCAAACCGCGTTCCGATCGGACGAGAATTGAGGGCGGGACACAGTTCCGCGGTTCACTTTCCGCCCGGGCAAAGGGCCTATAACTTGCGGCGGGAGGGCTTAAGAGTGGGCCCCCGCGAGTCGGGTGGAGAGCCGGGTGTGGAGAGGAGTAGCGGAGGTTCCCAGTCAGAGTGGGAGTGGAGGTTCCTGGGCAGAGTGGGACTGGAAGTGCCCAGGCTGAGTGGAGTGAATGTGCCCTGGCTGAGTGGAGTGAATGTGGCCAGGCTGAGTGGAGTGGAGGTGCCCAGGCCGAGTGGAGTGCAGGTTCCCAGGCAGAGTGGGACTGGAAGTGCCCAGGCTGAGTGGAGTGAATGTGCCCAGGCTGAGTGGAGTGGAGGTGCCCAGGCTGAGTGGAGTTGGGGGTCCCTGGCAGAGTGGGACTGGAAGTGCCCAGGCTGAGTGGAGTGAATGTACCCAGGCTGAGTGGAGTGGAGGTGCCCAGGCTGAGTGGAGTGCAGGTTCCCAGGCAGAGTGGGACTGGAAGTGCCCAGGCTGAGTGGAGTGAATGTGCCCAGGCTGAGTGGAGTGGAGGTGCCCAGGCTGAGTGGAGTTGGTGTTCCCTGGCAGAGTGGGACTGGAAGTGCCAAGGCTGAGTCGAGTGAATGTGCCCAGGCTGAGTGGAGTGGAGGTGCCCAGGCCGAGTGGAGTGCAGGTTCCCAGGCAGAGTGGGACTGGAAGTGCCCAGGCGGAGTGTAGTGAATGTGCCCAGGCTGAATGGGAGTCAATGTGCCAAGACAGAGTGGAGTGAATGTGCCCAGCCGCCGGAGCCCGAAACGTGCGTTTCCCCATTGCCTTGAATGGGCGCGGAGAGAGGGGGGCGCTTTTTGGCTCGTGGCGCGGGCACCGTTGCGCCAAAGCGTCAAGTGTCACCCCTCCCCGTGCTCGGGGCGGCCCCTTGGAGCTAACTGGCTGGGTCTGGAGGGGCTGCGAGGCCGCCCAGGAGAACGGGTCCAAACCGCGTTCCGATCGGACGAGAATTGAGGGCAAGACACAGTTCCGCGGTTCACTTTCCGCCCGGGCAAAGGGCCTATTACTTGCGGCGGGAGGGCTTAAGAGTGGGCCCCCGTGAGTCGGGTGGAGAGCCGGGTGTGGAGAGGAGTAGCGGAGGTTCCCAGTCAGAGTGGGAGTGGAGGTTCCTGGGCAGAGTGGGACTGGAAGTGCCCAGGCTGAGTGGAGTGAATGTGCCCTGGCTGAGTGGAGTGAATGTGGCCAGGCTGAGTGGAGTGGAGGTGCCCAGGCTGAGTGGAGTGAATGTGCCCAGGCTGACTGGAGAGAATGTGCCCAGGCTGAGTGGATTGGAGGTGCCCAGGCTGAGTGGAGTGCAGGTTCCCAGGCAGAGTGGGACTGGAAGTGCCCAGGCTGAGTGGAGTGAATGTGCCCAGGCTGAGTGGAGTGGAGGTGCCCAGGCTGAGTGGAGTTGGGGTTCCCTGGCAGAGTGGGACTGGAAGTGCCAAGGCTGAGTGGAGTGAATGTGCCCAGGCTGACTGGAGTGGAGGTGCCCAGGCCGAGTGGAGTGCAGGTTCCCAGGCAGAGTGGGACTGGAAGTGCCCAGGCGGAGTGGAGTGAATGTGCCCAGGCTGACTGGGAGTCAATGTGCCTAGACAGAGAGGAGTGAACGTGCCCGGCCGCCGGAGCCCGAAACGTGCGTTTCCCCATTGCCTTGAATGGGCGCGGAGAGAGGGGGGCGCTTTTTGGCATGTGGCGCGGGCACCGTTGCGCCAAAGCGTCAAGTGTCACACCTCCCCGTGCTCGGGGCGGGCCCTTGGAGCTAACTGGCTGGGTATGGAGGGGCTGCGAGGCCGCCCAGGAGAACGGGTCCAAACCGCGTTCCGATCGGACGAGAATTGAGGGCGGGACACAGTTCCGCGGTTCACTTTCCGCCCGGGCAAAGGGCCTATAACTTGCGGCGGGAGGGCTTAAGAGTGGGCCCCCGCGAGTAGGGTGGAGAGCCGGGTGTGGAGAGGAGTAGCGGAGGTTCCCAGTCAGAGTGGGAGTGGAGGTTCCTGGGCAGAGTGGGACTGGAAGTGCCCAGGCTGAGTGGAGTGAATGTGCCAGGGCTGAGTGGAGTGAATGTGCCCAGGCTGAGTGGAGTGGAGGTGCCCAGGCTGAGTGGAGTGAATGTGCCCAGGCTGACTGGAGAGAATGTGCGCAGGCTGAGTGGATTGGAGGTGCCCAGGCTGAGTGGAGTGGAGGTTCCCAGGCAGAGTGGGACTGGAAGTGCCCAGGCTGAGTGGAGTGAATGTGCCCAGGCTGAGTGGAGTGGAGGTGCCCAGGCTGAGTGGAGTTGGGGTTCCCTGGCAGACTGGGACTGGAAGTGCCAAGGCTGAGTGGAGTGAATGTGCCCAGGCTGAGTGGAGTGGAGGTGCCCAGGCCGAGTGGACTGCAGGTTCCCAGGCAGAGTGGGACTGGAAGTGCCCAGGCGGAGTGGAGTGAATGTGCCCAGGCTGCGTGGAGTGGAGGTTCCCAGGCTGAGTGGAGTGCAGGCTCCCAGCAGAGTGGGACTGGAAGTGCCCAGGCTGAGTGGAGAGAATGTGCCCAGGCTGAGTGGAGTGAATGTGCCCAGGCAGAGTGGAGTGAATGTGCCCAGGCTGAGTGGAGTGGAGGTGCCCAGGCTGATTGGAGTGCAGGTTCCCAGGCAGAGTGGGACTGGAAGTGCCCAGGCTGAGTGGAGTGAATGTGCCCAGGCTGAATGGAGTGGAGGTGCCCAGGCTGAGTGGAGTGCAGGTTCCCAGGCAGAGTGGGACTGGAAGTGCCCAGGCTGAGTGGAGTGAATGTGCCCAGGCTGAGTGGAGTGAATGATCCCAGGCTGAATGGGAGTCAATGTGCCTAGACAGAGTGGAGTGAATGTGCCCAGGCTGAATGGAGTGGAGGTGCCCAGGCTGAGTGGAGGTGCCCAGGCTGAGTGGAGTGCAGGTTCCCAGGCAGAGTGGGATTGGAAGTGCCCAGGCTGAGTGGAGTGAATGTGCCCAGGCTGAGTGGAGTGGAGGTGCCCAGGCTGAATGGAGTTGGGGTTCCCAGGCAGAGTGGGACTGGAAGTGCCCAGGCTGAGTGGAGTGCAGGTTCCCAGGCAGAGTGGGATTGGAAGTGCCCAGGCTGAGTGGAGTGAATGTGCCCAGGCTGACTGGAGTGGAGGTGCCCAGGCAGAGTGGAGTGCAGGTTCCCAGGCAGAGTGGGACTGGAAGTGCCCAGGCTGAGTGGAGTGAATGTGCCCAGGCTGAATGGGAGTCAATGTGCCTAGACAGAGTGGAGTGAATGTGCCCAGCCGCCGGAGCCCGAAACGTGCGTTTCCCCATTGCCTTGAATGGGCGCGGAGAGAGGGGGGCGCTTTTTGGCTCGTGGCGCGGGCACCGTTGCGCCAAAGCGTCAAGTGTCACCCCTCCCCGTGCTCGGGGCGGCCCCTTGGAGCTAACTGGCTGGGTCTGGAGGGGCTGCGAGGCCGCCCAGGAGAACGGGTCCAAACCGCGTTCCGATCGGACGAGAATTGAGGGCGGGACACAGTTCCGCGGTTCACTTTCCGCCCGGGCAAAGGGCCTATTACTTGCGGCGGGAGGGCTTAAGAGTGGGCCCCCGTGAGTCGGGTGGAGAGCCGGGTGTGGAGAGGAGTAGCGGAGGTTCCCAGTCAGAGTGGGAGTGGAGGTTCCTGGGCAGAGTGGGACTGGAAGTGCCCAGGCTGAGTGGAGTGAATGTGCCCTGGCTGAGTGGAGTGAATGTGGCCAGGCTGAGTGGAGTGGAGGTGCCCAGGCTGAGTGGAGTGAATGTGCCCAGGCTGACTGGAGAGAATGTGCCCAGGCTGAGTGGATTGGAGGTGCCCAGGCTGAGTGGAGTGCAGGTTACCAGGCAGAGTGGGACTGGAAGTGCCCAGGCTGAGTGGAGTGAATGTGCCCAGGCTGAATGGAGTGGAGGTTCCCAGGCTGAGTGGAGTGCAGGCTCCCAGCAGAGTGGGACTGGAAGTGCCCAGGCTGAGTGGAGTGAATGTGCCCAGGCTGAGTGGAGTGAATGTGCCCAGGCAGAGTGGAGTGAATGTGCCCAGGCTGAGTGGAGTGGAGGTGCCCAGGCTGATTGGAGTGCAGGTTCCCAGGCAGAGTGGGACTGGAAGTGCCCAGGCTGAGTGGAGTGAATGTGCCCAGGCTGAGTGGAATGAATGATCCCAGGCTGAATGGGAGTCAATGTGCCTAGACAGAGTGGAGTGAATGTGCCCAGGCTGAGTGGAGTGGAGGTGCCCAGGCTGAGTGGAGTTGGGGTTCCCAGGCAGAGAGGGACTGGAAGTGCCCTGGCTGAGTGGAGTGAATGTGCCCAGGCTGCGTGGAGTGGAGGTTCCCAGGCTGAGTGGAGTGCAGGCTCCCAGCAGAGTGGGACTGGAAGTGCCCAGGCTGAGTGGAGTGAATGTGCCCAGGCTGAATGGAGTGGAGGTGCCCAGGCTGAGTGGAGTGCAGGTTCCCAGGCAGAGTGGGATTGGAAGTGCCCAGGCTGAGTGGAGTGAATGTGCCCAGGCTGAGTGGAGTGGAGGTGCCCAGGCTGAATGGAGTTGGGGTTCCCTGGCAGAGTGGAACTGGAAGTGCCAACGGTGAGTGGAGTGAATGTGCCCAGGCCGAGTGGAGTGCAGCTTCCCAGGCAGAGTGGGACTGGAAGTGCCCAGGCTGAGTGGAGTGAATGTGCCCAGGCTGAGTGGAGTGGAGGTGCCCAGGCTGAGTGGAGTTGGGGGTCCCTGGCAGAGTGGGACTGTAAGTGCCAAGGCTGAGTGGAGTGAATGTGCCCCGGCTGAGTGGAGTGGAGGTGCCCAGGCTGAGTGGAGTGCAGGTTCCCAGGCAGAGTGGGATTGGAAGTGCCCAGGCTGAGTGGAGTGAATGTACCCAGGCTGAGTGGAGTGGAGGTTCCTGGGCAGAGTGGGACTGGAAGTGCCCAGGCTGAGTGGAGTGAATGTGCCCTGGCTGAGTGGAGTGAATGTGGCCAGGCTGAGTGGAGTGGAGGTGCCCAGGCTGAGTGGAGTTGGGGGTCCCTGGCAGAGTGGGACTGGAAGTGCCAAGGCTGAGTGGAGTGAATGTGCCCAGGCTGAGTGGAGTGGAGGTGCCCAGGCTGAGTGGAGTGCAGCTTCCCAGGCAGAGTGGGATTGGAAGTGCCCAGGCTGAGTGGAGTGAATGTACCCAGGCTGAGTGGAGTGGAGGTGCCCAGGCTGAGTGGAGTGCAGGTTCCCAGGCAGAGTGGGATTGGAAGTGCCCAGGCTGAGTGGAGTGAATGTGCCCAGGCTGAGTGGAGTGGAGGTGCCCAGCCTGAGTGGAGTTGGGGTTCCCTGGCAGAGTGGGACTGGAAGTGCCAAGGCTGAGTGGAGTGAATGTGCCCAGGCTGAGTGGAGTGGAGGTGCCCAGGCTGAGTGGAGTTGGGGTTCCCAGGCAGAGAGGGACTGGAAGTGCCCTGGCTGAGTGGAGTGAATGTGCCCAGGCTGCGTGGAGTGGAGGTTCCCAGGCTGAGTGGAGTGCAGGCTCCCAGGCAGAGTGGGACTGGAAGTGCCCAGGCTGAGTGGAGTGAATGTGCCCAGGCTGAATGGAGTGGAGGTGCCCAGGCTGAGTGGAGTGCAGGTTCCCAGGCAGAGTGGGATTGGAAGTGCCCAGGCTGAGTGGAGTGAATGTGCCCAGGCTGAGTGGAGTGGAGGTGCCCAGGCTGAATGGAGTTGGGGTTCCCAGGCAGAGTGGGACTGGAAGTGCCCAGGCTGAGTGGAGTGCAGGTTCCCAGGCAGAGTGGGATTGGAAGTGCCCAGGCTGAGTGGAGTGAATGTACCCAGGCTGAGTGGAGTGGAGGTGCCCAGGCTGAGTGGAGTGCAGGTTCCCAGGCAGAGTGGGATTGGAAGTGCCCAGGCTGAGTGGAGTGAATGTGCCCAGGCTGAGTGGAGTGGAGGTGTCCAGGCTGAGTGGAGTTGGGCTTCCCAGGCAGAGTGGGACTGGAAGTGCCAAGGCTGAGTGGAGTGAATGTGCCCAGGCTGAATGGAGTGGAGGTGCCGAGGCTGAGTGGAGGTGCCCAGGCTGAGTGGAGTGCAGGTTCCCAGGCAGAGTGGGATTGGAAGTGCCCAGGCTGAGTGGAGTGAATGTGCCCAGGCTGAGTGGAGTGGAGGTGCCCAGGCTGAATGGAGTTGGGGTTCCCAGGCAGAGTGGGACTGGAAGTGCCCAGGTTGAGTGGAGAGAATGTGCCCTGGCTGAGTGGAGTGAATGTGCCCAGGCTGAGTGGAGTGAATGTGCCCAGGCTGAATGGAGTGAATGTGCCCTGGCTGAGTGGAGTGAATGTGCCCAGGCTGAGTGGAGTGGAGGTGCCCAGGCTGAGTAGAGTGCAGGCACCCAGGCAGAGTGGGATTGGAAGTGCCCAGGCTGAGTGGAGTGAATGTGCCCAGGCTGAGAGGAGTGGAGGTGCCCAAGCCGAGTGGAGTGCAGGTTCCCAGGCAGAGTGGGACTGGAAGTGCCCAGGCTGAGTGGAGTGAATGTGCCCAGGCTGAGTGGAGTGGAGGTGCCCAGGCTGAGTGGAGTTGGGGTTCCCTGGCAGAGTGGGACTGGAAGTGCCTAGGCTGAGTGGAGTGAATGTGCCCAGGCTGAGTGGAGTGGAGGTGCCCAGGCTGAGTGGAGTGCAGGTTCCCAGGCAGAGTGGGACTGAAAGTGCCCAGGCTGAGTGGAGTGAATGTGCCCCAGGCTGAATGGAGTGGAGGTGCCCAGACTGAGTGGAGTGCAGGTTCCCAGGCAGAGTGGGACTGGAAGTGCCCAGGCTGAGTGGAGTGAATGTGCCCAGGCTGAGTGGAGTGGAGGTGCCCAGGCTGAGTGGAGTTGGGGTTCCCTGGCAGAGTGGGACTGGAAGTGCCAAGGCTGAGTGTAGTGAAGGTACCCAGGCTGAGTGGAGTGGAGGTGCCCAGGCTGAGTGGAGTGCAGGTTCCCAGCAGAGTGGGACTGGAAGTGCCCAGGCTGAGTGGAGTGAATGTGCCCAGGCTGAATGGAGTGGAGGTGCCCAGGCTGAGTAGAGTTGGGGTTCCCTGACAGAGTGGGACTGGAAGTGCCAACGGTGAGTGGAGTGAATGTGCCCAGGCTGAGTGGAG
Organism: Conger conger; assembly: GCF_963514075.1. Taxonomy (NCBI): domain Eukaryota; kingdom Metazoa; phylum Chordata; class Actinopteri; order Anguilliformes; family Congridae; genus Conger; species Conger conger. The sequence continues at coordinate 457,258 of NW_026890380.1, forward strand.
TGGAGGTGCCCAGGCTGAGTGGAGTTGGGGTTCCCTGGCAGAGTGGGACTGGAAGTGCCAACGCTGAGTGGAGTGAATGTGCCCAGGCTGAGTGGAGTGGAGGTGCCCAGGCTGAGTGGAGTGCAGGTTCCCAGGCAGAGTGGGATTGGAAGTGCCCAGGCTGAGTGGAGTAATGTACCCAGGCTGAGTGGAGTGCAGGTGCCCAGGCTGAGTGGAGTGCAGGTTCCCAGGCAGAGTGGGATTGGAAGTGCCCAGGCTGAGTGGAGTGAATGTGCCCAGGCTGAGTGGAGTGGAGGTGCCCTGGCCGAGTGGAGTGCAGGTTCCCAGGCAGAGTGGGACTGGAAGTGCCCAGGCGGAGTGGAGTGAATGTGCCCAGGCTGAATGGGAGTCAATGTGCCTAGACAGAGTGGAGTGAATGTGCCCAGGCTGAGTGGAGTGGAGGTGCCCAGGCTGAGTGGAGTTGGGGTTCCCAGGCAGAGAGGGACTGGAAGTGCCCTGGCTGAGTGGAGTGAATGTGCCCAGGCTGCGTGGAGTGGAGGTTCCCAGGCTGAGTGGAGTGCAGGCTCCCAGCAGAGTGGGACTGGAAGTGCCCAGGCTGAGTGGAGTGAATTTTCCCAGGCTGAATGGGAGTCAATGTGCCTAGACAGAGTGGAGTGAATGTGACCGGCCGCCGGAGCCCGAAACGTGCGTTTCCCCATTGCCTTGAATGGGCGCGGAGAGAGGGGGGCGCTTTTTGGCTCGTGGCGCGGGCACCGTTCCGCCAAAGCGTCAAGTGTCACACCTCCCCCTGCTCGGGGCGGCCCCTTGGAGCTAACTGGCTGGGTCTGGAGGGGCTGCGAGGCCGCCCAGGAGAACGGGTCCAAACCGCGTTGCGATCGGACGAGAATTGAGGGCGGGACACAGTTCCGCGGTTCACTTTCCGCCCGGGCAAAGGGCCTATAACTTGCGGCGGGAGGGCTTAAGAGTGGGCCCCTGCGAGTCGGGTGGAGAGCCGGGTGTGGAGAGGAGTAGCGGAGGTTCCCAGTCAGAGTGGGAGTGGAGGTTCCTGGGCAGAGTGGGACTGGAAGTGCTCAGGCTGAGTGGAGTGAATGTGCCCTGGCTGAGTGGAGTGAATGTGCCCAGGCTGAGTGGAGTGGAGGTGCCCAGGCTGAGTAGAGTGCAGGCACCCAGGCAGAGTGGGATTGGAAGTGCCCAGGCTGAGTGGAGTGAATGTGCCCAGGCTGAGTGGAGTGGAGGTGCCCAAGCCGAGTGGAGTGCAGGTTCCCAGGCAGAGTGGGCCTGGAAGTGCCCAGGCTGAGTGGAGTGAATGTGCCCAGGCTGAGTGGAGTGGAGGTGCCCAGGCTGAGTGGAGTTGGGGTTCCCTGGCAGAGTGGGACTGGAAGTGCCAAGGCTGAGTGGAGTGAATGTGCCCAGGCTGAGTGGAGTGGAGGTGCCCAGGCCGAGTGGAGTGCAGGTTCCCAGGCAGAGTGGGATTGGAAGTGCCCAGGCTGAGTGGAGTGAATGTGCCCCAGGCTGAATGGAGTGGAGGTGCCCAGACTGAGTGGAGTGCAGGTTCCCAGGCAGAGTGGGACTGGAAGTGCCCAGGCTGAGTGGAGTGAATGTGCCCAGGCTGAGTGGAGTGGAGGTGCCCAGGCTGAGTGGAGTTGGGGTTCCCTGGCAGAGTGGGACTGGAAGTGCCAAGGCTGAGTGGAGTGAAGGTACCCAGGCTGAGTGGAGTGGAGGTGCCCAGGCAGAGTGGAGTGCAGGTTCCCAGCAGAGTGGGACTGGAAGTGCCCAGGCTGAGTGGAGTGAATGTGCCCAGGCTGAATGGAGTGGAGGTGCCCAGGCTGAGTGGAGGTGCCCAGGCTGAGTGGAGTGCAGGTTCCCAGGCAGAGTGGGATTGGAAGTGCCCAGGCTGAGTGGAGTGAATGTACCCAGGCTGAGTGGAGTGGAGGGTCCCAGGCTGAGTCGAGTTGGGGTTCCCTGACAGAGTGGGACTGGAAGTGCCAACGGTGAGTGGAGTGAATGTGCCCAGGCTGAGTGGAGTGGAGGTGCCCAGGCTGAGTGGAGTTGGGGTTCCCTGGCAGAGTGGGACTGGAAGTGCCAACGCTGAGTGGAGTGAATGTGCCCAGGCTGAGTGGAGTGGAGGTGCCCAGGCTGAGTGGAGTGCAGGTTCCCAGGCAGAGTGGGATTGGAAGTGCCCAGGCTGAGTGGAGTAATGTACCCAGGCTGAGTGGAGTGCAGGTGCCCAGGCTGAGTGGAGTGCAGGTTCCCAGGCAGAGTGGGATTGGAAGTGCCCAGGCTGAGTGGAGTGAATGTGCCCAGGCTGAGTGGAGTGGAGGTGCCCAGGCCGAGTGGAGTGCAGGTTCCCAGGCAGAGTGGGACTGGAAGTGCCCAGGCGGAGTGGAGTGAATGTGCCCAGGCTGAATGGGATTCAATGTGCCTAGACAGAGTGGAGTGAATGTGCCCGGCCGCCGGAGCCCGAAACGTGCGTTTCCCCATTGCCTTGAATGGGCGCGGAGAGAGGGGGGCACTTTTTGGCTCGTGGCGCGGTCACCGTTGCGCCCAAGCGTCAAGTGTCACACCTCCCCGTGCTCGGGGCGGCCCCTTGGAGCTAACTAACGGGGTTTGGATGGGCTGCGAGGCCGCCCAGGAGAACGGGTCCAAACCGCGTTCCGATCGGACGAGAATTGAGGGCGGGACACAGTTCCGCGGTTCACTTTCCGCCCGGGCAAAGGGCCTATAACTTGCGGCGGGAGGGCTTAAGAGTGGGCCCCCGCGAGTCGGGTGGAGAGCCGGGTGTGGAGAGGAGTAGCGGAGGTTCCCAGTCAGAGTGGGAGTGGAGGTTCCTGGGCAGAGTGGGACTGGAAGTGCCCAGGCTGAGTGGAGTGAATGTGCCCTGGCTGAGTGGAGTGAATGTGGCCAGGCTGAGTGGAGTGGAGGTGCCCAGGCCGAGTGGAGTGCAGGTTCCCAGGCAGAGTGGGACTGGAAGTGCCCAGGCTGAGTGGAGTGAATGTGCCCAGGCTGAGTGGAGTGGAGGTGCCCAGGCTGAGTGGAGTTGGGGGTCCCTGGCAGAGTGGGACTGGAAGTGCCCAGGCTGAGTGGAGTGAATGTACCCAGGCTGAGTGGAGTGGAGGTGCCCAGGCTGAGTGGAGTGCAGGTTCCCAGGCAGAGTGGGACTGGAAGTGCCCAGGCTGAGTGGAGTGAATGTGCCCAGGCTGAGTGGAGTGGAGGTGCCCAGGCTGAGTGGAGTTGGTGTTCCCTGGCAGAGTGGGACTGGAAGTGCCAAGGCTGAGTGGAGTGAATGTGCCCAGGCTGAGTGGAGTGGAGGTGCCCAGGCCGAGTGGAGTGCAGGTTCCCAGGCAGAGTGGGACTGGAAGTGCCCAGGCGGAGTGTAGTGAATGTGCCCAGGCTGAATGGGAGTCAATGTGCCAAGACAGAGTGGAGTGAATGTGCCCAGCCGCCGGAGCCCGAAACGTGCGTTTCCCCATTGCCTTGAATGGGCGCGGAGAGAGGGGGGCGCTTTTTGGCTCGTGGCGCGGGCACCGTTGCGCCAAAGCGTCAAGTGTCACCCCTCCCCGTGCTCGGGGCGGCCCCTTGGAGCTAACTGGCTGGGTCTGGAGGGGCTGCGAGGCCGCCCAGGAGAACGGGTCCAAACCGCGTTCCGATCGGACGAGAATTGAGGGCAAGACACAGTTCCGCGGTTCACTTTCCGCCCGGGCAAAGGGCCTATTACTTGCGGCGGGAGGGCTTAAGAGTGGGCCCCCGTGAGTCGGGTGGAGAGCCGGGTGTGGAGAGGAGTAGCGGAGGTTCCCAGTCAGAGTGGGAGTGGAGGTTCCTGGGCAGAGTGGGACTGGAAGTGCCCAGGCTGAGTGGAGTGAATGTGCCCTGGCTGAGTGGAGTGAATGTGGCCAGGCTGAGTGGAGTGGAGGTGCCCAGGCTGAGTGGAGTGAATGTGCCCAGGCTGACTGGAGAGAATGTGCCCAGGCTGAGTGGATTGGAGGTGCCCAGGCTGAGTGGAGTGCAGGTTCCCAGGCAGAGTGGGACTGGAAGTGCCCAGGCTGAGTGGAGTGAATGTGCCCAGGCTGAGTGGAGTGGAGGTGCCCAGGCTGAGTGGAGTTGGGGTTCCCTGGCAGAGTGGGACTGGAAGTGCCAAGGCTGAGTGGAGTGAATGTGCCCAGGCTGACTGGAGTGGAGGTGCCCAGGCCGAGTAGAGTGCAGGTTCCCAGGCAGAGTGGGACTGGAAGTGCCCAGGCGGAGTGGAGTGAATGTGCCCAGGCTGACTGGGAGTCAATGTGCCTAGACAGAGAGGAGTGAACGTGCCCGGCCGCCGGAGCCCGAAACGTGCGTTTCCCCATTGCCTTGAATGGGCGCGGAGAGAGGGGGGCGCTTTTTGGCATGTGGCGCGGGCACCGTTGCGCCAAAGCGTCAAGTGTCACACCTCCCCGTGCTCGGGGCGGGCCCTTGGAGCTAACTGGCTGGGTATGGAGGGGCTGCGAGGCCGCCCAGGAGAACGGGTCCAAACCGCGTTCCGATCGGACGAGAATTGAGGGCGGGACACAGTTCCGCGGTTCACTTTCCGCCCGGGCAAAGGGCCTATAACTTGCGGCGGGAGGGCTTAAGAGTGGGCCCCCGCGAGTAGGGTGGAGAGCCGGGTGTGGAGAGGAGTAGCGGAGGTTCCCAGTCAGAGTGGGAGTGGAGGTTCCTGGGCAGAGTGGGACTGGAAGTGCCCAGGCTGAGTGGAGTGAATGTGCCCAGGCTGAGTGGAGTGAATGTGCCCAGGCTGAGTGGAGTGGAGGTGCCCAGGCTGAGTGGAGTGAATGTGCCCAGGCTGACTGGAGAGAATGTGCGCAGGCTGAGTGGATTGGAGGTGCCCAGGCTGAGTGGAGTGGAGGTTCCCAGGCAGAGTGGGACTGGAAGTGCCCAGGCTGAGTGGAGTGAATGTGCCCAGGCTGAGTGGAGTGGAGGTGCCCAGGCTGAGTGGAGTTGGGGTTCCCTGGCAGACTGGGACTGGAAGTGCCAAGGCTGAGTGGAGTGAATGTGCCCAGGCTGAGTGGAGTGGAGGTGCCCAGGCCGAGTGGACTGCAGGTTCCCAGGCAGAGTGGGACTGGAAGTGCCCAGGCGGAGTGGAGTGAATGTGCCCAGGCTGCGTGGAGTGGAGGTTCCCAGGCTGAGTGGAGTGCAGGCTCCCAGCAGAGTGGGACTGGAAGTGCCCAGGCTGAGTGGAGAGAATGTGCCCAGGCTGAGTGGAGTGAATGTGCCCAGGCAGAGTGGAGTGAATGTGCCCAGGCTGAGTGGAGTGGAGGTGCCCAGGCTGATTGGAGTGCAGGTTCCCAGGCAGAGTGGGACTGGAAGTGCCCAGGCTGAGTGGAGTGAATGTGCCCAGGCTGAATGGAGTGGAGGTGCCCAGGCTGAGTGGAGTGCAGGTTCCCAGGCAGAGTGGGACTGGAAGTGCCCAGGCTGAGTGGAGTGAATGTGCCCAGGCTGAGTGGAGTGAATGATCCCAGGCTGAATGGGAGTCAATGTGCCTAGACAGAGTGGAGTGAATGTGCCCAGGCTGAATGGAGTGGAGGTGCCCAGGCTGAGTGGAGGTGCCCAGGCTGAGTGGAGTGCAGGTTCCCAGGCAGAGTGGGATTGGAAGTGCCCAGGCTGAGTGGAGTGAATGTGCCCAGGCTGAGTGGAGTGGAGGTGCCCAGGCTGAATGGAGTTGGGGTTCCCAGGCAGAGTGGGACTGGAAGTGCCCAGGCTGAGTGGAGTGCAGGTTCCCAGGCAGAGTGGGATTGGAAGTGCCCAGGCTGAGTGGAGTGAATGTGCCCAGGCTGACTGGAGTGGAGGTGCCCAGGCAGAGTGGAGTGCAGGTTCCCAGGCAGAGTGGGACTGGAAGTGCCCAGGCTGAGTGGAGTGAATGTGCCCAGGCTGAATGGGAGTCAATGTGCCAAGACAGAGTGGAGTGAATGTGCCCAGCCGCCGGAGCCCGAAACGTGCGTTTCCCCATTGCCTTGAATGGGCGCGGAGAGAGGGGGGCGCTTTTTGGCTCGTGGCGCGGGCACCGTTGCGCCAAAGCGTCAAGTGTCACCCCTCCCCGTGCTCGGGGCGGCCCCTTGGAGCTAACTGGCTGGGTCTGGAGGGGCTGCGAGGCCGCCCAGGAGAACGGGTCCAAACCGCGTTCCGATCGGACGAGAATTGAGGGCGGGACACAGTTCCGCGGTTCACTTTCCGCCCGGGCAAAGGGCCTATTACTTGCGGCGGGAGGGCTTAAGAGTGGGCCCCCGTGAGTCGGGTGGAGAGCCGGGTGTGGAGAGGAGTAGCGGAGGTTCCCAGTCAGAGTGGGAGTGGAGGTTCCTGGGCAGAGTGGGACTGGAAGTGCCCAGGCTGAGTGGAGTGAATGTGCCCTGGCTGAGTGGAGTGAATGTGGCCAGGCTGAGTGGAGTGGAGGTGCCCAGGCCGAGTGGAGTGCAGGTTCCCAGGCAGAGTGGGACTGGAAGTGCCCAGGCTGAGTGGAGTGAATGTGCCCAGGCTGAGTGGAGTGGAGGTGCCCAGGCTGAGTGGAGTTGGGGGTCCCTGGCAGAGTGGGACTGGAAGTGCCCAGGCTGAGTGGAGTGAATGTACCCAGGCTGAGTGGAGTGGAGGTGCCCAGGCTGAGTGGAGTGCAGGTTCCCAGGCAGAGTGGGACTGGAAGTGCCCAGGCTGAGTGGAGTGAATGTGCCCAGGCTGAGTGGAGTGGAGGTGCCCAGGCTGAGTGGAGTTGGTGTTCCCTGGCAGAGTGGGACTGGAAGTGCCAAGGCTGAGTGGAGTGAATGTGCCCAGGCTGAGTGGAGTGGAGGTGCCCAGGCCGAGTGGAGTGCAGGTTCCCAGGCAGAGTGGGACTGGAAGTGCCCAGGCGGAGTGTAGTGAATGTGCCCAGGCTGAATGGGAGTCAATGTGCCAAGACAGAGTGGAGTGAATGTGCCCAGCCGCCGGAGCCCGAAACGTGCGTTTCCCCATTGCCTTGAATGGGCGCGGAGAGAGGGGGGCGCTTTTTGGCTCGTGGCGCGGGCACCGTTGCGCCAAAGCGTCAAGTGTCACCCCTCCCCGTGCTCGGGGCGGCCCCTTGGAGCTAACTGGCTGGGTCTGGAGGGGCTGCGAGGCCGCCCAGGAGAACGGGTCCAAACCGCGTTCCGATCGGACGAGAATTGAGGGCAAGACACAGTTCCGCGGTTCACTTTCCGCCCGGGCAAAGGGCCTATTACTTGCGGCGGGAGGGCTTAAGAGTGGGCCCCCGTGAGTCGGGTGGAGAGCCGGGTGTGGAGAGGAGTAGCGGAGGTTCCCAGTCAGAGTGGGAGTGGAGGTTCCTGGGCAGAGTGGGACTGGAAGTGCCCAGGCTGAGTGGAGTGAATGTGCCCTGGCTGAGTGGAGTGAATGTGGCCAGGCTGAGTGGAGTGGAGGTGCCCAGGCTGAGTGGAGTGAATGTGCCCAGGCTGACTGGAGAGAATGTGCCCAGGCTGAGTGGATTGGAGGTGCCCAGGCTGAGTGGAGTGCAGGTTCCCAGGCAGAGTGGGACTGGAAGTGCCCAGGCTGAGTGGAGTGAATGTGCCCAGGCTGAGTGGAGTGGAGGTGCCCAGGCTGAGTGGAGTTGGGGTTCCCTGGCAGAGTGGGACTGGAAGTGCCAAGGCTGAGTGGAGTGAATGTGCCCAGGCTGACTGGAGTGGAGGTGCCCAGGCCGAGTGGAGTGCAGGTTCCCAGGCAGAGTGGGACTGGAAGTGCCCAGGCGGAGTGGAGTGAATGTGCCCAGGCTGACTGGGAGTCAATGTGCCTAGACAGAGAGGAGTGAACGTGCCCGGCCGCCGGAGCCCGAAACGTGCGTTTCCCCATTGCCTTGAATGGGCGCGGAGAGAGGGGGGCGCTTTTTGGCATGTGGCGCGGGCACCGTTGCGCCAAAGCGTCAAGTGTCACACCTCCCCGTGCTCGGGGCGGGCCCTTGGAGCTAACTGGCTGGGTATGGAGGGGCTGCGAGGCCGCCCAGGAGAACGGGTCCAAACCGCGTTCCGATCGGACGAGAATTGAGGGCGGGACACAGTTCCGCGGTTCACTTTCCGCCCGGGCAAAGGGCCTATAACTTGCGGCGGGAGGGCTTAAGAGTGGGCCCCCGCGAGTAGGGTGGAGAGCCGGGTGTGGAGAGGAGTAGCGGAGGTTCCCAGTCAGAGTGGGAGTGGAGGTTCCTGGGCAGAGTGGGACTGGAAGTGCCCAGGCTGAGTGGAGTGAATGTGCCCAGGCTGAGTGGAGTGAATGTGCCCAGGCTGAGTGGAGTGGAGGTGCCCAGGCTGAGTGGAGTGAATGTGCCCAGGCTGACTGGAGAGAATGTGCGCAGGCTGAGTGGATTGGAGGTGCCCAGGCTGAGTGGAGTGGAGGTTCCCAGGCAGAGTGGGACTGGAAGTGCCCAGGCTGAGTGGAGTGAATGTGCCCAGGCTGAGTGGAGTGGAGGTGCCCAGGCTGAGTGGAGTTGGGGTTCCCTGGCAGACTGGGACTGGAAGTGCCAAGGCTGAGTGGAGTGAATGTGCCCAGGCTGAGTGGAGTGGAGGTGCCCAGGCCGAGTGGACTGCAGGTTCCCAGGCAGAGTGGGACTGGAAGTGCCCAGGCGGAGTGGAGTGAATGTGCCCAGGCTGCGTGGAGTGGAGGTTCCCAGGCTGAGTGGAGTGCAGGCTCCCAGCAGAGTGGGACTGGAAGTGCCCAGGCTGAGTGGAGAGAATGTGCCCAGGCTGAGTGGAGTGAATGTGCCCAGGCAGAGTGGAGTGAATGTGCCCAGGCTGAGTGGAGTGGAGGTGCCCAGGCTGATTGGAGTGCAGGTTCCCAGGCAGAGTGGGACTGGAAGTGCCCAGGCTGAGTGGAGTGAATGTGCCCAGGCTGAATGGAGTGGAGGTGCCCAGGCTGAGTGGAGTGCAGGTTCCCAGGCAGAGTGGGACTGGAAGTGCCCAGGCTGAGTGGAGTGAATGTGCCCAGGCTGAGTGGAGTGAATGATCCCAGGCTGAATGGGAGTCAATGTGCCTAGACAGAGTGGAGTGAATGTGCCCAGGCTGAATGGAGTGGAGGTGCCCAGGCTGAGTGGAGGTGCCCAGGCTGAGTGGAGTGCAGGTTCCCAGGCAGAGTGGGATTGGAAGTGCCCAGGCTGAGTGGAGTGAATGTGCCCAGGCTGAGTGGAGTGGAGGTGCCCAGGCTGAATGGAGTTGGGGTTCCCAGGCAGAGTGGGACTGGAAGTGCCCAGGCTGAGTGGAGTGCAGGTTCCCAGGCAGAGTGGGATTGGAAGTGCCCAGGCTGAGTGGAGTGAATGTGCCCAGGCTGACTGGAGTGGAGGTGCCCAGGCAGAGTGGAGTGCAGGTTCCCAGGCAGAGTGGGACTGGAAGTGCCCAGGCTGAGTGGAGTGAATGTGCCCAGGCTGAATGGGAGTCAATGTGCCTAGACAGAGTGGAGTGAATGTGCCCAGCCGCCGGAGCCCGAAACGTGCGTTTCCCCATTGCCTTGAATGGGCGCGGAGAGAGGGGGGCGCTTTTTGGCTCGTGGCGCGGGCACCGTTGCGCCAAAGCGTCAAGTGTCACCCCTCCCCGTGCTCGGGGCGGCCCCTTGGAGCTAACTGGCTGGGTCTGGAGGGGCTGCGAGGCCGCCCAGGAGAACGGGTCCAAACCGCGTTCCGATCGGACGAGAATTGAGGGCGGGACACAGTTCCGCGGTTCACTTTCCGCCCGGGCAAAGGGCCTATTACTTGCGGCGGGAGGGCTTAAGAGTGGGCCCCCGTGAGTCGGGTGGAGAGCCGGGTGTGGAGAGGAGTAGCGGAGGTTCCCAGTCAGAGTGGGAGTGGAGGTTCCTGGGCAGAGTGGGACTGGAAGTGCCCAGGCTGAGTGGAGTGAATGTGCCCTGGCTGAGTGGAGTGAATGTGGCCAGGCTGAGTGGAGTGGAGGTGCCCAGGCTGAGTGGAGTGAATGTGCCCAGGCTGACTGGAGAGAATGTGCCCAGGCTGAGTGGATTGGAGGTGCCCAGGCTGAGTGGAGTGCAGGTTACCAGGCAGAGTGGGACTGGAAGTGCCCAGGCTGAGTGGAGTGAATGTGCCCAGGCTGAATGGAGTGGAGGTTCCCAGGCTGAGTGGAGTGCAGGCTCCCAGCAGAGTGGGACTGGAAGTGCCCAGGCTGAGTGGAGTGAATGTGCCCAGGCTGAGTGGAGTGAATGTGCCCAGGCAGAGTGGAGTGAATGTGCCCAGGCTGAGTGGAGTGGAGGTGCCCAGGCTGATTGGAGTGCAGGTTCCCAGGCAGAGTGGGACTGGAAGTGCCCAGGCTGAGTGGAGTGAATGTGCCCAGGCTGAGTGGAATGAATGATCCCAGGCTGAATGGGAGTCAATGTGCCTAGACAGAGTGGAGTGAATGTGCCCAGGCTGAGTGGAGTGGAGGTGCCCAGGCTGAGTGGAGTTGGGGTTCCCAGGCAGAGAGGGACTGGAAGTGCCCTGGCTGAGTGGAGTGAATGTGCCCAGGCTGCGTGGAGTGGAGGTTCCCAGGCTGAGTGGAGTGCAGGCTCCCAGCAGAGTGGGACTGGAAGTGCCCAGGCTGAGTGGAGTGAATGTGCCCAGGCTGAATGGAGTGGAGGTGCCCAGGCTGAGTGGAGTGCAGGTTCCCAGGCAGAGTGGGATTGGAAGTGCCCAGGCTGAGTGGAGTGAATGTGCCCAGGCTGAGTGGAGTGGAGGTGCCCAGGCTGAATGGAGTTGGGGTTCCCTGGCAGAGTGGAACTGGAAGTGCCAACGGTGAGTGGAGTGAATGTGCCCAGGCCGAGTGGAGTGCAGCTTCCCAGGCAGAGTGGGACTGGAAGTGCCCAGGCTGAGTGGAGTGAATGTGCCCAGGCTGAGTGGAGTGGAGGTGCCCAGGCTGAGTGGAGTTGGGGGTCCCTGGCAGAGTGGGACTGTAAGTGCCAAGGCTGAGTGGAGTGAATGTGCCCCGGCTGAGTGGAGTGGAGGTGCCCAGGCTGAGTGGAGTGCAGGTTCCCAGGCAGAGTGGGATTGGAAGTGCCCAGGCTGAGTGGAGTGAATGTACCCAGGCTGAGTGGAGTGGAGGTTCCTGGGCAGAGTGGGACTGGAAGTGCCCAGGCTGAGTGGAGTGAATGTGCCCTGGCTGAGTGGAGTGAATGTGGCCAGGCTGAGTGGAGTGGAGGTGCCCAGGCTGAGTGGAGTTGGGGGTCCCTGGCAGAGTGGGACTGGAAGTGCCAAGGCTGAGTGGAGTGAATGTGCCCAGGCTGAGTGGAGTGGAGGTGCCCAGGCTGAGTGGAGTGCAGCTTCCCAGGCAGAGTGGGATTGGAAGTGCCCAGGCTGAGTGGAGTGAATGTACCCAGGCTGAGTGGAGTGGAGGTGCCCAGGCTGAGTCGAGTGCAGGTTCCCAGGCAGAGTGGGATTGGAAGTGCCCAGGCTGAGTGGAGTGAATGTGCCCAGGCTGAGTGGAGTGGAGGTGCCCAGGCTGAGTAGAGTTGGGGTTCCCTGGCAGAGTGGGACTGGAAGTGCCAACGGTGAGTGGAGTGAATGTGCCCAGGCTGAGTGGAGTGGAGGTGCCCAGGCTGAGTGGAGTTGGGGTTCCCTGGCAGAGTGGGACTGGAAGTGCCAACGCTGAGTGGAGTGAATGTGCCCAGGCTGAGTGAAGTGGAGGTGCCCAGGCTGAGTGGAGTGCAGGTTCCCAGGCAGAGTGGGATTGGAAGTGCCCAGGCTGAGTGGAGTAATGTACCCAGGCTGAGTGGAGTGCAGGTGCCCAGGCTGAGTGGAGTGCAGGTTCCCAGGCAGAGTGGGATTGGAAGTGCCCAGGCTGAGTGGAGTGAATGTGCCCAGGCTGAGTGGAGTGGAGGTGCCCAGGCCGAGTGGAGTGCAGGTTCCCAGGCAGAGTGGGACTGGAAGTGCCCAGGCGGAGTGGAGTGAATGTGCCCAGGCTGAATGGGATTCAATGTGCCTAGACAGAGTGGAGTGAATGTGCCCGGCCGCCGGAGCCCGAAACGTGCGTTTCCCCATTGCCTTGAATGGGCGCGGAGAGAGGGGGGCACTTTTTGGCTCGTGGCGCGGTCACCGTTGCGCCAAAGCGTCAAGTGTCACACCTCCCCGTGCTCGGGGCGGCCCCTTGGAGCTAACTGGCTTGGTCTGGAGGGGCTGCGAGCCCGCCCAGGAGAACGGGTCCAAACCGCGTTCCGATCGGACGAGAATTGAGGGCGGGACACAGTTCCGCGGTTCACTTTCCGCCCGGGCAAAGGGCCTATTACTTGCGGCGGGAGGGCTTAAGAGTGGGCCCCCGTGAGTCGGGTGGAGAGCCGGGTGTGGAGAGGAGTAGCGGAGGTTCCCAGTCAGAGTGGGAGTGGAGGTTCCTGGGCAGAGTGGGACTGGAAGTGCCCAGGCTGAGTGGAGTGAATGTGCCCTGGCTGAGTGGAGTGAATGTGGCCTGGCTGAGTGGAGTGGAGGTGCCCAGGCTGAGTGGAGTGAATGTGCCCAGGCTGACTGGAGAGAATGTGCCCAGGCTGAGTGGATTGGAGGTGCCCAGGCTGAGTGGAGTGCAGGTTCCCAGGCAGAGTGGGACTGGAAGTGCCCAGGCTGAGTGGAGTGAATGTGCCCAGGCTGAGTGGAGTGGAGGTGCCCAGGCTGAGTGGAGTTGGGGTTCCCTGGCAGAGTGGGACTGGAAGTGCCAAGGCTGAGTGGAGTGAATGTGCCCAGGCTGAGTGGAGTGGAGGTGCCCAGGCCGAGTGGAGTGCAGGTTCCCAGGGAGAGTGGGACTGGAAGTGCCCAGGCGGAGTGGAGTGAATGTGCCCAGGCTGAATGGGAGTCAATGTGCCTAGACAGAGTGGAGTGAATGTGCCCGGCCGCCGGAGCCCGAAACGTGCGTTTCCCCATTGCCTTGAATGGGCGCGGAGAGAGGGGGGCGCTTTTTGGCTCGTGGCGCGGGCACCGTTGCGCCAAAGCGTCAAGTGTCACACCTCCCCGTGCTCGGGGCGGCCCCTTGGAGCTAACTGGCTGGGTCTGGAGGGGCTGCGAGGCCGCCCAGGAGAACGGGTCCAAACCGCGTTCCGATCGGACGAGAATTGAGGGCGGGACACAGTTCCGCGGTTCACTTTCCGCCCGGGCAAAGGGCCTATAACTTGCGGCGGGAGGGCTTAAGAGTGGGCCCCCGCGAGTCGGGTGGAGAGCCGGGTGTGGAGAGGAGTAGCGGAGGTTCCCAGTCAGAGTGGGAGTGGAGGTTCCTGGGCAGAGTGGGACTGGAAGTGCCCAGGCTGAGTGGAGTGAATGTGCCCTGGCTGAGTGGAGTGAATGTGGACAGGCTGAGTGGAGTGAATGTGCCCAGGCTGAGTGGAGTGAATGTGCCCAGGCTGAGTGGATTGGAGGTGCCCAGGCTGAGTGGAGTGCAGGTTCCCAGGCAGAGTGGGACTGGAAGTGCCCAGGCTGAGTGGAGTGAATGTGCCCAGTCTGAGTGGAGTGAATGATCCCAGGCTGAATGGGAGTGAATGTGCCCAGGCAGAGTGGAGTGAATGTGCCCAGGCTGAGTGGAGTGGAGGTGCCCAGGCTGAGTGGAGTGCAGGTTCCCAGGCTGAGTGGGACTGGAAGTGCCCAGGCTGAGTGGAGTGAATGTGCCCAGGCTGAGTGGAGTGGAGGTGCCCAGGCTGAGTGGAGTTGGGGTTCCCTGGCAGAGTGGGACTGGAAGTGCCAAGGCTGAGTGGAGTGAATGTGCCCAGGCTGAGTGGAGTGGAGATGCCCAGGCCGAGTGGAGTGCAGGTTCCCAGGCAGAGTGTGACTGAAAGTGCCCAGGCTGAGTGGAGTGAATGTGCCCAGGCTGAATGGAGTGGAGGTGCCCAGGCTGAGTGGAGGTGCCCAGGCTGAGTGGAGTGCAGGTTCCCAGGCAGAGTGGGATTGGAAGTGCCCAGGCTGAGTGGAGTGAATGTGCCAAGGCTGACTGGAGTGGAGGTGCCCAGGCCAAGTGGAGTGCAGGTTCCCAGGCAGAGTGGGACTGGAAGTGCCCAGGCGGAGTGGAGTGAATGTGCCCAGGCTGAATGGGAGTCAATGTGCCTAGACAGAGTGGAGTGAATGTGCCCGGCCGCCGGAGCCCGAAACGTGCGTTTCCCCATTGCCTTGAATGGGCGCGGAGAGAGGGGGGCGCTTTTTGGCTCGTGGCGCGGGCACCGTTGCGCCAAAGCGTCAAGTGTCACACCTCCCCGTGCTCGGGGCGGCCCCTTGGAGCTAACTAGCTGGGTCTGGAGGGGCTGCGAGGCCGCCCAGGAGAACGGGTCCACACCGCGTTCCGATCGGACGAGAATTGAGGGCGGGACACAGTTCCGCGGTTCACTTTCCGCCCGGGCAAAGGGCCTATAACTTGCGGCGGGAGGGCTTAAGAGTGGGCCCCCGCGAGTCGGGTGGAGAGCCGGGTGTGGAGAGGAGTAGCGGAGGTTCCCAGTCAGAGTGGGAGTGTAGGTTCCTGGGCAGAGTGGGACTGGAAGTGCCCAGGCTGAGTGGAGTGAATGTGCCCTGGCTGAGTGGAGTGAATGTGGCCAGGCTGAGTGGAGTGGAGGTGCCCAGGCTGAGTGGAGTGCAAGCACCCAGGCAGAGTGGGATTGGAAGTGCCCAGGCTGAGTGGAGTGAATGTGCCCAGGCTGAGTGGAGTGGAGGTGCCCAGGCTGAATGGAGTGGAGTTGCCCAGGCTGAGTGGAGGTGCCCAGGCTGAGTGGAGTGCAGGTTCCCTGGCAGAGTGGGATTGGAAGTGCCCAGGCTGAGTGGAGTGAATGTGCCCAGGCTGAGTGGAGTGGAGGTGCCCAGGCTGAGTGGAGTGCAAGCACCCAGGCAGAGTGGGATTGGAAGTGCCCAGGCTGAGTGGAGTGAATGTGCCCAGGCTGAGTAGAGTGCAGGCACCCAGGCAGAGTGGGATTGGAAGTGCCCAGGCTGAGTGGAGTGAATGTTCCCAGGCTGAGTGGAGTGGAGGTACCCAGGCCGAGTGGAGTGCAGGTTCCCAGGCAGAGTGGGACTGGAAGTGCCCAGGCTGAGTGGAGTGAATGTGCCCAGGCTGAGTGGAGTGGAGGTGCGCAGGCTGAGTGGAGTTGGGGTTCCCTGGCAGAGTGGGACTGGAAGTGCCAAGGCTGAGTGGAGTGAAGGTACCCAGGCTGAGTGGAGTGGAGGTGCCCAGGCCGAGTGGAGTGCAGGTTCCCAGTCAGAGTGGGACTGGAAGTGCCCAGGCTGAGTGGAGTGAATGTGCCCAGGCTGAGTGGAGTGGAGGTGCCCAGGCTGAGTGGAGTTGGGGTTCCCTGGCAGAGTGGGACTGGAAGTGCCAAGGCTTAGGGGAGTGAATGTGCCCAGGCTGAGTGGAGTGGAGGTGCCCAGGCCGAGTGGAGTGCAGGTTCCCAGGCAGAGTGGGACTGAAAGTGCCCAGGCTGAGTGGAGTGAATGTGCCCAGGCTGAGTGGAGTGGAGGTGCCCAGGCTGAGTGGAGTTGGGGTTCCCTGGCAGAGTGGGACTGGAAGTGCCAAGGCTGAGTGGAGTGAAGGTACCCAGGCTGAGTGGAGTGGAGGTGCCCAGGCTGAGTGGAGTGCAGGTTCCCAGCAGAGTGGGACTGGAAGTGCCCAGGCTGAGTGGAGTGAATGTGCCCAGACTGCGTGGAGTGGAGGTTCCCAGGCTGAGTGGAGTGAAGGTACCCAGGCTGAGTGGAGTGGAGGTGCCCAGGCTGAGTGGAGTGCAGGTTCCCAGCAGAGTGGGACTGGAAGTGCCCAGGCTGAGTGGAGTGAATGTGCCCAGGCTGAATGGAGTGGAGGTGCCCAGGCTGAGTGGAGGTGCCCAGGCTGAGTGGAGTGCAGGTTCCCAGGCAGAGTGGGACTGGAAGTGCCCAGGCGGAGTGGAGTGAATGTGCCCAGGCTGAATGGGAGTCAATGTGCCTAGACAGAGTGGAGTGAATGTGCCCGGCCGCCGGAGCCCGAAACGTGCGTTTCCCCATTGCCTTGAATGGGCGCGGAGAGAGGGGGGCGCTTTTTGGCTCGTGGCGCGGGCACCGTTGCGCCAAAGCGTCAAGTGTCACACCTCCCCGTGCTCGGGGCGGCCCCTTGGAGCTAACTGGCTGGGTCTGGAGGGGCTGCGAGGCCGCCCAGGAGAACGGGTCCAAACCGCGTTCCGATCGGACGAGAATTGAGGGCGGGACACAGTTCCGCGGTTCACTTTCCGCCCGGGCAAAGCGCCTATAACTTGCGGCGGGAGGGCTTAAGAGTGGGCCCCCGCGAGTCGGGTGGAGAGCCGGGTGTGGAGAGGAGTAGCGGAGGTTCCCAGTCAGAGTGGGAGTGGAGGTTCCTGGGCAGAGTGGGACTGGAAGTGCCCAGGCTGAGTGGAGTGAATGTGCCCTGGCTGAGTGGAGTGAATGTGCCCAGGCTGAGTGGAGTGAATGTGCCCAGGCTGAGTGGAGTGAATGTGCCCAGGCTGACTGGAGAGAATGTGCCCAGGCTGAGTGGATTGGAGGTGCCCAGGCTGAGTGGAGTGCAGGTTCCCAGGCAGAGTGGGACTGGAAGTGCCCAGGCTGAGTGGAGTGAATGTGCCCAGGCTGAGTGGAGTGAATGATCCCAGGCTGAATGGGAGTCAATGTGCCTAGACAGAGTGGAGTGAATGTGCCCAGGGTGAGTGGAGTGGAGGTGCCCAGGCTGAGTGGAGTTGGGGTTCCCAGGCAGAGAGGGACTGGAAGTGCCCTGGCTGAGTGGAGTGAATGTGCCCAGGCTGCGTGGAGTGGAGGTTCCCAGGCTGAGTGGAGTGCAGGCTCCCAGCAGAGTGGGACTGGAAGTGCCCAGGCTGAGTGGAGTGAATGTGCCCAGGCTGAGTGGAGTGAATGTGCCCAGGCAGAGTGGAGTGAATGTGCCCTGGCTGAGTGGAGTGGAGGTGCCCAGGCTGATTGGAGTGCAGGTTCCCAGGCAGAGTGGGACTGGAAGTGCCCAGGCTGAGTGGAGTGAATGTGCCCAGGCTGAATGGAGTGGAGGTGCCCAGGCTGAGTGGAGTGCAGGTTCCCAGGCAGAGTGGGATTGGAAGTGCCCAGGCTGAGTGGAGTGAATGTGCCCAGGCTGAGTGGAGTGGAGGTGCCCAGGCTGAATGGAGTTGGGGTTCCCAGGCAGAGTGGGACTGGAAGTGCCCAGGCTGAGTGGAGTGCAGGTTCCCAGGCAGAGTGGGATTGGAAGTGCCCAGGCTGAGTGGAGTGAATGTACCCAGGCTGAGTGGAGTGGAGGTGCCCAGGCTGAGTGGAGTGCAGGTTCCCAGGCAGAGTGGGATTGGAAGTGCCCAGGCTGAGTGGAGTGAATGTGCCCAGGCTGAGTGGAGTGGAGGTGTCCAGGCTGAGTGGAGTTGGGGTTCCCAGGCAGAGTGGGACTGGAAGTGCCAAGGCTGAGTGGAGTGAATGTGCCCAGGCTGAATGGAGTGGAGGTGCCGAGGCTGAGTGGAGGTGCCCAGGCTGAGTGGAGTGCAGGTTCCCAGGCAGAGTGGGATTGGAAGTGCCCAGGCTGAGTGGAGTGAATGTGCCCAGGCTGAGTGGAGTGGAGGTGCCCAGGCTGAGTGGAGTGCAGTTTCCCAGGCAGAGTGGGATTGGAAGTGCCCAGGCTGAGTGGAGTGAATGTACCCAGGCTGAGTGGAGTGGAGGGGCCCAGGCTGAGTCGAGTGCAGGTTCCCAGGCAGAGTGGGATTGGAAGTGCCCAGGCTGAGTGAAGTGAATGTGCCCAGGCTGAGTGGAGTGGAGGTGCCCAGGCTGAGTAGAGTTGGGGTTCCCTGACAGAGTGGGACTGGAAGTGCCAACGGTGAGTGGAGTGAATGTGCCCAGGCTGAGTGGAGTGGAGGTGCCCAGGCTGAGTGGAGTTGGGGTTCCCTGGCAGAGTGGGACTGGAAGTGCCAACGCTGAGTGGAGTGAATGTGCCCAGGCTGAGTGGAGTGGAGGTGCCCAGGCTGAGTGGAGTGCAGGTTCCCAGGCAGAGTGGGATTGGAAGTGCCCAGGCTGAGTGGAGTAATGTACCCAGGCTGAGTGGAGTGCAGGTGCCCAGGCTGAGTGGAGTGCAGGTTCCCAGGCAGAGTGGGATTGGAAGTGCCCAGGCTGAGTGGAGTGAATGTGCCCAGGCTGAGTGGAGTGGAGGTGCCCAGGTCGAGTGGAGTGCAGGTTCCCAGGCAGAGTGGGACTGGAAGTGCCCAGGCGGAGTGGAGTGAATGTGCCCAGGCTGAATGGGATTCAATGTGCCTAGACAGAGTGGAGTGAATGTGCCCGGCCGCCGGAGCCCGAAACGTGCGTTTCCCCATTGCCTTGAATGGGCGCGGAGAGAGGGGGGCACTTTTTGGCTCGTGGTGCGGTCACCGTTGCGCCAAAGCGTCAAGTGTCACACCTCCCCGTGCTCGGGGCGGCCCCTTGGAGCTAACTAACGGGGTTTGGAGGGGCTGCGAGGCCGCCCAGGAGAACGGGTCCAAACCGCGTTCCGATCGGACGAGAATTGAGGGCGGGACACAGTTCCGCGGTTCACTTTCCGCCCGGGCAAAGGGCCTATAACTTGCGGCGGGAGGGCTTAAGAGTGGGCCCCCGCGAGTCGGGTGGAGAGCCGGGTGTGGAGAGGAGTAGCGGAGGTTCCCAGTCAGAGTGGGAGTGGAGGTTCCTGGGCAGAGTGGGACTGGAAGTGCCCAGGCTGAGTGGAGTGAATGTGCCCTGGCTGAGTGGAGTGAATGTGGCCAGGCTGAGTGGAGTGGAGGTGCCCAGGCCGAGTGGAGTGCAGGTTCCCAGGCAGAGTGGGACTGGAAGTGCCCAGGCTGAGTGGAGTGAATGTGCCCAGGCTGAGTGGAGTGGAGGTGCCCAGGCTGAGTGGAGTTGGGGGTCCCTGGCAGAGTGGGACTGGAAGTGCCCAGGCTGAGTGGAGTGAATGTACCCAGGCTGAGTGGAGTGGAGGTGCCCAGGCTGAGTGGAGTGCAGGTTCCCAGGCAGAGTGGGACTGGAAGTGCCCAGGCTGAGTGGAGTGAATGTGCCCAGGCTGAGTGGAGTGGAGGTGCCCAGGCTGAGTGGAGTTGGTGTTCCCTGGCAGAGTGGGACTGGAAGTGCCAAGGCTGAGTGGAGTGAATGTGCCCAGGCTGAGTGGAGTGGAGGTGCCCAGGCCGAGTGGAGTGCAGGTTCCCAGGCAGAGTGGGACTGGAAGTGCCCAGGCGGAGTGTAGTGAATGTGCCCAGGCTGAATGGGAGTCAATGTGCCAAGACAGAGTGGAGTGAATGTGCCCAGCCGCCGGAGCCCGAAACGTGCGTTTCCCCATTGCCTTGAATGGGCGCGGAGAGAGGGGGGCGCTTTTTGGCTCGTGGCGCGGGCACCGTTGCGCCAAAGCGTCAAGTGTCACCCCTCCCCGTGCTCGGGGCGGCCCCTTGGAGCTAACTGGCTGGGTCTGGAGGGGCTGCGAGGCCGCCCAGGAGAACGGGTCCAAACCGCGTTCCGATCGGACGAGAATTGAGGGCAAGACACAGTTCCGCGGTTCACTTTCCGCCCGGGCAAAGGGCCTATTACTTGCGGCGGGAGGGCTTAAGAGTGGGCCCCCGTGAGTCGGGTGGAGAGCCGGGTGTGGAGAGGAGTAGCGGAGGTTCCCAGTCAGAGTGGGAGTGGAGGTTCCTGGGCAGAGTGGGACTGGAAGTGCCCAGGCTGAGTGGAGTGAATGTGCCCTGGCTGAGTGGAGTGAATGTGGCCAGGCTGAGTGGAGTGGAGGTGCCCAGGCTGAGTGGAGTGAATGTGCCCAGGCTGACTGGAGAGAATGTGCCCAGGCTGAGTGGATTGGAGGTGCCCAGGCTGAGTGGAGTGCAGGTTCCCAGGCAGAGTGGGACTGGAAGTGCCCAGGCTGAGTGGAGTGAATGTGCCCAGGCTGAGTGGAGTGGAGGTGCCCAGGCTGAGTGGAGTTGGGGTTCCCTGGCAGAGTGGGACTGGAAGTGCCAAGGCTGAGTGGAGTGAATGTGCCCAGGCTGACTGGAGTGGAGGTGCCCAGGCCGAGTGGAGTGCAGGTTCCCAGGCAGAGTGGGACTGGAAGTGCCCAGGCGGAGTGGAGTGAATGTGCCCAGGCTGACTGGGAGTCAATGTGCCTAGACAGAGAGGAGTGAACGTGCCCGGCCGCCGGAGCCCGAAACGTGCGTTTCCCCATTGCCTTGAATGGGCGCGGAGAGAGGGGGGCGCTTTTTGGCATGTGGCGCGGGCACCGTTGCGCCAAAGCGTCAAGTGTCACACCTCCCCGTGCTCGGGGCGGGCCCTTGGAGCTAACTGGCTGGGTATGGAGGGGCTGCGAGGCCGCCCAGGAGAACGGGTCCAAACCGCGTTCCGATCGGACGAGAATTGAGGGCGGGACACAGTTCCGCGGTTCACTTTCCGCCCGGGCAAAGGGCCTATAACTTGCGGCGGGAGGGCTTAAGAGTGGGCCCCCGCGAGTAGGGTGGAGAGCCGGGTGTGGAGAGGAGTAGCGGAGGTTCCCAGTCAGAGTGGGAGTGGAGGTTCCTGGGCAGAGTGGGACTGGAAGTGCCCAGGCTGAGTGGAGTGAATGTGCCAGGGCTGAGTGGAGTGAATGTGCCCAGGCTGAGTGGAGTGGAGGTGCCCAGGCTGAGTGGAGTGAATGTGCCCAGGCTGACTGGAGAGAATGTGCGCAGGCTGAGTGGATTGGAGGTGCCCAGGCTGAGTGGAGTCGAGGTTCCCAGGCAGAGTGGGACTGGAAGTGCCCAGGCTGAGTGGAGTGAATGTGCCCAGGCTGAGTGGAGTGGAGGTGCCCAGGCTGAGTGGAGTTGGGGTTCCCTGGCAGACTGGGACTGGAAGTGCCAAGGCTGAGTGGAGTGAATGTGCCCAGGCTGAGTGGAGTGGAGGTGCCCAGGCCGAGTGGACTGCAGGTTCCCAGGCAGAGTGGGACTGGAAGTGCCCAGGCGGAGTGGAGTGAATGTGCCCAGGCTGCGTGGAGTGGAGGTTCCCAGGCTGAGTGGAGTGCAGGCTCCCAGCAGAGTGGGACTGGAAGTGCCCAGGCTGAGTGGAGAGAATGTGCCCAGGCTGAGTGGAGTGAATGTGCCCAGGCAGAGTGGAGTGAATGTGCCCAGGCTGAGTGGAGTGGAGGTGCCCAGGCTGATTGGAGTGCAGGTTCCCAGGCTGAGTGGGACTGGAAGTGCCCAGGCTGAGTGGAGTGAATGTGCCCAGGCTGAATGGAGTGGAGGTGCCCAGGCTGAGTGGAGTGCAGGTTCCCAGGCAGAGTGGGACTGGAAGTGCCCAGGCTGAGTGGAGTGAATGTGCCCAGGCTGAGTGGAGTGAATGATCCCAGGCTGAATGGGAGTCAATGTGCCTAGACAGAGTGGAGTGAATGTGCCCAGGCTGAATGGAGTGGAGGTGCCCAGGCTGAGTGGAGGTGCCCAGGCTGAGTGGAGTGCAGGTTCCCAGGCAGAGTGGGATTGGAAGTGCCCAGGCTGAGTGGAGTGAATGTGCCCAGGCTGAGTGGAGTGGAGGTGCCCAGGCTGAATGGAGTTGGGGTTCCCAGGCAGAGTGGGACTGGAAGTGCCCAGGCTGAGTGGAGTGCAGGTTCCCAGGCAGAGTGGGATTGGAAGTGCCCAGGCTGAGTGGAGTGAATGTGCCCAGGCTGACTGGAGTGGAGGTGCCCAGGCAGAGTGGAGTGCAGGTTCCCAGGCAGAGTGGGACTGGAAGTGCCCAGGCTGAGTGGAGTGAATGTGCCCAGGCTGAATGGGAGTCAATGTGCCTAGACAGAGTGGAGTGAATGTGCCCAGCCGCCGGAGCCCGAAACGTGCGTTTCCCCATTGCCTTGAATGGGCGCGGAGAGAGGGGGGCGCTTTTTGGCTCGTGGCGCGGGCACCGTTGCGCCAAAGCGTCAAGTGTCACCCCTCCCCGTGCTCGGGGCGGCCCCTTGGAGCTAACTGGCTGGGTCTGGAGGGGCTGCGAGGCCGCCCAGGAGAACGGGTCCAAACCGCGTTCCGATCGGACGAGAATTGAGGGCGGGACACAGTTCCGCGGTTCACTTTCCGCCCGGGCAAAGGGCCTATTACTTGCGGCGGGAGGGCTTAAGAGTGGGCCCCCGTGAGTCGGGTGGAGAGCCGGGTGTGGAGAGGAGTAGCGGAGGTTCCCAGTCAGAGTGGGAGTGGAGGTTCCTGGGCAGAGTGGGACTGGAAGTGCCCAGGCTGAGTGGAGTGAATGTGCCCTGGCTGAGTGGAGTGAATGTGGCCAGGCTGAGTGGAGTGGAGGTGCCCAGGCTGAGTGGAGTGAATGTGCCCAGGCTGACTGGAGAGAATGTGCCCAGGCTGAGTGGATTGGAGGTGCCCAGGCTGAGTGGAGTGCAGGTTACCAGGCAGAGTGGGACTGGAAGTGCCCAGGCTGAGTGGAGTGAATGTGCCCAGGCTGAATGGAGTGGAGGTTCCCAGGCTGAGTGGAGTGCAGGCTCCCAGCAGAGTGGGACTGGAAGTGCCCAGGCTGAGTGGAGTGAATGTGCCCAGGCTGAGTGGAGTGAATGTGCCCAGGCAGAGTGGAGTGAATGTGCCCAGGCTGAGTGGAGTGGAGGTGCCCAGGCTGATTGGAGTGCAGGTTCCCAGGCAGAGTGGGACTGGAAGTGCCCAGGCTGAGTGGAGTGAATGTGCCCAGGCTGAGTGGAATGAATGATCACAGGCTGAATGGGAGTCAATGTGCCTAGACAGAGTGGAGTGAATGTGCCCAGGCTGAGTGGAGTGGAGGTGCCCAGGCTGAGTGGAGTTGGGGTTCCCAGGCAGAGAGGGACTGGAAGTGCCCTGGCTGAGTGGAGTGAATGTGCCCAGGCTGCGTGGAGTGGAGGTTCCCAGGCTGAGTGGAGTGCAGGCTCCCAGCAGAGTGGGACTGGAAGTGCCCAGGCTGAGTGGAGTGAATGTGCCCAGGCTGAATGGAGTGGAGGTGCCCAGGCTGAGTGGAGTGCAGGTTCCCAGGCAGAGTGGGATTGGAAGTGCCCAGGCTGAGTGGAGTGAATGTGCCCAGGCTGAGTGGAGTGGAGGTGCCCAGGCTGAATGGAGTTGGGGTTCCCTGGCAGAGTGGAACTGGAAGTGCCAACGGTGAGTGGAGTGAATGTGCCCAGGCCGAGTGGAGTGCAGCTTCCCAGGCAGAGTGGGACTGGAAGTGCCCAGGCTGAGTGGAGTGAATGTGCCCAGGCTGAGTGGAGTGGAGGTGCCCAGGCTGAGTGGAGTTGGGGGTCCCTGGCAGAGTGGGACTGTAAGTGCCAAGGCTGAGTGGAGTGAATGTGCCCCGGCTGAGTGGAGTGGAGGTGCCCAGGCTGAGTGGAGTGCAGGTTCCCAGGCAGAGTGGGATTGGAAGTGCCCAGGCTGAGTGGAGTGAATGTACCCAGGCTGAGTGGAGTGGAGGTTCCTGGGCAGAGTGGGACTGGAAGTGCCCAGGCTGAGTGGAGTGAATGTGCCCTGGCTGAGTGGAGTGAATGTGGCCAGGCTGAGTGGAGTGGAGGTGCCCAGGCTGAGTGGAGTTGGGGGTCCCTGGCAGAGTGGGACTGGAAGTGCCAAGGCTGAGTGGAGTGAATGTGCCCAGGCTGAGTGGAGTGGAGGTGCCCAGGCTGAGTGGAGTGCAGCTTCCCAGGCAGAGTGGGATTGGAAGTGCCCAGGCTGAGTGGAGTGAATGTACCCAGGCTGAGTGGAGTGGAGGTGCCCAGGCTGAGTGGAGTGCAGGTTCCCAGGCAGAGTGGGATTGGAAGTGCCCAGGCTGAGTGGAGTGAATGTGCCCAGGCTGAGTGGAGTGGAGGTGCCCAGCCTGAGTGGAGTTGGGGTTCCCTGGCAGAGTGGGACTGGAAGTGCCAAGGCTGAGTGGAGTGAATGTGCCCAGGCTGAGTGGAGTGGAGGTGCCCAGGCTGAGTGGAGTTGGGGTTCCCAGGCAGAGAGGGACTGGAAGTGCCCTGGCTGAGTGGAGTGAATGTGCCCAGGCTGCGTGGAGTGGAGGTTCCCAGGCTGAGTGGAGTGCAGGCTCCCAGGCAGAGTGGGACTGGAAGTGCCCAGGCTGAGTGGAGTGAATGTGCCCAGGCTGAATGGAGTGGAGGTGCCCAGGCTGAGTGGAGTGCAGGTTCCCAGGCAGAGTGGGATTGGAAGTGCCCAGGCTGAGTGGAGTGAATGTGCCCAGGCTGAGTGGAGTGGAGGTGCCCAGGCTGAATGGAGTTGGGGTTCCCAGGCAGAGTGGGACTGGAAGTGCCCAGGCTGAGTGGAGTGCAGGTTCCCAGGCAGAGTGGGATTGGAAGTGCCCAGGCTGAGTGGAGTGAATGTACCCAGGCTGAGTGGAGTGGAGGTGCCCAGGCTGAGTGGAGTGCAGGTTCCCAGGCAGAGTGGGATTGGAAGTGCCCAGGCTGAGTGGAGTGAATGTGCCCAGGCTGAGTGGAGTGGAGGTGTCCAGGCTGAGTGGAGTTGGGCTTCCCAGGCAGAGTGGGACTGGAAGTGCCAAGGCTGAGTGGAGTGAATGTGCCCAGGCTGAATGGAGTGGAGGTGCCGAGGCTGAGTGGAGGTGCCCAGGCTGAGTGGAGTGCAGGTTCCCAGGCAGAGTGGGATTGGAAGTGCCCAGGCTGAGTGGAGTGAATGTGCCCAGGCTGAGTGGAGTGGAGGTGCCCAGGCTGAATGGAGTTGGGGTTCCCAGGCAGAGTGGGACTGGAAGTGCCCAGGTTGAGTGGAGAGAATGTGCCCTGGCTGAGTGGAGTGAATGTGCCCAGGCTGAGTGGAGTGAATGTGCCCAGGCTGAATGGAGTGAATGTGCCCTGGCTGAGTGGAGTGAATGTGCCCAGGCTGAGTGGAGTGGAGGTGCCCAGGCTGAGTAGAGTGCAGGCACCCAGGCAGAGTGGGATTGGAAGTGCCCAGGCTGAGTGGAGTGAATGTGCCCAGGCTGAGAGGAGTGGAGGTGCCCAAGCCGAGTGGAGTGCAGGTTCCCAGGCAGAGTGGGACTGGAAGTGCCCAGGCTGAGTGGAGTGAATGTGCCCAGGCTGAGTGGAGTGGAGGTGCCCAAGCTGAGTGGAGTTGGGGTTCCCTGGCAGAGTGGGACTGGAAGTGCCTAGGCTGAGTGGAGTGAATGTGCCCAGGCTGAGTGGAGTGGAGGTGCCCAGGCTGAGTGGAGTGCAGGTTCCCAGGCAGAGTGGGACTGAAAGTGCCCAGGCTGAGTGGAGTGAATGTGCCCCAGGCTGAATGGAGTGGAGGTGCCCAGACTGAGTGGAGTGCAGGTTCCAGGCAGAGTGGGACTGGAAGTGCCCAGGCTGAGTGGAGTGAATGTGCCCAGGCTGAGTGGAGTGGAGGTGCCCAGGCTGAGTGGAGTTGGGGTTCCCTGGCAGAGTGGACTGGAAGTGCCAAGGCTGAGTGGAGTGAAGGTACCCAGGCTGAGTGGAGTGGAGGTGCCCAGGCTGAGTGGAGTGCAGGTTCCCAGCAGAGTGGGACTGGAAGTGCCCAGGCTGAGTGGAGTGAATGTGCCCAGGCTGAATGGAGTGGAGGTGCCCAGGCTGAGTAGAGTTGGGGTTCCCTGACAGAGTGGGACTGGAAGTGCCAACGGTGAGTGGAGTGAATGTGCCCAGCTGAGTGGAGTGGAGGTGCCCAGGCTGAGTGGAGTTGGGGTTCCCTGGCAGAGTGGGACTGGAAGTGCCAACGCTGAGTGGAGTGAATGTGCCCAGGCTGAGTGGAGTGGAGGTGCCCAGGCTGAGTGGAGTGCAGGTTCCCAGGCAGAGTGGGATTGGAAGTGCCCAGGCTGAGTGGAGTAATGTACCCAGGCTGAGTGGAGTGCAGGTGCCCAGGCTGAGTGGAGTGCAGGTTCCCAGGCAGAGTGGGATTGGAAGTGCCCAGGCTGAGTGGAGTGAATGTGCCCAGGCTGAGTGGAGTGGAGGTGCCCTGGCCGAGTGGAGTGCAGGTTCCCAGGCAGAGTGGGACTGGAAGTGCCCAGGCGGAGTGGAGTGAATGTGCCCAGGCTGAATGGGAGTCAATGTGCCTAGACAGAGTGGAGTGAATGTGCCCAGGCTGAGTGGAGTGGAGGTGCCCAGGCTGAGTGGAGTTGGGGTTCCCAGGCAGAGAGGGACTGGAAGTGCCCTGGCTGAGTGGAGTGAATGTGCCCAGGCTGCGTGGAGTGGAGGTTCCCAGGCTGAGTGGAGTGCAGGCTCCAGCAGAGTGGGACTGGAAGTGCCCAGGCTGAGTGGAGTGAATGTGCCCAGGCTGAATGGAGTGGAGGTGCCCAGGCTGAGTGGAGTGCAGGTTCCCAGGCAGAGTGGGATTGGAAGTGCCCAGGCTGAGTGGAGTGAATGTGCCCAGGCTGAGTGGAGTGGAGGTGCCCAAGCTGAATGGAGTTGGGTTCCCTGGCAGAGTGGAACTGAAGTGCCAACGGTGAGTGGAGTGAATGTGCCCAGGCCGAGTGGAGTGCAGCTTCCAGGCAGAGTGGGACTGGAAGTGCCCAGGCTGAGTGGAGTGAATGTGCCCAGGCTGAGTGGAGTGGAGGTGCCAGGCTGAGTGGAGTGGGGGTTCCCTGGCAGAGTGGGACTGGAAGTGCCCAAGGCTGAGTGGAGTGAATGTGCCCAGGCAGAGTGGAGTGAATGTGCCCTGGCTGAGTGGAGTGGAGGTGCCCAGGCAGAGTGGAGTGCAGGTTCCCAGGCAGAGTGGGACTGAAGTGCCCAGGCTGAGTGGAGTGAATGTGCCCAGGCTGAATGGGAGTCAATGTGCCTAGACAGAGTGGAGTGAATGTGCCCAGCCGCCGGAGCCCGAAACGTGCGTTTCCCCATTGCCTTGAATGGGCGCGGAGAGAGGGGGGCGCTTTTTGGCTCGTGGCGCGGGCACCGTTGCGCCAAAGCGTCAAGTGTCACCCCTCCCCGTGCTCGGGGCGGCCCCTTGGAGCTAACTGGCTGGGTCTGGAGGGGCTGCGAGGCCGCCCAGGAGAACGGGTCCAAACCGCGTTCCGATCGGACGAGAATTGAGGGCGGGACACAGTTCCGCGGTTCACTTTCCGCCCGGGCAAAGGGCCTATTACTTGCGGCGGGAGGGCTTAAGAGTGGGCCCCCGTGAGTCGGGTGGAGAGCCGGGTGTGGAGAGGAGTAGCGGAGGTTCCCAGTCAGAGTGGGAGTGGAGGTTCCTGGGCAGAGTGGGACTGGAAGTGCCCAGCTGAGTGGAGTGAATGTGCCCTGGCTGAGTGGAGTGAATGTGGCCAGGCTGAGTGGAGTGGAGGTGCCCAGGCTGAGTGGAGTGAATGTGCCCAGGCTGACTGGAGAGAATGTGCCCAGGCTGAGTGGAGTGGAGGTGCCCAGCCTGAGTGGAGTTGGGGTTCCCTGGCAGAGTGGGACTGGAAGTGCCAAGGCTGAGTGGAGTGAATGTGCCCAGGCTGAGTGGAGTGGAGGTGCCAGGCTGAGTGGAGTTGGGGTTCCCAGGCAGAGAGGGACTGGAAGTGCCCTGGCTGAGTGGAGTGAATGTGCCCAGGCTGCGTGGAGTGGAGGTTCCCAGGCTGAGTGGAGTGCAGGCTCCCAGGCAGAGTGGGACTGGAAGTGCCCAGGCTGAGTGAGTGAATGTTGCCCAGGCTGAATGGAGTGAGGTGCCCAGGCTGAGTGAGTGCAGGTTCCCAGGCAGAGTGGGATTGGAAGTGCCCAGGCTGAGTGGAGTGAATGTGCCCAGGCTGAGTGGAGTGGAGGTGCCCAGGCTGAATGGAGTTGGGGTTCCCAGGCAGAGTGGGACTGGAAGTGCCCAGGCTGAGTGGAGTGCAGGTTCCCAGGCAGAGTGGGATTGGAAGTGCCCAGGCTGAGTGGAGTGAATGTACCCAGGCTGAGTGGAGTGGAGGTGCCCAGGCTGAGTGGAGTGCAGGTTCCCAGGCAGAGTGGGATTGGAAGTGCCCAGGCTGAGTGGAGTGAATGTGCCCAGGCTGAGTGGAGTGGAGGTGTCCAGGCTGAGTGGAGTTGGGCTTCCCAGGCAGAGTGGGACTGGAAGTGCCAAGGCTGAGTGGAGTGAATGTGCCCAGGCTGAATGGAGTGGAGGTGCCGAGGCTGAGTGGAGGTGCCCAGGCTGAGTGGAGTGCAGGTTCCCAGGCAGAGTGGGATTGGAAGTGCCAGGCTGAGTGGAGTGAATGTGCCCAGGCTGAGTGGAGTGGAGGTGCCCAGGCTGAATGGAGTTGGGGTTCCCAGGCAGAGTGGGACTGGAAGTGCCCAGGTTGAGTGGAGAGAATGTGCCCTGGCTGAGTGGAGTGAATGTGCCCAGGCTGAGTGGAGTGAATGTGCCCAGGCTGAATGGAGTGAATGTGCCCTGGCTGAGTGGAGTGAATGTGCCCAGGCTGAGTGGAGTGGAGGTGCCCAGGCTGAGTAGAGTGCAGGCACCCAGGCAGAGTGGGATTGGAAGTGCCCAGGCTGAGTGGAGTGAATGTGCCCAGGCTGAGAGGAGTGGAGGTGCCCAAGCCGAGTGGAGTGCAGGTTCCCAGGCAGAGTGGGACTGGAAGTGCCCAGGCTGAGTGGAGTGAATGTGCCCAGGCTGAGTGGAGTGGAGGTGCCCAAGCTGAGTGGAGTTGGGGTTCCCTGGCAGAGTGGGACTGGAAGTGCCTAGGCTGAGTGGAGTGAATGTGCCCAGGCTGAGTGGAGTGGAGGTGCCCAGGCTGAGTGGAGTGCAGGTTCCCAGGCAGAGTGGGACTGAAAGTGCCCAGGCTGAGTGGAGTGAATGTGCCCCAGGCTGAATGGAGTGGAGGTGCCCAGACTGAGTGGAGTGCAGGTTCCCAGGCAGAGTGGGACTGGAAGTGCCCAGGCTGAGTGGAGTGAATGTGCCCAGGCTGAGTGGAGTGGAGGTGCCCAGGCTGAGTGGAGTTGGGGTTCCCTGGCAGAGTGGGACTGGAAGTGCCAAGGCTGAGTGGAGTGAAGGTACCCAGGCTGAGTGGAGTGGAGGTGCCAGGCTGAGTGGAGTGCAGGTTCCCAGCAGAGTGGGACTGGAAGTGCCCAGGCTGAGTGGAGTGAATGTGCCCAGGCTGAATGGAGTGGAGGTGCCCAGGCTGAGTAGAGTTGGGGTTCCCTGACAGAGTGGGACTGGAAGTGCCAACGGTGAGTGGAGTGAATGTGCCCAGGCTGAGTGGAGTGGAGGTGCCCAGGCTGAGTGGAGTTGGGGTTCCCTGGCAGAGTGGGACTGGAAGTGCCAACGCTGAGTGGAGTGAATGTGCCCAGGCTGAGTGGAGTGGAGGTGCCCAGGCTGAGTGGAGTGCAGGTTCCCAGGCAGAGTGGGATTGGAAGTGCCCAGGCTGAGTGGAGTAATGTACCCAGGCTGAGTGGAGTGCAGGTGCCCAGGCTGAGTGGAGTGCAGGTTCCCAGGCAGAGTGGGATTGGAAGTGCCCAGGCTGAGTGGAGTGAATGTGCCCAGGCTGAGTGGAGTGGAGGTGCCCTGGCCGAGTGGAGTGCAGGTTCCCAGGCAGAGTGGGACTGGAAGTGCCCAGGCGGAGTGGAGTGAATGTGCCCAGGCTGAATGGGAGTCAATGTGCCTAGACAGAGTGGAGTGAATGTGCCCAGGCTGAGTGGAGTGGAGGTGCCCAGGCTGAGTGGAGTTGGGGTTCCCAGGCAGAGAGGGACTGGAAGTGCCCTGGCTGAGTGGAGTGAATGTGCCCAGGCTGCGTGGAGTGGAGGTTCCCAGGCTGAGTGGAGTGCAGGCTCCCAGCAGAGTGGGACTGGAAGTGCCCAGGCTGAGTGGAGTGAATGTGCCCAGGCTGAATGGAGTGGAGGTGCCCAGGCTGAGTGGAGTGCAGGTTCCCAGGCAGAGTGGGATTGGAAGTGCCCAGGCTGAGTGGAGTGAATGTGCCCAGGCTGAGTGGAGTGGAGGTGCCCAAGCTGAATGGAGTTGGGGTTCCCTGGCAGAGTGGAACTGGAAGTGCCAACGGTGAGTGGAGTGAATGTGCCCAGGCCGAGTGGAGTGCAGCTTCCCAGGCAGAGTGGGACTGGAAGTGCCCAGGCTGAGTGGAGTGAATGTGCCCAGGCTGAGTGGAGTGGAGGTGCCCAGGCTGAGTGGAGTGGGGGTTCCCTGGCAGAGTGGGACTGGAAGTGCCCAGGCTGAGTGGAGTGAATGTGCCCAGGCAGAGTGGAGTGAATGTGCCCTGGCTGAGTGGAGTGGAGGTGCCCAGGCAGAGTGGAGTGCAGGTTCCCAGGCAGAGTGGGACTGGAAGTGCCCAGGCTGAGTGGAGTGAATGTGCCCAGGCTGAATGGGAGTCAATGTGCCTAGACAGAGTGGAGTGAATGTGCCCAGCCGCCGGAGCCCGAAACGTGCGTTTCCCCATTGCCTTGAATGGGCGCGGAGAGAGGGGGGCGCTTTTTGGCTCGTGGCGCGGGCACCGTTGCGCCAAAGCGTCAAGTGTCACCCCTCCCCGTGCTCGGGGCGGCCCCTTGGAGCTAACTGGCTGGGTCTGGAGGGGCTGCGAGGCCGCCCAGGAGAACGGGTCCAAACCGCGTTCCGATCGGACGAGAATTGAGGGCGGGACACAGTTCCGCGGTTCACTTTCCGCCCGGGCAAAGGGCCTATTACTTGCGGCGGGAGGGCTTAAGAGTGGGCCCCCGTGAGTCGGGTGGAGAGCCGGGTGTGGAGAGGAGTAGCGGAGGTTCCCAGTCAGAGTGGGAGTGGAGGTTCCTGGGCAGAGTGGGACTGGAAGTGCCCAGGCTGAGTGGAGTGAATGTGCCCTGGCTGAGTGGAGTGAATGTGGCCAGGCTGAGTGGAGTGGAGGTGCCCAGGCTGAGTGGAGTGAATGTGCCCAGGCTGACTGGAGAGAATGTGCCCAGGCTGAGTGGATTGGAGGTGCCCAGGCTGAGTGGAGTGCAGGTTCCCAGGCAGAGTGGGACTGGAAGTGCCCAGGCTGAGTGGAGTGAATGTGCCCAGGCTGAATGGAGTGGAGGTTCCCAGGCTGAGTGGAGTGCAGGCTCCCAGCAGAGTGGGACTGGAAGTGCCCAGGCTGAGTGGAGTGAATGTGCCCAGGCTGAGTGGAGTGAATGTGCCCAGGCAGAGTGGAGTGAATGTGCCCAGGCTGAGTGGAGTGGAGGTGCCCAGGCTGATTGGAGTGCAGGTTCCCAGGCAGAGTGGGACTGGAAGTGCCCAGGCTGAGTGGAGTGAATGTGCCCAGGCTGAGTGGAATGAATGATCCCAGGCTGAATGGGAGTCAATGTGCCTAGACAGAGTGGAGTGAATGTGCCCAGGCTGAGTGGAGTGGAGGTGCCCAGGCTGAGTGGAGTTGGGGTTCCCAGGCAGAGAGGGACTGGAAGTGCCCTGGCTGAGTGGAGTGAATGTGCCCAGGCTGCGTGGAGTGGAGGTTCCCAGGCTGAGTGGAGTGCAGGCTCCCAGCAGAGTGGGACAGGAAGTGCCCAGGCTGAGTGGAGTGAATGTGCCCAGGCTGAATGGAGTGGAGGTGCCCAGGCTGAGTGGAGTGCAGGTTCCCAGGCAGAGTGGGATTGGAAGTGCCCAGGCTGAGTGGAGTGAATGTGCCCAGGCTGAGTGGAGTGGAGGTGCCCAGGCTGAATGGAGTTGGGGTTCCCTGGCAGAGTGGAACTGGAAGTGCCAACGGTGAGTGGAGTGAATGTGCCCTGGCTGAGTGGAGTGAATGTGGCCAGGCTGAGTGGAGTGGAGGTGCCCAGGCTGAGTGGAGTTGGGGGTCCCTGGCAGAGTAAGACTGGAAGTGCCAAGGCTGAGTGGAGTGAATGTGCCCAGGCTGAGTGGAGTGGAGGTTCCCAGGCTGAGTGGAGTGCAGGTTCCCAGCAGAATGGGATTGGAAGTACCCAGGCTGAGTGGAGTGGAGGTGCCCAGGCTGAGTGGAGTGCTGGTTCCCAGGCAGAGTGGGATTGGAAGTTCCCAGGCTGAGTGGAGTGAATGTCCCCAGGCTGAGTGGATTGCATGTGCCCTGGCTGAGTGGAGTGCAGGTTCCCTGGCAGAGTGGGATTGGAAGTGCCCAGGCTGAATGGAGTGAATGTGCCAAGGCTGACTGGAGTGGAGGTGCCCAGGCCGAGTGGAGTGCAGGTTCCCAGGCAGAGTGGGACTGGAAGTGCCCAGGCGGAGTGGAGTGAATGTGCCCAGGCTGAATGGGAGTCAATGTGCCTAGACAGAGTGGAGTGAATGTGACCGGCCGCCGGAGCCCGAAACGTGCGTTTCCCCATTGCCTTGAATGGGCGCGGAGAGAGGGGGGCGCTTTTTGGCTCGTGGCGCGGGCACCGTTCCGCCAAAGCGTCAAGTGTCACACCTCCCCCTGCTCGGGGCGGCCCCTTGGAGCTAACTGGCTGGGTCTGGAGGGGCTGCGAGGCCGCCCAGGAGAACGGGTCCAAACCGCGTTGCGATCGGACGAGAATTGAGGGCGGGACACAGTTCCGCGGTTCACTTTCCGCCCGGGCAAAGGGCCTATAACTTGCGGCGGGAGGGCTTAAGAGTGGGCCCCTGCGAGTCGGGTGGAGAGCCGGGTGTGGAGAGGAGTAGCGGAGGTTCCCAGTCAGAGTGGGAGTGGAGGTTCCTGGGCAGAGTGGGACTGGAAGTGCTCAGGCTGAGTGGAGTGAATGTGCCCTGGCTGAGTGGAGTGAATGTGCCCAGGCTGAGTGGAGTGGAGGTGCCCAGGCTGAGTAGAGAGCAGGCACCCAGGCAGAGTGGGATTGGAAGTGCCCAGGCTGAGTGGAGTGAATGTGCCCAGGCTGAGTGGAGTGGAGGTGCCCAAGCCGAGTGGAGTGCAGGTTCCCAGGCAGAGTGGGCCTGGAAGTGCCCAGGCTGAGTGGAGTGAATGTGCCCAGGCTGAGTGGAGTGGAGGTGCCCAGGCTGAGTGGAGTTGGGGTTCCCTGGCAGAGTGGGACTGGAAGTGCCAAGGCTGAGTGGAGTGAATGTGCCCAGGCTGAGTGGAGTGGAGGTGCCCAGGCCGAGTGGAGTGCAGGTTCCCAGGCAGAGTGGGATTGGAAGTGCCCAGGCTGAGTGGAGTGAATGTGCCCCAGGCTGAATGGAGTGGAGGTGCCCAGACTGAGTGGAGTGCAGGTTCCCAGGCAGAGTGGGACTGGAAGTGCCCAGGCTGAGTGGAGTGAATGTGCCCAGGCTGAGTGGAGTGGAGGTGCCCAGGCTGAGTGGAGTTGGGGTTCCCTGGCAGAGTGGGACTGGAAGTGCCAAGGCTGAGTGGAGTGAAGGTACCCAGGCTGAGTGGAGTGGAGGTGCCCAGGCAGAGTGGAGTGCAGGTTCCCAGCAGAGTGGGACTGGAAGTGCCCAGGCTGAGTGGAGTGAATGTGCCCAGGCTGAATGGAGTGGAGGTGCCCAGGCTGAGTGGAGGTGCCCAGGCTGAGTGGAGTGCAGGTTCCCAGGCAGAGTGGGATTGGAAGTGCCCAGGCTGAGTGGAGTGAATGTACCCAGGCTGAGTGGAGTGGAGGGGCCCAGGCTGAGTCGAGTTGGGGTTCCCTGACAGAGTGGGACTGGAAGTGCCAACGGTGAGTGGAGTGAATGTGCCCAGGCTGAGTGGAGTGGAGGTGCCCAGGCTGAGTGGAGTTGGGGTTCCCTGGCAGAGTGGGACTGGAAGTGCCAACGCTGAGTGGAGTGAATGTGCCCAGGCTGAGTGGAGTGGAGGTGCCCAGGCTGAGTGGAGTGCAGGTTCCCAGGCAGAGTGGGATTGGAAGTGCCCAGGCTGAGTGGAGTAATGTACCCAGGCTGAGTGGAGTGCAGGTGCCCAGGCTGAGTGGAGTGCAGGTTCCCAGGCAGAGTGGGATTGGAAGTGCCCAGGCTGAGTGGAGTGAATGTGCCCAGGCTGAGTGGAGTGGAGGTGCCCAGGCCGAGTGGAGTGCAGGTTCCCAGGCAGAGTGGGACTGGAAGTGCCCAGGCGGAGTGGAGTGAATGTGCCCAGGCTGAATGGGATTCAATGTGCCTAGACAGAGTGGAGTGAATGTGCCCGGCCGCCGGAGCCCGAAACGTGCGTTTCCCCATTGCCTTGAATGGGCGCGGAGAGAGGGGGGCACTTTTTGGCTCGTGGCGCGGTCACCGTTGCGCCCAAGCGTCAAGTGTCACACCTCCCCGTGCTCGGGGCGGCCCCTTGGAGCTAACTAACGGGGTTTGGATGGGCTGCGAGGCCGCCCAGGAGAACGGGTCCAAACCGCGTTCCGATCGGACGAGAATTGAGGGCGGGACACAGTTCCGCGGTTCACTTTCCGCCCGGGCAAAGGGCCTATAACTTGCGGCGGGAGGGCTTAAGAGTGGGCCCCCGCGAGTCGGGTGGAGAGCCGGGTGTGGAGAGGAGTAGCGGAGGTTCCCAGTCAGAGTGGGAGTGGAGGTTCCTGGGCAGAGTGGGACTGGAAGTGCCCAGGCTGAGTGGAGTGAATGTGCCCTGGCTGAGTGGAGTGAATGTGGCCAGGCTGAGTGGAGTGGAGGTGCCCAGGCCGAGTGGAGTGCAGGTTCCCAGGCAGAGTGGGACTGGAAGTGCCCAGGCTGAGTGGAGTGAATGTGCCCAGGCTGAGTGGAGTGGAGGTGCCCAGGCTGAGTGGAGTTGGGGGTCCCTGGCAGAGTGGGACTGGAAGTGCCCAGGCTGAGTGGAGTGAATGTACCCAGGCTGAGTGGAGTGGAGGTGCCCAGGCTGAGTGGAGTGCAGGTTCCCAGGCAGAGTGGGACTGGAAGTGCCCAGGCTGAGTGGAGTGAATGTGCCCAGGCTGAGTGGAGTGGAGGTGCCCAGGCTGAGTGGAGTTGGTGTTCCCTGGCAGAGTGGGACTGGAAGTGCCAAGGCTGAGTGGAGTGAATGTGCCCAGGCTGAGTGGAGTGGAGGTGCCCAGGCCGAGTGGAGTGCAGGTTCCCAGGCAGAGTGGGACTGGAAGTGCCCAGGCGGAGTGTAGTGAATGTGCCCAGGCTGAATGGGAGTCAATGTGCCAAGACAGAGTGGAGTGAATGTGCCCAGCCGCCGGAGCCCGAAACGTGCGTTTCCCCATTGCCTTGAATGGGCGCGGAGAGAGGGGGGCGCTTTTTGGCTCGTGGCGCGGGCACCGTTGCGCCAAAGCGTCAAGTGTCACCCCTCCCCGTGCTCGGGGCGGCCCCTTGGAGCTAACTGGCTGGGTCTGGAGGGGCTGCGAGGCCGCCCAGGAGAACGGGTCCAAACCGCGTTCCGATCGGACGAGAATTGAGGGCAAGACACAGTTCCGCGGTTCACTTTCCGCCCGGGCAAAGGGCCTATTACTTGCGGCGGGAGGGCTTAAGAGTGGGCCCCCGTGAGTCGGGTGGAGAGCCGGGTGTGGAGAGGAGTAGCGGAGGTTCCCAGTCAGAGTGGGAGTGGAGGTTCCTGGGCAGAGTGGGACTGGAAGTGCCCAGGCTGAGTGGAGTGAATGTGCCCTGGCTGAGTGGAGTGAATGTGGCCAGGCTGAGTGGAGTGGAGGTGCCCAGGCTGAGTGGAGTGAATGTGCCCAGGCTGACTGGAGAGAATGTGCCCAGGCTGAGTGGATTGGAGGTGCCCAGGCTGAGTGGAGTGCAGGTTCCCAGGCAGAGTGGGACTGGAAGTGCCCAGGCTGAGTGGAGTGAATGTGCCCAGGCTGAGTGGAGTGGAGGTGCCCAGGCTGAGTGGAGTTGGGGTTCCCTGGCAGAGTGGGACTGGAAGTGCCCAGGCTGAGTGGAGTGAATGTGCCCAGGCTGAATGGAGTGGAGGTGCCCAGGCTGAGTGGAGTGCAGGTTCCCAGGCAGAGTGGGATTGGAAGTGCCCAGGCTGAGTGGAGTGAATGTGCCCAGGCTGAGTGGAGTGGAGGTGCCCAGGCTGAATGGAGTTGGGGTTCCCTGGCAGAGTGGAACTGGAAGTGCCAACGGTGAGTGGAGTGAATGTGCCCAGGCCGAGTGGAGTGCAGCTTCCCAGGCAGAGTGGGACTGGAAGTGCCCAGGCTGAGTGGAGTGAATGTGCCCAGGCTGAGTGGAGTGGAGGTGCCCAGGCTGAGTGGAGTTGGGGGTCCCTGGCAGAGTGGGACTGTAAGTGCCAAGGCTGAGTGGAGTGAATGTGCCCCGGCTGAGTGGAGTGGAGGTGCCCAGGCTGAGTGGAGTGCAGGTTCCCAGGCAGAGTGGGATTGGAAGTGCCCAGGCTGAGTGGAGTGAATGTACCCAGGCTGAGTGGAGTGGAGGTTCCTGGGCAGAGTGGGACTGGAAGTGCCCAGGCTGAGTGGAGTGAATGTGCCCTGGCTGAGTGGAGTGAATGTGGCCAGGCTGAGTGGAGTGGAGGTGCCCAGGCTGAGTGGAGTTGGGGGTCCCTGGCAGAGTGGGACTGGAAGTGCCAAGGCTGAGTGGAGTGAATGTGCCCAGGCTGAGTGGAGTGGAGGTGCCCAGGCTGAGTGGAGTGCAGCTTCCCAGGCAGAGTGGGATTGGAAGTGCCCAGGCTGAGTGGAGTGAATGTACCCAGGCTGAGTGGAGTGGAGGTGCCCAGGCTGAGTGGAGTGCAGGTTCCCAGGCAGAGTGGGATTGGAAGTGCCCAGGCTGAGTGGAGTGAATGTGCCCAGGCTGAATGGAGTGGAGGTGCCCAGGCTGAGTGGAGTTGGGGGTCCCTGGCAGAGTGGGACTGTAAGTGCCAAGGCTGAGTGGAGTGAATGTGCCCCGGCTGAGTGGAGTGGAGGTGCCCAGGCTGAGTGGAGTGCAGGTTCCCAGGCAGAGTGGGATTGGAAGTGCCCAGGCTGAGTGGAGTGAATGTGCCCAGGCTGAGTGGAGTGGAGGTGCCCAGGCTGAATGGAGTTGGGGTTCCCTGGCAGAGTGGAACTGGAAGTGCCAACGGTGAGTGGAGTGAATGTGCCCAGGCCGAGTGGAGTGCAGCTTCCCAGGCAGAGTGGGACTGGAAGTGCCCAGGCTGAGTGGAGTGAATGTGCCCAGGCTGAGTGGAGTGGAGGTGCCCAGGCTGAGTGGAGTGGGGGTTCCCTGGCAGAGTGGGACTGGAAGTGCCCAGGCTGAGTGGAGTGAATGTGCCCAGGCAGAGTGGAGTGAATGTGCCCTGGCTGAGTGGAGTGGAGGTGCCCAGGCAGAGTGGAGTGCAGGTTCCCAGGCAGAGTGGGACTGGAAGTGCCCAGGCTGAGTGGAGTGAATGTGCCCAGGCTGAATGGGAGTCAATGTGCCTAGACAGAGTGGAGTGAATGTGCCCAGCCGCCGGAGCCCGAAACGTGCGTTTCCCCATTGCCTTGAATGGGCGCGGAGAGAGGGGGGCGCTTT
Organism: Conger conger; assembly: GCF_963514075.1. Classification (NCBI taxonomy): domain Eukaryota; kingdom Metazoa; phylum Chordata; class Actinopteri; order Anguilliformes; family Congridae; genus Conger; species Conger conger. The sequence continues at coordinate 494,299 of NW_026890380.1, forward strand.
TTGGCTCGTGGCGCGGGCACCGTTGCGCCAAAGCGTCAAGTGTCACCCCTCCCCGTGCTCGGGGCGGCCCCTTGGAGCTAACTGGCTGGGTCTGGAGGGGCTGCGAGGCCGCCCAGGAGAACGGGTCCAAACCGCGTTCCGATCGGACGAGAATTGAGGGCGGGACACAGTTCCGCGGTTCACTTTCCGCCCGGGCAAAGGGCCTATTACTTGCGGCGGGAGGGCTTAAGAGTGGGCCCCCGTGAGTCGGGTGGAGAGCCGGGTGTGGAGAGGAGTAGCGGAGGTTCCCAGTCAGAGTGGGAGTGGAGGTTCCTGGGCAGAGTGGGACTGGAAGTGCCCAGGCTGAGTGGAGTGAATGTGCCCTGGCTGAGTGGAGTGAATGTGGCCAGGCTGAGTGGAGTGGAGGTGCCCAGGCTGAGTGGAGTGAATGTGCCCAGGCTGACTGGAGAGAATGTGCCCAGGCTGAGTGGATTGGAGGTGCCCAGGCTGAGTGGAGTGCAGGTTCCCAGGCAGAGTGGGACTGGAAGTGCCCAGGCTGAGTGGAGTGAATGTGCCCAGGCTGAATGGAGTGGAGGTTCCCAGGCTGAGTGGAGTGCAGGCTCCCAGCAGAGTGGGACTGGAAGTGCCCAGGCTGAGTGGAGTGAATGTGCCCAGGCTGAGTGGAGTGAATGTGCCCAGGCAGAGTGGAGTGAATGTGCCCAGGCTGAGTGGAGTGGAGGTGCCCAGGCTGATTGGAGTGCAGGTTCCCAGGCAGAGTGGGACTGGAAGTGCCCAGGCTGAGTGGAGTGAATGTGCCCAGGCTGAGTGGAATGAATGATCCCAGGCTGAATGGGAGTCAATGTGCCTAGACAGAGTGGAGTGAATGTGCCCAGGCTGAGTGGAGTGGAGGTGCCCAGGCTGAGTGGAGTTGGGGTTCCCAGGCAGAGAGGGACTGGAAGTGCCCTGGCTGAGTGGAGTGAATGTGCCCAGGCTGCGTGGAGTGGAGGTTCCCAGGCTGAGTGGAGTGCAGGCTCCCAGCAGAGTGGGACAGGAAGTGCCCAGGCTGAGTGGAGTGAATGTGCCCAGGCTGAATGGAGTGGAGGTGCCCAGGCTGAGTGGAGTGCAGGTTCCCAGGCAGAGTGGGATTGGAAGTGCCCAGGCTGAGTGGAGTGAATGTGCCCAGGCTGAGTGGAGTGGAGGTGCCCAGGCTGAATGGAGTTGGGGTTCCCTGGCAGAGTGGAACTGGAAGTGCCAACGGTGAGTGGAGTGAATGTGCCCTGGCTGAGTGGAGTGAATGTGGCCAGGCTGAGTGGAGTGGAGGTGCCCAGGCTGAGTGGAGTTGGGGGTCCCTGGCAGAGTAAGACTGGAAGTGCCAAGGCTGAGTGGAGTGAATGTGCCCAGGCTGAGTGGAGTGGAGGTTCCCAGGCTGAGTGGAGTGCAGGTTCCCAGCAGAATGGGATTGGAAGTACCCAGGCTGAGTGGAGTGGAGGTGCCCAGGCTGAGTGGAGTGCTGGTTCCCAGGCAGAGTGGGATTGGAAGTTCCCAGGCTGAGTGGAGTGAATGTCCCCAGGCTGAGTGGATTGCATGTGCCCTGGCTGAGTGGAGTGCAGGTTCCCTGGCAGAGTGGGATTGGAAGTGCCCAGGCTGAATGGAGTGAATGTGCCAAGGCTGACTGGAGTGGAGGTGCCCAGGCCGAGTGGAGTGCAGGTTCCCAGGCAGAGTGGGACTGGAAGTGCCCAGGCGGAGTGGAGTGAATGTGCCCAGGCTGAATGGGAGTCAATGTGCCTAGACAGAGTGGAGTGAATGTGACCGGCCGCCGGAGCCCGAAACGTGCGTTTCCCCATTGCCTTGAATGGGCGCGGAGAGAGGGGGGCGCTTTTTGGCTCGTGGCGCGGGCACCGTTCCGCCAAAGCGTCAAGTGTCACACCTCCCCCTGCTCGGGGCGGCCCCTTGGAGCTAACTGGCTGGGTCTGGAGGGGCTGCGAGGCCGCCCAGGAGAACGGGTCCAAACCGCGTTGCGATCGGACGAGAATTGAGGGCGGGACACAGTTCCGCGGTTCACTTTCCGCCCGGGCAAAGGGCCTATAACTTGCGGCGGGAGGGCTTAAGAGTGGGCCCCTGCGAGTCGGGTGGAGAGCCGGGTGTGGAGAGGAGTAGCGGAGGTTCCCAGTCAGAGTGGGAGTGGAGGTTCCTGGGCAGAGTGGGACTGGAAGTGCTCAGGCTGAGTGGAGTGAATGTGCCCTGGCTGAGTGGAGTGAATGTGCCCAGGCTGAGTGGAGTGGAGGTGCCCAGGCCGAGTGGAGTGCAGGTTCCCAGGCAGAGTGGGACTGGAAGTGCCCAGGCTGAGTGGAGTGAATGTGCCCAGGCTGAGTGGAGTGGAGGTGCCCAGGCTGAGTGGAGTTGGGGGTCCCTGGCAGAGTGGGACTGGAAGTGCCCAGGCTGAGTGGAGTGAATGTACCCAGGCTGAGTGGAGTGGAGGTGCCCAGGCTGAGTGGAGTGCAGGTTCCCAGGCAGAGTGGGACTGGAAGTGCCCAGGCTGAGTGGAGTGAATGTGCCCAGGCTGAGTGGAGTGGAGGTGCCCAGGCTGAGTGGAGTTGGTGTTCCCTGGCAGAGTGGGACTGGAAGTGCCAAGGCTGAGTGGAGTGAATGTGCCCAGGCTGAGTGGAGTGGAGGTGCCCAGGCCGAGTGGAGTGCAGGTTCCCAGGCAGAGTGGGACTGGAAGTGCCCAGGCGGAGTGTAGTGAATGTGCCCAGGCTGAATGGGAGTCAATGTGCCAAGACAGAGTGGAGTGAATGTGCCCAGCCGCCGGAGCCCGAAACGTGCGTTTCCCCATTGCCTTGAATGGGCGCGGAGAGAGGGGGGCGCTTTTTGGCTCGTGGCGCGGGCACCGTTGCGCCAAAGCGTCAAGTGTCACCCCTCCCCGTGCTCGGGGCGGCCCCTTGGAGCTAACTGGCTGGGTCTGGAGGGGCTGCGAGGCCGCCCAGGAGAACGGGTCCAAACCGCGTTCCGATCGGACGAGAATTGAGGGCAAGACACAGTTCCGCGGTTCACTTTCCGCCCGGGCAAAGGGCCTATTACTTGCGGCGGGAGGGCTTAAGAGTGGGCCCCCGTGAGTCGGGTGGAGAGCCGGGTGTGGAGAGGAGTAGCGGAGGTTCCCAGTCAGAGTGGGAGTGGAGGTTCCTGGGCAGAGTGGGACTGGAAGTGCCCAGGCTGAGTGGAGTGAATGTGCCCTGGCTGAGTGGAGTGAATGTGGCCAGGCTGAGTGGAGTGGAGGTGCCCAGGCTGAGTGGAGTGAATGTGCCCAGGCTGACTGGAGAGAATGTGCCCAGGCTGAGTGGATTGGAGGTGCCCAGGCTGAGTGGAGTGCAGGTTCCCAGGCAGAGTGGGACTGGAAGTGCCCAGGCTGAGTGGAGTGAATGTGCCCAGGCTGAGTGGAGTGGAGGTGCCCAGGCTGAGTGGAGTTGGGGTTCCCTGGCAGAGTGGGACTGGAAGTGCCAAGGCTGAGTGGAGTGAATGTGCCCAGGCTGACTGGAGTGGAGGTGCCCAGGCCGAGTGGAGTGCAGGTTCCCAGGCAGAGTGGGACTGGAAGTGCCCAGGCGGAGTGGAGTGAATGTGCCCAGGCTGACTGGGAGTCAATGTGCCTAGACAGAGAGGAGTGAACGTGCCCGGCCGCCGGAGCCCGAAACGTGCGTTTCCCCATTGCCTTGAATGGGCGCGGAGAGAGGGGGGCGCTTTTTGGCATGTGGCGCGGGCACCGTTGCGCCAAAGCGTCAAGTGTCACACCTCCCCGTGCTCGGGGCGGGCCCTTGGAGCTAACTGGCTGGGTATGGAGGGGCTGCGAGGCCGCCCAGGAGAACGGGTCCAAACCGCGTTCCGATCGGACGAGAATTGAGGGCGGGACACAGTTCCGCGGTTCACTTTCCGCCCGGGCAAAGGGCCTATAACTTGCGGCGGGAGGGCTTAAGAGTGGGCCCCCGCGAGTAGGGTGGAGAGCCGGGTGTGGAGAGGAGTAGCGGAGGTTCCCAGTCAGAGTGGGAGTGGAGGTTCCTGGGCAGAGTGGGACTGGAAGTGCCCAGGCTGAGTGGAGTGAATGTGCCCTGGCTGAGTGGAGTGAATGTGCCCAGGCTGAGTGGAGTGGAGGTGCCCAGGCTGAGTGGAGTGAATGTGCCCAGGCTGACTGGAGAGAATGTGCGCAGGCTGAGTGGATTGGAGGTGCCCAGGCTGAGTGGAGTGGAGGTTCCCAGGCAGAGTGGGACTGGAAGTGCCCAGGCTGAGTGGAGTGAATGTGCCCAGGCTGAGTGGAGTGGAGGTGCCCAGGCTGAGTGGAGTTGGGGTTCCCTGGCAGACTGGGACTGGAAGTGCCAAGGCTGAGTGGAGTGAATGTGCCCAGGCTGAGTGGAGTGGAGGTGCCCAGGCCGAGTGGACTGCAGGTTCCCAGGCAGAGTGGGACTGGAAGTGCCCAGGCGGAGTGGAGTGAATGTGCCCAGGCTGCGTGGAGTGGAGGTTCCCAGGCTGAGTGGAGTGCAGGCTCCCAGCAGAGTGGGACTGGAAGTGCCCAGGCTGAGTGGAGAGAATGTGCCCAGGCTGAGTGGAGTGAATGTGCCCAGGCAGAGTGGAGTGAATGTGCCCAGGCTGAGTGGAGTGGAGGTGCCCAGGCTGATTGGAGTGCAGGTTCCCAGGCAGAGTGGGACTGGAAGTGCCCAGGCTGAGTGGAGTGAATGTGCCCAGGCTGAATGGAGTGGAGGTGCCCAGGCTGAGTGGAGTGCAGGTTCCCAGGCAGAGTGGGACTGGAAGTGCCCAGGCTGAGTGGAGTGAATGTGCCCAGGCTGAGTGGAGTGAATGATCCCAGGCTGAATGGGAGTCAATGTGCCTAGACAGAGTGGAGTGAATGTGCCCAGGCTGAATGGAGTGGAGGTGCCCAGGCTGAGTGGAGGTGCCCAGGCTGAGTGGAGTGCAGGTTCCCAGGCAGAGTGGGATTGGAAGTGCCCAGGCTGAGTGGAGTGAATGTGCCCAGGCTGAGTGGAGTGGAGGTGCCCAGGCTGAATGGAGTTGGGGTTCCCAGGCAGAGTGGGACTGGAAGTGCCCAGGCTGAGTGGAGTGCAGGTTCCCAGGCAGAGTGGGATTGGAAGTGCCCAGGCTGAGTGGAGTGAATGTGCCCAGGCTGACTGGAGTGGAGGTGCCCAGGCAGAGTGGAGTGCAGGTTCCCAGGCAGAGTGGGACTGGAAGTGCCCAGGCTGAGTGGAGTGAATGTGCCCAGGCTGAATGGGAGTCAATGTGCCTAGACAGAGTGGAGTGAATGTGCCCAGCCGCCGGAGCCCGAAACGTGCGTTTCCCCATTGCCTTGAATGGGCGCGGAGAGAGGGGGGCGCTTTTTGGCTCGTGGCGCGGGCACCGTTGCGCCAAAGCGTCAAGTGTCACCCCTCCCCGTGCTCGGGGCGGCCCCTTGGAGCTAACTGGCTGGGTCTGGAGGGGCTGCGAGGCCGCCCAGGAGAACGGGTCCAAACCGCGTTCCGATCGGACGAGAATTGAGGGCGGGACACAGTTCCGCGGTTCACTTTCCGCCCGGGCAAAGGGCCTATTACTTGCGGCGGGAGGGCTTAAGAGTGGGCCCCCGTGAGTTGGGTGGAGAGCCGGGTGTGGAGAGGAGTAGCGGAGGTTCCCAGTCAGAGTGGGAGTGGAGGTTCCTGGGCAGAGTGGGACTGGAAGTGCCCAGGCTGAGTGGAGTGAATGTGCCCTGGCTGAGTGGAGTGAATGTGGCCAGGCTGAGTGGAGTGGAGGTGCCCAGGCCGAGTGGAGTGCAGGTTCCCAGGCAGAGTGGGACTGGAAGTGCCCAGGCTGAGTGGAGTGAATGTGCCCAGGCTGAGTGGAGTGGAGGTGCCCAGGCTGAGTGGAGTTGGGGGTCCCTGGCAGAGTGGGACTGGAAGTGCCCAGGCTGAGTGGAGTGAATGTACCCAGGCTGAGTGGAGTGGAGGTGCCCAGGCTGAGTGGAGTGCAGGTTCCCAGGCAGAGTGGGACTGGAAGTGCCCAGGCTGAGTGGAGTGAATGTGCCCAGGCTGAGTGGAGTGGAGGTGCCCAGGCTGAGTGGAGTTGGTGTTCCCTGGCAGAGTGGGACTGGAAGTGCCAAGGCTGAGTGGAGTGAATGTGCCCAGGCTGAGTGGAGTGGAGGTGCCCAGGCCGAGTGGAGTGCAGGTTCCCAGGCAGAGTGGGACTGGAAGTGCCCAGGCGGAGTGTAGTGAATGTGCCCAGGCTGAATGGGAGTCAATGTGCCAAGACAGAGTGGAGTGAATGTGCCCAGCCGCCGGAGCCCGAAACGTGCGTTTCCCCATTGCCTTGAATGGGCGCGGAGAGAGGGGGGCGCTTTTTGGCTCGTGGCGCGGGCACCGTTGCGCCAAAGCGTCAAGTGTCACCCCTCCCCGTGCTCGGGGCGGCCCCTTGGAGCTAACTGGCTGGGTCTGGAGGGGCTGCGAGGCCGCCCAGGAGAACGGGTCCAAACCGCGTTCCGATCGGACGAGAATTGAGGGCAAGACACAGTTCCGCGGTTCACTTTCCGCCCGGGCAAAGGGCCTATTACTTGCGGCGGGAGGGCTTAAGAGTGGGCCCCCGTGAGTCGGGTGGAGAGCCGGGTGTGGAGAGGAGTAGCGGAGGTTCCCAGTCAGAGTGGGAGTGGAGGTTCCTGGGCAGAGTGGGACTGGAAGTGCCCAGGCTGAGTGGAGTGAATGTGCCCTGGCTGAGTGGAGTGAATGTGGCCAGGCTGAGTGGAGTGGAGGTGCCCAGGCTGAGTGGAGTGAATGTGCCCAGGCTGACTGGAGAGAATGTGCCCAGGCTGAGTGGATTGGAGGTGCCCAGGCTGAGTGGAGTGCAGGTTCCCAGGCAGAGTGGGACTGGAAGTGCCCAGGCTGAGTGGAGTGAATGTGCCCAGGCTGAGTGGAGTGGAGGTGCCCAGGCTGAGTGGAGTTGGGGTTCCCTGGCAGAGTGGGACTGGAAGTGCCAAGGCTGAGTGGAGTGAATGTGCCCAGGCTGACTGGAGTGGAGGTGCCCAGGCCGAGTGGAGTGCAGGTTCCCAGGCAGAGTGGGACTGGAAGTGCCCAGGCGGAGTGGAGTGAATGTGCCCAGGCTGACTGGGAGTCAATGTGCCTAGACAGAGAGGAGTGAATGTGCCCGGCCGCCGGAGCCCGAAACGTGCGTTTCCCCATTGCCTTGAATGGGCGCGGAGAGAGGGGGGCGCTTTTTGGCATGTGGCGCGGGCACCGTTGCGCCAAAGCGTCAAGTGTCACACCTCCCCGTGCTCGGGGCGGGCCCTTGGAGCTAACTGGCTGGGTATGGAGGGGCTGCGAGGCCGCCCAGGAGAACGGGTCCAAACCGCGTTCCGATCGGACGAGAATTGAGGGCGGGACACAGTTCCGCGGTTCACTTTCCGCCCGGGCAAAGGGCCTATAACTTGCGGCGGGAGGGCTTAAGAGTGGGCCCCCGCGAGTAGGGTGGAGAGCCGGGTGTGGAGAGGAGTAGCGGAGGTTCCCAGTCAGAGTGGGAGTGGAGGTTCCTGGGCAGAGTGGGACTGGAAGTGCCCAGGCTGAGTGGAGTGAATGTGCCCAGGCTGAGTGGAGTGAATGTGCCCAGGCTGAGTGGAGTGGAGGTGCCCAGGCTGAGTGGAGTGAATGTGCCCAGGCTGACTGGAGAGAATGTGCGCAGGCTGAGTGGATTGGAGGTGCCCAGGCTGAGTGGAGTGGAGGTTCCCAGGCAGAGTGGGACTGGAAGTGCCCAGGCTGAGTGGAGTGAATGTGCCCAGGCTGAGTGGAGTGGAGGTGCCCAGGCTGAGTGGAGTTGGGGTTCCCTGGCAGACTGGGACTGGAAGTGCCAAGGCTGAGTGGAGTGAATGTGCCCAGGCTGAGTGGAGTGGAGGTGCCCAGGCCGAGTGGACTGCAGGTTCCCAGGCAGAGTGGGACTGGAAGTGCCCAGGCGGAGTGGAGTGAATGTGCCCAGGCTGCGTGGAGTGGAGGTTCCCAGGCTGAGTGGAGTGCAGGCTCCCAGCAGAGTGGGACTGGAAGTGCCCAGGCTGAGTGGAGAGAATGTGCCCAGGCTGAGTGGAGTGAATGTGCCCAGGCAGAGTGGAGTGAATGTGCCCAGGCTGAGTGGAGTGGAGGTGCCCAGGCTGATTGGAGTGCAGGTTCCCAGGCAGAGTGGGACTGGAAGTGCCCAGGCTGAGTGGAGTGAATGTGCCCAGGCTGAATGGAGTGGAGGTGCCCAGGCTGAGTGGAGTGCAGGTTCCCAGGCAGAGTGGGACTGGAAGTGCCCAGGCTGAGTGGAGTGAATGTGCCCAGGCTGAGTGGAGTGAATGATCCCAGGCTGAATGGGAGTCAATGTGCCTAGACAGAGTGGAGTGAATGTGCCCAGGCTGAATGGAGTGGAGGTGCCCAGGCTGAGTGGAGGTGCCCAGGCTGAGTGGAGTGCAGGTTCCCAGGCAGAGTGGGATTGGAAGTGCCCAGGCTGAGTGGAGTGAATGTGCCCAGGCTGAGTGGAGTGGAGGTGCCCAGGCTGAATGGAGTTGGGGTTCCCAGGCAGAGTGGGACTGGAAGTGCCCAGGCTGAGTGGAGTGCAGGTTCCCAGGCAGAGTGGGATTGGAAGTGCCCAGGCTGAGTGGAGTGAATGTGCCCAGGCTGACTGGAGTGGAGGTGCCCAGGCAGAGTGGAGTGCAGGTTCCCAGGCAGAGTGGGACTGGAAGTGCCCAGGCTGAGTGGAGTGAATGTGCCCAGGCTGAATGGGAGTCAATGTGCCTAGACAGAGTGGAGTGAATGTGCCCAGCCGCCGGAGCCCGAAACGTGCGTTTCCCCATTGCCTTGAATGGGCGCGGAGAGAGGGGGGCGCTTTTTGGCTCGTGGCGCGGGCACCGTTGCGCCAAAGCGTCAAGTGTCACCCCTCCCCGTGCTCGGGGCGGCCCCTTGGAGCTAACTAGCTGGGTCTGGAGGGGCTGCGAGGCCGCCCAGGAGAACGGGTCCAAACCGCGTTCCGATCGGACGAGAATTGAGGGCGGGACACAGTTCCGCGGTTCACTTTCCGCCCGGGCAAAGGGCCTATTACTTGCGGCGGGAGGGCTTAAGAGTGGGCCCCCGTGAGTCGGGTGGAGAGCCGGGTGTGGAGAGGAGTAGCGGAGGTTCCCAGTCAGAGTGGGAGTGGAGGTTCCTGGGCAGAGTGGGACTGGAAGTGCCCAGGCTGAGTGGAGTGAATGTGCCCTGGCTGAGTGGAGTGAATGTGGCCAGGCTGAGTGGAGTGGAGGTGCCCAGGCTGAGTGGAGTGAATGTGCCCAGGCTGACTGGAGAGAATGTGCCCAGGCTGAGTGGATTGGAGGTGCCCAGGCTGAGTGGAGTGCAGGTTACCAGGCAGAGTGGGACTGGAAGTGCCCAGGCTGAGTGGAGTGAATGTGCCCAGGCTGAATGGAGTGGAGGTTCCCAGGCTGAGTGGAGTGCAGGCTCCCAGCAGAGTGGGACTGGAAGTGCCCAGGCTGAGTGGAGTGAATGTGCCCAGGCTGAGTGGAGTGAATGTGCCCAGGCAGAGTGGAGTGAATGTGCCCAGGCTGAGTGGAGTGGAGGTGCCCAGGCTGATTGGAGTGCAGGTTCCCAGGCAGAGTGGGACTGGAAGTGCCCAGGCTGAGTGGAGTGAATGTGCCCAGGCTGAGTGGAATGAATGATCCCAGGCTGAATGGGAGTCAATGTGCCTAGACAGAGTGGAGTGAATGTGCCCAGGCTGAGTGGAGTGGAGGTGCCCAGGCTGAGTGGAGTTGGGGTTCCCAGGCAGAGAGGGACTGGAAGTGCCCTGGCTGAGTGGAGTGAATGTGCCCAGGCTGCGTGGAGTGGAGGTTCCCAGGCTGAGTGGAGTGCAGGCTCCCAGCAGAGTGGGACTGGAAGTGCCCAGGCTGAGTGGAGTGAATGTGCCCAGGCTGAATGGAGTGGAGGTGCCCAGGCTGAGTGGAGTGCAGGTTCCCAGGCAGAGTGGGATTGGAAGTGCCCAGGCTGAGTGGAGTGAATGTGCCCAGGCTGAGTGGAGTGGAGGTGCCCAGGCTGAATGGAGTTGGGGTTCCCTGGCAGAGTGGAACTGGAAGTGCCAACGGTGAGTGGAGTGAATGTGCCCAGGCCGAGTGGAGTGCAGCTTCCCAGGCAGAGTGGGACTGGAAGTGCCCAGGCTGAGTGGAGTGAATGTGCCCAGGCTGAGTGGAGTGGAGGTGCCCAGGCTGAGTGGAGTTGGGGGTCCCTGGCAGAGTGGGACTGTAAGTGCCAAGGCTGAGTGGAGTGAATGTGCCCAGGCTGAGTGGAGTGGAGGTGCCCAGGCTGAGTGGAGTGCAGGTTCCCAGGCAGAGTGGGATTGGAAGTGCCCAGGCTGAGTGGAGTGAATGTACCCAGGCTGAGTGGAGTGGAGGTTCCTGGGCAGAGTGGGACTGGAAGTGCCCAGGCTGAGTGGAGTGAATGTGCCCTGGCTGAGTGGAGTGAATGTGGCCAGGCTGAGTGGAGTGGAGGTGCCCAGGCTGAGTGGAGTTGGGGGTCCCTGGCAGAGTGGGACTGGAAGTGCCAAGGCTGAGTGGAGTGAATGTGCCCAGGCTGAGTGGAGTGGAGGTGCCCAGGCTGAGTGGAGTGCAGCTTCCCAGGCAGAGTGGGATTGGAAGTGCCCAGGCTGAGTGGAGTGAATGTACCCAGGCTGAGTGGAGTGGAGGTGCCCAGGCTGAGTGGAGTGCAGGTTCCCAGGCAGAGTGGGATTGGAAGTGCCCAGGCTGAGTGGAGTGAATGTGCCCAGGCTGAGTGGAGTGGAGGTGCCCAGCCTGAGTGGAGTTGGGGTTCCCTGGCAGAGTGGGACTGGAAGTGCCAAGGCTGAGTGGAGTGAATGTGCCCAGGCTGAGTGGAGTGGAGGTGCCCAGGCTGAGTGGAGTTGGGGTTCCCAGGCAGAGAGGGACTGGAAGTGCCCTGGCTGAGTGGAGTGAATGTGCCCAGGCTGCGTGGAGTGGAGGTTCCCAGGCTGAGTGGAGTGCAGGCTCCCAGGCAGAGTGGGACTGGAAGTGCCCAGGCTGAGTGGAGTGAATGTGCCCAGGCTGAATGGAGTGGAGGTGCCCAGGCTGAGTGGAGTGCAGGTTCCCAGGCAGAGTGGGACTGGAAGTGCCCAGGCTGAGTGGAGTGAATGTGCCCAGGCTGAGTGGAGTGGAGGTGCCCAGGCTGAATGGAGTTGGGGTTCCCAGGCAGAGTGGGACTGGAAGTGCCCAGGCTGAGTGGAGTGCAGGTTCCCAGGCAGAGTGGGATTGGAAGTGCCCAGGCTGAGTGGAGTGAATGTACCCAGGCTGAGTGGAGTGGAGGTGCCCAGGCTGAGTGGAGTGCAGGTTCCCAGGCAGAGTGGGATTGGAAGTGCCCAGGCTGAGTGGAGTGAATGTGCCCAGGCTGAGTGGAGTGGAGGTGTCCAGGCTGAGTGGAGTTGGGCTTCCCAGGCAGAGTGGGACTGGAAGTGCCAAGGCTGAGTGGAGTGAATGTGCCCAGGCTGAATGGAGTGGAGGTGCCGAGGCTGAGTGGAGGTGCCCAGGCTGAGTGGAGTGCAGGTTCCCAGGCAGAGTGGGATTGGAAGTGCCCAGGCTGAGTGGAGTGAATGTGCCCAGGCTGAGTGGAGTGGAGGTGCCCAGGCTGAATGGAGTTGGGGTTCCCAGGCAGAGTGGGACTGGAAGTGCCCAGGTTGAGTGGAGAGAATGTGCCCTGGCTGAGTGGAGTGAATGTGCCCAGGCTGAGTGGAGTGAATGTGCCCAGGCTGAATGGAGTGAATGTGCCCTGGCTGAGTGGAGTGAATGTGCCCAGGCTGAGTGGAGTGGAGGTGCCCAGGCTGAGTAGAGTGCAGGCACCCAGGCAGAGTGGGATTGGAAGTGCCCAGGCTGAGTGGAGTGAATGTGCCCAGGCTGAGAGGAGTGGAGGTGCCCAAGCCGAGTGGAGTGCAGGTTCCCAGGCAGAGTGGGACTGGAAGTGCCCAGGCTGAGTGGAGTGAATGTGCCCAGGCTGAGTGGAGTGGAGGTGCCCAGGCTGAGTGGAGTTGGGGTTCCCTGGCAGAGTGGGACTGGAAGTGCCTAGGCTGAGTGGAGTGAATGTGCCCAGGCTGAGTGGAGTGGAGGTGCCCAGGCTGAGTGGAGTGCAGGTTCCCAGGCAGAGTGGGACTGAAAGTGCCCAGGCTGAGTGGAGTGAATGTGCCCCAGGCTGAATGGAGTGGAGGTGCCCAGACTGAGTGGAGTGCAGGTTCCCAGGCAGAGTGGGACTGGAAGTGCCCAGGCTGAGTGGAGTGAATGTGCCCAGGCTGAGTGGAGTGGAGGTGCCCAGGCTGAGTGGAGTTGGGGTTCCCTGGCAGAGTGGGACTGGAAGTGCCAAGGCTGAGTGGAGTGAAGGTACCCAGGCTGAGTGGAGTGGAGGTGCCCAGGCTGAGTGGAGTGCAGGTTCCCAGCAGAGTGGGACTGGAAGTGCCCAGGCTGAGTGGAGTGAATGTGCCCAGGCTGAATGGAGTGGAGGTGCCCAGGCTGAGTAGAGTTGGGGTTCCCTGACAGAGTGGGACTGGAAGTGCCAACGGTGAGTGGAGTAAATGTGCCCAGGCTGAGTGGAGTGGAGGTGCCCAGGCTGAGTGGAGTTGGGGTTCCCTGGCAGAGTGGGACTGGAAGTGCCAACGCTGAGTGGAGTGAATGTGCCCAGGCTGAGTGGAGTGGAGGTGCCCAGGCTGAGTGGAGTGCAGGTTCCCAGGCAGAGTGGGATTGGAAGTGCCCAGGCTGAGTGGAGTAATGTACCCAGGCTGAGTGGAGTGCAGGTGCCCAGGCTGAGTGGAGTGCAGGTTCCCAGGCAGAGTGGGATTGGAAGTGCCCAGGCTGAGTGGAGTGAATGTGCCCAGGCTGAGTGGAGTGGAGGTGCCCTGGCCGAGTGGAGTGCAGGTTCCCAGGCAGAGTGGGACTGGAAGTGCCCAGGCGGAGTGGAGTGAATGTGCCCAGGCTGAATGGGAGTCAATGTGCCTAGACAGAGTGGAGTGAATGTGCCCAGGCTGAGTGGAGTGGAGGTGCCCAGGCTGAGTGGAGTTGGGGTTCCCAGGCAGAGAGGGACTGGAAGTGCCCTGGCTGAGTGGAGTGAATGTGCCCAGGCTGCGTGGAGTGGAGGTTCCCAGGCTGAGTGGAGTGCAGGCTCCCAGCAGAGTGGGACTGGAAGTGCCCAGGCTGAGTGGAGTGAATGTGCCCAGGCTGAATGGAGTGGAGGTGCCCAGGCTGAGTGGAGTGCAGGTTCCCAGGCAGAGTGGGATTGGAAGTGCCCAGGCTGAGTGGAGTGAATGTGCCCAGGCTGAGTGGAGTGGAGGTGCCCAAGCTGAATGGAGTTGGGGTTCCCTGGCAGAGTGGAACTGGAAGTGCCAACGGTGAGTGGAGTGAATGTGCCCAGGCCGAGTGGAGTGCAGCTTCCCAGGCAGAGTGGGACTGGAAGTGCCCAGGCTGAGTGGAGTGAATGTGCCCAGGCTGAGTGGAGTGGAGGTGCCCAGGCTGAGTGGAGTGGGGGTTCCCTGGCAGAGTGGGACTGGAAGTGCCCAGGCTGAGTGGAGTGAATGTGCCCAGGCAGAGTGGAGTGAATGTGCCCTGGCTGAGTGGAGTGGAGGTGCCCAGGCAGAGTGGAGTGCAGGTTCCCAGGCAGAGTGGGACTGGAAGTGCCCAGGCTGAGTGGAGTGAATGTGCCCAGGCTGAATGGGAGTCAATGTGCCTAGACAGAGTGGAGTGAATGTGCCCAGCCGCCGGAGCCCGAAACGTGCGTTTCCCCATTGCCTTGAATGGGCGCGGAGAGAGGGGGGCGCTTTTTGGCTCGTGGCGCGGGCACCGTTGCGCCAAAGCGTCAAGTGTCACCCCTCCCCGTGCTCGGGGCGGCCCCTTGGAGCTAACTGGCTGGGTCTGGAGGGGCTGCGAGGCCGCCCAGGAGAACGGGTCCAAACCGCGTTCCGATCGGACGAGAATTGAGGGCGGGACACAGTTCCGCGGTTCACTTTCCGCCCGGGCAAAGGGCCTATTACTTGCGGCGGGAGGGCTTAAGAGTGGGCCCCCGTGAGTCGGGTGGAGAGCCGGGTGTGGAGAGGAGTAGCGGAGGTTCCCAGTCAGAGTGGGAGTGGAGGTTCCTGGGCAGAGTGGGACTGGAAGTGCCCAGGCTGAGTGGAGTGAATGTGCCCTGGCTGAGTGGAGTGAATGTGGCCAGGCTGAGTGGAGTGGAGGTGCCCAGGCTGAGTGGAGTGAATGTGCCCAGGCTGACTGGAGAGAATGTGCCCAGGCTGAGTGGATTGGAGGTGCCCAGGCTGAGTGGAGTGCAGGTTCCCAGGCAGAGTGGGACTGGAAGTGCCCAGGCTGAGTGGAGTGAATGTGCCCAGGCTGAATGGAGTGGAGGTTCCCAGGCTGAGTGGAGTGCAGGCTCCCAGCAGAGTGGGACTGGAAGTGCCCAGGCTGAGTGGAGTGAATGTGCCCAGGCTGAGTGGAGTGAATGTGCCCAGGCAGAGTGGAGTGAATGTGCCCAGGCTGAGTGGAGTGGAGGTGCCCAGGCTGATTGGAGTGCAGGTTCCCAGGCAGAGTGGGACTGGAAGTGCCCAGGCTGAGTGGAGTGAATGTGCCCAGGCTGAGTGGAATGAATGATCCCAGGCTGAATGGGAGTCAATGTGCCTAGACAGAGTGGAGTGAATGTGCCCAGGCTGAGTGGAGTGGAGGTGCCCAGGCTGAGTGGAGTTGGGGTTCCCAGGCAGAGAGGGACTGGAAGTGCCCTGGCTGAGTGGAGTGAATGTGCCCAGGCTGCGTGGAGTGGAGGTTCCCAGGCTGAGTGGAGTGCAGGCTCCCAGCAGAGTGGGACAGGAAGTGCCCAGGCTGAGTGGAGTGAATGTGCCCAGGCTGAATGGAGTGGAGGTGCCCAGGCTGAGTGGAGTGCAGGTTCCCAGGCAGAGTGGGATTGGAAGTGCCCAGGCTGAGTGGAGTGAATGTGCCCAGGCTGAGTGGAGTGGAGGTGCCCAGGCTGAATGGAGTTGGGGTTCCCTGGCAGAGTGGAACTGGAAGTGCCAACGGTGAGTGGAGTGAATGTGCCCTGGCTGAGTGGAGTGAATGTGGCCAGGCTGAGTGGAGTGGAGGTGCCCAGGCTGAGTGGAGTTGGGGGTCCCTGGCAGAGTAAGACTGGAAGTGCCAAGGCTGAGTGGAGTGAATGTGCCCAGGCTGAGTGGAGTGGAGGTTCCCAGGCTGAGTGGAGTGCAGGTTCCCAGCAGAATGGGATTGGAAGTACCCAGGCTGAGTGGAGTGGAGGTGCCCAGGCTGAGTGGAGTGCTGGTTCCCAGGCAGAGTGGGATTGGAAGTTCCCAGGCTGAGTGGAGTGAATGTCCCCAGGCTGAGTGGATTGCATGTGCCCTGGCTGAGTGGAGTGCAGGTTCCCTGGCAGAGTGGGATTGGAAGTGCCCAGGCTGAATGGAGTGAATGTGCCAAGGCTGACTGGAGTGGAGGTGCCCAGGCCGAGTGGAGTGCAGGTTCCCAGGCAGAGTGGGACTGGAAGTGCCCAGGCGGAGTGGAGTGAATGTGCCCAGGCTGAATGGGAGTCAATGTGCCTAGACAGAGTGGAGTGAATGTGACCGGCCGCCGGAGCCCGAAACGTGCGTTTCCCCATTGCCTTGAATGGGCGCGGAGAGAGGGGGGCGCTTTTTGGCTCGTGGCGCGGGCACCGTTCCGCCAAAGCGTCAAGTGTCACACCTCCCCCTGCTCGGGGCGGCCCCTTGGAGCTAACTGGCTGGGTCTGGAGGGGCTGCGAGGCCGCCCAGGAGAACGGGTCCAAACCGCGTTGCGATCGGACGAGAATTGAGGGCGGGACACAGTTCCGCGGTTCACTTTCCGCCCGGGCAAAGGGCCTATAACTTGCGGCGGGAGGGCTTAAGAGTGGGCCCCTGCGAGTCGGGTGGAGAGCCGGGTGTGGAGAGGAGTAGCGGAGGTTCCCAGTCAGAGTGGGAGTGGAGGTTCCTGGGCAGAGTGGGACTGGAAGTGCTCAGGCTGAGTGGAGTGAATGTGCCCTGGCTGAGTGGAGTGAATGTGCCCAGGCTGAGTGGAGTGGAGGTGCCCAGGCTGAGTAGAGTGCAGGCACCCAGGCAGAGTGGGATTGGAAGTGCCCAGGCTGAGTGGAGTGAATGTGCCCAGGCTGAGTGGAGTGGAGGTGCCCAAGCCGAGTGGAGTGCAGGTTCCCAGGCAGAGTGGGCCTGGAAGTGCCCAGGCTGAGTGGAGTGAATGTGCCCAGGCTGAGTGGAGTGGAGGTGCCCAGGCTGAGTGGAGTTGGGGTTCCCTGGCAGAGTGGGACTGGAAGTGCCAAGGCTGAGTGGAGTGAATGTGCCCAGGCTGAGTGGAGTGGAGGTGCCCAGGCCGAGTGGAGTGCAGGTTCCCAGGCAGAGTGGGATTGGAAGTGCCCAGGCTGAGTGGAGTGAATGTGCCCCAGGCTGAATGGAGTGGAGGTGCCCAGACTGAGTGGAGTGCAGGTTCCCAGGCAGAGTGGGACTGGAAGTGCCCAGGCTGAGTGGAGTGAATGTGCCCAGGCTGAGTGGAGTGGAGGTGCCCAGGCTGAGTGGAGTTGGGGTTCCCTGGCAGAGTGGGACTGGAAGTGCCAAGGCTGAGTGGAGTGAAGGTACCCAGGCTGAGTGGAGTGGAGGTGCCCAGGCAGAGTGGAGTGCAGGTTCCCAGCAGAGTGGGACTGGAAGTGCCCAGGCTGAGTGGAGTGAATGTGCCCAGGCTGAATGGAGTGGAGGTGCCCAGGCTGAGTGGAGGTGCCCAGGCTGAGTGGAGTGCAGGTTCCCAGGCAGAGTGGGATTGGAAGTGCCCAGGCTGAGTGGAGTGAATGTACCCAGGCTGAGTGGAGTGGAGGGGCCCAGGCTGAGTCGAGTTGGGGTTCCCTGACAGAGTGGGACTGGAAGTGCCAACGGTGAGTGGAGTGAATGTGCCCAGGCTGAGTGGAGTGGAGGTGCCCAGGCTGAGTGGAGTTGGGGTTCCCTGGCAGAGTGGGACTGGAAGTGCCAACGCTGAGTGGAGTGAATGTGCCCAGGCTGAGTGGAGTGGAGGTGCCCAGGCTGAGTGGAGTGCAGGTTCCCAGGCAGAGTGGGATTGGAAGTGCCCAGGCTGAGTGGAGTAATGTACCCAGGCTGAGTGGAGTGCAGGTGCCCAGGCTGAGTGGAGTGCAGGTTCCCAGGCAGAGTGGGATTGGAAGTGCCCAGGCTGAGTGGAGTGAATGTGCCCAGGCTGAGTGGAGTGGAGGTGCCCAGGCCGAGTGGAGTGCAGGTTCCCAGGCAGAGTGGGACTGGAAGTGCCCAGGCGGAGTGGAGTGAATGTGCCCAGGCTGAATGGGATTCAATGTGCCTAGACAGAGTGGAGTGAATGTGCCCGGCCGCCGGAGCCCGAAACGTGCGTTTCCCCATTGCCTTGAATGGGCGCGGAGAGAGGGGGGCACTTTTTGGCTCGTGGCGCGGTCACCGTTGCGCCCAAGCGTCAAGTGTCACACCTCCCCGTGCTCGGGGCGGCCCCTTGGAGCTAACTAACGGGGTTTGGATGGGCTGCGAGGCCGCCCAGGAGAACGGGTCCAAACCGCGTTCCGATCGGACGAGAATTGAGGGCGGGACACAGTTCCGCGGTTCACTTTCCGCCCGGGCAAAGGGCCTATAACTTGCGGCGGGAGGGCTTAAGAGTGGGCCCCCGCGAGTCGGGTGGAGAGCCGGGTGTGGAGAGGAGTAGCGGAGGTTCCCAGTCAGAGTGGGAGTGGAGGTTCCTGGGCAGAGTGGGACTGGAAGTGCCCAGGCTGAGTGGAGTGAATGTGCCCTGGCTGAGTGGAGTGAATGTGGCCAGGCTGAGTGGAGTGGAGGTGCCCAGGCCGAGTGGAGTGCAGGTTCCCAGGCAGAGTGGGAGTGGAAGTGCCCAGGCTGAGTGGAGTGAATGTGCCCAGGCTGAGTGGAGTGGAGGTGCCCAGGCTGAGTGGAGTTGGGGTTCCCTGGCAGAGTGGGACTGGAAGTGCCCAGGCTGAGTGGAGTGAATGTACCCAGGCTGAGTGGAGTGGAGGTGCCCAGGCTGAGTGGACTGCAGGTTCCCAGGCAGAGTGGGACTGGAAGTGCCCAGGCGGAGTGGAGTGAATGTGCCCAGGCTGAATGGGAGTCAATGTGCCTAGACAGAGTGGAGTGAATGTGCCCGGCCGCCGGAGCCCGAAACGTGCGTTTCCCCATTGCCTTGAATGGGCGCGGAGAGAGGGGGGCGCATTTTGGCTCGTGGCGCGGGCACCGTTGCGCCAAAGCGTCAAGTGTCACACCTCCCCGTGCTCGGGGCGGCCCCTTGGAGCTAACTGGCTGGGTCTGGAGGGGCTGCGAGGCCGCCCAGGAGAACGGGTCCAAACCGCGTTCCGATCGGACGAGAATTGAGGGCGGGACACAGTTCCGCGGTTCACTTTCCGCCCGGGCAAAGGGCCTATAACTTGCGGCGGGAGGGCTTAAGAGTGGGCCCCCGCGAGTCGGGTGGAGAGCCGGGTGTGGAGAGGAGTAGCGGAGGTTCCCAGTCAGAGTGGGAGTGGAGGTTCCTGGGCAGAGTGGGACTGGAAGTGCCCAGGCTGAGTGGAGTGAATGTGCCCTGGCTGAGTGGAGTGAATGTGCCCAGGCTGAGTGGAGTGAATGTGCCCAGGCTTAGTGGAGTGAATGTGCCCAGGCTGACTGGAGAGAATGTGCGCAGGCTGAGTGGATTGGAGGTGCCAAGGCTGAGTGGAGTGGAGGTTCCCAGGCAGAGTGGGAATGGAAGTGCCCAGGCTGAGTGGAGTGAATGTGCCCAGGCTGAGTGGAGTGGAGGTGCCCAGGCTGAGTGGAGTTGGGGTTCCCTGGCAGAGTGGGACTGGAAGTGCCAAGGCTGAGTGGAGTGAATGTGCCCAGGCTGAGTGGAGTGGAGGTGCCCAGGCTGATTGGAGTGCAGGTTCCCAGGCAGAGTGGGACTGGAAGTGCCAAGGCTGAGTGGAGTTGGGGTTCCCTGGCAGAGTGGGACTGGAAGTGCCAAGGCTGAGTGGAGTGAATGTGCCCAGGCTGAATGGAGTGAATGTGCCCAGGCTGAATGGGAGTCAATGTGCCTAGACAGAGTGGAGTGAATGTGCCCAGCCGCCGGAGCCCGAAACGTGCGTTTCCCCATTGCCTTGAATGGGCGCGGAGAGAGGGGGGCGCTTTTTGGCTCGTGGCGCGGGCACCGTTGCGGCAAAGCGTCAAGTGTCACACCTCCCCGTGCTCGGGGCGGCCCCTTGGAGCTAACTGGCTGGGTCTGGAGGGGCTGCGAGGCCGCCCAGGAGAACGGGTCCAAACCGCGTTCCGATCGGACGAGAATTGAGGGCGGGACACAGTTCCGCGGTTCACTTTCCGCCCGGGCAAAGGGCCTATAACTTGCGGCGGGAGGGCTTAAGAGTGGGCCCCCGCGAGTCGGGTGGAGAGCCGGGTGTGGAGAGGAGTAGCGGAGGTTCCCAGTCAGAGTGGGAGTGGAGGTTCCTGGGCAGAGTGGGACTGGAAGTGCCCAGGCTGAGTGGAGTGAATGTGCCCTGGCTGAGTGGAGTGAATGTGCCCAGGCTGAGTGGAGTGAATGTGCCCAGGCTGAGTGGAGTGAATGTGCCCAGGCTGACTGGAGAGAATGTGCGCAGGCTGAGTGGATTGGAGGTGCCCAGGCTGAGTGGAGTGGAGGTTCCCAGGCAGAGTGGGACAGGAAGTGCCCAGGCTGAGTGGAGTGAATGTGCCCAGGCTGAGTGGAGTGGAGGTGCCCAGGCTGAGTGGAGTTGGGGTTCCCTGGCAGAGTGGGACTGGAAGTGCCAAGGCTGAGTGGAGTGAATGTGCCCAGGCTGAGTGGAGTGGAGGTGCCCAGGCCGAGTGGAGTGCAGGTTCCCAGGCAGAGTGGGACTGGAAGTGCCCAGGCGGAGTGGAGTGAATGTGCCCAGGCTGAATGGGAGTCAATGTGCCTAGACAGAGTGGAGTGAATGTGCCCAGCCGCCGGAGCCCGAAACGTGCGTTTCCCCATTGCCTTGAATGCGCGCGGAGAGAGGGGGGCGCTTTTTGGCTCGTGGCGCGGGCACCGTTGCGCCAAAGCGTCAAGTGTCACACCTCCCCGTGCTCGGGGCGGCCCCTTGGAGCTAACTGGCTGGGTCTGGAGGGGCTGCGAGGCCGCCCAGGAGAACGGGTCCAAACCGCGTTCCGATCGGACGAGAATTGAGGGCGGGACACAGTTCCGCGGTTCACTTTCCGCCCGGGCAAAGGGCCTATAACTTGCGGCGGGAGGGCTTAAGAGTGGGCCCCCGCGAGTCGGGTGGAGAGCCGAGTGTGGAGAGGAGTAGCGGAGGTTCCCAGTCAGAGTGGGAGTGGAGGTTCCTGGGCAGAGTGGGACTGGAAGTGCCCAGGCTGAGTGGAGTGAATGTGCCCTGGCTGAGTGGAGTGAATGTGGCCAGGCTGAGTGGAGTGGAGGTGCCCAGGCCGAGTGGAGTGCAGGTTCCCAGGCAGAGTGGGACTGGAAGTGCCCAGGCTGAGTGGAGTGAATGTGCCCAGGCTGAGTGGAGTGGAGGTGCCCAGGCTGAGTGGAGTTGGGGGTCCCTGGCAGAGTGGGACTGGAAGTGCCCAGGCTGAGTGGAGTGAATGTACCCAGGCTGAGTGGAGTGGAGGTGCCCAGGCTGAGTGGAGTGCAGGTTCCCAGGCAGAGTGGGACTGGAAGTGCCCAGGCTGAGTGGAGTGAATGTGCCCAGGCTGAATGGAGTGGAGGTTCCCAGGCTGAGTGGAGTGCAGGCTCCCAGCAGAGTGGGACTGGAAGTGCCCAGGCTGAGTGGAGTGAATGTGCCCAGGCTGAGTGGAGTGAATGTGCCCAGGCAGAGTGGAGTGAATGTGCCCAGGCTGAGTGGAGTGGAGGTGCCCAGGCTGAATGGGAGTCAATGTGCCTAGACAGAGTGGAGTGAATGTGCCCAGGCTGAATGGAGTGGAGGTGCCCAGGCTGAGTGGAGGTGCCCAGGCTGAGTGGAGTGCAGGTTCCCAGGCAGAGTGGGATTGGAAGTGCCCAGGCTGAGTGGAGTGAATGTGCCCAGGCTGAGTGGAGTGGAGGTGCCCAGGCTGAATGGAGTTGGGGTTCCCAGGCAGAGTGGGACTGGAAGTGCCCAGGCTGAGTGGAGTGCAGGTTCCCAGGCAGAGTGGGATTGGAAGTGCCCAGGCTGAGTGGAGTGAATGTGCCCAGGCTGAGTGGAGTGGAGGTGCCCAGGCAGAGTGGAGTGCAGGTTCCCAGGCAGAGTGGGACTGGAAGTGCCCAGGCTGAGTGGAGTGAATGTGCCCAGGCTGAATGGGAGTCAATGTGCCTAGACAGAGTGGAGTGAATGTGCCCAGCCGCCGGAGCCCGAAACGTGCGTTTCCCCATTGCCTTGAATGGGCGCGGAGAGAGGGGGGCGCTTTTTGGCTCGTGGCGCGGGCACCGTTGCGCCAAAGCGTCAAGTGTCACCCCTCCCCGTGCTCGGGGCGGCCCCTTGGAGCTAACTGGCTGGGTCTGGAGGGGCTGCGAGGCCGCCCAGGAGAACGGGTCCAAACCGCGTTCCGATCGGACGAGAATTGAGGGCGGGACACAGTTCCGCGGTTCACTTTCCGCCCGGGCAAAGGGCCTATTACTTGCGGCGGGAGGGCTTAAGAGTGGGCCCCCGTGAGTCGGGTGGAGAGCCGGGTGTGGAGAGGAGTAGCGGAGGTTCCCAGTCAGAGTGGGAGTGGAGGTTCCTGGGCAGAGTGGGACTGGAAGTGCCCAGGCTGAGTGGAGTGAATGTGCCCTGGCTGAGTGGAGTGAATGTGCCCAGGCTGAGTGGAGTGAATGTGCCCAGGCTGAGTGGAGTGAATGTGCCCAGGCTGACTGGAGAGAATGTGCGCAGGCTGAGTGGATTGGAGGTGCCCAGGCTGAGTGGAGTGGAGGTTCCCAGGCAGAGTGGGACAGGAAGTGCCCAGGCTGAGTGGAGTGAATGTGCCCAGGCTGAGTGGAGTGGAGGTGCCCAGGCTGAGTGGAGTTGGGGTTCCCTGGCAGAGTGGGACTGGAAGTGCCAAGGCTGAGTGGAGTGAATGTGCCCAGGCTGAGTGGAGTGGAGGTGCCCAGGCCGAGTGGAGTGCAGGTTCCCAGGCAGAGTGGGACTGGAAGTGCCCAGGCGGAGTGGAGTGAATGTGCCCAGGCTGAATGGGAGTCAATGTGCCTAGACAGAGTGGAGTGAATGTGCCCAGCCGCCGGAGCCCGAAACGTGCGTTTCCCCATTGCCTTGAATGCGCGCGGAGAGAGGGGGGCGCTTTTTGGCTCGTGGCGCGGGCACCGTTGCGCCAAAGCGTCAAGTGTCACACCTCCCCGTGCTCGGGGCGGCCCCTTGGAGCTAACTGGCTGGGTCTGGAGGGGCTGCGAGGCCGCCCAGGAGAACGGGTCCAAACCGCGTTCCGATCGGACGAGAATTGAGGGCGGGACACAGTTCCGCGGTTCACTTTCCGCCCGGGCAAAGGGCCTATAACTTGCGGCGGGAGGGCTTAAGAGTGGGCCCCCGCGAGTCGGGTGGAGAGCCGAGTGTGGAGAGGAGTAGCGGAGGTTCCCAGTCAGAGTGGGAGTGGAGGTTCCTGGGCAGAGTGGGACTGGAAGTGCCCAGGCTGAGTGGAGTGAATGTGCCCTGGCTGAGTGGAGTGAATGTGGCCAGGCTGAGTGGAGTGGAGGTGCCCAGGCCGAGTGGAGTGCAGGTTCCCAGGCAGAGTGGGACTGGAAGTGCCCAGGCTGAGTGGAGTGAATGTGCCCAGGCTGAGTGGAGTGGAGGTGCCCAGGCTGAGTGGAGTTGGGGGTCCCTGGCAGAGTGGGACTGGAAGTGCCCAGGCTGAGTGGAGTGAATGTACCCAGGCTGAGTGGAGTGGAGGTGCCCAGGCTGAGTGGAGTGCAGGTTCCCAGGCAGAGTGGGACTGGAAGTGCCCAGGCTGAGTGGAGTGAATGTGCCCAGGCTGAATGGAGTGGAGGTTCCCAGGCTGAGTGGAGTGCAGGCTCCCAGCAGAGTGGGACTGGAAGTGCCCAGGCTGAGTGGAGTGAATGTGCCCAGGCTGAGTGGAGTGAATGTGCCCAGGCAGAGTGGAGTGAATGTGCCCAGGCTGAGTGGAGTGGAGGTGCCCAGGCTGAATGGGAGTCAATGTGCCTAGACAGAGTGGAGTGAATGTGCCCAGGCTGAATGGAGTGGAGGTGCCCAGGCTGAGTGGAGGTGCCCAGGCTGAGTGGAGTGCAGGTTCCCAGGCAGAGTGGGATTGGAAGTGCCCAGGCTGAGTGGAGTGAATGTGCCCAGGCTGAGTGGAGTGGAGGTGCCCAGGCTGAATGGAGTTGGGGTTCCCAGGCAGAGTGGGACTGGAAGTGCCCAGGCTGAGTGGAGTGCAGGTTCCCAGGCAGAGTGGGATTGGAAGTGCCCAGGCTGAGTGGAGTGAATGTGCCCAGGCTGAGTGGAGTGGAGGTGCCCAGGCAGAGTGGAGTGCAGGTTCCCAGGCAGAGTGGGACTGGAAGTGCCCAGGCTGAGTGGAGTGAATGTGCCCAGGCTGAATGGGAGTCAATGTGCCTAGACAGAGTGGAGTGAATGTGCCCAGCCGCCGGAGCCCGAAACGTGCGTTTCCCCATTGCCTTGAATGGGCGCGGAGAGAGGGGGGCGCTTTTTGGCTCGTGGCGCGGGCACCGTTGCGCCAAAGCGTCAAGTGTCACCCCTCCCCGTGCTCGGGGCGGCCCCTTGGAGCTAACTGGCTGGGTCTGGAGGGGCTGCGAGGCCGCCCAGGAGAACGGGTCCAAACCGCGTTCCGATCGGACGAGAATTGAGGGCGGGACACAGTTCCGCGGTTCACTTTCCGCCCGGGCAAAGGGCCTATTACTTGCGGCGGGAGGGCTTAAGAGTGGGCCCCCGTGAGTCGGGTGGAGAGCCGGGTGTGGAGAGGAGTAGCGGAGGTTCCCAGTCAGAGTGGGAGTGGAGGTTCCTGGGCAGAGTGGGACTGGAAGTGCCCAGGCTGAGTGGAGTGAATGTGCCCTGGCTGAGTGGAGTGAATGTGGCCAGGCTGAGTGGAGTGGAGGTGCCCAGGCTGAGTGGAGTGAATGTGCCCAGGCTGACTGGAGAGAATGTGCCCAGGCTGAGTGGATTGGAGGTGCCCAGGCTGAGTGGAGTGCAGGTTACCAGGCAGAGTGGGACTGGAAGTGCCCAGGCTGAGTGGAGTGAATGTGCCCAGGCTGAATGGAGTGGAGGTTCCCAGGCTGAGTGGAGTGCAGGCTCCCAGCAGAGTGGGACTGGAAGTGCCCAGGCTGAGTGGAGTGAATGTGCCCAGGCTGAGTGGAGTGAATGTGCCCAGGCAGAGTGGAGTGAATGTGCCCAGGCTGAGTGGAGTGGAGGTGCCCAGGCTGATTGGAGTGCAGGTTCCCAGGCAGAGTGGGACTGGAAGTGCCCAGGCTGAGTGGAGTGAATGTGCCCAGGCTGAGTGGAATGAATGATCCCAGGCTGAATGGGAGTCAATGTGCCTAGACAGAGTGGAGTGAATGTGCCCAGGCTGAGTGGAGTGGAGGTGCCCAGGCTGAGTGGAGTTGGGGTTCCCAGGCAGAGAGGGACTGGAAGTGCCCTGGCTGAGTGGAGTGAATGTGCCCAGGCTGCGTGGAGTGGAGGTTCCCAGGCTGAGTGGAGTGCAGGCTCCCAGCAGAGTGGGACTGGAAGTGCCCAGGCTGAGTGGAGTGAATGTGCCCAGGCTGAATGGAGTGGAGGTGCCCAGGCTGAGTGGAGTGCAGGTTCCCAGGCAGAGTGGGATTGGAAGTGCCCAGGCTGAGTGGAGTGAATGTGCCCAGGCTGAGTGGAGTGGAGGTGCCCAGGCTGAATGGAGTTGGGGTTCCCTGGCAGAGTGGAACTGGAAGTGCCAACGGTGAGTGGAGTGAATGTGCCCAGGCCGAGTGGAGTGCAGCTTCCCAGGCAGAGTGGGACTGGAAGTGCCCAGGCTGAGTGGAGTGAATGTGCCCAGGCTGAGTGGAGTGGAGGTGCCCAGGCTGAGTGGAGTTGGGGTTCCCAGGCAGAGAGGGACTGGAAGTGCCCTGGCTGAGTGGAGTGAATGTGCCCAGGCTGAGTGGAGTGGATGTGCCCAGGCTGAATGGAGTTGGGGTTCCCAGGCAGAGTGGGACTGGAAGTGCCCAGGCTGAGTGGAGTGCAGGTTCCCAGGCAGAGTGGGATTGGAAGTGCCCAGGCTGAGTGGAGTGAATGTGCCCAGGCTGACTGGAGTGGAGGTGCCCAGGCCGAGTGGAGTGCAGGTTCCCAGGCAGAGTGGGACTGGAAGTGCCCAGGCGGAGTGGAGTGAATGTGCCCAGGCTGAATGGGAGTCAATGTGCCTAGACAGAGTGGAGTGAATGTGCCCAGGCTGAGTGGAGTGGAGGTGCCCAGGCTGATTGGAGTGCAGGTTCCCAGGCAGAGTGGGACTGGAAGTGCCCAGGCTGAGTGGAGTGAATGTGCCCAGGCTGAGTGGAGTGAATGATCCCAGGCTGAATGGGAGTCAATGTGCCTAGACAGAGTGGAGTGAATGTGCCCAGGCTGAGTGGAGTGGAGGTGCCCAGGCTGAGTGGAGTTGGGGTTCCCAGGCAGAGAGGGACTGGAAGTGCCCTGGCTGAGTGGAGTGAATGTGCTCAGGCTGCGTGGAGTGGAGGTTCCCAGGCTGAGTGGAGTGCAGGCTCCCAGCAGAGTGGGACTGGAAGTGCCCAGGCTGAGTGGAGTGAATGTGCCCAGGCTGAATGGAGTGGAGGTGCCCAGGCTGAGTGGAGTGCAGGTTCCCAGGCAGAGTGGGATTGGAAGTGCCCAGGCTGAGTGGAGTGAATGTGCCCAGGCTGAGTGGAGTGGAGGTGCCCAGGCTGAATGGAGTTGGGGTTCCCTGGCAGAGTGGAACTGGAAGTGCCAACGGTGAGTGGAGTGAATGTGCCCTGGCTGAGTGGAGTGAATGTGGCCAGGCTGAGTGGAGTGGAGGTGCCCAGGCTGAGTGGAGTTGGGGGTCCCTGGCAGAGTGGGACTGGAAGTGCCAAGGCTGAGTGGAGTGAATGTGCCCAGGCTGAGTGGAGTGGAGGTTCCCAGGCTGAGTGGAGTGCAGGTTCCCAGCAGAATGGGATTGGAAGTACCCAGGCTGAGTGGAGTGGAGGTGCCCAGGCTGAGTGGAGTGCTGGTTCCCAGGCAGAGTGGGATTGGAAGTGCCCAGGCTGAGTGGAGTGAATGTCCCCAGGCTGAGTGGATTGCATGTGCCCTGGCTGAGTGGAGTGCAGGTTCCCTGGCAGAGTGGGATTGGAAGTGCCCAGGCTGAATGGAGTGAATGTGCCAAGGCTGACTGGAGTGGAGGTGCCCAGGCCGAGTGGAGTGCAGGTTCCCAGGCAGAATGGGACTGGAAGTGCCCAGGCGGAGTGGAGTGAATGTGCCCAGGCTGAATGGGAGTCAATGTGCCTAGACAGAGTGGAGTGAATGTGACCGGCCGCCGGAGCCCGAAACGTGCGTTTCCCCATTGCCTTGAATGGGCGCGGAGAGAGGGGGGCGCTTTTTGGCTCGTGGCGCGGGCACCGTTCCGCCAAAGCGTCAAGTGTCACACCTCCCCCTGCTCGGGGCGGCCCCTTGGAGCTAACTGGCTGGGTCTGGAGGGGCTGCGAGGCCGCCCAGGAGAACGGGTCCAAACCGCGTTCCGATCGGACGAGAATTGAGGGCGGGACACAGTTCCGCGGTTCACTTTCCGCCCGGGCAAAGGGCCTATTACTTGCGGCGGGAGGGCTTAAGAGTGGGCCCCCGTGAGTCGGGTGGAGAGCCGGGTGTGGAGAGGAGTAGCGGAGGTTCCCAGTCAGAGTGGGAGTGGAGGTTCCTGGGCAGAGTGGGACTGGAAGTGCCCAGGCTGAGTGGAGTGAATGTGCCCTGGCTGAGTGGAGTGAATGTGGCCAGGCTGAGTGGAGTGGAGGTGCCCAGGCTGAGTGGAGTGAATGTGCCCAGGCTGACTGGAGAGAATGTGCCCAGGCTGAGTGGATTGGAGGTGCCCAGGCTGAGTGGAGTGCAGGTTCCCAGGCAGAGTGGGACTGGAAGTGCCCAGGCTGAGTGGAGTGAATGTGCCCAGGCTGAATGGAGTGGAGGTTCCCAGGCTGAGTGGAGTGCAGGCTCCCAGCAGAGTGGGACTGGAAGTGCCCAGGCTGAGTGGAGTGAATGTGCCCAGGCTGAGTGGAGTGAATGTGCCCAGGCAGAGTGGAGTGAATGTGCCCAGGCTGAGTGGAGTGGAGGTGCCCAGGCTGATTGGAGTGCAGGTTCCCAGGCAGAGTGGGACTGGAAGTGCCCAGGCTGAGTGGAGTGAATGTGCCCAGTCTGAGTGGAATGAATGATCCCAGGCTGAATGGGAATCAATGTGCCTAGACAGAGTGGAGTGAATGTGCCCAGGCTGAGTGGAGTGGAGGTGCCCAGGCTGATTGGAGTGCAGGTTCCCAGGCAGAGTGGGACTGGAAGTGCCCAGGCTGAGTGGAGTGAATGTGCCCAGGCTGAGTGGAATGAATGATCCCAGGCTGAATGGGAGTCAATGTGCCTAGACAGAGTGGAGTGAATGTGCCCAGGCTGAGTGGAGTGGAGGTGCCCAGGCTGAGTGGAGTGCAGGTTCCCAGGCAGAGTGGGATTGGAAGTGCCCAGGCTGAGTGGAGTAATGTACCCAGGCTGAGTGGAGTGCAGGTGCCCAGGCTGAGTGGAGTGCAGGTTCCCAGGCAGAGTGGGATTGGAAGTGCCCAGGCTTAGTGGAGTGAATGTGCCCAGGCTGAGTGGAGTGGAGGTGCCCAGGCCGAGTGGAGTGCAGGTTCCCAGGCAGAGTGGGACTGGAAGTGCCCAGGCGGAGTGGAGTGAATGTGCCCAGGCTGAATGGGATTCAATGTGCCTAGACAGAGTGGAGTGAATGTGCCCGGCCGCCGGAGCCCGAAACGTGCGTTTCCCCATTGCCTTGAATGGGCGCGGAGAGAGGGGGGCGCTTTTTGGCTCGTGGCGCGGTCACCGTTGCGCCAAAGCGTCAAGTCTCACACCTCCCCGTGCTCGGGGCGGCCCCTTGGAGCTAACTAACGGGGTTTGGATGGGCTGCGAGGCCGCCCAGGAGAACGGGTCCAAACCGCGTTCCGATCGGACGAGAATTGAGGGCGGGACACAGTTCCGCGGTTCACTTTCCGCCCGGGCAAAGGGCCTATAACTTGCGGCGGGAGGGCTTAAGAGTGGGCCCCCGCGAGTCGGGTGGAGAGCCGGGTGTGGAGAGGAGTAGCGGAGGTTCCCAGTCAGAGTGGGAGTGGAGGTTCCTGGGCAGAGTGGGACTGGAAGTGCCCAGGCTGAGTGGAGTGAATGTGCCCTGGCTGAGTGGAGTGAATGTGGCCAGGCTGAGTGGAGTGGAGGTGCCCAGGCCGAGTGGAGTGCAGGTTCCCAGGCAGAGTGGGACTGGAAGTGCCCAGGCTGAGTGGAGTGAATGTGCCCAGGCTGAGTGGAGTGGAGGTGCCCAGGCTGAGTGGAGTTGGGGGTCCCTGGCAGAGTGGGACTGGAAGTGCCCAGGCTGAGTGGAGTGAATGTACCCAGGCTGAGTGGAGTGGAGGTGCCCAGGCTGAGTGGAGTGCAGGTTCCCAGGCAGAGTGGGATTGGAAGTGCCCAGGCTGAGTGGAGTGAATGTGCCCAGGCTGAGTGGAGTTGGGGTTCCCTGGCAGAGTGGGACTGGAAGTGCCAAGGCTGAGTGGAGTGAATGTGCCCAGGCTGAGTGGAGTGGAGGTGCCCAGGCCGAGTGGAGTGCAGGTTCCCAGGCAGAGTGGGACTGAAAGTGCCCAGGCTGAGTGGAGTGAATGTGCCCCAGGCTGAATGGAGTGGAGGTGCCCAGACTGAGTGGAGTGCAGGTTCCCAGGCAGAGTGGGACTGGAAGTGCCCAGGCTGAGTGGAGTGAATGTGCCCAGGCTGAGTGGAGTGGAGGTGCCCAGGCTGAGTGGAGTTGGGGTTCCCTGGCAGAGTGGGACTGGAAGTGCCAAGGCTGAGTGGAGTGAAGGTACCCAGGCTGAGTGGAGTGGAGGTGCCCAGGCTGAGTGGAGTGCAGGTTCCCAGCAGAGTGGGACTGGAAGTGCCCAGGCTGAGTGGAGTGAATGTGCCCAGGCTGAATGGAGTGGAGGTGCCCAGGCTGAGTGGAGGTGCCCAGGCTGAGTGGAGTGCAGGTTCCCAGGCAGAGTGGGATTGGAAGTGCCCAGGCTGAGTGGAGTGAATGTACCCAGGCTGAGTGGAGTGGAGGGGCCCAGTCTGAGTCGAGTGCAGGTTCCCAGGCAGAGTGGGATTGGAAGTGCCCAGGCTGAGTGGAGTGAATGTGCCCAGGCTGAGTGGAGTGGAGGTGCCCAGGCCGAGTGGAGTGCAGGTTCCCAGGCAGAGTGGGACTGGAAGTGCCCAGGCGGAGTGGAGTGAATGTGACCAGGCTGAATGGGAGTCAATGTGCCTAGACAGAGTGGAGTGAATGTGCCCAGCCGCCGGAGCCCGAAACGTGCGTTTCCCCATTGCCTTGAATGGGCGCGGAGAGAGGGGGGCGCTTTTTGGCTCGTGGCGCGGGCACCGTTGCGGCAAAGCGTCAAGTGTCACACCTCCCCGTGCTCGGGGCGGCCCCTTGGAGCTAACTGGCTGGGTCTGGAGGGGCTGCGAGGCCGCCCAGGAGAACGGGTGCAAACCGCGTTCCGATCGGACGAGAATTGAGGGCGGGACACAGTTCCGCGGTTCACTTTCCGCCCCGGCAAAGGGCCTATAACTTGCGGCGGGAGGGCTTAAGAGTGGGCCCCCGCGAGTCGGGTGGAGAGCCGGGTGTGGAGAGGAGTAGCGGAGGTTCCCAGTCAGAGTGGGAGTGGAGGTTCCTGGGCAGAGTGGGACTGGAAGTGCCCAGGCTGAGTGGAGTGAATGTGCCCTGGCTGAGTGGAGTGAATGTGCCCAGGCTGAGTGGAGTGAATGTGCCCAGGCTGAGTGGAGTGAATGTGCCCAGGCTGACTGGAGAGAATGTGCGCAGGCTGAGTGGATTGGAGGTGCCCAGGCTGAGTGGAGTGGAGGTTCCCAGGCAGAGTGGGACTGGAAGTGCCCAGGCTGAGTGGAGTGAATGTGCCCAGGCTGAGTGGAGTGGAGGTGCCCAGGCTGAGTGGAGTTGGGGTTCCCTGGCAGAGTGGGACTGGAAGTGCCAAGGCTGAGTGGAGTGAATGTGCCCAGGCTGAGTGGAGTGGAGGTGCCCAGGCCGAGTGGAGTGCAGGTTCCCAGGCAGAGTGGGACTGGAAGTGCCCAGGCGGAGTGGAGTGAATGTGCCCAGGCTGAATGGGAGTCAATGTGCCTAGACAGAGTGGAGTGAATGTGCCCAGCCGCCGGAGCCCGAAACGTGCGTTTCCCCATTGCCTTGAATGCGCGCGGAGAGAGGGGGGCGCTTTTTGGCTCGTGGCGCGGGCACCGTTGCGCCAAAGCGTCAAGTGTCACACCTCCCCGTGCTCGGGGCGGCCCCTTGGAGCTAACTGGCTGGGTCTGGAGGAGCTGCGAGGCCGCCCAGGAGAACGGGTCCAAACCGCGTTCCGATCGGACGAGAATTGAGGGCGGGACACAGTTCCGCGGTTCACTTTCCGCCCGGGCAAAGGGCCTATAACTTACGGCGGGAGGGCTTAAGAGTGGGCCCCCGCGAGTCGGGTGGAGAGCCGGGTGTGGAGAGGAGTAGCGGAGGTTCCCAGTCAGAGTGGGAGTGGAGGTTCCTGGGCAGAGTGGGACTGGAAGTGCCCAGGCTGAGTGGAGTGAATGTGCCCTGGCTGAGTGGAGTGAATGTGGCCAGGCTGAGTGGAGTGAATGTGCCCAGGCTGAGTGGAGTGAATGTGCCCAGGCTGACTGGAGAGAATGTGCCCAGGCTGAGTGGATTGGAGGTGCCCAGGCTGAGTGGAGTGCAGGTTCCCAGGCAGAGTGGGACTGGAAGTGCCCAGGCTGAGTGGAGTGAATGTGCCCAGGCTGAGTGGAGTGAATGATCCCAGGCTGAATGGGAGTCAACGTGCCTAGACAGAGTGGAGTGAATGTGCCCAGGCTGAGTGCAGTGGAGGTGCCCAGGCTGAGTGGAGTTGGGGTTCCCAGGCAGAGAGGGACTGGAAGTGCCCTGGCTGAGTGGAGTGAATGTGCCCAGGCTGAGTGGAGTGGAGGTGCCCAGGCTGAATGGAGTTGGGGTTCCCAGGCAGAGTGGGACTGGAAGTGCCCAGGCTGAGTGGAGTGCAGGTTCCCAGGCAGAGTGGGATTGGAAGTGCCCAGGCTGAGTGGAGTGAATGTGCCCAGGCTGACTGGAGTGGAGGTGCCCAGTCCGAGTGGAGTGCAGGTTCCCAGGCAGAGTGGGACTGGAAGTGCCCAGGCGGAGTGGAGTGAATGTGCCCAGGCTGAATGGGAGTCAATGTGCCTAGACAGAGTGGAGTGAATGTGCCCAGCCGCCGGAGCCCGAAACGTGCGTTTCCCCATTGCCTTGAATGGGCGCGGAGAGAGGGGGGCGCTTTTTGGCTCGTGGCGCGGGCACCGTTGCGCCAAAGCGTCAAGTGTCACCCCTCCCCGTGCTCGGGGTGGCCCCTTGGAGCTAACTGGCTGGGTCTGGAGGGGCTGCGAGGCCGCCCAGGAGAACGGGTCCAAACCGCGTTCCGATCGGACGAGAATTGAGGGCGGGACACAGTTCCACGGTTCACTTTCCGCCCGGGCAAAGGGCCTATTACTTGCGGCGGGAGGGCTTAAGAGTGGGACCCCGTGAGTCGGGTGGAGAGCCGGGTGTGGAGAGGAGTAGCGGAGGTTCCCAGTCAGAGTGGGAGTGGAGGTTCCTGGGCAGAGTGGGACTGGAAGTGCCCAGGCTGAGTGGAGTGAATGTGCCCTGGCTGAGTGGAGTGAATGTGGCCAGGCTGAGTGGAGTGGAGGTGCCCAGGCTGAGTGGAGTGAATGTGCCCAGGCTGACTGGAGAGAATGTGCCCAGGCTGAGTGGATTGGAGGTGCCCAGGCTGAGTGGAGTGCAGGTTCCCAGGCAGAGTGGGACTGGAAGTGCCCAGGCTGAGTGGAGTGAATGTGCCCAGGCTGAGTGGAGTGGAGGTGCCCAGGCTGAGTGGAGTTGGGGTTCCCTGGCAGAGTGGGACTGGAAGTGCCAAGGCTGAGTGGAGTGAATGTGCCCAGGCTGAGTGGAGTGGAGGTGCCCAGGCCGAGTGGAGTTGGGGTTCCCAGGCAGAGTGGGACTGGAAGTGCCCAGGCGGAGTGGAGTGAATGTGCCCAGGCTGAATGGGAGTCAATGTGCCTAGACAGAGTGGAGTGAATGTGCCCGGCCGCCGGAGCCCGAAACGTGCGTTTCCCCATTGCCTTGAATGGGCGCGGAGAGAGGGGGGCGCTTTTTGGCTCGTGGCGCGGGCACCGTTGCGCCAAAGCGTCAAGTGTCACACCTCCCCGTGCTCGGGGCGGCCCCATGGAGCTAACAGGCTGGGTCTGGAGGGGCTGCGAGGCCGCCCAGGAGAACGGGTCCAAACCGTGTTCCGATCGGACGAGAATTGAGGGCGGGACACAGTTCCGCGGTTCACTTTCCGCCCGGGCAAAGGGCCTATAACTTGCGGCGGGAGGGCTTAAGAGTGGGCCCCCGCGAGTCGGGTGGAGAGCCGGGTGTGGAGAGGAGTAGCGGAGGTTCCCAGTCAGAGTGGGAGTGGAGGTTCCTGGGCAGAGTGGGACTGGAAGTGCCCAGGCTGAGTGGAGTGAATGTGCCCTGGCTGAGTGGAGTGAATGTGGCAAGGCTGAGTGGAGTGGAGGTGCCCAGGCTGAGTGGAGTGAATGTGCCCAGGCTGACTGGAGAGAATGTGCCCAGGCTGAGTGGATTGGAGGTGCCCAGGCTGAGTGGAGTGCAGGTTCCCAGGCAGAGTGGGACTGGAAGTGCCCAGGCTGAGTGGAGTGAATGTGCCCAGGCTGAGTGGAGTGGAGGTGCCCAGGCTGAGTGGAGTTGGGGTTCCCTGGCAGAGTGGGACTGGAAGTGCCAAGGCTGAGTGGAGTGAATGTGCCCAGGCTGAGTGGAGTGGAGGTGCCCAGGCCGAGTGGAGTTGGGGTTCCCAGGCAGAGTGGGACTGGAAGTGCCCAGGCGGAGTGGAGTGAATGTGCCCAGGCTGAATGGGAGTCAATGTGCCTAGACAGAGTGGAGTGAATGTGCCCGGCCGCCGGAGCCCGAAACGTGCGTTTCCCCATTGCCTTGAATGGGCGCGGAGAGAGGGGGGCGCTTTTTGGCTCGTGGCGCGGGCACCGTTGCGCCAAAGCCTCAAGTGTCACACCTCCCCGTGCTCGGGGCGGCCCCTTGGAGCTAACTGGCTGGGTCTGGAGGGGCTGCGAGGCCGCCCAGGAGAACGGGTCCAAACCGCGTTCCGATCGGACGAGAATTGAGGGCGGGACACAGTTCCGCGGTTCACTTTCCGCCCGGGCAAAGGGCCTATAACTTGCGGCGGGAGGGCTTAAGAGTGGGCCCCCGCGAGTCGGGTGGAGAGCCGGGTGTGGAGAGGAGTAGCGGAGGTTCCCAGTCAGAGTGGGAGTGGAGGTTCCTGGGCAGAGTGGGACTGGAAGTGCCCAGGCTGAGTGGAGTGAATGTGCCCTGGCTGAGTGGAGTGAATGTGGCCAGGCTGAGTGGAGTGGAGGAGCCCAGGCTGAGAGGAGTGCAGGCACCCAGGCAGAGTGGGATTGGAAGTGCCCAGGCTGAGTGGAGTGAATGTGCCCAGGCTGAGTGGAGTGGAGGTGCCCAGGCCGAGTGGAGTGCAGGTTCCCAGGCAGAGTGGGACTGGAAGTGCCCAGGCTGAGTGGAGTGAATGTGCCCAGGCTGAGTGGAGTGGAGTTGCCCAGGCTGAGTGGAGTTGGGGTTCCCTGGCAGAGTGGGACTGGAAGTGCCAAGGCTGAGTGGAGTGAATGTGCCCAGGCTGAGTGGAGTGGAGGTGCCCAGGCCGAGTGGAGTGCAGGTTCCCAGGCAGAGTGGGACTGAAAGTGCCCAGGCTGAGTGGAGTGAATGTGCCCAGGCTGAGTGGAGTGGAGGTGCCCCAGCTGAGTGGAGTTGGGGTTCCCTGGCAGAGTGGGACTGGAAGTGCCAAGGCTGAGTGGAGTGAAGGTACCCAGGCTGAGTGGAGTGGAGGTGCCCAGGCTGAGTGGAGTGCAGGTTCCCAGGCAGAGTGGGATTGGAAGTGCCAAGGCTGAGTGGAGTGAATGTGCCCAGGCTGAGTGGAGTGGAGGTGCCCAGGCTGAGTGGAGTTGGGGTTCCCTGGCAGAGTGGGATTGGAAGTGCCCAGGCTGAGTGGAGTGAACGTGCCCAGGCTGAGTGGAGTGGAGGTGCCCAGGCTGAGTGGAGTTGGGGTTCCCTGGCAGAGTGGGACTGGAAGTGCCAAGGCTGAGTGGAGTGAAGGTACCCAGGCTGAGTGGAGGGGAGGTGCCCAGGCTGAGTGGAGTGCAGGTTCCCAGCAGAGTGGGACTGGAAGTGCCCAGGCTGAGTGGAGTGAATGTGCCCAGGCTGAATGGAGTGGAGGTGCCCAGGCTGAGTGGAGGTGCCCAGGCTGAGTGGAGTGCAGGTTCCCAGGCAGAGTGGGATTGGAAGTGCCCAGGCTGAGTGGAGTGAATGTGCCCAGGCTGAGTGGAGTGGAGGTGCCCAGGCTGAATGGAGTAGGGGTTCCCAGGCAGAGTGGGACTGGAAGTGCCCAGGCTGAGTGGAGTGAATGTGCCCAGGCTGAGTGGAGTGGAGGTGCCCAGGCTGAGTGGAGTTGGGGTTCCCTGGCAGAGTGGGACTGGAAGTGCCAACGCTGAGTGGAGTGAATGTGCCCAGGCTGAGTGGAGTGGAGGTGCCCAGGCTGAGTGGAGTGCAGGTTCCCAGGCAGAGTGGGATTGGAAGTGCCCAGGCTGAGTGGAGTGAATGTGCCCAGGCTGAATGGGAGTCAATGTGCCTAGACAGAGTGGAGTGAATGTGCCCGGCCGCCGGAGCCCGAAACGTGCGTTTCCCCATTGCCTTGAATGGGCGCGGAGAGAGGGGGGCGCTTTTTGGCTCGTGGCGCGGGCACCGTTGCGCCAAAGCGTCAAGTGTCACACCTCCCCGTGCTCGGGGCGGCCCCTTGGAGCTAACTGGCTGGGTCTGGAGGGGCTGCGAGGCCGCCCAGGAGAACGGGTCCAAACCGCGTTCCGATCGGACGAGAATTGAGGGCGGGAC
Source organism: Conger conger (assembly GCF_963514075.1). Taxonomy (NCBI): domain Eukaryota; kingdom Metazoa; phylum Chordata; class Actinopteri; order Anguilliformes; family Congridae; genus Conger; species Conger conger. The sequence continues at coordinate 529,477 of NW_026890380.1, forward strand.
ACAGTTCCGCGGTTCACTTTCCGCCCGGGCAAAGGGCCTATAACTTGCGGCGGGAGGGCTTAAGAGTGGGCCCCCGCGAGTCGGGTGGAGAGCCGGGTGTGGAGAGGAGTAGCGGAGGTTCCCAGTCAGAGTGGGAGTGGAGGTTCCTGGGCAGAGTGGGACTGGAAGTGCCCAGGCTGAGTGGAGTGAATGTGCCCTGGCTGAGTGGAGTGAATGTGGCCAGGCTGAGTGGAGTGGAGGAGCCCAGGCTGAGAGGAGTGCAGGCACCCAGGCAGAGTGGGATTGGAAGTGCCCAGGCTGAGTGGAGTGAATGTGCCCAGGCTGAGTGGAGTGGAGGTGCCCAGGCCGAGTGGAGTGCAGGTTCCCAGGCAGAGTGGGACTGGAAGTGCCCAGGCTGAGTGGAGTGAATGTGCCCAGGCTGAGTGGAGTGGAGTTGCCCAGGCTGAGTGGAGTTGGGGTTCCCTGGCAGAGTGGGACTGGAATTGCCAAGGCTGAGTGGAGTGAATGTGCCCAGGCTGAGTGGAGTGGAGGTGCCCAGGCCGAGTGGAGTGCAGGTTCCCAGGCAGAGTGGGACTGAAAGTGCCCAGGCTGAGTGGAGTGAATGTGCCCAGGCTGAGTGGAGTGGAGGTGCCCCAGCTGAGTGGAGTTGGGGTTCCCTGGCAGAGTGGGACTGGAAGTGCCAAGGCTGAGTGGAGTGAAGGTACCCAGGCTGAGTGGAGTGGAGGTGCCCAGGCTGAGTGGAGTGCAGGTTCCCAGGCAGAGTGGGATTGGAAGTGCCAAGGCTGAGTGGAGTGAATGTGCCCAGGCTGAGTGGAGTGGAGGTGCCCAGGCTGAGTGGAGTGCAGGTTCCCAGGCAGAGTGGGATTGGAAGTGCCCAGACTGAGTGGAGTAATTTACCCAGGCTGAGTGGAGTGCAGGTGCCCAGGCTGAGTGGAGTGCAGGTTCCCAGGCAGAGTGGGATTGGAAGTGCCCAGGCTGAGTGGAGTGAATGTGCCCAGGCTGAGTGGAGTGGAGGTGCCCAGGCCGAGTGGAGTGCAGGTTCCCAGGCAGAGTGGGACTGGAAGTGCCTAGACGGAGTGGAGTGAATGTGCCCAGCCGCCGGAGCCCGAAACGTGCGTTTCCCCATTGCCTTGAATGGGCGCGGAGAGAGGGGGGCGCTTTTTGGCTCGTGGCGCGGGCACCGTTGCGCCAAAGCGTCAAGTGTCACCCCTCCCCGTGCTCGGGGCGGCCCCTTGGAGCTAACTGGCTGGGTCTGGAGGGGCTGCGAGGCCGCCCAGGAGAACGGGTCCAAACCGCGTTCCGATCGGACGAGAATTGAGGGCAAGACACAGTTCCGCGGTTCACTTTCCGCCCGGGCAAAGGGCCTATTACTTGCGGCGGGAGGGCTTAAGAGTGGGCCCCCGTGAGTCGGGTGGAGAGCCGGGTGTGGAGAGGAGTAGCGGAGGTTCCCAGTCAGAGTGGGAGTGGAGGTTCCTGGGCAGAGTGGGACTGGAAGTGCCCAGGCTGAGTGGAGTGAATGTGCCCTGGCTGAGTGGAGTGAATGTGGCCAGGCTGAGTGGAGTGGAGGTGCCCAGGCTGAGTGGAGTGAATGTGCCCAGGCTGACTGGAGAGAATGTGCCCAGGCTGAGTGGATTGGAGGTGCCCAGGCTGAGTGGAGTGCAGGTTCCCAGGCAGAGTGGGACTGGAAGTGCCCAGGCTGAGTGGAGTGAATGTGCCCAGGCTGAGTGGAGTGGAGGTGCCCAGGCTGAGTGGAGTTGGGGTTCCCTGGCAGAGTGGGACTGGAAGTGCCAAGGCTGAGTGGAGTGAATGTGCCCAGGCTGAGTGGAGTGGAGGTGCCCAGGCCGAGTGGAGTGCAGGTTCCCAGGCAGAGTGGGACTGGAAGTGCCCAGGCGGAGTGGAGTGAATGTGCCCAGGCTGAATGGGAGTCAATGTGCCTAGACAGAGTGGAGTGAATGTGCCCGGCCGCCGGAGCCCGAAACGTGCGTTTCCCCATTGCCTTGAATGGGCGCGGAGAGAGGGGGGCGCTTTTTGGCTCGTGGCGCGGGCACCGTTGCGCCAAAGCGTCAAGTGTCACACCTCCCCGTGCTCGGGGCGGCCCCTTGGAGCTAACTGGCTGGGTCTGGAGGGGCTGCGAGGCCGCCCACGAGAACGGGTCCAAACCGCGTTCCGATCGGACGAGAATTGAGGGCGGGACACAGTTCCGCGGTTCACTTTCCGCCCGGGCAAAGGGCCTATAACTTGCGGCGGGAGGGCTTAAGAGTGGGCCCCCGCGAGTCGGGTGGAGAGCCGGGTGTGGAGAGGAGTAGCGGAGGTTCCCAGTCAGAGTGGGAGTGGAGGTTCCTGGGCAGAGTGGGACTGGAAGTGCCCAGGCTGAGTGGAGTGAATGTGCCCAGGCTGAGTGGAGTGGAGGTGCCCAGGCTGAGTGGAGTTGGGGTTCCCTGGCAGAGTGGGATTGGAAGTGCCCAGGCTGAGTGGAGTGAATGTGCCCAGGCTGAGTGGAGTGGAGGTTCCCAGGCTGAATGGAGTTGGGGTTCCCAGGCAGAGTGGGACTGGAAGTGCCCAGGCTGAGTGGAGTGCAGGTTCCCAGGCAGAGTGGGATTGGAAGTGCCCAGGCTGAGTGGAGTGAATGTGCCCAGGCTGACTGGAGTGGAGGTGCCCAGGCCGAGTGGAGTGCAGGTTCCCAGGCAGAGTGGGACTGGAAGTGCCCAGGCGGAGTGGAGTGAATGTGCCCAGGCTGAATGGGAGTCAATGTGCCTAGACAGAGTGGAGTGAATGTGGCCAGCCGCCGGAGCCCGAAACGTGCGTTTCCCCATTGCCTTGAATGGGCGCGGAGAGAGGGGGGCGCTTTTTGGCTCGTGGCGCGGGCACCGTTGCGCCAAAGCGTCAAGTGTCACCCCTCCCCGTGCTCGGGGCGGCCCCTTGGAGCTAACTGGCTGGGTCTGGAGGGGCTGCGAGGCCGCCCAGGAGAACGGGTCCAAACCGCGTTCCGATCGGACGAGAATTGAGGGTGGGCCCGCGCGAGTCGGGTGGATAGCCGGGAGTGGAGTGGAGTAGCGGAGGTTCCCAGTCAGAGTGGGAGTGGAGGTTCCTGGGCAGAGTGGGACTGGAAGTGCCCAGGCTGAGTGGAGTGAATGTGCCCTGGCTGAGTGGAGTGAATGTGCCCAGGCTGAGTGGAGTGAATGTGCCCAGGCTTAGTGGAGTGAATGTGCCCAGGCTGACTGGAGAGAATGTGCGCAGGCTGAGTGGATTGGAGGTGCCAAGGCTGAGTGGAGTGGAGGTTCCCAGGCAGAGTGGGACTGGAAGTGCCCAGGCTGAGTGGAGTGAATGTGCCCAGGCTGAGTGGAGTGGAGGTGCCCAGGCTGAGTGGAGTTGGGGTTCCCTGGCAGAGTGGGACTGGAAGTGCCAAGGCTGAGTGGAGTGAATGTGCCCAGGCTGAGTGGAGTGGAGGTGCCCAGGCTGATTGGAGTGCAGGTTCCCAGGCAGAGTGGGACTGGAAGTGCCCAGGCTGAGTGGAGTGAATGTGCCCAGGCTGAATGGAGTGGAGGTGCCCAGGCTGAGTGGAGTGCAGGTTCCCAGGCAGAGTGGGATTGGAAGTGCCCAGGCTGAGTGGAGTGAATGTGCCCAGGCTGAGTGGAGTGGAGGTGCCCAGGCTGAGTGGAGTGCAGGTTCCCAGGCAGAGTGGGATCGGAAGTGCCCAGGCGGAGTGGAGTGAATGTGCCCAGGCTGAATGGGAGTCAATGTGCCTAGACAGAGTGGAGTGAATGTGCCCAGCCGCCGGAGCCCGAAACGTGCGTTTCCCCATTGCCTTGAATCGGTGCGGAGAGAGGGGGGCGCTTTTTGGCTCGTGGCGCGGGCACCGTTGCGCCAAAGCGTCAAGTGTCACACCTCCCCGTGCTCGGGGCGGCCCCTTGGAGCTAACTGGCTGGGTCTGGAGGGGCTGCGAGGCCGCCCAGGACAACGGGTCCAAACCGCGTTCCGATCGGACGAGAATTGAGGGCGGGACACAGTTCCGCGGTTCACTTTCCGCCCGGGCAAAGGGCCTATAACTTGCGGCGGGAGGGCTTAAGAGTGGGCCCCCGCGAGTCGGGTGGAGAGCCGGGTGTGGAGAGGAGTAGCGGAGGTTCCCAGTCAGAGTGGGAGTGGAGGTTCCTGGGCAGAGTGGGACTGGAAGTGCACAGGCTGAGTGGAGTGAATGTGCCCTGGCTGAGTGGAGTGAATGTGCCCAGGCTGAGTGGAGTGAATGTGCCCAGGCTGAGTGGAGTGAATGTGCCCAGGCTGACTGGAGAGAATGTGCCCAGGCTGAGTGGATTGGAGGTGCCCAGGCTGAGTGGAGTGCAGGTTCCCAGGCAGAGTGGGACTGGAAGTGCCCAGGCTGAGTGGAGTGAATGTGCCCAGGCTGAGTGGAGTGAATGATCCCAGGCTGAATGGGAGTCAATGTGCCTAGACAGAGTGGAGTGAATGTGCCCAGGCTGAGTGGAGTGGAGGTGCCCAGGCTGAGTGGAGTTGGGGTTCCCAGGCAGAGAGGGACTGGAAGTGCCCTGGCTGAGTGGAGTGAATGTGCCCAGGCTGAGTGGAGTGGAGGTGCCCAGGCTGAATGGAGTTGGGGTTCCCAGGCAGAGTGGGACTGGAAGTGCCCAGGCTGAGTGGAGTGCAGGTTCCCAGGCAGAGTGGGATTGGAAGTGCCCAGGCTGAGTGGAGTGAATGTGCCCAGGCTGACTGGAGTGGAGGTGCCCAGGCCGAGTGGAGTGCAGGTTCCCAGGCAGAGTGGGACTGGAAGTGCCCAGGCTGCGTGGAGTGGAGGTTCCCAGGCTGAGTGGAGTGCAGGCTCCCAGCAGAGTGGGACTGGAAGTGCCCAGGCTGAGTGGAGTGAATGTGCCCAGGTTGAGTGGAGTGAATGTGCCCAGGCAGAGTGGAGTGAATGTGCCCAGGCTGAGTGGAGTGGAGGTGCCCAGGCTGATTGGAGTGCAGGTTCCCAGGCAGAGTGGGACTGGAAGTGCCCAGGCTGAGTGGAATGAATGTGCCCAGGCTGAGTGGAGTGAATGATCCCAGGCTGAATGGGAGTCAATGTGCCTAGACAGAGTGGAGTGAATGTGCCCAGGCTGAGTGGAGTGGAGGTGCCCAGGCTGAGTGGAGTTGGGGTTCCCAGGCAGAGAGGGACTGGAAGTGCCCTGGCTGAGTGGAGTGAATGTGCTCAGGCTCCGTGGAGTGGAGGTTCCCAGGCTGAGTGGAGTGCAGGCTCCCAGCAGAGTGGGACTGGAAGTGCCCAGGCTGAGTGGAGTGAATGTGCCCAGGCTGAATGGAGTGGAGGTGCCCAGGCTGAGTGGAGTGCAGGTTCCCAGGCAGAGTGGGATTGGAAGTGCCCAGGCTGAGTGGAGTGGAGGTGCCCAGGCTGAATGGAGTTGGGGTTCCCTGGCAGAGTGGAACTGGAAGTGCCAACGGTGAGTGGAGTGAATGTGCCCTGGCTGAGTGGAGTGAATGTGGCCAGGCTGAGTGGAGTGGAGGTGCCCAGGCTGAGTGGAGTTGGGGGTCCCTGGCAGAGTGGGACTGGAAGTGCCAAGGCTGAGTGGAGTGAATGTGCCCAGGCTGAGTGGAGTGGAGGTTCCCAGGCTGAGTGGAGTGCAGGTTCCCAGCAGAATGGGATTGGAAGTACCCAGGCTGAGTGGAGTGGAGGTGCCCAGGCTGAGTGGAGTGCTGGTTCCCAGGCAGAGTGGGATTGGAAGTTCCCAGGCTGAGTGGAGTGAATGTCCCCAGGCTGAGTGGATTGCATGTGCCCTGGCTGAGTGGAGTGCAGGTTCCCTGGCAGAGTGGGATTGGAAGTGCCCAGGCTGAATGGAGTGAATGTGCCAAGGCTGACTGGAGTGGAGGTGCCCAGGCCGAGTGGAGTGCAGGTTCCCAGGCAGAGTGGGACTGGAAGTGCCCAGGCGGAGTGGAGTGAATGTGCCCAGGCTGAATGGGAGTCAATGTGCCTAGACAGAGTGGAGTGAATGTGACCGGCCGCCGGAGCCCGAAACGTGCGTTTCCCCATTGCCTTGAATGGGCGCGGAGAGAGGGGGGCGCTTTTTGGCTCGTGGCGCGGGCACCGTTCCGCCAAAGCGTCAAGTGTCACACCTCCCCCTGCTCGGGGCGGCCCCTTGGAGCTAACTGGCTGGGTCTGGAGGGGCTGCGAGGCCGCCCAGGAGAACGGGTCCAAACCGCGTTCCGATCGGACGAGAATTGAGGGCGGGACACAGTTCCGCGGTTCACTTTCCGCCCGGGCAAAGGGCCTATTACTTGCGGCGGGAGGGCTTAAGAGTGGGCCCCCGTGAGTCGGGTGGAGAGCCGGGTGTGGAGAGGAGTAGCGGAGGTTCCCAGTCAGAGTGGGAGTGGAGGTTCCTGGGCAGAGTGGGACTGGAAGTGCCCAGGCTGAGTGGAGTGAATGTGCCCTGGCTGAGTGGAGTGAATGTGGCCAGGCTGAGTGGAGTGGAGGTGCCCAGGCTGAGTGGAGTGAATGTGCCCAGGCTGACTGGAGAGAATGTGCCCAGGCTGAGTGGATTGGAGGTGCCCAGGCTGAGTGGAGTGCAGGTTCCCAGGCAGAGTGGGACTGGAAGTGCCCAGGCTGAGTGGAGTGAATGTGCCCAGGCTGCATGGAGTGGAGGTTCCCAGGCTGAGTGGAGTGCAGGCTCCCAGCAGAGTGGGACTGGAAGTGCCCAGGCTGAGTGGAGTGAATGTGCCCAGGCTGAGTGGAGTGAATGTGCCCAGGCAGAGTGGAGTGAATGTGCCCAGGCTGAGTGGAGTGGAGGTGCCCAGGCTGATTGGAGTGCAGGTTCCCAGGCAGAGTGGGACTGGAAGTGCCCAGGCTGAGTGGAGTGAATGTGCCCAGTCTGAGTGGAATGAATGATCCCAGGCTGAATGGGAATCAATGTGCCTAGACAGAGTGGAGTGAATGTGCCCAGGCTGAGTGGAGTGGAGGTGCCCAGGCTGATTGGAGTGCAGGTTCCCAGGCAGAGTGGGACTGGAAGTGCCCAGGCTGAGTGGAGTGAATGTGCCCAGGCTGAGTGGAATGAATGATCCCAGGCTGAATGGGAGTCAATGTGCCTAGACAGAGTGGAGTGAATGTGCCCAGGCTGAGTGGAGTGGAGGTGCCCAGGCTGAGTGGAGTGCAGGTTCCCAGGCAGAGTGGGATTGGAAGTGCCCGGGCTGAGTGGAGTAATGTACCCAGGCTGAGTGGAGTGCAGGTGCCCAGGCTGAGTGGAGTGCAGGTTCCCAGGCAGAGTGGGACTGGAAGTGCCCAGGCGGAGTGGAGTGAATGTGCCCAGGCTGAATGGGATTCAATGTGCCTAGACAGACTGGAGTGAATGTGCCCGGCCGCCGGAGCCCGAAACGTGCGTTTCCCCATTGCCTTGAATGGGCGCGGAGAGAGGGGGGCGCTTTTTGGCTCGTGGCGCGGTCACCGTTGCGCCAAAGCGTCAAGTGTCACACCTCCCCGTGCTCGGGGCGGCCCCTTGGAGCTAACTAACGGGGTTTGGATGGGCTGCGAGGCCGCCCAGGAGAACGGGTCCAAACCGCGTTCCGATCGGACGAGAATTGAGGGCGGGACACAGTTCCGCGGTTCACTTTCCGCCCGGGCAAAGGGCCTATAACTTGCGGCGGGAGGGCTTAAGAGTGGGCCCCCGCGAGTCGGGTGGAGAGCCGGGTGTGGAGAGGAGTAGCGGAGGTTCCCAGTCAGACTGGGAGTGGAGGTTCCTGGGCAGAGTGGGACTGGAAGTGCCCAGGCTGAGTGGAGTGAATGTGCCCTGGCTGAGTGGAGTGAATGTGGCCAGGCTGAGTGGAGTGGAGGTGCCCAGGCCGAGTGGAGTGCAGGTTCCCAGGCAGAGTGGGACTGGAAGTGCCCAGGCTGAGTGGAGTGAATGTGCCCAGGCTGAGTGGAGTGGAGGTGCCCAGGCTGAGTGGAGTTGGGGGTCCCTGGCAGAGTGGGACTGGAAGTGCCCAGGCTGAGTGGAGTGAATGTACCCAGGCTGAGTGGAGTGGAGGTGCCCAGGCTGAGTGGAGTGCAGGTTCCCAGGCAGAGTGGGATTGGAAGTGCCCAGGCTGAGTGGAGTGAATGTGCCCAGGCTGAGTGGAGTTGGGGTTCCCTGGCAGAGTGGGACTGGAAGTGCCAAGGCTGAGTGGAGTGAATGTGCCCAGGCGGAGTGGAGTGAATGTGCCCAGGCTGAATGGGAGTCAATGTGCCTAGACAGAGTGGAGTGAATGTGCCCGGCCGCCGGAGCCCGAAACGTGCGTTTCCCCATTGCCTTGAATGGGCGCGGAGAGAGGGGGGCGCTTTTTGGCTCGTGGCGCGGGCACCGTTGCGCCAAAGCGTCAAGTGTCACACCTCCCCGTGCTCGGGGCGGCCCCTTGGAGCTAACTGGCTGGGTCTGGAGGGGCTGCGAGGCCGCCCACGAGAACGGGTCCAAACCGCGTTCCGATCGGACGAGAATTGAGGGCGGGACACAGTTCCGCGGTTCACTTTCCGCCCGGGCAAAGGGCCTATAACTTGCGGCGGGAGGGCTTAAGAGTGGGCCCCCGCGAGTCGGGTGGAGAGCCGGGTGTGGAGAGGAGTAGCGGAGGTTCCCAGTCAGAGTGGGAGTGGAGGTTCCTGGGCAGAGTGGGACTGGAAGTGCCCAGGCTGAGTGGAGTGAATGTGCCCAGGCTGAGTGGAGTGGAGGTGCCCAGGCTGAGTGGAGTTGGGGTTCCCTGGCAGAGTGGGATTGGAAGTGCCCAGGCTGAGTGGAGTGAATGTGCCCAGGCTGAGTGGAGTGGAGGTTCCCAGGCTGAATGGAGTTGGGGTTCCCAGGCAGAGTGGGACTGGAAGTGCCCAGGCTGAGTGGAGTGCAGGTTCCCAGGCAGAGTGGGATTGGAAGTGCCCAGGCTGAGTGGAGTGAATGTGCCCAGGCTGACTGGAGTGGAGGTGCCCAGGCCGAGTGGAGTGCAGGTTCCCAGGCAGAGTGGGACTGGAAGTGCCCAGGCGGAGTGGAGTGAATGTGCCCAGGCTGAATGGGAGTCAATGTGCCTAGACAGAGTGGAGTGAATGTGGCCAGCCGCCGGAGCCCGAAACGTGCGTTTCCCCATTGCCTTGAATGGGCGCGGAGAGAGGGGGGCGCTTTTTGGCTCGTGGCGCGGGCACCGTTGCGCCAAAGCGTCAAGTGTCACCCCTCCCCGTGCTCGGGGCGGCCCCTTGGAGCTAACTGGCTGGGTCTGGAGGGGCTGCGAGGCCGCCCAGGAGAACGGGTCCAAACCGCGTTCCGATCGGACGAGAATTGAGGGTGGGCCCGCGCGAGTCGGGTGGATAGCCGGGAGTGGAGTGGAGTAGCGGAGGTTCCCAGTCAGAGTGGGAGTGGAGGTTCCTGGGCAGAGTGGGACTGGAAGTGCCCAGGCTGAGTGGAGTGAATGTGCCCTGGCTGAGTGGAGTGAATGTGCCCAGGCTGAGTGGAGTGAATGTGCCCAGGCTTAGTGGAGTGAATGTGCCCAGGCTGACTGGAGAGAATGTGCGCAGGCTGAGTGGATTGGAGGTGCCAAGGCTGAGTGGAGTGGAGGTTCCCAGGCAGAGTGGGACTGGAAGTGCCCAGGCTGAGTGGAGTGAATGTGCCCAGGCTGAGTGGAGTGGAGGTGCCCAGGCTGAGTGGAGTTGGGGTTCCCTGGCAGAGTGGGACTGGAAGTGCCAAGGCTGAGTGGAGTGAATGTGCCCAGGCTGAGTGGAGTGGAGGTGCCCAGGCTGATTGGAGTGCAGGTTCCCAGGCAGAGTGGGACTGGAAGTGCCCAGGCTGAGTGGAGTGAATGTGCCCAGGCTGAATGGAGTGGAGGTGCCCAGGCTGAGTGGAGTGCAGGTTCCCAGGCAGAGTGGGATTGGAAGTGCCCAGGCTGAGTGGAGTGAATGTGCCCAGGCTGAGTGGAGTGGAGGTGCCCAGGCTGAGTGGAGTGCAGGTTCCCAGGCAGAGTGGGATCGGAAGTGCCCAGGCGGAGTGGAGTGAATGTGCCCAGGCTGAATGGGAGTCAATGTGCCTAGACAGAGTGGAGTGAATGTGCCCAGCCGCCGGAGCCCGAAACGTGCGTTTCCCCATTGCCTTGAATCGGTGCGGAGAGAGGGGGGCGCTTTTTGGCTCGTGGCGCGGGCACCGTTGCGCCAAAGCGTCAAGTGTCACACCTCCCCGTGCTCGGGGCGGCCCCTTGGAGCTAACTGGCTGGGTCTGGAGGGGCTGCGAGGCCGCCCAGGACAACGGGTCCAAACCGCGTTCCGATCGGACGAGAATTGAGGGCGGGACACAGTTCCGCGGTTCACTTTCCGCCCGGGCAAAGGGCCTATAACTTGCGGCGGGAGGGCTTAAGAGTGGGCCCCCGCGAGTCGGGTGGAGAGCCGGGTGTGGAGAGGAGTAGCGGAGGTTCCCAGTCAGAGTGGGAGTGGAGGTTCCTGGGCAGAGTGGGACTGGAAGTGCACAGGCTGAGTGGAGTGAATGTGCCCTGGCTGAGTGGAGTGAATGTGCCCAGGCTGAGTGGAGTGAATGTGCCCAGGCTGAGTGGAGTGAATGTGCCCAGGCTGACTGGAGAGAATGTGCCCAGGCTGAGTGGATTGGAGGTGCCCAGGCTGAGTGGAGTGCAGGTTCCCAGGCAGAGTGGGACTGGAAGTGCCCAGGCTGAGTGGAGTGAATGTGCCCAGGCTGAGTGGAGTGAATGATCCCAGGCTGAATGGGAGTCAATGTGCCTAGACAGAGTGGAGTGAATGTGCCCAGGCTGAGTGGAGTGGAGGTGCCCAGGCTGAGTGGAGTTGGGGTTCCCAGGCAGAGAGGGACTGGAAGTGCCCTGGCTGAGTGGAGTGAATGTGCCCAGGCTGAGTGGAGTGGAGGTGCCCAGGCTGAATGGAGTTGGGGTTCCCAGGCAGAGTGGGACTGGAAGTGCCCAGGCTGAGTGGAGTGCAGGTTCCCAGGCAGAGTGGGATTGGAAGTGCCCAGGCTGAGTGGAGTGAATGTGCCCAGGCTGACTGGAGTGGAGGTGCCCAGGCCGAGTGGAGTGCAGGTTCCCAGGCAGAGTGGGACTGGAAGTGCCCAGGCTGCGTGGAGTGGAGGTTCCCAGGCTGAGTGGAGTGCAGGCTCCCAGCAGAGTGGGACTGGAAGTGCCCAGGCTGAGTGGAGTGAATGTGCCCAGGTTGAGTGGAGTGAATGTGCCCAGGCAGAGTGGAGTGAATGTGCCCAGGCTGAGTGGAGTGGAGGTGCCCAGGCTGATTGGAGTGCAGGTTCCCAGGCAGAGTGGGACTGGAAGTGCCCAGGCTGAGTGGAATGAATGTGCCCAGGCTGAGTGGAGTGAATGATCCCAGGCTGAATGGGAGTCAATGTGCCTAGACAGAGTGGAGTGAATGTGCCCAGGCTGAGTGGAGTGGAGGTGCCCAGGCTGAGTGGAGTTGGGGTTCCCAGGCAGAGAGGGACTGGAAGTGCCCTGGCTGAGTGGAGTGAATGTGCTCAGGCTCCGTGGAGTGGAGGTTCCCAGGCTGAGTGGAGTGCAGGCTCCCAGCAGAGTGGGACTGGAAGTGCCCAGGCTGAGTGGAGTGAATGTGCCCAGGCTGAATGGAGTGGAGGTGCCCAGGCTGAGTGGAGTGCAGGTTCCCAGGCAGAGTGGGATTGGAAGTGCCCAGGCTGAGTGGAGTGGAGGTGCCCAGGCTGAATGGAGTTGGGGTTCCCTGGCAGAGTGGAACTGGAAGTGCCAACGGTGAGTGGAGTGAATGTGCCCTGGCTGAGTGGAGTGAATGTGGCCAGGCTGAGTGGAGTGGAGGTGCCCAGGCTGAGTGGAGTTGGGGGTCCCTGGCAGAGTGGGACTGGAAGTGCCAAGGCTGAGTGGAGTGAATGTGCCCAGGCTGAGTGGAGTGGAGGTTCCCAGGCTGAGTGGAGTGCAGGTTCCCAGCAGAATGGGATTGGAAGTACCCAGGCTGAGTGGAGTGGAGGTGCCCAGGCTGAGTGGAGTGCTGGTTCCCAGGCAGAGTGGGATTGGAAGTTCCCAGGCTGAGTGGAGTGAATGTCCCCAGGCTGAGTGGATTGCATGTGCCCTGGCTGAGTGGAGTGCAGGTTCCCTGGCAGAGTGGGATTGGAAGTGCCCAGGCTGAATGGAGTGAATGTGCCAAGGCTGACTGGAGTGGAGGTGCCCAGGCCGAGTGGAGTGCAGGTTCCCAGGCAGAGTGGGACTGGAAGTGCCCAGGCGGAGTGGAGTGAATGTGCCCAGGCTGAATGGGAGTCAATGTGCCTAGACAGAGTGGAGTGAATGTGACCGGCCGCCGGAGCCCGAAACGTGCGTTTCCCCATTGCCTTGAATGGGCGCGGAGAGAGGGGGGCGCTTTTTGGCTCGTGGCGCGGGCACCGTTCCGCCAAAGCGTCAAGTGTCACACCTCCCCCTGCTCGGGGCGGCCCCTTGGAGCTAACTGGCTGGGTCTGGAGGGGCTGCGAGGCCGCCCAGGAGAACGGGTCCAAACCGCGTTCCGATCGGACGAGAATTGAGGGCGGGACACAGTTCCGCGGTTCACTTTCCGCCCGGGCAAAGGGCCTATTACTTGCGGCGGGAGGGCTTAAGAGTGGGCCCCCGTGAGTCGGGTGGAGAGCCGGGTGTGGAGAGGAGTAGCGGAGGTTCCCAGTCAGAGTGGGAGTGGAGGTTCCTGGGCAGAGTGGGACTGGAAGTGCCCAGGCTGAGTGGAGTGAATGTGCCCTGGCTGAGTGGAGTGAATGTGGCCAGGCTGAGTGGAGTGGAGGTGCCCAGGCTGAGTGGAGTGAATGTGCCCAGGCTGACTGGAGAGAATGTGCCCAGGCTGAGTGGATTGGAGGTGCCCAGGCTGAGTGGAGTGCAGGTTCCCAGGCAGAGTGGGACTGGAAGTGCCCAGGCTGAGTGGAGTGAATGTGCCCAGGCTGCATGGAGTGGAGGTTCCCAGGCTGAGTGGAGTGCAGGCTCCCAGCAGAGTGGGACTGGAAGTGCCCAGGCTGAGTGGAGTGAATGTGCCCAGGCTGAGTGGAGTGAATGTGCCCAGGCAGAGTGGAGTGAATGTGCCCAGGCTGAGTGGAGTGGAGGTGCCCAGGCTGATTGGAGTGCAGGTTCCCAGGCAGAGTGGGACTGGAAGTGCCCAGGCTGAGTGGAGTGAATGTGCCCAGTCTGAGTGGAATGAATGATCCCAGGCTGAATGGGAATCAATGTGCCTAGACAGAGTGGAGTGAATGTGCCCAGGCTGAGTGGAGTGGAGGTGCCCAGGCTGATTGGAGTGCAGGTTCCCAGGCAGAGTGGGACTGGAAGTGCCCAGGCTGAGTGGAGTGAATGTGCCCAGGCTGAGTGGAATGAATGATCCCAGGCTGAATGGGAGTCAATGTGCCTAGACAGAGTGGAGTGAATGTGCCCAGGCTGAGTGGAGTGGAGGTGCCCAGGCTGAGTGGAGTGCAGGTTCCCAGGCAGAGTGGGATTGGAAGTGCCCGGGCTGAGTGGAGTAATGTACCCAGGCTGAGTGGAGTGCAGGTGCCCAGGCTGAGTGGAGTGCAGGTTCCCAGGCAGAGTGGGACTGGAAGTGCCCAGGCGGAGTGGAGTGAATGTGCCCAGGCTGAATGGGATTCAATGTGCCTAGACAGACTGGAGTGAATGTGCCCGGCCGCCGGAGCCCGAAACGTGCGTTTCCCCATTGCCTTGAATGGGCGCGGAGAGAGGGGGGCGCTTTTTGGCTCGTGGCGCGGTCACCGTTGCGCCAAAGCGTCAAGTGTCACACCTCCCCGTGCTCGGGGCGGCCCCTTGGAGCTAACTAACGGGGTTTGGATGGGCTGCGAGGCCGCCCAGGAGAACGGGTCCAAACCGCGTTCCGATCGGACGAGAATTGAGGGCGGGACACAGTTCCGCGGTTCACTTTCCGCCCGGGCAAAGGGCCTATAACTTGCGGCGGGAGGGCTTAAGAGTGGGCCCCCGCGAGTCGGGTGGAGAGCCGGGTGTGGAGAGGAGTAGCGGAGGTTCCCAGTCAGACTGGGAGTGGAGGTTCCTGGGCAGAGTGGGACTGGAAGTGCCCAGGCTGAGTGGAGTGAATGTGCCCTGGCTGAGTGGAGTGAATGTGGCCAGGCTGAGTGGAGTGGAGGTGCCCAGGCCGAGTGGAGTGCAGGTTCCCAGGCAGAGTGGGACTGGAAGTGCCCAGGCTGAGTGGAGTGAATGTGCCCAGGCTGAGTGGAGTGGAGGTGCCCAGGCTGAGTGGAGTTGGGGGTCCCTGGCAGAGTGGGACTGGAAGTGCCCAGGCTGAGTGGAGTGAATGTACCCAGGCTGAGTGGAGTGGAGGTGCCCAGGCTGAGTGGAGTGCAGGTTCCCAGGCAGAGTGGGATTGGAAGTGCCCAGGCTGAGTGGAGTGAATGTGCCCAGGCTGAGTGGAGTTGGGGTTCCCTGGCAGAGTGGGACTGGAAGTGCCAAGGCTGAGTGGAGTGAATGTGCCCAGGCTGAGTGGAGTGGAGGTGCCCAGGCCGAGTGGAGTGCAGGTTCCCAGGCAGAGTGGGACTGAAAGTGCCCAGGCTGAGTGGAGTGAATGTGCCCCAGGCTGAATGGAGTGGAGGTGCCCAGACTGAGTGGAGTGCAGGTTCCCAGGCAGAGTGGGACTGGAAGTGCCCAGGCTGAGTGGAGTGAATGTGCCCAGGCTGAGTGGAGTGGAGGTGCCCAGGCTGAGTGGAGTTGGGGTTCCCTGGCAGAGTGGGACTGGAAGTGCCAAGGCTGAGTGGAGTGAAGGTACCCAGGCTGAGTGGAGTGGAGGTGCCCAGGCTGAGTGGAGTGCAGGTTCCCAGCAGAGTGGGACTGGAAGTGCCCAGGCTGAGTGGAGTGAATGTGCCCAGGCTGAATGGAGTGGAGGTGCCCAGGCTGAGTGGAGGTGCCCAGGCTGAGTGGAGTGCAGGTTCCCAGGCAGAGTGGGATTGGAAGTGCCCAGGCTGAGTGGAGTGAATGTACCCAGGCTGAGTGGAGTGGAGGGGCCCAGTCTGAGTCGAGTGCAGGTTCCCAGGCAGAGTGGGATTGGAAGTGCCCAGGCTGAGTGGAGTGAATGTGCCCAGGCTGAGTGGAGTGGAGGTGCCCAGGCCGAGTGGAGTGCAGGTTCCCAGGCAGAGTGGGACTGGAAGTGCCCAGGCGGAGTGGAGTGAATGTGACCAGGCTGAATGGGAGTCAATGTGCCTAGACAGAGTGGAGTGAATGTGCCCAGCCGCCGGAGCCCGAAACGTGCGTTTCCCCATTGCCTTGAATGGGCGCGGAGAGAGGGGGGCGCTTTTTGGCTCGTGGCGCGGGCACCGTTGCGGCAAAGCGTCAAGTGTCACACCTCCCCGTGCTCGGGGCGGCCCCTTGGAGCTAACTGGCTGGGTCTGGAGGGGCTGCGAGGCCGCCCAGGAGAACGGGTGCAAACCGCGTTCCGATCGGACGAGAATTGAGGGCGGGACACAGTTCCGCGGTTCACTTTCCGCCCCGGCAAAGGGCCTATAACTTGCGGCGGGAGGGCTTAAGAGTGGGCCCCCGCGAGTCGGGTGGAGAGCCGGGTGTGGAGAGGAGTAGCGGAGGTTCCCAGTCAGAGTGGGAGTGGAGGTTCCTGGGCAGAGTGGGACTGGAAGTGCCCAGGCTGAGTGGAGTGAATGTGCCCTGGCTGAGTGGAGTGAATGTGCCCAGGCTGAGTGGAGTGAATGTGCCCAGGCTGAGTGGAGTGAATGTGCCCAGGCTGACTGGAGAGAATGTGCGCAGGCTGAGTGGATTGGAGGTGCCCAGGCTGAGTGGAGTGGAGGTTCCCAGGCAGAGTGGGACTGGAAGTGCCCAGGCTGAGTGGAGTGAATGTGCCCAGGCTGAGTGGAGTGGAGGTGCCCAGGCTGAGTGGAGTTGGGGTTCCCTGGCAGAGTGGGACTGGAAGTGCCAAGGCTGAGTGGAGTGAATGTGCCCAGGCTGAGTGGAGTGGAGGTGCCCAGGCCGAGTGGAGTGCAGGTTCCCAGGCAGAGTGGGACTGGAAGTGCCCAGGCGGAGTGGAGTGAATGTGACCAGGCTGAATGGGAGTCAATGTGCCTAGACAGAGTGGAGTGAATGTGCCCAGCCGCCGGAGCCCGAAACGTGCGTTTCCCCATTGCCTTGAATGCGCGCGGAGAGAGGGGGGCGCTTTTTGGCTCGTGGCGCGGGCACCGTTGCGCCAAAGCGTCAAGTGTCACACCTCCCCGTGCTCGGGGCGGCCCCTTGGAGCTAACTGGCTGGGTCTGGAGGGGCTGCGAGGCCGCCCAGGAGAACGGGTCCAAACCGCGTTCCGATCGGACGAGAATTGAGGGCGGGACACAGTTCCGCGGTTCACTTTCCGCCCGGGCAAAGGGCCTATAACTTACGGCGGGAGGGCTTAAGAGTGGGCCCCCGCGAGTCGGGTGGAGAGCCGGGTGTGGAGAGGAGTAGCGGAGGTTCCCAGTCAGAGTGGGAGTGGAGGTTCCTGGGCAGAGTGGGACTGGAAGTGCCCAGGCTGAGTGGAGTGAATGTGCCCTGGCTGAGTGGAGTGAATGTGGCCAGGCTGAGTGGAGTGAATGTGCCCAGGCTGAGTGGAGTGAATGTGCCCAGGCTGACTGGAGAGAATGTGCCCAGGCTGAGTGGATTGGAGGTGCCCAGGCTGAGTGGAGTGCAGGTTCCCAGGCAGAGTGGGACTGGAAGTGCCCAGGCTGAGTGGAGTGAATGTGCCCAGGCTGAGTGGAGTGAATGATCCCAGGCTGAATGGGAGTCAATGTGCCTAGACAGAGTGGAGTGAATGTGCCCAGGCTGAGTGCAGTGGAGGTGCCCAGGCTGAGTGGAGTTGGGGTTCCCAGGCAGAGAGGGACTGGAAGTGCCCTGGCTGAGTGGAGTGAATGTGCCCAGGCTGAGTGGAGTGGAGGTGCCCAGGCTGAATGGAGTTGGGGTTCCCAGGCAGAGTGGGACTGGAAGTGCCCAGGCTGAGTGGAGTGCAGGTTCCCAGGCAGAGTGGGATTGGAAGTGCCCAGGCTGAGTGGAGTGAATGTGCCCAGGCTGACTGGAGTGGAGGTGCCCAGTCCGAGTGGAGTGCAGGTTCCCAGGCAGAGTGGGACTGGAAGTGCCCAGGCGGAGTGGAGTGAATGTGCCCAGGCTGAATGGGAGTCAATGTGCCTAGACAGAGTGGAGTGAATGTGCCCAGCCGCCGGAGCCCGAAACGTGCGTTTCCCCATTGCCTTGAATGGGCGCGGAGAGAGGGGGGCGCTTTTTGGCTCGTGGCGCGGGCACCGTTGCGCCAAAGCGTCAAGTGTCACCCCTCCCCGTGCTCGGGGCGGCCCCTTGGAGCTAACTGGCTGGGTCTGGAGGGGCTGCGAGGCCGCCCAGGAGAACGGGTCCAAACCGCGTTCCGATCGGACGAGAATTGAGGGCGGGACACAGTTCCACGGTTCACTTTCCGCCCGGGCAAAGGGCCTATTACTTGCGGCGGGAGGGCTTAAGAGTGGGACCCCGTGAGTCGGGTGGAGAGCCGGGTGTGGAGAGGAGTAGCGGAGGTTCCCAGTCAGAGTGGGAGTGGAGGTTCCTGGGCAGAGTGGGACTGGAAGTGCCCAGGCTGAGTGGAGTGAATGTGCCCTGGCTGAGTGGAGTGAATGTGGCCAGGCTGAGTGGAGTGGAGGTGCCCAGGCTGAGTGGAGTGAATGTGCCCAGGCTGACTGGAGAGAATGTGCCCAGGCTGAGTGGATTGGAGGTGCCCAGGCTGAGTGGAGTGCAGGTTCCCAGGCAGAGTGGGACTGGAAGTGCCCAGGCTGAGTGGAGTGAATGTGCCCAGGCTGAGTGGAGTGGAGGTGCCCAGGCTGAGTGGAGTTGGGGTTCCCTGGCAGAGTGGGACTGGAAGTGCCAAGGCTGAGTGGAGTGAATGTGCCCAGGCTGAGTGGAGTGGAGGTGCCCAGGCCGAGTGGAGTTGGGGTTCCCAGGCAGAGTGGGACTGGAAGTGCCCAGGCGGAGTGGAGTGAATGTGCCCAGGCTGAATGGGAGTCAATGTGCCTAGACAGAGTGGAGTGAATGTGCCCGGCCGCCGGAGCCCGAAACGTGCGTTTCCCCATTGCCTTGAATGGGCGCGGAGAGAGGGGGGCGCTTTTTGGCTCGTGGCGCGGGCACCGTTGCGCCAAAGCGTCAAGTGTCACACCTCCCCGTGCTCGGGGCGGCCCCATGGAGCTAACAGGCTGGGTCTGGAGGGGCTGCGAGGCCGCCCAGGAGAACGGGTCCAAACCGCGTTCCGATCGGACGAGAATTGAGGGCGGGACACAGTTCCGCGGTTCACTTTCCGCCCGGGCAAAGGGCCTATAACTTGCGGCGGGAGGGCTTAAGAGTGGGCCCCCGCGAGTCGGGTGGAGAGCCGGGTGTGGAGAGGAGTAGCGGAGGTTCCCAGTCAGAGTGGGAGTGGAGGTTCCTGGGCAGAGTGGGACTGGAAGTGCCCAGGCTGAGTGGAGTGAATGTGCCCTGGCTGAGTGGAGTGAATGTGGCAAGGCTGAGTGGAGTGGAGGTGCCCAGGCTGAGTGGAGTGAATGTGCCCAGGCTGACTGGAGAGAATGTGCCCAGGCTGAGTGGATTGGAGGTGCCCAGGCTGAGTGGAGTGCAGTTTCCCAGGCAGAGTGGGACTGGAAGTGCCCAGGCTGAGTGGAGTGAATGTGCCCAGGCTGAGTGGAGTGGAGGTGCCCAGGCTGAGTGGAGTTGGGGTTCCCTGGCAGAGTGGGACTGGAAGTGCCAAGGCTGAGTGGAGTGAATGTGCCCAGGCTGAGTGGAGTGGAGGTGCCCAGGCCGAGTGGAGTTGGGGTTCCCAGGCAGAGTGGGACTGGAAGTGCCCAGGCGGAGTGGAGTGAATGTGCCCAGGCTGAGTGGAGTGGAGGTGCCCAGGCTGAGTGGAGTTGGGGTTCCCTGGCAGAGTGGGATTGGAAGTGCCCAGGCTGAGTGGAGTGAACGTGCCCAGGCTGAGTGGAGTGGAGGTGCCCAGGCTGAGTGGAGTTGGGGTTCCCTGGCAGAGTGGGACTGGAAGTGCCAAGGCTGAGTGGAGTGAAGGTACCCAGGCTGAGTGGAGGGGAGGTTGCCCAGGCTGAGTGGAGTGCAGGTTCCCAGCAGAGTGGGACTGGAAGTGCCCAGGCTGAGTGGAGTGAATGTGCCCAGGCTGAATGGAGTGGAGGTGCCCAGGCTGAGTGGAGGTGCCCAGGCTGAGTGGAGTGCAGGTTCCCAGGCAGAGTGGGATTGGAAGTGCCCAGGCTGAGTGGAGTGAATGTGCCCAGGCTGAGTGGAGTGGAGGTGCCCAGGCTGAATGGAGTAGGGGTTCCCAGGCAGAGTGGGACTGGAAGTGCCCAGGCTGAGTGGAGTGAATGTGCCCAGGCTGAGTGGAGTGGAGGTGCCCAGGCTGAGTGGAGTTGGGGTTCCCTGGCAGAGTGGGACTGGAAGTGCCAACGCTGAGTGGAGTGAATGTGCCCAGGCTGAGTGGAGTGGAGGTGCCCAGGCTGAGTGGAGTGCAGGTTCCCAGGCAGAGTGGGATTGGAAGTGCCCAGGCTGAGTGGAGTGAATGTGCCCAGGCTGAATGGGAGTCAATGTGCCTAGACAGAGTGGAGTGAATGTGCCCGGCCGCCGGAGCCCGAAACGTGCGTTTCCCCATTGCCTTGAATGGGCGCGGAGAGAGGGGGGCGCTTTTTGGCTCGTGGCGCGGGCACCGTTGCGCCAAAGCGTCAAGTGTCACACCTCCCCGTGCTCGGGGCGGCCCCTTGGAGCTAACTGGCTGGGTCTGGAGGGGCTGCGAGGCCGCCCAGGAGAACGGGTCCAAACCGCGTTCCGATCGGACGAGAATTGAGGGCGGGACACAGTTCCGCGGTTCACTTTCCGCCCGGGCAAAGGGCCTATAACTTGCGGCGGGAGGGCTTAAGAGTGGGCCCCCGCGAGTCGGGTGGAGAGCCGGGTGTGGAGAGGAGTAGCGGAGGTTCCCAGTCAGAGTGGGAGTGGAGGTTCCTGGGCAGAGTGGGACTGGAAGTGCCCAGGCTGAGTGGAGTGAATGTGCCCTGGCTGAGTGGAGTGAATGTGGCCAGGCTGAGTGGAGTGGAGGAGCCCAGGCTGAGAGGAGTGCAGGCACCCAGGCAGAGTGGGATTGGAAGTGCCCAGGCTGAGTGGAGTGAATGTGCCCAGGCTGAGTGGAGTGGAGGTGCCCAGGCCGAGTGGAGTGCAGGTTCCCAGGCAGAGTGGGACTGGAAGTGCCCAGGCTGAGTGGAGTGAATGTGCCCAGGCTGAGTGGAGTGGAGTTGCCCAGGCTGAGTGGAGTTGGGGTTCCCTGGCAGAGTGGGACTGGAAGTGCCAAGGCTGAGTGGAGTGAATGTGCCCAGGCTGAGTGGAGTGGAGGTGCCCAGGCCGAGTGGAGTGCAGGTTCCCAGGCAGAGTGGGACTGAAAGTGCCCAGGCTGAGTGGAGTGAATGTGCCCAGGCTGAGTGGAGTGGAGGTGCCCCAGCTGAGTGGAGTTGGGGTTCCCTGGCAGAGTGGGACTGGAAGTGCCAAGGCTGAGTGGAGTGAAGGTACCCAGGCTGAGTGGAGTGGAGGTGCCCAGGCTGAGTGGAGTGCAGGTTCCCAGGCAGAGTGGGATTGGAAGTGCCAAGGCTGAGTGGAGTGAATGTGCCCAGGCTGAGTGGAGTGGAGGTGCCCAGGCTGAGTGGAGTTGGGGTTCCCTGGCAGAGTGGGATTGGAAGTGCCCAGGCTGAGTGGAGTGAACGTGCCCAGGCTGAGTGGAGTGGAGGTGCCCAGGCTGAGTGGAGTTGGGGTTCCCTGTCAGAGTGGGACTGGAAGTGCCAAAGCTGAGTGGAGTGAAGGTACCCAGGCTGAGTGGAGGGGAGGTGCCCAGGCTGAGTGGAGTGCAGGTTCCCAGCAGAGTGGGACTGGAAGTGCCCAGGCTGAGTGGAGTGAATGTGCCCAGGCTGAATGGAGTGGAGGTGCCCAGGCTGAGTGGAGGTGCCCAGGCTGAGTGGAGTGCAGGTTCCCAGGCAGAGTGGGACTGGAAGTGCCCAGGCTGAGTGGAGTGAATGTGCCCAGGCTGAGTGGAATGAATGATCCCAGGCTGAATGGGAGTCAATGTGCCTAGACAGAGTGGAGTGAATGTGCCCAGGCTGAGTGGAGTGGAGGTGCCCAGGCTGAGTGGAGTTGGGGTTCCCAGGCAGAGAGGGACTGGAAGTGCCCTGGCTGAGTGGAGTGAATGTGCCCAGGCTGCGTGGAGTGGAGGTTCCCAGGCTGAGTGGAGTGCAGGCTCCCAGCAGAGTGGGACTGGAAGTGCCCAGGCTGAGTGGAGTGAATGTGCCCAGGCTGAATGGAGTGGAGGTGCCCAGGCTGAGTGGAGTGCAGGTTCCCAGGCAGAGTGGGATTGGAAGTGCCCAGGCTGAGTGGAGTGAATGTGCCCAGGCTGAGTGGAGTGGAGGTGCCCAGGCTGAATGGAGTTGGGGTTCCCTGGCAGAGTGGAACTGGAAGTGCCAACGGTGAGTGGAGTGAATGTGCCCAGGCCGAGTGGAGTGCAGCTTCCCAGGCAGAGTGGGACTGGAAGTGCCCAGGCTGAGTGGAGTGAATGTGCCCAGGCTGAGTGGAGTGGAGGTGCCCAGGCTGAGTGGAGTTGGGGGTCCCTGGCAGAGTGGGACTGTAAGTGCCAAGGTTGAGTGGAGTGAATGTGCCCCGGCTGAGTGGAGTGGAGGTGCCCAGGCTGAGTGGAGTGCAGGTTCCCAGGCAGAGTGGGATTGGAAGTGCCCAGGCTGAGTGGAGTGAATGTACCCAGGCTGAGTGGAGTGGAGGTTCCTGGGCAGAGTGGGACTGGAAGTGCCCAGGCTGAGTGGAGTGAATGTGCCCTGGCTGAGTGGAGTGAATGTGGCCAGGCTGAGTGGAGTGGAGGTGCCCAGGCTGAGTGGAGTTGGGGGTCCCTGGCAGAGTGGGACTGGAAGTGCCAAGGCTGAGTGGAGTGAATGTGCCCAGGCTGAGTGGAGTGGAGGTGCCCAGGCTGAGTGGAGTGCAGCTTCCCAGGCAGAGTGGGATTGGAAGTGCCCAGGCTGAGTGGAGTGAATGTACCCAGGCTGAGTGGAGTGGAGGTGCCCAGGCTGAGTGGAGTGCAGGTTCCCAGGCAGAGTGGGATTGGAAGTGCCCAGGCTGAGTGGAGTGAATGTGCCCAGGCTGAGTGGAGTGGAGGTGCCCAGCCTGAGTGGAGTTGGGGTTCCCTGGCAGAGTGGGACTGGAAGTGCCAAGGCTGAGTGGAGTGAATGTGCCCAGGCTGAGTGGAGTGGAGGTGCCCAGGCTGAGTGGAGTTGGGGTTCCCAGGCAGAGAGGGACTGGAAGTGCCCTGGCTGAGTGGAGTGAATGTGCCCAGGCTGCGTGGAGTGGAGGTTCCCAGGCTGAGTGGAGTGCAGGCTCCCAGGCAGAGTGGGACTGGAAGTGCCCAGGCGGAGTGGAGTGAATGTGCCCAGGCTGAATGGAGTGGAGGTGCCCAGGCTGAGTGGAGTGCAGGTTCCCAGGCAGAGTGGGATTGGAAGTGCCCAGGCTGAGTGGAGTGAATGTGCCCAGGCTGAGTGGAGTGGAGGTGCCCAGGCTGAATGGAGTTGGGGTTCCCAGGCAGAGTGGGACTGGAAGTGCCCAGGCTGAGTGGAGTGCAGGTTCCCAGGCAGAGTGGGATTGGAAGTGCCCAGGCTGAGTGGAGTGAATGTACCCAGGCTGAGTGGAGTGGAGGTGCCCAGGCTGAGTGGAGTGCAGGTTCCCAGGCAGAGTGGGATTGGAAGTGCCCAGGCTGAGTGGAGTGAATGTGCCCAGGCTGAGTGGAGTGGAGGTGTCCAGGCTGAGTGGAGTTGGGCTTCCCAGGCAGAGTGGGACTGGAAGTGCCAAGGCTGAGTGGAGTGAATGTGCCCAGGCTGAATGGAGTGGAGGTGCCGAGGCTGAGTGGAGGTGCCCAGGCTGAGTGGAGTGCAGGTTCCCAGGCAGAGTGGGATTGGAAGTGCCCAGGCTGAGTGGAGTGAATGTGCCCAGGCTGAGTGGAGTGGAGGTGCCCAGGCTGAATGGAGTTGGGGTTCCCAGGCAGAGTGGGACTGGAAGTGCCCAGGTTGAGTGGAGAGAATGTGCCCTGGCTGAGTGGAGTGAATGTGCCCAGGCTGAGTGGAGTGAATGTGCCCAGGCTGAATGGAGTGAATGTGCCCTGGCTGAGTGGAGTGAATGTGCCCAGGCTGAGTGGAGTGGAGGTGCCCAGGCTGAGTAGAGTGCAGGCACCCAGGCAGAGTGGGATTGGAAGTGCCCAGGCTGAGTGGAGTGAATGTGCCCAGGCTGAGAGGAGTGGAGGTGCCCAAGCCGAGTGGAGTGCAGGTTCCCAGGCAGAGTGGGACTGGAAGTGCCCAGGCTGAGTGGAGTGAATGTGCCCAGGCTGAGTGGAGTGGAGGTGCCCAGGCTGAGTGGAGTGCAGGTTCCCAGGCAGAGTGGGATTGGAAGTGCCCAGGCTGAGTGGAGTGAATGTGCCCAGGCTGAGTGGAGTGGAGGTGCCCAGGCTGAATGGAGTTGGGGTTCCCTGGCAGAGTGGAACTGGAAGTGCCAACGGTGAGTGGAGTGAATGTGCCCTGGCTGAGTGGAGTGAATGTGGCCAGGCTGAGTGGAGTGGAGGTGCCCAGGCTGAGTGGAGTTGGGGGTCCCTGGCAGAGTAAGACTGGAAGTGCCAAGGCTGAGTGGAGTGAATGTGCCCAGGCTGAGTGGAGTGGAGGTTCCCAGGCTGAGTGGAGTGCAGGTTCCCAGCAGAATGGGATTGGAAGTACCCAGGCTGAGTGGAGTGGAGGTGCCCAGGCTGAGTGGAGTGCTGGTTCCCAGGCAGAGTGGGATTGGAAGTTCCCAGGCTGAGTGGAGTGAATGTCCCCAGGCTGAGTGGATTGCATGTGCCCTGGCTGAGTGGAGTGCAGGTTCCCTGGCAGAGTGGGATTGGAAGTGCCCAGGCTGAATGGAGTGAATGTGCCAAGGCTGACTGGAGTGGAGGTGCCCAGGCCGAGTGGAGTGCAGGTTCCCAGGCAGAGTGGGACTGGAAGTGCCCAGGCGGAGTGGAGTGAATGTGCCCAGGCTGAATGGGAGTCAATGTGCCTAGACAGAGTGGAGTGAATGTGACCGGCCGCCGGAGCCCGAAACGTGCGTTTCCCCATTGCCTTGAATGGGCGCGGAGAGAGGGGGGCGCTTTTTGGCTCGTGGCGCGGGCACCGTTCCGCCAAAGCGTCAAGTGTCACACCTCCCCCTGCTCGGGGCGGCCCCTTGGAGCTAACTGGCTGGGTCTGGAGGGGCTGCGAGGCCGCCCAGGAGAACGGGTCCAAACCGCGTTGCGATCGGACGAGAATTGAGGGCGGGACACAGTTCCGCGGTTCACTTTCCGCCCGGGCAAAGGGCCTATAACTTGCGGCGGGAGGGCTTAAGAGTGGGCCCCTGCGAGTCGGGTGGAGAGCCGGGTGTGGAGAGGAGTAGCGGAGGTTCCCAGTCAGAGTGGGAGTGGAGGTTCCTGGGCAGAGTGGGACTGGAAGTGCTCAGGCTGAGTGGAGTGAATGTGCCCTGGCTGAGTGGAGTGAATGTGCCCAGGCTGAGTGGAGTGGAGGTGCCCAGGCTGAGTAGAGTGCAGGCACCCAGGCAGAGTGGGATTGGAAGTGCCCAGGCTGAGTGGAGTGAATGTGCCCAGGCTGAGTGGAGTGGAGGTGCCCAAGCCGAGTGGAGTGCAGGTTCCCAGGCAGAGTGGGCCTGGAAGTGCCCAGGCTGAGTGGAGTGAATGTGCCCAGGCTGAGTGGAGTGGAGGTGCCCAGGCTGAGTGGAGTTGGGGTTCCCTGGCAGAGTGGGACTGGAAGTGCCAAGGCTGAGTGGAGTGAATGTGCCCAGGCTGAGTGGAGTGGAGGTGCCCAGGCCGAGTGGAGTGCAGGTTCCCAGGCAGAGTGGGATTGGAAGTGCCCAGGCTGAGTGGAGTGAATGTGCCCCAGGCTGAATGGAGTGGAGGTGCCCAGACTGAGTGGAGTGCAGGTTCCCAGGCAGAGTGGGACTGGAAGTGCCCAGGCTGAGTGGAGTGAATGTGCCCAGGCTGAGTGGAGTGGAGGTGCCCAGGCTGAGTGGAGTTGGGGTTCCCTGGCAGAGTGGGACTGGAAGTGCCAAGGCTGAGTGGAGTGAAGGTACCCAGGCTGAGTGGAGTGGAGGTGCCCAGGCAGAGTGGAGTGCAGGTTCCCAGCAGAGTGGGACTGGAAGTGCCCAGGCTGAGTGGAGTGAATGTGCCCAGGCTGAATGGAGTGGAGGTGCCCAGGCTGAGTGGAGGTGCCCAGGCTGAGTGGAGTGCAGGTTCCCAGGCAGAGTGGGATTGGAAGTGCCCAGGCTGAGTGGAGTGAATGTACCCAGGCTGAGTGGAGTGGAGGGGCCCAGGCTGAGTCGAGTTGGGGTTCCCTGACAGAGTGGGACTGGAAGTGCCAACGGTGAGTGGAGTGAATGTGCCCAGGCTGAGTGGAGTGGAGGTGCCCAGGCTGAGTGGAGTTGGGGTTCCCTGGCAGAGTGGGACTGGAAGTGCCAACGCTGAGTGGAGTGAATGTGCCCAGGCTGAGTGGAGTGGAGGTGCCCAGGCTGAGTGGAGTGCAGGTTCCCAGGCAGAGTGGGATTGGAAGTGCCCAGGCTGAGTGGAGTAATGTACCCAGGCTGAGTGGAGTGCAGGTGCCCAGGCTGAGTGGAGTGCAGGTTCCCAGGCAGAGTGGGATTGGAAGTGCCCAGGCTGAGTGGAGTGAATGTGCCCAGGCTGAGTGGAGTGGAGGTGCCCAGGCCGAGTGGAGTGCAGGTTCCCAGGCAGAGTGGGACTGGAAGTGCCCAGGCGGAGTGGAGTGAATGTGCCCAGGCTGAATGGGATTCAATGTGCCTAGACAGAGTGGAGTGAATGTGCCCGGCCGCCGGAGCCCGAAACGTGCGTTTCCCCATTGCCTTGAATGGGCGCGGAGAGAGGGGGGCACTTTTTGGCTCGTGGCGCGGTCACCGTTGCGCCCAAGCGTCAAGTG
Source organism: Conger conger (assembly GCF_963514075.1). Classification (NCBI taxonomy): domain Eukaryota; kingdom Metazoa; phylum Chordata; class Actinopteri; order Anguilliformes; family Congridae; genus Conger; species Conger conger. Next base: position 555,453 of record NW_026890380.1, read on the forward strand.
TCACACCTCCCCGTGCTCGGGGCGGCCCCTTGGAGCTAACTAACGGGGTTTGGATGGGCTGCGAGGCCGCCCAGGAGAACGGGTCCAAACCGCGTTCCGATCGGACGAGAATTGAGGGCGGGACACAGTTCCGCGGTTCACTTTCCGCCCGGGCAAAGGGCCTATAACTTGCGGCGGGAGGGCTTAAGAGTGGGCCCCCGCGAGTCGGGTGGAGAGCCGGGTGTGGAGAGGAGTAGCGGAGGTTCCCAGTCAGAGTGGGAGTGGAGGTTCCTGGGCAGAGTGGGACTGGAAGTGCCCAGGCTGAGTGGAGTGAATGTGCCCTGGCTGAGTGGAGTGAATGTGGCCAGGCTGAGTGGAGTGGAGGTGCCCAGGCCGAGTGGAGTGCAGGTTCCCAGGCAGAGTGGGAGTGGAAGTGCCCAGGCTGAGTGGAGTGAATGAGCCCAGGCTGAGTGGAGTGGAGGTGCCCAGGCTGAGTGGAGTTGGGGGTCCCTGGCAGAGTGGGACTGGAAGTGCCCAGGCTGAGTGGAGTGAATGTACCCAGGCTGAGTGGAGTGGAGGTGCCCAGGCTGAGTGGAGTGCAGGTTCCCAGGCAGAGTGGGATTGGAAGTGCCCAGGCTGAGTGGAGTGAATGTGCCCAGGCTGAGTGGAGTTGGGGTTCCCTGGCAGAGTGGGACTGGAAGTGCCAAGGCTGAGTGGAGTGAATGTGCCCAGGCTGAGTGGAGTGGAGGTGCCCAGGCCGAGTGGAGTGCAGGTTCCCAGGCAGAGTGGGACTGAAAGTGCCCAGGCTGAGTGGAGTGAATGTGCCCCAGGCTGAATGGAGTGGAGGTGCCCAGACTGAGTGGAGTGCAGGTTCCCAGGCAGAGTGGGACTGGAAGTGCCCAGGCTGAGTGGAGTGAATGTGCCCAGGCTGAGTGGAGTGGAGGTGCCCAGGCTGAGTGGAGTTGGGGTTCCCTGGCAGAGTGGGACTGGAAGTGCCAAGGCTGAGTGGAGTGAAGGTACCCAGGCTGAGTGGAGTGGAGGTGCCCAGGCTGAGTGGAGTGCAGGTTCCCAGCAGAGTGGGACTGGAAGTGTCCAGGCTGAGTGGAGTGAATGTGCCCAGGCTGAATGGAGTGGAGGTGCCCAGGCTGAGTGGAGGTGCCCAGGCTGAGTGGAGTGCAGGTTCCCAGGCAGAGTGGGATTGGAAGTGCCCAGGCTGAGTGGAGTGAATGTACCCAGGCTGAGTGGAGTGGAGGGGCCCAGGCTGAGTCGAGTGCAGGTTCCCAGGCAGAGTGGGATTGGAAGTGCCCAGGCTGAGTGGAGTGAATGTGCCCAGGCTGAGTGGAGTGGAGGTGCCCAGGCCGAGTGGAGTGCAGGTTCCCAGGCAGAGTGGGACTGGAAGTGCCCAGGCGGAGTGGAGTGAATGTGCCCAGGCTGAATGGGAGTCAATGTGCCTAGACAGAGTGGAGTGAATGTGCCCAGCCGCCGGAGCCCGAAACGTGCGTTTCCCCATTGCCTTGAATGGGCGCGGAGAGAGGGGGGCGCTTTTTGGCTCGTGGCGCGGGCACCGTTGCGCCAAAGCGTCAAGTGTCACCCCTCCCCGTGCTCGGGGCGGCCCCTTGGAGCTAACTGGCTGGGTCTGGAGGGGCTGCGAGGCCGCCCAGGAGAACGTGTCCAAACCGCGTTCCGATCGGACGAGAATTGAGGGCAAGACACAGTTCCGCGGTTCACTTTCCGCCCGGGCAAAGGGCCTATTACTTGCGGCGGGAGGGCTTAAGAGTGGGCCCCCGTGAGTCGGGTGGAGAGCCGGGTGTGGAGAGGAGTAGCGGAGGTTCCCAGTCAGAGTGGGAGTGGAGGTTCCTGGGCAGAGTGGGACTGGAAGTGCCCAGGCTGAGTGGAGTGAATGTGCCCTGGCTGAGTGGAGTGAATGTGGCCAGGCTGAGTGGAGTGGAGGTGCCCAGGCTGAGTGGAGTGAATGTGCCCAGGCTGACTGGAGAGAATGTGCCCAGGCTGAGTGGATTGGAGGTGCCCAGGCTGAGTGGAGTGCAGGTTCCCAGGCAGTGTGGGACTGGAAGTGCCCAGGCTGAGTGGAGTGAATGTGCCCAGGCTGAGTGGAGTGGAGGTGCCCAGGCTGAGTGGAGTTGGGGTTCCCTGGCAGAGTGGGACTGGAAGTGCCAAGGCTGAGTGGAGTGAATGTGCCCAGGCTGAGTGGAGTGGAGGTGCCCAGGCTGAGTGGACTGCAGGTTCCCAGGCAGAGTGGGACTGGAAGTGCCCAGGCGGAGTGGAGTGAATGTGCCCAGGCTGAATGGGAGTCAATGTGCCTAGACAGAGTGGAGTGAATGTGCCCGGCCGCCGGAGCCCGAAACGTGCGTTTCCCCATTGCCTTGAATGGGCGCGGAGAGAGGGGGGCGCATTTTGGCTCGTGGCGCGGGCACCGTTGCGCCAAAGCGTCAAGTGTCACACCTCCCCGTGCTCGGGGCGGCCCCTTGGAGCTAACTGGCTGGGTCTGGAGGGGCTGCGAGGCCGCCCAGGAGAACGGGTCCAAACCGCGTTCCGATCGGACGAGAATTGAGGGCGGGACACAGTTCCGCGGTTCACTTTCCGCCCGGGCAAAGGGCCTATAACTTGCGGCGGGAGGGCTTAAGAGTGGGCCCCCGCGAGTCGGGTGGAGAGCCGGGTGTGGAGAGGAGTAGCGGAGGTTCCCAGTCAGAGTGGGAGTGGAGGTTCCTGGGCAGAGTGGGACTGGAAGTGCCCAGGCTGAGTGGAGTGAATGTGCCCTGGCTGAGTGGAGTGAATGTGGCCAGGCTGAGTGGAGTGAATGTGCCCAGGCTTAGTGGAGTGAATGTGCCCAGGCTGACTGGAGAGAATGTGCGCAGGCTGAGTGGATTGGAGGTGCCAAGGCTGAGTGGAGTGGAGGTTCCCAGGCAGAGTGGGAATGGAAGTGCCCAGGCTGAGTGGAGTGAATGTGCCCAGGCTGAGTGGAGTGGAGGTGCCCAGGCTGAGTGGAGTTGGGGTTCCCTGGCAGAGTGGGACTGGAAGTGCCAAGGCTGAGTGGAGTGAATGTGCCCAGGCTGAGTGGAGTGGAGGTGCCCAGGCTGATTGGAGTGCAGGTTCCCAGGCAGAGTGGGACTGGAAGTGCCAAGGCTGAGTGGAGTGAATGTGCCCAGGCTGAATGGAGTGGAGGTGCCCAGGCTGAGTGGAGTGCAGGTTCCCAGGCAGAGTGGGATTGGAAGTGCCCAGGCTGAGTGGAGTGAATGTGCCCAGGCTGAGTGGAGTGGAGGTGCCCAGGCTGAATGGAGTAGGGGTTCCCAGGCAGAGTGGGACTGGAAGTGCCCAGGCTGAGTGGAGTGCAGGTTCCCAGGCAGAGTGGGATTGGAAGTGCCCAGGCTGAGTGGAGTGAATGTACCCAGGCTGAGTGGAGTGGAGGTGCCCAGGCTGAGTGGAGTGCAGGTTTCCAGGCAGAGTGGGATTGGAAGTGCCCAGGCTGAGTGGAGTGAATGTGCCCAGGCTGAGTGGAGTGGAGGTGCCCAGGCTGAGTGGAGTTGGGGTTCCCTGGCAGAGTGGGACTGGAAGTGCCAAGGCTGAGTGGAGTGAATGTGCCCAGGCTGAATGGAGTGAATGTGCCCAGGCTGAATGGGAGTCAATGTGCCTAGACAGAGTGGAGTGAATGTGCCCAGCCGCCGGAGCCCGAAACGTGCGTTTCCCCATTGCCTTGAATGGGCGCGGAGAGAGGGGGGCGCTTTTTGGCTCGTGGCGCGGGCACCGTTGCGGCAAAGCGTCAAGTGTCACACCTCCCCGTGCTCGGGGCGGCCCCTTGGAGCTAACTGGCTGGGTCTGGAGGGGCTGCGAGGCCGCCCAGGAGAACGGGTCCAAACCGCGTTCCGATCGGACGAGAATTGAGGGCGGGACACAGTTCCGCGGTTCACTTTCCGCCCGGGCAAAGGGCCTATAACTTGCGGCGGGAGGGCTTAAGAGTGGGCCCCCGCGAGTCGGGTGGAGAGCCGGGTGTGGAGAGGAGTAGCGGAGGTTCCCAGTCAGAGTGGGAGTGGAGGTTCCTGGGCAGAGTGGGACTGGAAGTGCCCAGGCTGAGTGGAGTGAATGTGCCCTGGCTGAGTGGAGTGAATGTGCCCAGGCTGAGTGGAGTGAATGTGCCCAGGCTGAGTGGAGTGAATGTGCCCAGGCTGACTGGAGAGAATGTGCGCAGGCTGAGTGGATTGGAGGTGCCCAGGCTGAGTGGAGTGGAGGTTCCCAGGCAGAGTGGGACAGGAAGTGCCCAGGCTGAGTGGAGTGAATGTGCCCAGGCTGAGTGGAGTGGAGGTGCCCAGGCTGAGTGGAGTTGGGGTTCCCTGGCAGAGTGGGACTGGAAGTGCCAAGGCTGAGTGGAGTGAATGTGCCCAGGCTGAGTGGAGTGGAGGTGCCCAGGCCGAGTGGAGTGCAGGTTCCCAGGCAGAGTGGGACTGGAAGTGCCCAGGCGGAGTGGAGTGAATGTGCCCAGGCTGAATGGGAGTCAATGTGCCTAGACAGAGTGGAGTGAATGTGCCCAGCCGCCGGAGCCCGAAACGTGCGTTTCCCCATTGCCTTGAATGCGCGCGGAGAGAGGGGGGCGCTTTTTGGCTCGTGGCGCGGGCACCGTTGCGCCAAAGCGTCAAGTGTCACACCTCCCCGTGCTCGGGGCGGCCCCTTGGAGCTAACTGGCTGGGTCTGGAGGGGCTGCGAGGCCGCCCAGGAGAACGGGTCCAAACCGCGTTCCGATCGGACGAGAATTGAGGGCGGGACACAGTTCCGCGGTTCACTTTCCGCCCGGGCAAAGGGCCTATAACTTGCGGCGGGAGGGCTTAAGAGTGGGCCCCCGCGAGTCGGGTGGAGAGCCGGGTGTGGAGAGGAGTAGCGGAGGTTCCCAGTCAGAGTGGGAGTGGAGGTTCCTGGGCAGAGTGGGACTGGAAGTGCCCAGGCTGAGTGGAGTGAATGTGCCCTGGCTGAGTGGAGTGAATGTGGCCAGGCTGAGTGGAGTGGAGGTGCCCAGGCCGAGTGGAGTGCAGGTTCCCAGGCAGAGTGGGACTGGAAGTGCCCAGGCTGAGTGGAGTGAATGTGCCCAGGCTGAGTGGAGTGGAGGTGCCCAGGCTGAGTGGAGTTGGGGGTCCCTGGCAGAGTGGGACTGGAAGTGCCCAGGCTGAGTGGAGTGAATGTACCCAGGCTGAGTGGAGTGGAGGTGCCCAGGCTGAGTGGAGTGCAGGTTCCCAGGCAGAGTGGGACTGGAAGTGCCCAGGCTGAGTGGAGTGAATGTGCCCAGGCTGAGTGGAGTGGAGGTGCCCAGGCTGAGTGGAGTTGGTGTTCCCTGGCAGAGTGGGACTGGAAGTGCCAAGGCTGAGTGGAGTGAATGTGCCCAGGCTGATTGGAGTGGAGGTGCCCAGGCCGAGTGGAGTGCAGGTTCCCAGGCAGAGTGGGACTGGAAGTGCCCAGGCGGAGTTGAGTGAATGTGCCCAGGCTGAATGGGAGTCAATGTGCCTAGACAGAGTGGAGTGAATGTGCCCAGCCGCCGGAGCCCGAAACGTGCGTTTCCCCATTGCCTTGAATGGGCGCGGAGAGAGGGGGGCGCTTTTTGGCTCGTGGCGCGGGCACCGTTGCGCCAAAGCGTCAAGTGTCACCCCTCCCCGTGCTCGGGGCGGCCCCTTGGAGCTAACTGGCTGGGTCTGGAGGGGCTGCGAGGCCGCCCAGGAGAACGGGTCCAAACCGCGTTCCGATCGGACGAGAATTGAGGGCAAGACACAGTTCCGCGGTTCACTTTCCGCCCGGGCAAAGGGCCTATTACTTGCGGCGGGAGGGCTTAAGAGTGGGCCCCCGTGAGTCGGGTGGAGAGCCGGGTGTGGAGAGGAGTAGCGGAGGTTCCCAGTCAGAGTGGGAGTGGAGGTTCCTGGGCAGAGTGGGACTGGAAGTGCCCAGGCTGAGTGGAGTGAATGTGCCCTGGCTGAGTGGAGTGAATGTGGCCAGGCTGAGTGGAGTGGAGGTGCCCAGGCTGAGTGGAGTGAATGTGCCCAGGCTGACTGGAGAGAATGTGCCCAGGCTGAGTGGATTGGAGGTGCCCAGGCTGAGTGGAGTGCAGGTTCCCAGGCAGAGTGGGACTGGAAGTGCCCAGGCTGAGTGGAGTGAATGTGCCCAGGCTGAGTGGAGTGGAGGTGCCCAGGCTGAGTGGAGTTGGGGTTCCCTGGCAGAGTGGGACTGGAAGTGCCAAGGCTGAGTGGAGTGAATGTGCCCAGGCTGACTGGAGTGGAGGTGCCTAGGCCGAGTGGAGTGCAGGTTCCCAGGCAGAGTGGGACTGGAAGTGCCCAGGCGGAGTGGAGTGAATGTGCCCAGGCTGAATGGGAGTCAATGTGCCTAGACAGAGAGGAGTGAATGTGCCCGGCCGCCGGAGCCCGAAACGTGCGTTTCCCCATTGCCTTGAATGGGCGCGGAGAGAGGGGGGCGCTTTTTGGCTCGTGGCGCGGGCACCGTTGCGCCAAAGCGTCAAGTGTCACACCTCCCCGTGCTCGGGGCGGGCCCTTGGAGCTAACTGGCTGGGTCTGGAGGGGCTGCGAGGCCGCCCAGGAGAACGGGTCCAAACCGCGTTCCGATCGGACGAGAATTGAGGGCGGGACACAGTTCCGCGGTTCACTTTCCGCCCGGGCAAAGGGCCTATAACTTGCGGCGGGAGGGCTTAAGAGTGGGCCCCCGCGAGTCGGGTGGAGAGCCGGGTGTGGAGAGGAGTAGCGGAGGTTCCCAGTCAGAGTGGGAGTGGAGGTTCCTGGGCAGAGTGGGACTGGAAGTGCCCAGGCTGAGTGGAGTGAATGTGCCCAGGCTGAGTGGAGTGAATGTGCCCAGGCTGAGTGGAGTGGAGGTGCCCAGGCTGAGTGGAGTGAATGTGCCCAGGCTGACTGGAGAGAATGTGCGCAGGCTGAGTGGATTGGAGGTGCCCAGGCTGACTGGAGTGGAGGTTCCCAGGCAGAGTGGGACTGGAAGTGCCCAGGCTGAGTGGAGTGAATGTGCCCAGGCTGAGTGGAGTGGAGGTGCCCAGGCTGAGTGGAGTTGGGGTTCCCTGGCAGAGTGGGACTGGAAGTGCCAAGGCTGAGTGGAGTGAATGTGCCCAGGCTGAGTGGAGTGGAGGTGCCCAGGCCGAGTGGACTGCAGGTTCCCAGGCAGAGTGGGACTGGAAGTGCCCAGGCGGAGTGGAGTGAATGTGCCCAGGCTGAATGGGAGTCAATGTGCCTAGACAGAGTGGAGTGAATGTGCCCGGCCGCCGGAGCCCGAAACGTGCGTTTCCCCATTGCCTTGAATGGGCGCGGAGAGAGGGGGGCGCTTTTTGGCTCGTGGCGCGTGCACCGTTGCGCCAAAGCGTCAAGTGTCACACCTCCCCGTGCTCGGGGCGGCCCCTTGGAGCTAACTGGCTGGGTCTGGAGGGGCTGCGAGGCCGCCCAGGAGAACGGGTCCAAACCGCGTTCCGATCGGACGAGAATTGAGGGCGGGACACAGTTCCGCGGTTCACTTTCCGCCCGGGCAAAGGGCCTATAACTTGCGGCGGGAGGGCTTAAGAGTGGGCCCCCGCGAGTCGGGTGGAGAGCCGGGTGTGGAGAGGAGTAGCGGAGGTTCCCAGTCAGAGTGGGAGTGGAGGTTCCTGGGCAGAGTGGGACTGGAAGTGCCCAGGCTGAGTGGAGTGAATGTGCCCTGGCTGAGTGGAGTGAATGTGCCCAGGCTGAGTGGAGTGAATGTGCCCAGGCTGAGTGGAGTGAATGTGCCCAGGCTGACTGGAGAGAATGTGCCCAGGCTGAGTGGATTGGAGGTGCCCAGGCTGAGTGGAGTGCAGGTTCCTAGGCAGAGTGGGACTGGAAGTGCCCAGGCTGAGTGGAGTGAATGTGCCCAGGCTGAGTGGAGTGAATGATCCCAGGCTGAATGGGAGTCAATGTGCCTAGACAGAGTGGAGTGAATGTGCCCAGGCTGAGTGGAGTGGAGGTGCCCAGGCTGAGTGGAGTTGGGGTTCCCAGGCAGAGAGGGACTGGAAGTGCCCTGGCTGAGTGGAGTGAATGTGCCCAGGCTGCGTGGAGTGGAGGTTCCCAGGCTGAGTGGAGTGCAGGCTCCCAGCAGAGTGGGACTGGAAGTGCCCAGGCTGAGTGGAGAGAATGTGCCCAGGCTGAGTGGAGTGAATGTGCCCAGGCAGAGTGGAGTGAATGTGCCCAGGCTGAGTGGAGTGGAGGTGCCCAGGCTGATTGGAGTGCAGGTTCCCAGGCAGAGTGGGACTGGAAGTGCCCAGGCTGAGTGGAGTGAATGTGCCCAGGCTGAATGGAGTGGAGGTGCCCAGGCTGAGTGGAGTGCAGGTTCCCAGGCAGAGTGGGACTGGAAGTGCCCAGGCTGAGTGGAGTGAATGTGCCCAGGCTGAGTGGAGTGAATGATCCCAGGCTGAATGGGAGTCAATGTGCCTAGACAGAGTGGAGTGAATGTGCCCAGGCTGAATGGAGTGGAGGTGCCCAGGCTGAGTGGAGGTGCCCAGGCTGAGTGGAGTGCAGGTTCCCAGGCAGAGTGGGATTGGAAGTGCCCAGGCTGAGTGGAGTGAATGTGCCCAGGCTGAGTGGAGTGGAGGTGCCCAGGCTGAATGGAGTTGGGGTTCCCAGGCAGAGTGGGACTGGAAGTGCCCAGGCTGAGTGGAGTGCAGGTTCCCAGGCAGAGTGGGATTGGAAGTGCCCAGGCTGAGTGGAGTGAATGTGCCCAGGCTGAGTGGAGTGGAGGTGCCCAGGCAGAGTGGAGTGCAGGTTCCCAGGCAGAGTGGGACTGGAAGTGCCCAGGCTGAGTGGAGTGAATGTGCCCAGGCTGAATGGGAGTCAATGTGCCTAGACAGAGTGGAGTGAATGTGCCCAGCCGCCGGAGCCCGAAACGTGCGTTTCCCCATTGCCTTGAATGGGCGCGGAGAGAGGGGGGCGCTTTTTGGCTCGTGGCGCGGGCACCGTTGCGCCAAAGCGTCAAGTGTCACCCCTCCCCGTGCTCGGGGCGGCCCCTTGGAGCTAACTGGCTGGGTCTGGAGGGGCTGCGAGGCCGCCCAGGAGAACGGGTCCAAACCGCGTTCCGATCGGACGAGAATTGAGGGCGGGACACAGTTCCGCGGTTCACTTTCCGCCCGGGCAAAGGGCCTATTACTTGCGGCGGGAGGGCTTAAGAGTGGGCCCCCGTGAGTCGGGTGGAGAGCCGGGTGTGGAGAGGAGTAGCGGAGGTTCCCAGTCAGAGTGGGAGTGGAGGTTCCTGGGCAGAGTGGGACTGGAAGTGCCCAGGCTGAGTGGAGTGAATGTGCCCTGGCTGAGTGGAGTGAATGTGGCCAGGCTGAGTGGAGTGGAGGTGCCCAGGCTGAGTGGAGTGAATGTGCCCAGGCTGACTGGAGAGAATGTGCCCAGGCTGAGTGGATTGGAGGTGCCCAGGCTGAGTGGAGTGCAGGTTACCAGGCAGAGTGGGACTGGAAGTGCCCAGGCTGAGTGGAGTGAATGTGCCCAGGCTGAATGGAGTGGAGGTTCCCAGGCTGAGTGGAGTGCAGGCTCCCAGCAGAGTGGGACTGGAAGTGCCCAGGCTGAGTGGAGTGAATGTGCCCAGGCTGAGTGGAGTGAATGTGCCCAGGCAGAGTGGAGTGAATGTGCCCAGGCTGAGTGGAGTGGAGGTGCCCAGGCTGATTGGAGTGCAGGTTCCCAGGCAGAGTGGGACTGGAAGTGCCCAGGCTGAGTGGAGTGAATGTGCCCAGGCTGAGTGGAATGAATGATCCCAGGCTGAATGGGAGTCAATGTGCCTAGACAGAGTGGAGTGAATGTGCCCAGGCTGAGTGGAGTGGAGGTGCCCAGGCTGAGTGGAGTTGGGGTTCCCAGGCAGAGAGGGACTGGAAGTGCCCTGGCTGAGTGGAGTGAATGTGCCCAGGCTGCGTGGAGTGGAGGTTCCCAGGCTGAGTGGAGTGCAGGCTCCCAGCAGAGTGGGACTGGAAGTGCCCAGGCTGAGTGGAGTGAATGTGCCCAGGCTGAATGGAGTGGAGGTGCCCAGGCTGAGTGGAGTGCAGGTTCCCAGGCAGAGTGGGACTGGAAGTGCCCAGGCTGAGTGGAGTGAATGTGCCCAGGCTGAGTGGAATGAATGATCCCAGGCTGAATGGGAGTCAATGTGCCTAGACAGAGTGGAGTGAATGTGCCCAGGCTGAGTGGAGTGGAGGTGCCCAGGCTGAGTGGAGTTGGGGTTCCCAGGCAGAGAGGGACTGGAAGTGCCCTGGCTGAGTGGAGTGAATGTGCCCAGGCTGCGTGGAGTGGAGGTTCCCAGGCTGAGTGGAGTGCAGGCTCCCAGCAGAGTGGGACTGGAAGTGCCCAGGCTGAGTGGAGTGAATGTGCCCAGGCTGAATGGAGTGGAGGTGCCCAGGCTGAGTGGAGTGCAGGTTCCCAGGCAGAGTGGGATTGGAAGTGCCCAGGCTGAGTGGAGTGAATGTGCCCAGGCTGAGTGGAGTGGAGGTGCCCAGGCTGAATGGAGTTGGGGTTCCCTGGCAGAGTGGAACTGGAAGTGCCAACGGTGAGTGGAGTGAATGTGCCCAGGCCGAGTGGAGTGCAGCTTCCCAGGCAGAGTGGGACTGGAAGTGCCCAGGCTGAGTGGAGTGAATGTGCCCAGGCTGAGTGGAGTGGAGGTGCCCAGGCTGAGTGGAGTTGGGGTTCCCAGGCAGAGAGGGACTGGAAGTGCCCTGGCTGAGTGGAGTGAATGTGCCCAGGCTGAGTGGAGTGGAGGTGCCCAGGCTGAATGGAGTTGGGGTTCCCAGGCAGAGTGGGACTGGAAGTGCCCAGGCTGAGTGGAGTGCAGGTTCCCAGGCAGAGTGGGATTGGAAGTGCCCAGGCTGAGTGGAGTGAATGTGCCCAGGCTGACTGGAGTGGAGGTGCCCAGGCCGAGTGGAGTGCAGGTTCCCAGGCAGAGTGGGACTGGAAGTGCCCAGGCGGAGTGGAGTGAATGTGCCCAGGCTGAATGGGAGTCAATGTGCCTAGACAGAGTGGAGTGAATGTGCCCAGGCTGAGTGGAGTGGAGGTGCCCAGGCTGATTGGAGTGCAGGTTCCCAGGCAGAGTGGGACTGGAAGTGCCCAGGCTGAGTGGAGTGAATGTGCCCAGGCTGAGTGGAGTGAATGATCCCAGGCTGAATGGGAGTCAATGTGCTAGACAGAGTGGAGTGAATGTGCCCAGGCTGAGTGGAGTGGAGGTGCCCAGGCTGAGTGGAGTTGGGGTTCCCAGGCAGAGAGGGACTGGAAGTGCCCTGGCTGAGTGGAGTGAATGTGCTCAGGCTGCGTGGAGTGGAGGTTCCCAGGCTGAGTGGAGTGCAGGCTCCCAGCAGAGTGGGACTGGAAGTGCCCAGGCTGAGTGGAGTGAATGTGCCCAGGCTGAATGGAGTGGAGGTGCCCAGGCTGAGTGGAGTGCAGGTTCCCAGGCAGAGTGGGATTGGAAGTGCCCAGGCTGAGTGGAGTGAATGTGCCCAGGCTGAGTGGAGTGGAGGTGCCCAGGCTGAATGGAGTTGGGGTTCCCTGGCAGAGTGGAACTGGAAGTGCCAACGGTGAGTGGAGTGAATGTGCCCTGGCTGAGTGGAGTGAATGTGGCCAGGCTGAGTGGAGTGGAGGTGCCCAGGCTGAGTGGAGTTGGGGGTCCCTGGCAGAGTGGGACTGGAAGTGCCAAGGCTGAGTGGAGTGAATGTGCCCAGGCTGAGTGGAGTGGAGGTTCCCAGGCTGAGTGGAGTGCAGGTTCCCAGCAGAATGGGATTGGAAGTACCCAGGCTGAGTGGAGTGGAGGTGCCCAGGCTGAGTGGAGTGCTGGTTCCCAGGCAGAGTGGGATTGGAAGTGCCCAGGCTGAGTGGAGTGAATGTCCCCAGGCTGAGTGGATTGCATGTGCCCTGGCTGAGTGGAGTGCAGGTTCCCTGGCAGAGTGGGATTGGAAGTGCCCAGGCTGAATGGAGTGAATGTGCCAAGGCTGACTGGAGTGGAGGTGCACAGGCCGAGTGGAGTGCAGGTTCCCAGGCAGAATGGGACTGGAAGTGCCCAGGCGGAGTGGAGTGAATGTGCCCAGGCTGAATGGGAGTCAATGTGCCTAGACAGAGTGGAGTGAATGTGACCGGCCGCCGGAGCCCGAAACGTGCGTTTCCCCATTGCCTTGAATGGGCGCGGAGAGAGGGGGGCGCTTTTTGGCTCGTGGCGCGGGCACCGTTCCGCCAAAGCGTCAAGTGTCACACCTCCCCCTGCTCGGGGCGGCCCCTTGGAGCTAACTGGCTGGGTCTGGAGGGGCTGCGAGGCCGCCCAGGAGAACGGGTCCAAACCGCGTTCCGATCGGACGAGAATTGAGGGCGGGACACAGTTCCGCGGTTCACTTTCCGCCCGGGCAAAGGGCCTATTACTTGCGGCGGGAGGGCTTAAGAGTGGGCCCCCGTGAGTCGGGTGGAGAGCCGGGTGTGGAGAGGAGTAGCGGAGGTTCCCAGTCAGAGTGGGAGTGGAGGTTCCTGGGCAGAGTGGGACTGGAAGTGCCCAGGCTGAGTGGAGTGAATGTGCCCTGGCTGAGTGGAGTGAATGTGGCCAGGCTGAGTGGAGTGGAGGTGCCCAGGCTGAGTGGAGTGAATGTGCCCAGGCTGACTGGAGAGAATGTGCCCAGGCTGAGTGGATTGGAGGTGCCCAGGCTGAGTGGAGTGCAGGTTCCCAGGCAGAGTGGGACTGGAAGTGCCCAGGCTGAGTGGAGTGAATGTGCCCAGGCTGAATGGAGTGGAGGTTCCCAGGCTGAGTGGAGTGCAGGCTCCCAGCAGAGTGGGACTGGAAGTGCCCAGGCTGAGTGGAGTGAATGTGCCCAGGCTGAGTGGAGTGAATGTGCCCAGGCAGAGTGGAGTGAATGTGCCCAGGCTGAGTGGAGTGGAGGTGCCCAGGCTGATTGGAGTGCAGGTTCCCAGGCAGAGTGGGACTGGAAGTGCCCAGGCTGAGTGGAGTGAATGTGCCCAGTCTGAGTGGAATGAATGATCCCAGGCTGAATGGGAATCAATGTGCCTAGACAGAGTGGAGTGAATGTGCCCAGGCTGAGTGGAGTGGAGGTGCCCAGGCTGATTGGAGTGCAGGTTCCCAGGCAGAGTGGGACTGGAAGTGCCCAGGCTGAGTGGAGTGAATGTGCCCAGGCTGAGTGGAATGAATGATCCCAGGCTGAATGGGAGTCAATGTGCCTAGACAGAGTGGAGTGAATGTGCCCAGGCTGAGTGGAGTGGAGGTGCCCAGGCTGAGTGGAGTGCAGGTTCCCAGGCAGAGTGGGATTGGAAGTGCCCAGGCTGAGTGGAGTAATGTACCCAGGCTGAGTGGAGTGCAGGTGCCCAGGCTGAGTGGAGTGCAGGTTCCCAGGCAGAGTGGGATTGGAAGTGCCCAGGCTTAGTGGAGTGAATGTGCCCAGGCTGAGTGGAGTGGAGGTGCCCAGGCCGAGTGGAGTGCAGGTTCCCAGGCAGAGTGGGACTGGAAGTGCCCAGGCGGAGTGGAGTGAATGTGCCCAGGCTGAATGGGATTCAATGTGCCTAGACAGAGTGGAGTGAATGTGCCCGGCCGCCGGAGCCCGAAACGTGCGTTTCCCCATTGCCTTGAATGGGCGCGGAGAGAGGGGGGCGCTTTTTGGCTCGTGGCGCGGTCACCGTTGCGCCAAAGCGTCAAGTGTCACACCTCCCCGTGCTCGGGGCGGCCCCTTGGAGCTAACTAACGGGGTTTGGATGGGCTGCGAGGCCGCCCAGGAGAACGGGTCCAAACCGCGTTCCGATCGGACGAGAATTGAGGGCGGGACACAGTTCCGCGGTTCACTTTCCGCCCGGGCAAAGGGCCTATAACTTGCGGCGGGAGGGCTTAAGAGTGGGCCCCCGCGAGTCGGGTGGAGAGCCGGGTGTGGAGAGGAGTAGCGGAGGTTCCCAGTCAGAGTGGGAGTGGAGGTTCCTGGGCAGAGTGGGACTGGAAGTGCCCAGGCTGAGTGGAGTGAATGTGCCCTGGCTGAGTGGAGTGAATGTGGCCAGGCTGAGTGGAGTGGAGGTGCCCAGGCCGAGTGGAGTGCAGGTTCCCAGGCAGAGTGGGACTGGAAGTGCCCAGGCTGAGTGGAGTGAATGTGCCCAGGCTGAGTGGAGTGGAGGTGCCCAGGCTGAGTGGAGTTGGGGGTCCCTGGCAGAGTGGGACTGGAAGTGCCCAGGCTGAGTGGAGTGAATGTACCCAGGCTGAGTGGAGTGGAGGTGCCCAGGCTGAGTGGAGTGCAGGTTCCCAGGCAGAGTGGGATTGGAAGTGCCCAGGCTGAGTGGAGTGAACGTGCCCAGGCTGAGTGGAGTGAATGTGCCCAGGCTGAGTGGAGTTGGGGTTCCCTGGCAGAGTGGGACTGGAAGTGCCAAGGCTGAGTGGAGTGAATGTGCCCAGGCTGAGTGGAGTGGAGGTGCCCAGGCCGAGTGGAGTGCAGGTTCCCAGGCAGAGTGGGACTGAAAGTGCCCAGGCTGAGTGGAGTGAATGTGCCCCAGGCTGAATGGAGTGGAGGTGCCCAGACTGAGTGGAGTGCAGGTTCCCAGGCAGAGTGGGACTGGAAGTGCCCAGGCTGAGTGGAGTGAATGTGCCCAGGCTGAGTGGAGTGGAGGTGCCCAGGCTGAGTGGAGTTGGGGTTCCCTGGCAGAGTGGGACTGGAAGTGCCAAGGCTGAGTGGAGTGAAGGTACCCAGGCTGAGTGGAGTGGAGGTGCCCAGGCTGAGTGGAGTGCAGGTTCCCAGCAGAGTGGGACTGGAAGTGCCCAGGCTGAGTGGAGTGAATGTGCCCAGGCTGAATGGAGTGGAGGTGCCCAGGCTGAGTGGAGGTGCCCAGGCTGAGTGGAGTGCAGGTTCCCAGGCAGAGTGGGATTGGAAGTGCCCAGGCTGAGTGGAGTGAATGTACCCAGGCTGAGTGGAGTGGAGGGGCCCAGTCTGAGTCGAGTGCAGGTTCCCAGGCAGAGTGGGATTGGAAGTGCCCAGGCTGAGTGGAGTGAATGTGCCCAGGCTGAGTGGAGTGGAGGTGCCCAGGCCGAGTGGAGTGCAGGTTCCCAGGCAGAGTGGGACTGGAAGTGCCCAGGCGGAGTGGAGTGAATGTGACCAGGCTGAATGGGAGTCAATGTGCCTAGACAGAGTGGAGTGAATGTGCCCAGCCGCCGGAGCCCGAAACGTGCGTTTCCCCATTGCCTTGAATGGGCGCGGAGAGAGGGGGGCGCTTTTTGGCTCGTGGCGCGGGCACCGTTGCGGCAAAGCGTCAAGTGTCACACCTCCCCGTGCTCGGGGCGGCCCCTTGGAGCTAACTGGCTGGGTCTGGAGGGGCTGCGAGGCCGCCCAGGAGAACGGGTGCAAACCGCGTTCCGATCGGACGAGAATTGAGGGCGGGACACAGTTCCGCGGTTCACTTTCCGCCCCGGCAAAGGGCCTATAACTTGCGGCGGGAGGGCTTAAGAGTGGGCCCCCGCGAGTCGGGTGGAGAGCCGGGTGTGGAGAGGAGTAGCGGAGGTTCCCAGTCAGAGTGGGAGTGGAGGTTCCTGGGCAGAGTGGGACTGGAAGTGCCCAGGCTGAGTGGAGTGAATGTGCCCTGGCTGAGTGGAGTGAATGTGCCCAGGCTGAGTGGAGTGAATGTGCCCAGGCTGAGTGGAGTGAATGTGCCCAGGCTGACTGGAGAGAATGTGCGCAGGCTGAGTGGATTGGAGGTGCCCAGGCTGAGTGGAGTGGAGGTTCCCAGGCAGAGTGGGACTGGAAGTGCCCAGGCTGAGTGGAGTGAATGTGCCCAGGCTGAGTGGAGTGGAGGTGCCCAGGCTGAGTGGAGTTGGGGTTCCCTGGCAGAGTGGGACTGGAAGTGCCAAGGCTGAGTGGAGTGAATGTGCCCAGGCTGAGTGGAGTGGAGGTGCCCAGGCCGAGTGGAGTGCAGGTTCCCAGGCAGAGTGGGACTGGAAGTGCCCAGGCGGAGTGGAGTGAATGTGCCCAGGCTGAATGGGAGTCAATGTGCCTAGACAGAGTGGAGTGAATGTGCCCAGCCGCCGGAGCCCGAAACGTGCGTTTCCCCATTGCCTTGAATGCGCGCGGAGAGAGGGGGGCGCTTTTTGGCTCGTGGCGCGGGCACCGTTGCGCCAAAGCGTCAAGTGTCACACCTCCCCGTGCTCGGGGCGGCCCCTTGGAGCTAACTGGCTGGGTCTGGAGGGGCTGCGAGGCCGCCCAGGAGAACGGGTCCAAACCGCGTTCCGATCGGACGAGAATTGAGGGCGGGACACAGTTCCGCGGTTCACTTTCCGCCCGGGCAAAGGGCCTATAACTTACGGCGGGAGGGCTTAAGAGTGGGCCCCCGCGAGTCGGGTGGAGAGCCGGGTGTGGAGAGGAGTAGCGGAGGTTCCCAGTCAGAGTGGGAGTGGAGGTTCCTGGGCAGAGTGGGACTGGAAGTGCCCAGGCTGAGTGGAGTGAATGTGCCCTGGCTGAGTGGAGTGAATGTGGCCAGGCTGAGTGGAGTGAATGTGCCCAGGCTGAGTGGAGTGAATGTGCCCAGGCTGACTGGAGAGAATGTGCCCAGGCTGAGTGGATTGGAGGTGCCCAGGCTGAGTGGAGTGCAGGTTCCCAGGCAGAGTGGGACTGGAAGTGCCCAGGCTGAGTGGAGTGAATGTGCCCAGGCTGAGTGGAGTGAATGATCCCAGGCTGAATGGGAGTCAATGTGCCTAGACAGAGTGGAGTGAATGTGCCCAGGCTGAGTGCAGTGGAGGTGCCCAGGCTGAGTGGAGTTGGGGTTCCCAGGCAGAGAGGGACTGGAAGTGCCCTGGCTGAGTGGAGTGAATGTGCCCAGGCTGAGTGGAGTGGAGGTGCCCAGGCTGAATGGAGTTGGGGTTCCCAGGCAGAGTGGGACTGGAAGTGCCCAGGCTGAGTGGAGTGCAGGTTCCCAGGCAGAGTGGGATTGGAAGTGCCCAGGCTGAGTGGAGTGAATGTGCCCAGGCTGACTGGAGTGGAGGTGCCCAGTCCGAGTGGAGTGCAGGTTCCCAGGCAGAGTGGGACTGGAAGTGCCCAGGCGGAGTGGAGTGAATGTGCCCAGGCTGAATGGGAGTCAATGTGCCTAGACAGAGTGGAGTGAATGTGCCCAGCCGCCGGAGCCCGAAACGTGCGTTTCCCCATTGCCTTGAATGGGCGCGGAGAGAGGGGGGCGCTTTTTGGCTCGTGGCGCGGGCACCGTTGCGCCAAAGCGTCAAGTGTCACACCTCCCCGTGCTCGGGGCGGCCCCTTGGAGCTAACTGGCTGGGTCTGGAGGGGCTGCGAGGCCGCCCAGGAGAACGGGTCCAAACCGTGTTCCGATCGGACGAGAATTGAGGGCGGGACACAGTTCCACGGTTCACTTTCCGCCCGGGCAAAGGGCCTATTACTTGCGGCGGGAGGGCTTAAGAGTGGGCCCCCGCGAGTCGGGTGGAGAGCCGGGTGTGGAGAGGAGTAGCGGAGGTTCCCAGTCAGAGTGGGAGTGGAGGTTCCTGGGCAGAGTGGGACTGGAAGTGCCCAGGCTGAGTGGAGTGAATGTGCCCTGGCTGAGTGGAGTGAATGTGCCCAGGCTGAGTGGAGTGAATGTGCCCAGGCTGAGTGGAGTGAATGTGCCCAGGCTGACTGGAGAGAATGTGCGCAGGCTGAGTGGATTGGAGGTGCCCAGGCTGAGTGGAGTGGAGGTTCCCAGGCAGAGTGGGACTGGAAGTGCCCAGGCTGAGTGGAGTGAATGTGCCCAGGCTGAGTGGAGTGGAGGTGCCCAGGCTGAGTGGAGTTGGGGTTCCCTGGCAGAGTGGGACTGGAAGTGCCAAGGCTGAGTGGAGTGAATGTGCCCAGGCTGAGTGGAGTGGAGGTGCCCAGGCCGAGTGGAGTTGGGGTTCCCAGGCAGAGTGGGACTGGAAGTGCCCAGGCGGAGTGGAGTGAATGTGCCCAGGCTGAATGGGAGTCAATGTGCCTAGACAGAGTGGAGTGAATGTGCCCGGCCGCCGGAGCCCGAAACGTGCGTTTCCCCATTGCCTTGAATGGGCGCGGAGAGAGGGGGGCGCTTTTTGGCTCGTGGCGCGGGCACCGTTGCGCCAAAGCGTCAAGTGTCACACCTCCCCGTGCTCGGGGCGGCCCCATGGAGCTAACAGGCTGGGTCTGGAGGGGCTGCGAGGCCGCCCAGGAGAACGGGTCCAAACCGTGTTCCGATCGGACGAGAATTGAGGGCGGGACACAGTTCCGCGGTTCACTTTCCGCCCGGGCAAAGGGCCTATAACTTGCGGCGGGAGGGCTTAAGAGTGGGCCCCCGCGAGTCGGGTGGAGAGCCGGGTGTGGAGAGGAGTAGCGGAGGTTCCCAGTCAGAGTGGGAGTGGAGGTTCCTGGGCAGAGTGGGACTGGAAGTGCCCAGGCTGAGTGGAGTGAATGTGCCCTGGCTGAGTGGAGTGAATGTGGCAAGGCTGAGTGGAGTGGAGGTGCCCAGGCTGAGTGGAGTGAATGTGCCCAGGCTGACTGGAGAGAATGTGCCCAGGCTGAGTGGATTGGAGGTGCCCAGGCTGAGTGGAGTGCAGGTTCCCAGGCAGAGTGGGACTGGAAGTGCCCAGGCTGAGTGGAGTGAATGTGCCCAGGCTGAGTGGAGTGGAGGTGCCCAGGCTGAGTGGAGTTGGGGTTCCCTGGCAGAGTGGGACTGGAAGTGCCAAGGCTGAGTGGAGTGAATGTGCCCAGGCTGAGTGGAGTGGAGGTGCCCAGGCCGAGTGGAGTTGGGGTTCCCAGGCAGAGTGGGACTGGAAGTGCCCAGGCGGAGTGGAGTGAATGTGCCCAGGCTGAATGGGAGTCAATGTGCCTAGACAGAGTGGAGTGAATGTGCCCGGCCGCCGGAGCCCGAAACGTGCGTTTCCCCATTGCCTTGAATGGGCGCGGAGAGAGGGGGGCGCTTTTTGGCTCGTGGCGCGGGCACCGTTGCGCCAAAGCGTCAAGTGTCACACCTCCCCGTGCTCGGGGCGGCCCCTTGGAGCTAACTGGCTGGGTCTGGAGGGGCTGCGAGGCCGCCCAGGAGAACGGGTCCAAACCGCGTTCCGATCGGACGAGAATTGAGGGCGGGACACAGTTCCGCGGTTCACTTTCCGCCCGGGCAAAGGGCCTATAACTTGCGGCGGGAGGGCTTAAGAGTGGGCCCCCGCGAGTCGGGTGGAGAGCCGGGTGTGGAGAGGAGTAGCGGAGGTTCCCAGTCAGAGTGGGAGTGGAGGTTCCTGGGCAGAGTGGGACTGGAAGTGCCCAGGCTGAGTGGAGTGAATGTGCCCTGGCTGAGTGGAGTGAATGTGGCCAGGCTGAGTGGAGTGGAGGAGCCCAGGCTGAGAGGAGTGCAGGCACCCAGGCAGAGTGGGATTGGAAGTGCCCAGGCTGAGTGGAGTGAATGTGCCCAGGCTGAGTGGAGTGGAGGTGCCCAGGCCGAGTGGAGTGCAGGTTCCCAGGCAGAGTGGGACTGGAAGTGCCCAGGCTGAGTGGAGTGAATGTGCCCAGGCTGAGTGGAGTGGAGTTGCCCAGGCTGAGTGGAGTTGGGGTTCCCTGGCAGAGTGGGACTGGAAGTGCCAAGGCTGAGTGGAGTGAATGTGCCCAGGCTGAGTGGAGTGGAGGTGCCCAGGCCGAGTGGAGTGCAGGTTCCCAGGCAGAGTGGGACTGAAAGTGCCCAGGCTGAGTGGAGTGAATGTGCCCAGGCTGAGTGGAGTGGAGGTGCCCCAGCTGAGTGGAGTTGGGGTTCCCTGGCAGAGTGGGACTGGAAGTGCCAAGGCTGAGTGGAGTGAAGGTACCCAGGCTGAGTGGAGTGGAGGTGCCCAGGCTGAGTGGAGTGCAGGTTCCCAGGCAGAGTGGGATTGGAAGTGCCAAGGCTGAGTGGAGTGAATGTGCCCAGGCTGAGTGGAGTGGAGGTGCCCAGGCTGAGTGGAGTTGGGGTTCCCTGGCAGAGTGGGATTGGAAGTGCCCAGGCTGAGTGGAGTGAACGTGCCCAGGCTGAGTGGAGTGGAGGTGCCCAGGCTGAGTGGAGTTGGGGTTCCCTGGCAGAGTGGGACTGGAAGTGCCAAGGCTGAGTGGAGTGAAGGTACCCAGGCTGAGTGGAGGGGAGGTGCCCAGGCTGAGTGGAGTGCAGGTTCCCAGCAGAGTGGGACTGGAAGTGCCCAGGCTGAGTGGAGTGAATGTGCCCAGGCTGAATGGAGTGGAGGTGCCCAGGCTGAGTGGAGGTGCCCAGGCTGAGTGGAGTGCAGGTTCCCAGGCAGAGTGGGATTGGAAGTGCCCAGGCTGAGTGGAGTGAATGTGCCCAGGCTGAGTGGAGTGGAGGTGCCCAGGCTGAATGGAGTAGGGGTTCCCAGGCAGAGTGGGACTGGAAGTGCCCAGGCTGAGTGGAGTGAATGTGCCCAGGCTGAGTGGAGTGGAGGTGCCCAGGCTGAGTGGAGTTGGGGTTCCCTGGCAGAGTGGGACTGGAAGTGCCAACGCTGAGTGGAGTGAATGTGCCCAGGCTGAGTGGAGTGGAGGTGCCCAGGCTGAGTGGAGTGCAGGTTCCCAGGCAGAGTGGGATTGGAAGTGCCCAGGCTGAGTGGAGTGAATGTGCCCAGGCTGAATGGGAGTCAATGTGCCTAGACAGAGTGGAGTGAATGTGCCCGGCCGCCGGAGCCCGAAACGTGCGTTTCCCCATTGCCTTGAATGGGCGCGGAGAGAGGGGGGCGCTTTTTGGCTCGTGGCGCGGGCACCGTTGCGCCAAAGCGTCAAGTGTCACACCTCCCCGTGCTCGGGGCGGCCCCTTGGAGCTAACTGGCTGGGTCTGGAGGGGCTGCGAGGCCGCCCAGGAGAACGGGTCCAAACCGCGTTCCGATCGGACGAGAATTGAGGGCGGGACACAGTTCCGCGGTTCACTTTCCGCCCGGGCAAAGGGCCTATAACTTGCGGCGGGAGGGCTTAAGAGTGGGCCCCCGCGAGTCGGGTGGAGAGCCGGGTGTGGAGAGGAGTAGCGGAGGTTCCCAGTCAGAGTGGGAGTGGAGGTTCCTGGGCAGAGTGGGACTGGAAGTGCCCAGGCTGAGTGGAGTGAATGTGCCCTGGCTGAGTGGAGTGAATGTGGCCAGGCTGAGTGGAGTGGAGGAGCCCAGGCTGAGAGGAGTGCAGGCACCCAGGCAGAGTGGGATTGGAAGTGCCCAGGCTGAGTGGAGTGAATGTGCCCAGGCTGAGTGGAGTGGAGGTGCCCAGGCCGAGTGGAGTGCAGGTTCCCAGGCAGAGTGGGACTGGAAGTGCCCAGGCTGAGTGGAGTGAATGTGCCCAGGCTGAGTGGAGTGGAGTTGCCCAGGCTGAGTGGAGTTGGGGTTCCCTGGCAGAGTGGGACTGGAATTGCCAAGGCTGAGTGGAGTGAATGTGCCCAGGCTGAGTGGAGTGGAGGTGCCCAGGCCGAGTGGAGTGCAGGTTCCCAGGCAGAGTGGGACTGAAAGTGCCCAGGCTGAGTGGAGTGAATGTGCCCAGGCTGAGTGGAGTGGAGGTGCCCCAGCTGAGTGGAGTTGGGGTTCCCTGGCAGAGTGGGACTGGAAGTGCCAAGGCTGAGTGGAGTGAAGGTACCCAGGCTGAGTGGAGTGGAGGTGCCCAGGCTGAGTGGAGTGCAGGTTCCCAGGCAGAGTGGGATTGGAAGTGCCAAGGCTGAGTGGAGTGAATGTGCCCAGGCTGAGTGGAGTGGAGGTGCCCAGGCTGAGTGGAGTGCAGGTTCCCAGGCAGAGTGGGATTGGAAGTGCCCAGGCTGAGTGGAGTAATTTACCCAGGCTGAGTGGAGTGCAGGTGCCCAGGCTGAGTGGAGTGCAGGTTCCCAGGCAGAGTGGGATTGGAAGTGCCCAGGCTGAGTGGAGTGAATGTGCCCAGGCTGAGTGGAGTGGAGGTGCCCAGGCCGAGTGGAGTGCAGGTTCCCAGGCAGAGTGGGACTGGAAGTGCCTAGACGGAGTGGAGTGAATGTGCCCAGCCGCCGGAGCCCGAAACGTGCGTTTCCCCATTGCCTTGAATGGGCGCGGAGAGAGGGGGGCGCTTTTTGGCTCGTGGCGCGGGCACCGTTGCGCCAAAGCGTCAAGTGTCACCCCTCCCCGTGCTCGGGGCGGCCCCTTGGAGCTAACTGGCTGGGTCTGGAGGGGCTGCGAGGCCGCCCAGGAGAACCGGTCCAAACCGCGTTCCGATCGGACGAGAATTGAGGGCAAGACACAGTTCCGCGGTTCACTTTCCGCCCGGGCAAAGGGCCTATTACTTGCGGCGGGAGGGCTTAAGAGTGGGCCCCCGTGAGTCGGGTGGAGAGCCGGGTGTGGAGAGGAGTAGCGGAGGTTCCCAGTCAGAGTGGGAGTGGAGGTTCCTGGGCAGAGTGGGACTGGAAGTGCCCAGGCTGAGTGGAGTGAATGTGCCCTGGCTGAGTGGAGTGAATGTGGCCAGGCTGAGTGGAGTGGAGGTGCCCAGGCTGAGTGGAGTGAATGTGCCCAGGCTGACTGGAGAGAATGTGCCCAGGCTGAGTGGATTGGAGGTGCCCAGGCTGAGTAGAGTGCAGGTTCCCAGGCAGAGTGGGACTGGAAGTGCCCAGGCTGAGTGGAGTGAATGTGCCCAGGCTGAGTGGAGTGGAGGTGCCCAGGCTGAGTGGAGTTGGGGTTCCCTGGCAGAGTGGGACTGGAAGTGCCAAGGCTGAGTGGAGTGAATGTGCCCAGGCTGAGTGGAGTGGAGGTGCCCAGGCCGAGTGGAGTGCAGGTTCCCAGGCAGAGTGGGACTGGAAGTGCCCAGGCGGAGTGGAGTGAATGTGCCCAGGCTGAATGGGAGTCAATGTGCCTAGACAGAGTGGAGTGAATGTGCCCGGCCGCCGGAGCCCGAAACGTGCGTTTCCCCATTGCCTTGAATGGGCGCGGAGAGAGGGGGGCGCTTTTTGGCTCGTGGCGCGGGCACCGTTGCGCCAAAGCGTCAAGTGTCACACCTCCCCGTGCTCGGGGCGGCCCCTTGGAGCTAACTGGCTGGGTCTGGAGGGGCTGCGAGGCCGCCCAGGAGAACGGGTCCAAACCGCGTTCCGATCGGACGAGAATTGAGGGCGGGACACAGTTCCGCGGTTCACTTTCCGCCCGGGCAAAGGGCCTATAACTTGCGGCGGGAGGGCTTAAGAGTGGGCCCCCGCGAGTCGGGTGGAGAGCCGGGTGTGGAGAGGAGTAGCGGAGGTTCCCAGTCAGAGTGGGAGTGGAGGTTCCTGGGCAGAGTGGGACTGGAAGTGCCCAGGCTGAGTGGAGTGAATGTGCCCAGGCTGAGTGGAGTGGAGGTGCCCAGGCTGAGTGGAGTTGGGGTTCCCTGGCAGAGTGGGATTGGAAGTGCCCAGGCTGAGTGGAGTGAATGTGCCCAGGCTGAGTGGAGTGGAGGTTCCCAGGCTGAATGGAGTTGGGGTTCCCAGGCAGAGTGGGACTGGAAGTGCCCAGGCTGAGTGGAGTGCAGGTTCCCAGGCAGAGTGGGATTGGAAGTGCCCAGGCTGAGTGGAGTGAATGTGCCCAGGCTGACTGGAGTGGAGGTGCCCAGGCCGAGTGGAGTGCAGGTTCCCAGGCAGAGTGGGACTGGAAGTGCCCAGGCGGAGTGGAGTGAATGTGCCGAGGCTGAATGGGAGTCAATGTGCCTAGACAGAGTGGAGTGAATGTGCCCAGCCGCCGGAGCCCGAAACGTGCGTTTCCCCATTGCCTTGAATGGGCGCGGAGAAAGGGGGCGCTTTTTGGCTCGTGGCGCGGGCACCGTTGCGGCAAAGCGTCAAGTGTCACACCTCCCCGTGCTCGGGGCGGCCCCTTGGAGCTAACTGGCTGGGTCTGGAGGGGCTACGAGGCCGCCCAGGAGAACGGGTCCAAACCGCGTTCCGATCGGACGAGAATTGAGGGCGGGACACAGTTCCGCGGTTCACTTTCCGCCCGGGCAAAGGGCCTATAACTTGCGGCGGGAGGGCTTAAGAGTGGGCCCCCGCGAGTCGGGTGGAGAGCCGGGTGTGGAGAGGAGTAGCGGAGGTTCCCAGTCAGAGTGGGAGTGGAGGTTCCTGGGCAGAGTGGGACTGGAAGTGCCCAGGCTGAGTGGAGTGAATGTGCCCTGGCTGAGTGGAGTGAATGTGCCCAGGCTGAGTGGAGTGAATGTGCCCAGGCTGAGTGGAGTGAATGTGCCCAGGCTGACTGGAGAGAATGTGCGCAGGCTGAGTGGATTGGAGGTGCCCAGGCTGAGTGGAGTGGAGGTTCCCAGGCAGAGTGGGACTGGAAGTGCCCAGGCTGAGTGGAGTGAATGTGCCCAGGCTGAGTGGAGTGGAGGTGCCCAGGCTGAGTGGAGTTTGGGTTCCCTGGCAGAGTGGGACTGGAAGTGCCAAGGCTGAGTGGAGTGAATGTGCCCAGGCTGAGTGGAGTGGAGGTGCCCAGGCCGAGTGGAGTGCAGGTTCCCAGGCAGAGTGGGACTGGAAGTGCCCAGGCGGAGTGGAGTGAATGTGCCCAGGCTGAATGGGAGTCAATGTGCCTAGACAGAGTGGAGTGAATGTGCCCGGCCGCCGGAGCCCGAAACGTGCGTTTCCCCATTGCCTTGAATGGGCGCGGAGAGAGGGGGGCGCTTTTTGGCTCGTGGCGCGGGCACCGTTGCGCCAAAGCGTCAAGTGTCACGCCTCCCCGTGCTCGGGGCGGCCCCTTGGAACTAACTGGCTGGGTCTGGAGGGGCTGCGAGGCCGCCCAGGAGAACGGGTCCAAACCGCGTTCCGATCGGACGAGAATTGAGGGCGGGACACAGTTCCGCGGTTCACTTTCCGCCCGGGCAAAGGGCCTATAACTTGCGGCGGGAGGGCTTAAGAGTGGGCCCCCGCGAGTCGGGTGGAGAGCCGGGTGTGGAGAGGAGTAGCGGAGGTTCCCAGTCAGAGTGGGAGTGGAGGTTCCTGGGCAGAGTGGGACTGGAAGTGCCCAGGCTGAGTGGAGTGAATGTGCCCTGGCTGAGTGGAGTGAATGTGGCCAGGCTGAGTGGAGTGGAGGAGCCCAGGCTGAGAGGAGTGCAGGCACCCAGGCAGAGTGGGATTGGAAGTGCCCAGGCTGAGTGGAGTGAATGTGCCCAGGCTGAGTGGAGTGGAGGTGCCCAGGCCGAGTGGAGTGCAGGTTCCCAGGCAGAGTGGGACTGGAAGTGCCCAGGCTGAGTGGAGTGAATGTGCCCAGGCTGAGTGGAGTGGAGTTGCCCAGGCTGAGTGGAGTTGGGGTTCCCTGGCAGAGTGGGACTGGAAGTGCCAAGGCTGAGTGGAGTGAATGTGCCCAGGCTGAGTGGAGTGGAGGTGCCCAGGCCGAGTGGAGTGCAGGTTCCCAGGCAGAGTGGGACTGAAAGTGCCCAGGCTGAGTGGAGTGAATGTGCCCAGGCTGAGTGGAGTGGAGGTGCCCCAGCTGAGTGGAGTTGGGGTTCCCTGGCAGAGTGGGACTGGAAGTGCCAAGGCTGAGTGGAGTGAAGGTACCCAGGCTGAGTGGAGTGGAGGTGCCCAGGCTGAGTGGAGTGCAGGTTCCCAGGCAGAGTGGGATTGGAAGTGCCAAGGCTGAGTGGAGTGAATGTGCCCAGGCTGAGTGGAGTGGAGGTGCCCAGGCTGAGTGGAGTTGGGGTTCCCTGGCAGAGTGGGATTGGAAGTGCCCAGGCTGAGTGGAGTGAACGTGCCCAGGCTGAGTGGAGTGGAGGTGCCCAGGCTGAGTGGAGTTGGGGTTCCCTGGCAGAGTGGGACTGGAAGTGCCAAGGCTGAGTGGAGTGAAGGTACCCAGGCTGAGTGGAGGGGAGGTGCCCAGGCTGAGTGGAGTGCAGGTTCCCAGCAGAGTGGGACTGGAAGTGCCCAGGCTGAGTGGAGTGAATGTGCCCAGGCTGAATGGAGTGGAGGTGCCCAGGCTGAGTGGAGGTGCCCAGGCTGAGTGGAGTGCAGGTTCCCAGGCAGAGTGGGATTGGAAGTGCCCAGGCTGAGTGGAGTGAATGTGCCCAGGCTGAGTGGAGTGGAGGTGCCCAGGCTGAATGGAGTAGGGGTTCCCAGGCAGAGTGGGACTGGAAGTGCCCAGGCTGAATGGAGTGAATGTGCCCAGGCTGAGTGGAGTGAATGTGCCCAGGCTGACTGGAGAGAATGTGCGCAGGCTGAGTGGATTGGAGGTGCCCAGGCTGAGTGGAGTGGAGGTTCCCAGGCAGAGTGGGACTGGAAGTGCCCAGGCTGAGTGGAGTGAATGTGCCCAGGCTGAGTGGAGTGGAGGTGCCCAGGCTGAGTGGAGTTGGGGTTCCCTGGCAGAGTGGGACTGGAAGTGCCAAGGCTGAGTGGAGTGAATGTGCCCAGGCTGAGTGGAGTGGAGGTGCCCAGGCCGAGTGGAGTGCAGGTTCCCAGGCAGAGTGGGACTGGAAGTGCCCAGGCGGAGTGGAGTGAATGTGCCCAGGCTGACTGGAGAGAATGTGCCCAGGCTGAGTGGATTGGAGGTGCCCAGGCTGAGTGGAGTGCAGGTTCCCAGGCAGAGTGGGACTGGAAGTGCCCAGGCTGCGTGGAGTGGAGGTTCCCAGGCTGAGTGGAGTGCAGGCTCCCAGCAGAGTGGGACTGGAAGTGCCCAGGCTGAGTGGAGTGAATGTGCCCAGGCTGAGTGGAGTGGAGGTGCCCAGGCTGAGTGGAGTGCAGGTTCCCAGGCAGAGTGGGATTGGAAGTGCCCAGGCTGAGTGGAGTAATGTACCCAGGCTGAGTGGAGTGCAGGTGCCAAGGCTGAGTGGAGTGCAGGTTCCCAGGCAGAGTGGGATTGGAAGTGCCCAGGCTGAGTGGAGTGAATGTGCCCAGGCTGAGTGGAGTTGGGGTTCCCTGGCAGAGTGGGACTGGAAGTGCCAAGGCTGAGTGGAGTGAATGTGCCCAGGCTGAGTGGAGTGGAGGTGCCCAGGCCGAGTGGAGTGCAGGTTCCCAGGCAGAGTGGGACTGAAAGTGCCCAGGCTGAGTGGAGTGAATGTGCCCCAGCCTGAATGGAGTGGAGGTGCCCAGACTGAGTGGAGTGCAGGTTCCCAGGCAGAGTGGGACTGGAAGTGCCCAGGCTGAGTGGAGTGAATGTGCCCAGGCTGAGTGGAGTGGAGGTGCCCAGGCTGAGTGGAGTTGGGGTTCCCTGGCAGAGTGGGACTGGAAGTGCCAAGGCTGAGTGGAGTGAAGGTACCCAGGCTGAGTGGAGTGGAGGTGCCCAGGCTGAGTGGAGTGCAGGTTCCCAGCAGAGTGGGACTGGAAGTGTCCAGGCTGAGTGGAGTGAATGTGCCCAGGCTGAATGGAGTGGAGGTGCCCAGGCTGAGTGGAGGTGCCCAGGCTGAGTGGAGTGCAGGTTCCCAGGCAGAGTGGGATTGGAAGTGCCCAGGCTGAGTGGAGTGAATGTACCCAGGCTGAGTGGAGTGGAGGGGCCCAGGCTGAGTCGAGTGCAGGTTCCCAGGCAGAGTGGGATTGGAAGTGCCCAGGCTGAGTGGAGTGAATGTGCCCAGGCTGAGTGGAGTGGAGGTGCCCAGGCCGAGTGGAGTGCAGGTTCCCAGGCAGAGTGGGACTGGAAGTGCCCAGGCGGAGTGGAGTGAATGTGCCCAGGCTGAATGGGAGTCAATGTGCCTAGACAGAGTGGAGTGAATGTGCCCAGCCGCCGGAGCCCGAAACGTGCGTTTCCCCATTGCCTTGAATGGGCGCGGAGAGAGGGGGGCGCTTTTTGGCTCGTCGCGCGGGCACCGTTGCGCCAAAGCGTCAAGTGTCACCCCTCCCCGTGCTCGGGGCGGCCCCTTGGAGCTAACTGGCTGGGTCTGGAGGGGCTGCGAGGCCGCCCAGGAGAACGTGTCCAAACCGCGTTCCGATCGGACGAGAATTGAGGGCAAGACACAGTTCCGCGGTTCACTTTCCGCCCGGGCAAAGGGCCTATTACTTGCGGCGGGAGGGCTTAAGAGTGGGCCCCCGTGAGTCGGGTGGAGAGCCGGGTGTGGAGAGGAGTAGCGGAGGTTCCCAGTCAGAGTGGGAGTGGAGGTTCCTGGGCAGAGTGGGACTGGAAGTGCCCAGGCTGAGTGGAGTGAATGTGCCCTGGCTGAGTGGAGTGAATGTGGCCAGGCTGAGTGGAGTGGAGGTGCCCAGGCTGAGTGGAGTGAATGTGCCCAGGCTGACTGGAGAGAATGTGCCCAGGCTGAGTGGATTGGAGGTGCCCAGGCTGAGTGGAGTGCAGGTTCCCAGGCAGTGTGGGACTGGAAGTGCCCAGGCTGAGTGGAGTGAATGTGCCCAGGCTGAGTGGAGTGGAGGTGCCCAGGCTGAGTGGAGTTGGGGTTCCCTGGCAGAGTGGGACTGGAAGTGCCAAGGCTGAGTGGAGTGAATGTGCCCAGGCTGAGTGGAGTGGAGGTGCCCAGGCTGAGTGGACTGCAGGTTCCCAGGCAGAGTGGGACTGGAAGTGCCCAGGCGGAGTGGAGTGAATGTGCCCAGGCTGAATGGGAGTCAATGTGCCTAGACAGAGTGGAGTGAATGTGCCCGGCCGCCGGAGCCCGAAACGTGCGTTTCCCCATTGCCTTGAATGGGCGCGGAGAGAGGGGGGCGCATTTTGGCTCGTGGCGCGGGCACCGTTGCGCCAAAGCGTCAAGTGTCACACCTCCCCGTGCTCGGGGCGGCCCCTTGGAGCTAACTGGCTGGGTCTGGAGGGGCTGCGAGGCCGCCCAGGAGAACGGGTCCAAACCGCGTTCCGATCGGACGAGAATTGAGGGCGGGACACAGTTCCGCGGTTCACTTTCCGCCCGGGCAAAGGGCCTATAACTTGCGGCGGGAGGGCTTAAGAGTGGGCCCCCGCGAGTCGGGTGGAGAGCCGGGTGTGGAGAGGAGTAGCGGAGGTTCCCAGTCAGAGTGGGAGTGGAGGTTCCTGGGCAGAGTGGGACTGGAAGTGCCCAGGCTGAGTGGAGTGAATGTGCCCTGGCTGAGTGGAGTGAATGTGCCCAGGCTGAGTGGAGTGAATGTGCCCAGGCTTAGTGGAGTGAATGTGCCCAGGCTGACTGGAGAGAATGTGCGCAGGCTGAGTGGATTGGAGGTGCCAAGGCTGAGTGGAGTGGAGGTTCCCAGGCAGAGTGGGACTGGAAGTGCCCAGGCTGAGTGGAGTGAATGTGCCCAGGCTGAGTGGAGTGGAGGTGCCCAGGCTGAGTGGAGTTGGGGTTCCCTGGCAGAGTGGGACTGGAAGTGCCAAGGCTGAGTGGAGTGAATGTGCCCAGGCTGAGTGGAGTGGAGGTGCCCAGGCTGATTGGAGTGCAGGTTCCCAGGCAGAGTGGGACTGGAAGTGCCAAGGCTGAGTGGAGTGAATGTGCCCAGGCTGAATGGAGTGGAGGTGCCCAGGCTGAGTGGAGTGCAGGTTCCCAGGCAGAGTGGGATTGAAAGTGCCCAGGCTGAGTGGAGTGAATGTGCCCAGGCTGAGTGGAGTGGAGGTGCCCAGGCTGAATGGAGTAGGGGTTCCCAGGCAGAGTGGGACTGGAAGTGCCCAGGCTGAGTGGAGTTCAGGTTCCCAGGCAGAGTAAGATTGGAAGTGCCCAGGCTGAGTGGAGTGAATGTACCCAGGCTGAGTGGAGTGGAGGTGCCCAGGCTGAGTGGAGTGCAGGTTTCCAGGCAGAGTGGGATTGGAAGTGCCCAGGCTGAGTGGAGTGAATGTGCCCAGGCTGAGTGGAGTGGAGGTGCCCAGGCTGAGTGGAGTTGGGGTTCCCTGGCAGAGTGGGACTGGAAGTGCCAAGGCTGAGTGGAGTGAATGTGCCCAGGCTGAATGGAGTGAATGTGCCCAGGCTGAATGGGAGTCAATGTGCCTAGACAGAGTGGAGTGAATGTGCCCAGCCGCCGGAGCCCGAAACGTGCGTTTCCCCATTGCCTTGAATGGGCGCGGAGAGAGGGGGGCGCTTTTTGGCTCGTGGCGCGGGCACCGTTGCGGCAAAGCGTCAAGTGTCACACCTCCCCGTGCTCGGGGCGGCCCCTTGGAGCTAACTGGCTGGGTCTGGAGGGGCTGCGAGGCCGCCCAGGAGAACGGGTCCAAACCGCGTTCCGATCGGACGAGAATTGAGGGCGGGACACAGTTCCGCGGTTCACTTTCCGCCCGGGCAAAGGGCCTATAACTTGCGGCGGGAGGGCTTAAGAGTGGGCCCCCGCGAGTCGGGTGGAGAGCCGGGTGTGGAGAGGAGTAGCGGAGGTTCCCAGTCAGAGTGGGAGTGGAGGTTCCTGGGCAGAGTGGGACTGGAAGTGCCCAGGCTGAGTGGAGTGAATGTGCCCTGGCTGAGTGGAGTGAATGTGCCCAGGCTGAGTGGAGTGAATGTGCCCAGGCTGAGTGGAGTTGGGGGTCCCTGGCAGAGTGGGACTGGAAGTGCCCAGGCTGAGTGGAGTGAATGTGCCCAGGCTGAGTGGAGTGGAGGTGCCCAGGCTGAGTGGAGTTGGGGGTCCCTGGCAGAGTGGGACTGGAAGTGCCCAGGCTGAGTGGAGTGAATGTGCCCAGGCTGAGTGGAGTGGAGGTGCCCAGGCTGAGTGGAGTTGGTGTTCCCTGGCAGAGTGGGACTGGAAGTGCCAAGGCTGAGTGGAGTGAATGTGCCCAGGCTGATTGGAGTGGAGGTGCCCAGGCCGAGTGGAGTGCAGGTTCCCAGGCAGAGTGGGACTGGAAGTGCCCAGGCGGAGTTGAGTGAATGTGCCCAGGCTGAATGGGAGTCAATGTGCCTAGACAGAGTGGAGTGAATGTGCCCAGCCGCCGGAGCCCGAAACGTGCGTTTCCCCATTGCCTTGAATGGGCGCGGAGAGAGGGGGGCGCTTTTTGGCTCGTGGCGCGGGCAACGTTGCGCCAAAGCGTCAAGTGTCACCCCTCCCCGTGCTCGGGGCGGCCCCTTGGAGCTAACTGGCTGGGTCTGGAGGGGCTGCGAGGCCGCCCAGGAGAACGGGTCCAAACCGCGTTCCGATCGGACGAGAATTGAGGGCAAGACACAGTTCCGCGGTTCACTTTCCGCCCGGGCAAAGGGCCTATTACTTGCGGCGGGAGGGCTTAAGAGTGGGCCCCCGTGAGTCGGGTGGAGAGCCGGGTGTGGAGAGGAGTAGCGGAGGTTCCCAGTCAGAGTGGGAGTGGAGGTTCCTGGGCAGAGTGGGACTGGAAGTGCCCAGGTTGAGTGGAGTGAATGTGCCCTGGCTGAGTGGAGTGAATGTGGCCAGGCTGAGTGGAGTGGAGGTGCCCAGGCTGAGTGGAGTGAATGTGCCCAGGCTGACTGGAGAGAATGTGCCCAGGCTGAGTGGATTGGAGGTGCCCAGGCTGAGTGGAGTGCAGGTTCCCAGGCAGAGTGGGACTGGAAGTGCCCAGGCTGAGTGGAGTGAATGTGCCCAGGCTGAGTGGAGTGGAGGTGCCCAGGCTGAGTGGAGTTGGGGTTCCCTGGCAGAGTGGGACTGGAAGTGCCAAGGCTGAGTGGAGTGAATGTGCCCAGGCTGACTGGAGTGGAGGTGCCCAGGCCGAGTGGAGTGCAGGTTCCCAGGCAGAGTGGGACTGGAAGTGCCCAGGCGGAGTGGAGTGAATGTGCCCAGGCTGAATGGGAGTCAATGTGCCTAGACAGAGAGGAGTGAATGTGCCCGGCCGCCGGAGCCCGAAACGTGCGTTTCCCCATTGCCTTGAATGGGCGCGGAGAGAGGGGGGCGCTTTTTGGCTCGTGGCGCGGGCACCGTTGCGCCAAAGCGTCAAGTGTCACACCTCCCCGTGCTCGGGGCGGGCCCTTGGAGCTAACTGGCTGGGTCTGGAGGGGCTGCGAGGCCGCCCAGGAGAACGGGTCCAAACCGCGTTCCGATCGGACGAGAATTGAGGGCGGGACACAGTTCCGCGGTTCACTTTCCGCCCGGGCAAAGGGCCTATAACTTGCGGCGGGAGGGCTTAAGAGTGGGCCCCCGCGAGTCGGGTGGAGAGCCGGGTGTGGAGAGGAGTAGCGGAGGTTCCCAGTCAGAGTGGGAGTGGAGGTTCCTGGGCAGAGTGGGACTGGAAGTGCCCAGGCTGAGTGGAGTGAATGTGCCCAGGCTGAGTGGAGTGAATGTGCCCAGGCTGAGTGGAGTGGAGGTGCCCAGGCTGAGTGGAGTGAATGTGCCCAGGCTGACTGGAGTGAATGTGCCCAGGCTGAGTGGAGTGGAGGTGCCCAGGCTGAATGGAGTTGGGGTTCCCAGGCAGAGTGGGACTGGAAGTGCCCAGGCTGAGTGGAGTGCAGGTTCCCAGGCAGAGTGGGATTGGAAGTGCCCAGGCTGAGTGGAGTGAATGTGCCCAGGCTGACTGGAGTGGAGGTGCCCAGGCCGAGTGGAGTGCAGGTTCCCAGGCAGAGTGGGACTGGAAGTGCCCAGGCGGAGTGGAGTGAATGTGCCCAGGCTGAATGGGAGTCAATGTGCCTAGACAGAGTGGAGTGAATGTGCCCAGCCGCCGGAGCCCGAAACGTGCGTTTCCCCATTGCCTTGAATGGGCGCGGAGAGAGGGGGGCGCTTTTTGGCTCGTGGCGCGGGCACCGTTGCGCCAAAGCGTCAAGTGTCACCCCTCCCCGTGCTCGGGGCGGCCCCTTGGAGCTAACTGGCTGGGTCTGGAGGGGCTGCGAGGCCGCCCAGGAGAACGGGTCCAAACCGCGTTCCGATCGGACGAGAATTGAGGGTGGGCCCGCGCGAGTCGGGTGGAGAGCCGGGTGTGGAGTGGAGTAGCGGAGGTTCCCAGTCAGAGTGGGAGTGGAGGTTCCTGGGCAGAGTGGGACTGGAAGTGCCCAGGCTGAGTGGAGTGAATGTGCCCTGGCTGAGTGGAGTGAATGTGCCCAGGCTGAGTGGAGTGAATGTGCCCAGGCTTAGTGGAGTGAATGTGCCCAGGCTGACTGGAGAGAATGTGCGCAGGCTGAGTGGATTGGAGGTGCCAAGGCTGAGTGGAGTGGAGGTTCCCAGGCAGAGTGGGACTGGAAGTGCCCAGGCTGAGTGGAGTGAATGTGCCCAGGCTGAGTGGAGTGGAGGTGCCCAGGCTGAGTGGAGTTGGGGTTCCCTGGCAGAGTGGGACTGGAAGTGCCAAGGCTGAGTGGAGTGAATGTGCCCAGGCTGAGTGGAGTGGAGGTGCCCAGGCTGATTGGAGTGCAGGTTCCCAGGCAGAGTGGGACTGGAAGTGCCCAGGCTGAGTGGAGTGAATGTGCCCAGGCTGAATGGAGTGGAGGTGCCCAGGCTGAGTGGAGTGCAGGTTCCCAGGCAGAGTGGGATTGGAAGTGCCCAGGCTGAGTGGAGTGAATGTGCCCAGGCTGAGTGGAGTGGAGGTGCCCAGGCTGAGTGGAGTGCAGGTTCCCAGGCAGAGTGGGATCGGAAGTGCCCAGGCGGAGTGGAGTGAATGTGCCCAGGCTGAATGGGAGTCAATGTGCCTAGACAGAGTGGAGTGAATGTGCCCAGCCGCCGGAGCCCGAAACGTGCGTTTCCCCATTGCCTTGAATCCGCGCGGAGAGAGGGGGGCGCTTTTTGGCTCGTGGCGCGGGCACCGTTGCGCCAAAGCGTCAAGTGTCACACCTCCCCGTGCTCGGGGCGGCCCCTTGGAGCTAACTGGCTGGGTCTGGAGGGGCTGCGAGGCCGCCCAGGACAACGGGTCCAAACCGCGTTCCGATCGGACGAGAATTGAGGGCGGGACACAGTTCCGCGGTTCACTTTCCGCCCGGGCAAAGGGCCTATAACTTGCGGCGGGAGGGCTTAAGAGTGGGCCCCCGCGAGTCGGGTGGAGAGCCGGGTGTGGAGAGGAGTAGCGGAGGTTCCCAGTCAGAGTGGGAGTGGAGGTTCCTGGGCAGAGTGGGACTGGAAGTGCACAGGCTGAGTGGAGTGAATGTGCCCTGGCTGAGTGGAGTGAATGTGCCCAGGCTGAGTGGAGTGAATGTGCCCAGGCTGAGTGGAGTGAATGTGCCCAGGCTGACTGGAGAGAATGTGCCCAGGCTGAGTGGATTGGAGGTGCCCAGGCTGAGTGGAGTGCAGGTTCCCAGGCAGAGTGGGACTGGAAGTGCCCAGGCTGAGTGGAGTGAATGTGCCCAGGCTGAGTGGAGTGAATGATCCCAGGCTGAATGGGAGTCAATGTGCCTAGACAGAGTGGAGTGAATGTGCCCAGGCTGAGTGGAGTGGAGGTGCCCAGGCTGAGTGGAGTTGGGGTTCCCAGGCAGAGAGGGACTGGAAGTGCCCTGGCTGAGTGGAGTGAATGTGCCCAGGCTGAGTGGAGTGGAGGTGCCCAGGCTGAATGGAGTTGGGGTTCCCAGGCAGAGTGGGACTGGAAGTGCCCAGGCTGAGTGGAGTGCAGGTTCCCAGGCAGAGTGGGATTGGAAGTGTCCAGGCTGAGTGGAGTGAATGTGCCCAGGCTGACTGGAGTGGAGGTGCCCAGGCCGAGTGGAGTGCAGGTTCCCAGGCAGAGTGGGACTGGAAGTGCCCAGGCTGCGTGGAGTGGAGGTTCCCAGGCTGAGTGGAGTGCAGGCTCCCAGCAGAGTGGGACTGGAAGTGCCCAGGCTGAGTGGAGTGAATGTGCCCAGGTTGAGTGGAGTGAATGTGCCCAGGCAGAGTGGAGTGAATGTGCCCAGGCTGAGTGGAGTGGAGGTGCCCAGGCTGATTGGAGTGCAGGTTCCCAGGCAGAGTGGGACTGGAAGTGCCCAGGCTGAGTGGAGTGAATGTGCCCAGGCTGAGTGGAGTGAATGATCCCAGGCTGAATGGGAGTCAATGTGCCTAGACAGAGTGGAGTGAATGTGCCCAGGCTGAGTGGAGTGGAGGTGCCCAGGCTGAGTGGAGTTGGGGTTCCCAGGCAGAGAGGGACTGGAAGTGCCCTGGCTGAGTGGAGTGAATGTGCTCAGGCTGCGTGGAGTGGAGGTTCCCAGGCTGAGTGGAGTGCAGGCTCCCAGCAGAGTGGGACTGGAAGTGCCCAGGCTGAGTGGAGTGAATGTGCCCAGGCTGAATGGAGTGGAGGTGCCCAGGCTGAGTGGAGTGCAGGTTCCCAGGCAGAGTGGGATTGGAAGTGCCCAGGCTGAGTGGAGTGAATGTGCCCAGGCTGAGTGGAGTGGAGGTGCCCAGGCTGAATGGAGTTGGGGTTCCCTGGCAGAGTGGAACTGGAAGTGCCAACGGTGAGTGGAGTGAATGTGCCCTGGCTGAGTGGAGTGAATGTGGCCAGGCTGAGTGGAGTGGAGGTGCCCAGGCTGAGTGGAGTTGGGGGTCCCTGGCAGAGTGGGACTGGAAGTGCCAAGGCTGAGTGGAGTGAATGTGCCCAGGCTGAGTGGAGTGGAGGTTCCCAGGCTGAGTGGAGTGCAGGTTCCCAGCAGAATGGGATTGGAAGTACCCAGGCTGAGTGGAGTGGAGGTGCCCAGGCTGAGTGGAGTGCTGGTTCCCAGGCAGAGTGGGATTGGAAGTTCCCAGGCTGAGTGGAGTGAATGTCCCCAGGCTGAGTGGATTGCATGTGCCCTGGCTGAGTGGAGTGCAGGTTCCCTGGCAGAGTGGGATTGGAAGTGCCCAGGCTGAATGGAGTGAATGTGCCAAGGCTGACTGGAGTGGAGGTGCCCAGGCCGAGTGGAGTGCAGGTTCCCAGGCAGAGTGGGACTGGAAGTGCCCAGGCGGAGTGGAGTGAATGTGCCCAGGCTGAATGGGAGTCAATGTGCCTAGACAGAGTGGAGTGAATGTGACCGGCCGCCGGAGCCCGAAACGTGCGTTTCCCCATTGCCTTGAATGGGCGCGGAGAGAGGGGGGCGCTTTTTGGCTCGTGGCGCGGGCACCGTTCCGCCAAAGCGTCAAGTGTCACCCCTCCCCGTGCTCGGGGCGGCCCCTTGGAGCTAACTGGCTGGGTCTGGAGGGGCTGCGAGGCCGCCCAGGAGAACGGGTCCAAACCGCGTTCCGATCGGACGAGAATTGAGGGCGGGACACAGTTCCGCGGTTCACTTTCCGCCCGGGCAAAGGGCCTATTACTTGCGGCGGGAGGGCTTAAGAGTGGGCCCCCGTGAGTCGGGTGGAGAGCCGGGTGTGGAGAGGAGTAGCAAAGGTTCCCAGTCAGAGTGGGAGTGGAGGTTCCTGGGCAGAGTGGGACTGGAAGTGCCCAGGCTGAGTGGAGTGAATGTGCCCTGGCTGAGTGGAGTGAATGTGGCCAGGCTGAGTGGAGTGGAGGTGCCCAGGCTGAGTGGAGTGAATGTGCCCAGGCTGACTGGAGAGAATGTGCCCAGGCTGAGTGGATTGGAGGTGCCCAGGCTGAGTGGAGTGCAGGTTCCCAGGCAGAGTGGGACTGGAAGTGCCCAGGCTGAGTGGAGTGAATGTGCCCAGGCTGAATGGAGTGGAGGTTCCCAGGCTGAGTGGAGTGCAGGCTCCCAGCAGAGTGGGACTGGAAGTGCCCAGGCTGAGTGGAGTGAATGTGCCCAGGCTGAGTGGAGTGAATGTGCCCAGGCAGAGTGGAGTGAATGTGCCCAGGCTGAGTGGAGTGGAGGTGCCCAGGCTGATTGGAGTGCAGGTTCCCAGGCAGAGTGGGACTGGAAGTGCCCAGGCTGAGTGGAGTGAATGTGCCCAGTCTGAGTGGAATGAATGATCCCAGGCTGAATGGGAATCAATGTGCCTAGACAGAGTGGAGTGAATGTGCCCAGGCTGAGTGGAGTGGAGGTGCCCAGGCTGATTGGAGTGCAGGTTCCCAGGCAGAGTGGGACTGGAAGTGCCCAGGCTGAGTGGAGTGAATGTGCCCAGGCTGAGTGGAATGAATGATCCCAGGCTGAATGGGAGTCAATGTGCCTAGACAGAGTGGAGTGAATGTGCCCAGGCTGAGTGGAGTGGAGGTGCCCAGGCTGAGTGGAGTGCAGGTTCCCAGGCAGAGTGGGATTGGAAGTGCCCGGGCTGAGTGGAGTAATGTACCCAGGCTGAGTGGAGTGCAGGTGCCCAGGCTGAGTGGAGTGCAGGTTCCCAGGCAGAGTGGGATTGGAAGTGCCCAGGCTTAGTGGAGTGAATGTGCCCAGGCTGAGTGGAGTGGAGGTGCCCAGGCCGAGTGGAGTGCAGGTTCCCAGGCAGAGTGGGACTGGAAGTGCCCAGGCGGAGTGGAGTGAATGTGCCCAGGCTGAATGGGATTCAATGTGCCTAGACAGAGTGGAGTGAATGTGCCCGGCCGCCGGAGCCCGAAACGTGCGTTTCCCCATTGCCTTGAATGGGCGCGGAGAGAGGGGGGCGCTTTTTGGCTCGTGGCGCGGTCACCGTTGCGCCAAAGCGTCAAGTGTCACACCTCCCCGTGCTCGGGGCGGCCCCTTGGAGCTAACTAACGGGGTTTGGATGGGCTGCGAGGCCGCCCAGGAGAACGGGTCCAAACCGCGTTCCGATCGGACGAGAATTGAGGGCGGGACACAGTTCCGCGGTTCACTTTCCGCCCGGGCAAAGGGCCTATAACTTGCGGCGGGAGGGCTTAAGAGTGGGCCCCCGCGAGTCGGGTGGAGAGCCGGGTGTGGAGAGGAGTAGCGGAGGTTCCCAGTCAGAGTGGGAGTGGAGGTTCCTGGGCAGAGTGGGACTGGAAGTGCCCAGGCTGAGTGGAGTGAATGTGCCCTGGCTGAGTGGAGTGAATGTGGCCAGGCTGAGTGGAGTGGAGGTGCCCAGGCCGAGTGGAGTGCAGGTTCCCAGGCAGAGTGGGACTGGAAGTGCCCAGGCTGAGTGGAGTGAATGTGCCCAGGCTGAGTGGAGTGGAGGTGCCCAGGCTGAGTGGAGTTGGGGGTCCCTGGCAGAGTGGGACTGGAAGTGCCCAGGCTGAGTGGAGTGAATGTACCCAGGCTGAGTGGAGTGGAGGTGCCCAGGCTGAGTGGAGTGCAGGTTCCCAGGCAGAGTGGGATTGGAAGTGCCCAGGCTGAGTGGAGTGAATGTGCCCAGGCTGAGTGGAGTTGGGGTTCCCTGGCAGAGTGGGACTGGAAGTGCCAAGGCTGAGTGGAGTGAATGTGCCCAGGCTGAGTGGAGTGGAGGTGCCCAGGCCGAGTGGAGTGCAGGTTCCCAGGCAGAGTGGGACTGAAAGTGCCCAGGCTGAGTGGAGTGAATGTGCCCCAGGCTGAATGGAGTGGAGGTGCCCAGACTGAGTGGAGTGCAGGTTCCCAGGCAGAGTGGGACTGGAAGTGCCCAGGCTGAGTGGAGTGAATGTGCCCAGGCTGAGTGGAGTGGAGGTGCCCAGGCTGAGTGGAGTTGGGGTTCCCTGGCAGAGTGGGACTGGAAGTGCCAAGGCTGAGTGGAGTGAAGGTACCCAGGCTGAGTGGAGTGGAGGTGCCCAGGCTGAGTGGAGTGCAGGTTCCCAGCAGAGTGGGACTGGAAGTGCCCAGGCTGAGTGGAGTGAATGTGCCCAGGCTGAATGGAGTGGAGGTGCCCAGGCTGAGTGGAGGTGCCCAGGCTGAGTGGAGTGCAGGTTCCCAGGCAGAGTGGGATTGGAAGTGCCCAGGCTGAGTGGAGTGAATGTACCCAGGCTGAGTGGAGTGGAGGGGCCCAGTCTGAGTCGAGTGCAGGTTCCCAGGCAGAGTGGGATTGGAAGTGCCCAGGCTGAGTGGAGTGAATGTGCCCAGGCTGAGTGGAGTGGAGGTGCCCAGGCCGAGTGGAGTGCAGGTTCCCAGGCAGAGTGGGACTGGAAGTGCCCAGGCGGAGTGGAGTGAATGTGACCAGGCTGAATGGGAGTCAATGTGCCTAGACAGAGTGGAGTGAATGTGCCCAGCCGCCGGAGCCCGAAACGTGCGTTTCCCCATTGCCTTGAATGGGCGCGGAGAGAGGGGGGCGCTTTTTGGCTCGTGGCGCGGGCACCGTTGCGGCAAAGCGTCAAGTGTCACACCTCCCCGTGCTCGGGGCGGCCCCTTGGAGCTAACTGGCTGGGTCTGGAGGGGCTGCGAGGCCGCCCAGGAGAACGGGTGCAAACCGCGTTCCGATCGGACGAGAATTGAGGGCGGGACACAGTTCCGCGGTTCACTTTCCGCCCCGGCAAAGGGCCTATAACTTGCGGCGGGAGGGCTTAAGAGTGGGCCCCCGCGAGTCGGGTGGAGAGCCGGGTGTGGAGAGGAGTAGCGGAGGTTCCCAGTCAGAGTGGGAGTGGAGGTTCCTGGGCAGAGTGGGACTGGAAGTGCCCAGGCTGAGTGGAGTGAATGTGCCCTGGCTGAGTGGAGTGAATGTGCCCAGGCTGAGTGGAGT
Source organism: Conger conger (assembly GCF_963514075.1). Taxonomy (NCBI): domain Eukaryota; kingdom Metazoa; phylum Chordata; class Actinopteri; order Anguilliformes; family Congridae; genus Conger; species Conger conger. The sequence continues at coordinate 594,509 of NW_026890380.1, forward strand.
GAATGTGCCCAGGCTGAGTGGAGTGAATGTGCCCAGGCTGACTGGAGAGAATGTGCGCAGGCTGAGTGGATTGGAGGTGCCCAGGCTGAGTGGAGTGGAGGTTCCCAGGCAGAGTGGGACTGGAAGTGCCCAGGCTGAGTGGAGTGAATGTGCCCAGGCTGAGTGGAGTGGAGGTGCCCAGGCTGAGTGGAGTTGGGGTTCCCTGGCAGAGTGGGACTGGAAGTGCCAAGGCTGAGTGGAGTGAATGTGCCCAGGCTGAGTGGAGTGGAGGTGCCCAGGCCGAGTGGAGTGCAGGTTCCCAGGCAGAGTGGGACTGGAAGTGCCCAGGCGGAGTGGAGTGAATGTGACCAGGCTGAATGGGAGTCAATGTGCCTAGACAGAGTGGAGTGAATGTGCCCAGCCGCCGGAGCCCGAAACGTGCGATTCCCCATTGCCTTGAATGCGCGCGGAGAGAGGGGGGCGCTTTTTGGCTCGTGGCGCGGGCACCGTTGCGCCAAAGCGTCAAGTGTCACACCTCCCCGTGCTCGGGGCGGCCCCTTGGAGCTAACTGGCTGGGTCTGGAGGGGCTGCGAGGCCGCCCAGGAGAACGGGTCCAAACCGCGTTCCGATCGGACGAGAATTGAGGGCGGGACACAGTTCCGCGGTTCACTTTCCGCCCGGGCAAAGGGCCTATAACTTACGGCAGGAGGGCTTAAGAGTGGGCCCCCGCGAGTCGGGTGGAGAGCCGGGTGTGGAGAGGAGTAGCGGAGGTTCCCAGTCAGAGTGGGAGTGGAGGTTCCTGGGCAGAGTGGGACTGGAAGTGCCCAGGCTGAGTGGAGTGAATGTGCCCTGGCTGAGTGGAGTGAATGTGGCCAGGCTGAGTGGAGTGAATGTGCCCAGGCTGAGTGGAGTGAATGTGCCCAGGCTGACTGGAGAGAATGTGCCCAGGCTGAGTGGATTGGAGGTGCCCAGGCTGAGTGGAGTGCAGGTTCCCAGGCAGAGTGGGACTGGAAGTGCCCAGGCTGAGTGGAGTGAATGTGCCCAGGCTGAGTGGAGTGAATGATCCCAGGCTGAATGGGAGTCAATGTGCCTAGACAGAGTGGAGTGAATGTGCCCAGGCTGAGTGCAGTGGAGGTGCCCAGGCTGAGTGGAGTTGGGGTTCCCAGGCAGAGAGGGACTGGAAGTGCCCTGGCTGAGTGGAGTGAATGTGCCCAGGCTGAGTGGAGTGGAGGTGCCCAGGCTGAATGGAGTTGGGGTTCCCAGGCAGAGTGGGACTGGAAGTGCCCAGGCTGAGTGGAGTGCAGGTTCCCAGGCAGAGTGGGATTGGAAGTGCCCAGGCTGAGTGGAGTGAATGTGCCCAGGCTGACTGGAGTGGAGGTGCCCAGTCCGAGTGGAGTGCAGGTTCCCAGGCAGAGTGGGACTGGAAGTTCCCAGGCGGAGTGGAGTGAATGTGCCCAGGCTGAATGGGAGTCAATGTGCCTAGACAGAGTGGAGTGAATGTGCCCAGCCGCCGGAGCCCGAAACGTGCGTTTCCCCATTGCCTTGAATGGGCGCGGAGAGAGGGGGGCGCTTTTTGGCTCGTGGCGCGGGCACCGTTGCGCCAAAGCGTCAAGTGTCACCCCTCCCCGTGCTCGGGGCGGCCCCTTGGAGCTAACTGGCTGGGTCTGGAGGGGCTGCGAGGCCGCCCAGGAGAACGGGTCCAAACCGCGTTCCGATCGGACGAGAATTGAGGGCGGGACACAGTTCCACGGTTCACTTTCCGCCCGGGCAAAGGGCCTATTACTTGCGGCGGGAGGGCTTAAGAGTGGGACCCCGTGAGTCGGGTGGAGAGCCGGGTGTGGAGAGGAGTAGCGGAGGTTCCCAGTCAGAGTGGGAGTGGAGGTTCCTGGGCAGAGTGGGACTGGAAGTGCCCAGGCTGAGTGGAGTGAATGTGCCCTGGCTGAGTGGAGTGAATGTGGCCAGGCTGAGTGGAGTGGAGGTGCCCAGGCTGAGTGGAGTGAATGTGCCCAGGCTGACTGGAGAGAATGTGCCCAGGCTGAGTGGATTGGAGGTGCCCAGGCTGAGTGGAGTGCAGGTTCCCAGGCAGAGTGGGACTGGAAGTGCCCAGGCTGAGTGGAGTGAATGTGCCCAGGCTGAGTGGAGTGGAGGTGCCCAGGCTGAGTGGAGTTGGGGTTCCCTGGCAGAGTGGGACTGGAAGTGCCAAGGCTGAGTGGAGTGAATGTGCCCAGGCTGAGTGGAGTGGAGGTGCCCAGGCCGAGTGGAGTTGGGGTTCCCAGGCAGAGTGGGACTGGAAGTGCCCAGGCGGAGTGGAGTGAATGTGCCCAGGCTGAATGGGAGTCAATGTGCCTAGACAGAGTGGAGTGAATGTGCCCGGCCGCCGGAGCCCGAAACGTGCGTTTCCCCATTGCCTTGAATGGGCGCGGAGAGAGGGGGGCGCTTTTTGGCTCGTGGCGCGGGCACCGTTGCGCCAAAGCGTCAAGTGTCACACCTCCCCGTGCTCGGGGCGGCCCCATGGAGCTAACAGGCTGGGTCTGGAGGGGCTGCGAGGCCGCCCAGGAGAACGGGTCCAAACCGCGTTCCGATCGGACGAGAATTGAGGGCGGGACACAGTTCCGCGGTTCACTTTCCGCCCGGGCAAAGGGCCTATAACTTGCGGCGGGAGGGCTTAAGAGTGGGCCCCCGCGAGTCGGGTGGAGAGCCGGGTGTGGAGAGGAGTAGCGGAGGTTCCCAGTCAGAGTGGGAGTGGAGGTTCCTGGGCAGAGTGGGACTGGAAGTGCCCAGGCTGAGTGGAGTGAATGTGCCCTGGCTGAGTGGAGTGAATGTGGCAAGGCTGAGTGGAGTGGAGGTGCCCAGGCTGAGTGGAGTGAATGTGCCCAGGCTGACTGGAGAGAATGTGCCCAGGCTGAGTGGATTGGAGGTGCCCAGGCTGAGTGGAGTGCAGGTTCCCAGGCAGAGTGGGACTGGAAGTGCCCAGGCTGAGTGGAGTGAATGTGCCCAGGCTGAGTGGAGTGGAGGTGCCCAGGCTGAGTGGAGTTGGGGTTCCCTGGCAGAGTGGGACTGGAAGTGCCAAGGCTGAGTGGAGTGAATGTGCCCAGGCTGAGTGGAGTGGAGGTGCCCAGGCCGAGTGGAGTTGGGGTTCCCAGGCAGAGTGGGACTGGAAGTGCCCAGGCGGAGTGGAGTGAATGTGCCCAGGCTGAGTGGAGTGGAGGTGCCCAGGCTGAGTGGAGTTGGGGTTCCCTGGCAGAGTGGGATTGGAAGTGCCCAGGCTGAGTGGAGTGAACGTGCCCAGGCTGAGTGGAGTGGAGGTGCCCAGGCTGAGTGGAGTTGGGGTTCCCTGGCAGAGTGGGACTGGAAGTGCCAAGGCTGAGTGGAGTGAAGGTACCCAGGCTGAGTGGAGGGGAGGTTGCCCAGGCTGAGTGGAGTGCAGGTTCCCAGCAGAGTGGGACTGGAAGTGCCCAGGCTGAGTGGAGTGAATGTGCCCAGGCTGAATGGAGTGGAGGTGCCCAGGCTGAGTGGAGGTGCCCAGGCTGAGTGGAGTGCAGGTTCCCAGGCAGAGTGGGATTGGAAGTGCCCAGGCTGAGTGGAGTGAATGTGCCCAGGCTGAGTGGAGTGGAGGTGCCCAGGCTGAATGGAGTAGGGGTTCCCAGGCAGAGTGGGACTGGAAGTGCCCAGGCTGAGTGGAGTGAATGTGCCCAGGCTGAGTGGAGTGGAGGTGCCCAGGCTGAGTGGAGTTGGGGTTCCCTGGCAGAGTGGGACTGGAAGTGCCAACGCTGAGTGGAGTGAATGTGCCCAGGCTGAGTGGAGTGGAGGTGCCCAGGCTGAGTGGAGTGCAGGTTCCCAGGCAGAGTGGGATTGGAAGTGCCCAGGCTGAGTGGAGTGAATGTGCCCAGGCTGAATGGGAGTCAATGTGCCTAGACAGAGTGGAGTGAATGTGCCCGGCCGCCGGAGCCCGAAACGTGCGTTTCCCCATTGCCTTGAATGGGCGCGGAGAGAGGGGGGCGCTTTTTGGCTCGTGGCGCGGGCACCGTTGCGCCAAAGCGTCAAGTGTCACACCTCCCCGTGCTCGGGGCGGCCCCTTGGAGCTAACTGGCTGGGTCTGGAGGGGCTGCGAGGCCGCCCAGGAGAACGGGTCCAAACCGCGTTCCGATCGGACGAGAATTGAGGGCGGGACACAGTTCCGCGGTTCACTTTCCGCCCGGGCAAAGGGCCTATAACTTGCGGCGGGAGGGCTTAAGAGTGGGCCCCCGCGAGTCGGGTGGAGAGCCGGGTGTGGAGAGGAGTAGCGGAGGTTCCCAGTCAGAGTGGGAGTGGAGGTTCCTGGGCAGAGTGGGACTGGAAGTGCCCAGGCTGAGTGGAGTGAATGTGCCCTGGCTGAGTGGAGTGAATGTGGCCAGGCTGAGTGGAGTGGAGGAGCCCAGGCTGAGAGGAGTGCAGGCACCCAGGCAGAGTGGGATTGGAAGTGCCCAGGCTGAGTGGAGTGAATGTGCCCAGGCTGAGTGGAGTGGAGGTGCCCAGGCCGAGTGGAGTGCAGGTTCCCAGGCAGAGTGGGACTGGAAGTGCCCAGGCTGAGTGGAGTGAATGTGCCCAGGCTGAGTGGAGTGGAGTTGCCCAGGCTGAGTGGAGTTGGGGTTCCCTGGCAGAGTGGGACTGGAAGTGCCAAGGCTGAGTGGAGTGAATGTGCCCAGGCTGAGTGGAGTGGAGGTGCCCAGGCCGAGTGGAGTGCAGGTTCCCAGGCAGAGTGGGACTGAAAGTGCCCAGGCTGAGTGGAGTGAATGTGCCCAGGCTGAGTGGAGTGGAGGTGCCCCAGCTGAGTGGAGTTGGGGTTCCCTGGCAGAGTGGGACTGGAAGTGCCAAGGCTGAGTGGAGTGAAGGTACCCAGGCTGAGTGGAGTGGAGGTGCCCAGGCTGAGTGGAGTGCAGGTTCCCAGGCAGAGTGGGATTGGAAGTGCCAAGGCTGAGTGGAGTGAATGTGCCCAGGCTGAGTGGAGTGGAGGTGCCCAGGCTGAGTGGAGTTGGGGTTCCCTGGCAGAGTGGGATTGGAAGTGCCCAGGCTGAGTGGAGTGAACGTGCCCAGGCTGAGTGGAGTGGAGGTGCCCAGGCTGAGTGGAGTTGGGGTTCCCTGGCAGAGTGGGACTGGAAGTGCCAAAGCTGAGTGGAGTGAAGGTACCCAGGCTGAGTGGAGGGGAGGTGCCCAGGCTGAGTGGAGTGCAGGTTCCCAGCAGAGTGGGACTGGAAGTGCCCAGGCTGAGTGGAGTGAATGTGCCCAGGCTGAATGGAGTGGAGGTGCCCAGGCTGAGTGGAGGTGCCCAGGCTGAGTGGAGTGCAGGTTCCCAGGCAGAGTGGGATTGGAATTGCCCAGGCTGAGTGGAGTGAATGTGCCCAGGCTGAGTGGAGTGAATGTGCCCTGGCTGAGTGGAGTGAATGTGGCCAGGCTGAGTGGAGTGGAGGAGCCCAGGCTGAGAGGAGTGCAGGCACCCAGGCAGAGTGGGATTGGAAGTGCCCAGGCTGAGTGGA